>NC_045758.1:9860000-11062500 GCF_009193385.2 Nasonia vitripennis
GTGTGTGTGTGTGTGTGTGTTGTATCCTGTTTTTTTTAGTGTGAGAAATTTTTCGTCGATCACGGTCACGTGACTCGTTATAAAATACATTCGATGCAAAGGCTTATCAGAGGCGAAATAATCGGCAGCTGTCGTACTGCATAGATTATTAAATTATCGAAGTGACAGCCGATAAGAATAGATAGAATCAAGTTCACGAACTGCAGAGATGCGCTGACAGATTAGACACGCGCCGACGAAGCTTCTTCGAAGAATGCACGTAACGATAGTTCGCGGAGATAAGGCGCATCAGGATGAAAACGACCGGCCGAGAGATTGGAATTGTATTCGATGAAATTTAGCGCTAAAATTTATCGTTATAAACATATAGTCTGCTTATTATAGCTATTCGAAAATATGCAAATGGTAGTCGGACAATCTATATACACGCTGAAAAGGAACGAGAGCGAAAAAGAATTCCGAAGCTTTCACATTATTGAAAGCCTCCTATACGAGAGTGCGCAATACTATATATACACACGGACAGAGCTCCGAAGAAAAAAATCGGGGAAAACGGCGTCAGCGCGATCGGAATCTCCGGCTGTATCCGGGTATTTCCCATCCGCGAGCTGGCCCAGTATCCGGATTTTGTACATGTGTATATAGCGGGGGCCGGACTACTGCGTCAGTCGTCGCGATCTCCCGTTTTCCATTTTATTCGGCTGTCGATCTGAGATTGGGATAACGCTTTCGACAATGCTATTCGGATTTTTTAATTGCCGGAACGATTTTAATAAATTTTATTAAAATTATAAAACTATTAACGTACAAGAGAACAATATAATCTCATCGAATAGAACATGATTTGCACAACGATTGTTTCGCCCAAGGATGATGTCTAGCCTATTATTATTTTACAAAAAATGTTTAACGTATGAGAGCCATCTAGCAGCGTGACCTCATCGAAGAAAAGAGGAAGAGTACATCTGCGGCAAGAGAAAGAAGAAATTCATGAGATTGCGGATCGGAATGCGGGCAGATCCTGTGGCAACTTTTCATTCATGCCACCTGAGTTACGTCACTGCAGAGCGGCGGAGCGCCCGCGACTTATACATGCGCGATCGCCGCGGCTCGCGCGCAAGGAAAAGTAAGCGCCGCCTACACGACGCGCTTCTTTTCGCGAGTATCCGGTACGCATACTTTGCTGTACGCGTTCCGCGGTTTTACTCTCGCAATTGCGTAAAATGACGATTCGAACAATGATTTCGAAAAGAAATGATTTAAAGCTAAAGCGTACACAATCATAGTGCATCTATCATGTTTTGCATTTGCGCGGGAAACAGATCTTCAGTGGGTGCAGTATTATACGTATAGTATAATCTTTAAAATAAAACCTTTCTCAAAAGGTAAGAGGCAGGCAAGTATAGAAGTAGTGTAGAATACAGCCAGTAAATTAACAATGACGTTAGGAAAACATTGAAATTATAAATCGTATTAAAGAAAAATTTAATAAATTTATTCCAAATACGTAATTGTCATAATTATTTGAATGAATTATATCATCATCAAATAAAAAATTAATAGTAAATAAAAACCAGTTTATACTTGCCTGCCTTTTACCTTTTGAGAAAGCTTTAATTTAAAGATTTCACGAATTTTTAAGGGTAATCAATTATTATAATAAAAACTACCCTCTTGATAGATATATTACGTCATACCTCACTAACTTAAAAGAGAATCATCAAACTGTTGTTGTCAAAATAGTGAGTATTAGTTTTAGTTCAAAAGCAACCGTCAAATAAGATTTGTAAAATAAATAGATGTACACGCTACAATCTCCACAGCGATACCTACAACCAGTATCCACACATACCTCATAAACTACGGAGTGATAAGTGACCCGCAAATTCCCCTTAAACTCTTAAAGACGACGTTGACACTGTCCACCCTGGGCACCAGGTACCTTGGAGGCCGTTGCCCGCGCGATATTCGTGTTCAGCGACCCCATAAAACCCCGAGTAGCAAAGCTGGACTCATTTTAATAAATACTATGCACCGAATGCGTCTTTTTATTATATATACCACAGAAGTTTCGAGGATAAGAACGGAAGTTGGGAGAAGAAAAAAAATTGAAAAGAGAAGAACACAACACAAAATTTTGGTCAGCTATAGAATGATAACGGATCGTTCATTTTTTACAAAACTTTTTTTAATTAAAAGTTCTTTTAATATCTTTGAAAGTAATATTGATTCGCCTGATAAAACAACGTATTTGAATAAGATATGAATGTTTAAATATTTTGTAGAGGTTAGAAAACTCTATTTCAAAGAATATAAGGTTGCGGACTGCGGTGCGCCCGACAGCCCGTATAATACTCTAGTACTTATACTTGCCATCGGGGGGGGGGGGCGCTACCGCACCCCTGGATATGTTGTCTGGTGTACGCCCGCATGCCTTAATACGTTCCGTTATTACAGTTGCAACGGTACGTCCCAGACCTGCAAATATTGGCAATACTGGCCGCAGGTATAAGACTGTGACGTATTGTATTTTTCTAAATAAGGCCCCGATAAATTCTGGGCCTAGAGCCCCATGAATCCTAAAGACGCCCCTGACTGTGCAGCTACCCTAACAAACCATGCGAATCCGACGCCGCGTCGGGGGAGAGAAGCGTGCGTTAGTCTATCCTAGTCCACCGCCCGGATCACTTGTCGTATTCTCAAAGCGACGCTATAAGGTTCGAGACAGACACGGATTTATAAGTTTTCTCATTTTTTGAACGGTAGGTTTTTGTGAAAGAAAAGTTTTAGCAGCCTTGCGGAGCTACTTGTGAGCATCGGAAATACTTAAGCAACGATGGCCGATCCATTAACGGCTAGCAACCTTCGGGCTCTCATACTAAGAACAGTAGATGCACTTTCTAGCCAGGATCTTATCCTTTTGAGCAAAATACGTGGCGTGGACTTGAAATCTCGAAACTCTAGTAGACAAACCGTCTTACATCTGGCGTTAGAACACGACCTAATCGAGCTGGTCGAATATTTTCTGGAGAACGGAGCGAATCCCAATGCCGCGGACTATAACGGCGAGACGCCACTCCTAACCGCAGCCAAAAGTCGCCAAGCCAAAAGGCTGCTCCCTTTGGTGATGAGATATGGGGCCAATCCAACCGCTAGAAACGTTGATGGTTGGAATGCTCTACATTACTTAATACGAATATGGACTTCTCAGATAGATGGCCACGTCGACCTAGTCAAAACCTTGATCGCTAAGGGCGTCTTGATCGACGATAGAGAGAACGACACTAAGCAGCAGCCGATACACGTTGCCGTCCAGTATCGTAAACTCGAATTGGTAATTGTAACAATGTATACGCCTATATTTTATTATTTCCCTACATAATGCAGCGCTGCCAATGTATTTTCGCTTTTGAGGTTAGGTGAAGTCTGCTAGCAAAAACTGAATTACATTGGCAGCCCTGCCGAAACGCTACAAAGATTCGTAGATGTGACCGGTGACGCTATGCGATTGACTCTCGTGTAGTGCGCATGCGCGTCTAAGGAAGTCTAAAAATAAAAATTGCCAATAAAAATTTCATTCTCTCAATAAGTAAGTAAGCATATATATAAAACGGCGTTCGCTTTTTCTAGGTGAAGCTCCTCTTGGACAAAGGCGCCAACATTGATGCGCAAGCGGAAAATGGCAACTTTCCGCTTTATTTTGCGGCTGTAGGAGGTGGTTCCCCAATCCTGTTGAAAACTCTTCTCGAACGCGGAGCAAACGTTGACATGAGAAACAACGGAGGTCAAACTGCGTTGCACGCCGCCTGCGAAAAGCGATTGGCCGACTCCAACAGGCAGTGCATCAAGCTGCTTCTGGACGCCGGCGCAGATCTGTTCGCCGAGGATAACAAGGGCAATACAGCCGTTGCTCTCGTTAATCAAAATTTGAGAGGCTGGATCTACTGGAATGGTTATCTAAACTCAGATATTGCTCTGATGGTCAAAGCCACAGCGTTGAAGAAGATTTCCTTGCCCCCGTCGACCGTAATGAAGGACGAGGGGGTCCTCAGGGAGCATCCGAAGATCTGGGAGTTTTATCAAAACTGCATCCGATGTGCGGCTATGACGAGAGATATGATAATCATCAAGAACTGCTCATTGTACGACCTGTTGACCACATGTCACTGTCGCATAGCAAAGCTTATGCGGCACCAAGACTTCGAGACTAGGTTCGAGCGGTACAATCTAAAAGACTTTTCAATGTATGGCAATGACATACGCATAGCCTTCGAGCGCGCGAAACACTACCACGACTCTATGCTGCAACAGGAGGACGACATTAACGAGGCTGCTTATTATACCTTGCCTGACCTTATTGTTAGAAATTTGGTTCGTTGTATATTTGACTGCGGAATAAGAAAATGCACCTTGAGGCAGCAGTGACAACCGTTATCGAATTGATATTTCAAAAACGTACATATAGCTAGAAACTAGTTTATATTAAATAAATTTTGTGTTTATGTATTCAGAATATTATGTGATATTTAGAAATAAAAAGATTTTTACATTATTACTAAAGCTAGCGTATAAATAACAACTCGAAAAATCCAATCCCATCACCCGCTCCTTTTTTACAATAGGTACTACCACATCATAAGTCAGCAGTTATCAACTCATTCTCATTTCGATAGTTATTGGTTTTGAGGACTTTGATATAAGTACCCGCGTTCGTAAATTCAAACGCATTCCCGCTTTTCTCTATATGCTCCAAAGCTATTGGTTAAACGGATCTCACGTGTCTCGACTTGTCGGCCGTTGCGCCAACAGCTGACGAGCGGCCTACTCTCCATATATATATCTCTCTCTCTCTCTCTTTGTTCCCCCCCCCCCCTGCCCCGCATCGTCGGAGGTGCTGAGGCCGGCATTTATTTTATTTACTTCGCGTTTTGTTGCGCGCGACCTGCACCGCTCCGCGTGTTTACAATCAAAATGTCCTCTTGAAAGAGCCATTAGGCATAGCTTTGTGCCAGTGTGTGGACGCGTGAGCTGTAGGAGAGAAAAATTTCTGTATGTTTCCTTTGTTTTTTCTACTCAGTCACGTTTTACACGGCTTTGTGCGGTCCTACTTCCTCGCATTGAAAATCTAGTGAAGTGTGGGTGTATTTAAACGCTCGCGGGCCAATACTAATAAATAATTTACCTAACGTCTCGATTTGGAAAAACGTATTTCCAAGATAGTGCGATAAAATTGGCGTTTAAATCTTCGCCGGATATGTCTACGTCCAACGATTCCCTCAGTAGTAGCTTCAATCGTTCAACCGATGTCTCGTCGAGCAGCAACAATAGTTCAACGTCGACGTCGCCGAGATTAAGTCGGTTTTTGCAAAGTATTATCCTATAGCGCGTACGAAATTCATGCTATTCTCTTACATTTGTTTTTTGTTCTATTCACAGATAAGAAACACGTCAAAGACGTAACTTCTGATACTGGACTTTTTGTTCCAAGAGATTCCATAGATGTTTTGAATGAATTAAAACCTGGATTGGTTTTTATTACCAGGCCAAGTTTGGATGGTAAAATAAATGCTTATGTTGAGGTGAGACTTATATGGGAATAGGAGATCGTAAAATCTTTTAATATTTTATCTTCAGGCTTAGCATATTGTCTTTTAATTTCAGGTTGATGGTTCAACTTATATGGGAATAGGAAAATCAGAGTCTCTTGCAAAACAGGCAGCAACAGAAAATGCACTGAAAGATTTTTTTGTCGATACAATTATATCTTCCATGACCAATGATAATAATGATTATATTCTGGTAATTTATCTTATAACTTTGATTATTTATCATTCATACTAGTGAATGTTGTAAGTTAATGTAAGTTAATCATGCAATATTATAGTGCAACACAGCAGAGTGGCAGTTACTAGGCAGTTTTGCAATGTTTAAGCTCATTGAAGAATGGTTACTGTATTATGCATCACGAAGTTCGTGCAAAGATAATACTAAAACTGATTATGAGTCACCTTTGAAGCATGAGGAAAACAAAAATTCTCAATCTAGAGCTACCAGTACACCAAAAATTAAAGATGATGCAAGACAAAACCTGTGCAAGCCTGAAGCAACAGACAAAAATGTACTGCCTCAGAAAACAAATACAATTGTTTTATTGAATTCATTGTTGGGAACTAATTTAGAATTCCAAGACTTAAAAGTGAATTCAAACGTTCCACCTTTTACGTTTTCATTAATTGTTGATGGAATAGAATATGTTGGAGAACGTAAGTTATTCATCATAGATTTATCTCTTATTATTCAATTTACATACAATGATTTTAAACAAGATTTCATTTTCTAGCTGCATCGTCAAAAAAGACTGCCAAGCAGAATACAGCTAGAAAGGTTTTAATGAGAAGATATGGCTACAAATTTACAAAATAATCAGTATCTTATGTTTCGCTTAAAAGTTAGTGTAAAGTGAGTTTAGTTAACTTTGACTTATCTGAAAGTCAATGAATTTATTCTATATTTATATGTATTGTTCACAAATCTTTTCATTTGTCCTTCAAGAGTATATTTTTCAAAATGAAATTACTATTATACTATATACTGCTTTGTCTAATATATATGTATGTTTGCAACAAATGCAGTTTTGACTTTAAATTAAATTATTATTTTTAGTATATAATATGTCATGTTTAAAATCATTTTCTCAAACAATTTCAATGTTCCCCCTTCATTTTTCACACCAATATATGTATATTATTATTTTTATCATTACCGTAACTGATTGTTGTAAAAATGTTTAATTTTGAAGGTATGCTTTTCAATTTCTCTTTGCTCTTCCTCTACCACGAGGGGTAGATTCTTTTTTAGATTTTGCTTGTGAAAGAGTTGAATTCTTGAAAAATCTTTTACTTTTTTCCTATAGACATAAATGTTTAAGGGAAAAAATCACTTACATTACTTGTTATTATTTTAAACTCTACTTACCGGTGAGTGTGAATTAGATGATTTTGATTGAGTCAAGTGATTCAACTGATCTTCAATGGAAAGGGAATCAATTTCCTAAAACAAAGTATAAAGTAAATATTAAAAGTGACAAAATTTGATGACACAGTTACTTTTTAATCAGCAATATGCATTCATACCAAATCATCATCTGCCAATGTTGGAGTGTATAACTTTTTTCGATTTTTCTGCTTCTCTGCATTATGAATGCCCTTAAAACAAATTGAATAAGTCTAATCAAATGCTGTTGTGATACATTTATAAATGTATTGAAATCAAGTTTGAGACTGAATACTATGATAGTATTTTGAACCTTACATCTGATGTAAATAATTCAGGTAAACCGGATGGACCAACAACTTGCTTTTCTGTATTCTTTTTTCTCATATTTAAGTTAGCTGTCAACTTTTCATTTAACTGAAGTACTTCCTCCTCTAATGATCTTATCTTTTCTGTAGATTCTTGCACTTTACTTTCTTTTTGCTTTATTTTCATTTTCACTTCAATAATGTCTTTTTCAATCAATTTTATTTTATTGTTATATTCTCTGATTTTACTCTCAGATTCTTCGGTAATTTGCGTTATAGCTTCTTGTTCTTTGTTCACTGCCAAATCAAGTTTCTGTACCTTTACTTCTATTCCATCGTAACCTTTTAATTTAGTACGTAATTCTTCATTTTTAGTTTTCAACACATTTGAAACTTGATTCTCTTTCTGTTTTATGGATGCTAATTTAGATTGTGAAAGTTTTAACTGTTCTTTAAGTTGTTGTAAAGTAACTGCTTGTTCCTCATCCTCTTTGCAGCGATTTTTTTTAAGTTTTTCATTCTGTAAAGACATAATTTATTTTAGAGTGCCTAATTAAAATATGAAGATAATGATGTTTTTACCTCTTCAGATAACGACTTGATTTCATCATTAATTTGATTTATTTCCAATCCTACCTCATTGTCTTGCATTCTGAAATTACATAATAGTTGAGTATCTATAAACTTTTTATTTTTATTGGTAAATTAAGTTTTTTCATGATCTTTCTCAATTACCTGTTCGATTGTAGTTCTTGTTCCAATTTGGAAATGGTACTATCTAATTCAGTCATTTTTACAGTCTGAGTTTTCTCTTCCTTTTATTTAATTTTTTAATCAAAAGTTTTATAAACTTTTTTAAGAATATTGAAGTATGTACTTACTTGTTTTAAATTGTTGATTTCTTGCAGTAAATCATTTTTTTCTTTTTCAGCATTCTGTTTCATCAAATTATTCCTTGTCTCCACTTCATTTATTCTTTTCAAAACAAAATTTTTTTTAGTAATTGTTTAAAGGGTACCAAACTTTATAATTTACTTGTAAAGCTTACTTCTTATCCAAGTCATTGATCATTTTTTGCTCCTCCTGTTTGTTATGTTTTGCTGCTTTTATTTTTGATTCCAATTCGTGGTTCAAATTTTCATTTTGGTGAATATTTTTTTCCAGCTCGTTGATTTTCATATTTAGTTCAGTCAAATCATCACAATCTATAAATTAAACAAAACAACTCTCAAGAAAATTATCCCATTCTAAACTGGTAATGAAAATTTAATTTAGGAAATATTAATTTTTACAGTTCTGGTCTGGAGTTATCTCGTTAAGCTTTTCTTCCAACATTTCATTGGTATTTTGTTGCATTATCATCACTGAATCATATACATTTTGCAAATTATCTGATAAATCCTTCTGCGCTCCAAGGGTATTTGATATGTCTTCCATATTCTCAAAAACTATTTTTTGATAATCGTATAATTCCAACACTCTAATGAAAGAAATGAATATTAGATCAAAGATTTGGAAATATGCACTTAAGTAGTAAAACTTACTTTTCTCGAAGGATTTTATTCTCTCGCTCTTTGGTAAATATAATTTCACTTTTATGACATAAAAGTTTATTCTTTTCTCTCAATTTTTCTGTAATAAATGCAGACTTCTTTTCGGCTTCTGATATTTTTGACTTATAATTCTTGATGGTTTCCTATAAGCACAGGCAACATATTGAGTGACTTTTGGCACAGAATTTGTTCCAATGGTCCTTACCTTCAAAGAAAGCTCAATGTCCTTCACTTCTTCTATAAACTGTTGTCTTAACTTTGCAGCATTGCTCATTTTGCTATTAAGTGTTGTCGATGAAGTAGACTTAGACAAATTTTGCAGAACTGCAGCAGTCTTTTTAGGTGAAGAACTTGATGTTGGTGCATTTTGTTGCCAGTCTACTTTCTGAGCTTTACGTGGAGAATTAGGATGTGGTGAATTTCCGTAATTTCGTTTGTTTCCTGATGGATTATTCTCCATGATTTCTTAAGCCTAAAAAGTAAAAATAAAACAAGTTTAGTGCAGGGCAGCTTCATTTACAACGTATATATTTAAAAATCATTGATCAATGATAACTTATCAGTTATTTACAACTATAGCTATTAATTTACGCTTTATATTAAATATCCTACCGTGATAGATTTTAAGCGGATTCGCTTTTCAACGGCTGAATAAAAATGAGGATAAAAAAAGGCCGTTACTTATAGGTATCTTTTCAAAAAACACCTGTAGAACAAAATTCGAATTCGCGGATTTTTAACGGAAAAAAGCGCCGCCCTTGGCCATTTAATAAATTAAAAATGTATATAACGAAAAAAGCGCCAAACTGCGGGTAAAAGTAGATTTATGACTTTAAAAGAAAAGTACATATACATAAATAAAATAAATATAAATCATGATAATACTCAGTTTCAAATCTAGTGATATTTATATGCTAACCGGGAAATCGTTGCGCAGGCGTTCACAATTCACATTGCAACTTTTGTTAGGTTAGAAACTTTTCAAATGCATTTATGGCAAGTGAAGGAGCGGTACTTATGTTCGCACGTGCTGAACGTGATAATTTTGCCGCTGGTTGTTATTATTAGTTAGTAGAAGAATTATATAGGTTTACCGTTGAAAATTCGAAATAACAATCATTAAGAAATAGTCTAAAAATGAGCATTAAAATCTGCTGCGTTTGTGAAAACAAAGACGCGAAATATAAGTGTCCGAAATGTAAACAAACGTAGTAAGTATTAGAAAGGAGCTTCTGTTTCTTTTCATTTGTACTATTTGAAGAAAATTAATTATTGCGTGATTAGAAAGTTTTACATTGACAAATTCATTTTACAAATCTGCTTTTCTTTCAGTTGCTCAGTAGTTTGCTGCAATAAACACAGAGATAATTGCAAAGAAAATACTGAAGTAAAAATCTGCAGTGAGAGCGAAAGTCCAGTAAAGAAAAGTGACATGTCCTACGATTTTCCTACAGAAGATACTGTTCCTATTGACAAACTTGAACAGTTACGTTACAGTGAAGAGGTGAAAAATTGTCTGAAAAATCCTCAAGTTAGAGATATAATTTCATCCGTTCTGACAGACAAAGATCCGACAAAGGCTATAGCAAAAGCTATGATAGAACCTGTATTTGTTGAATTAGCCGATGCCTGCTTAAAAATTGTTGAGCCACCAGATGAAGAGAAGCCATGCTAAAAAAGTAATTTTAAGGAGACAAATTTCTCATGCATAGACATTATTTTTTAGAAATTTTATTTCACATAAAATATATTAGAATACAAAGATAATTTATTTGTTTACAAAAATATACAACCTACTAATAAATAATATCGTCATTAAAGATAATGTGAGGATATGTAGTTCTCGAGATCATTAGGAAGTTTCGACTCATCTTGTTCAGCTCCTAAAGCATGGTATCTTTTACGAATGTGATGAGCCACCATCTTTGGTTGTCTGTCTCTAGTAAACACTCCTTTTTTATTTCCTCCAACTCTTGTGTAAGCTGTAAAAATTGATTGAATGTGCTTAGTGTAAGTTCTGTTAATTAAATGTTTAAAACTTAAATATGATAATGCAGTATACTTTGCGCTGTTCTAAAATCTGCAAAGCTCCAAATGAACTCTCCAATAAAAAAACCTTCAGCTCTTAATAAATCAAAAGCTTTAAAATGTTTTGATATCAGTTGCGTCTGATATTCTTCACTCCAAATATATTCTGGTAACTTTTTTAAAACGAGATGCATATTGAATAAATTTGTCAGAAAACATATGATAAATAATGATTGTTTTGCAGAAAAAACATTGCTTACCTCATGCAATCCTTGCATCGTATCTGCACCATATTCTGACATTAATACTGGTTTCTTATATTTATTGTGCCAAGCTTGAGCTTCTGTGACTATTCGTTTAGTTATCATGTCCAGTCTTCCAGGATTTGAATACCAAGCATTGTATCTATTAAAACTTATCACATCAAGGTATTGGCCCACTTTATCCTCCTTAAAAATTTAATTAGATTAGTATATTCAATCTATATTTTTTTAATTTATAGGTATCGTATGTTTTGACTTACACTGGATGATACTGCTATTGCAATTGTAACTGGACGAGTAGAATCAAGTGACTTAGTGTGCTGAACTATTTGCTTAAAATAAGAAGAAGCATTGCGATGTTGAGTTCTTGGTTCATTTGCAATAGACCACATCACTACAGAAGGTCTATTTTTATCCCTTCTGATTAATTCTGACAAAGACCTTTTGTGCTTTTTAAGCAAAGTTGAAGAATAACTTTCTGTGTCCACAGATGGACACTCATCGATGATAAGAAATCCAAGTCTTGAATAAAATGTTCATTTGATCAATAGAGCAAACGTTATGCAGGTTAATAATAATCTTATTCACGGAAACAGCATACTTATCAGCCATGTCAAGAACTTCATCACTGTAAGGATAGTGACTAGTGCGGTAAGCATTTGCACCAATCCATTTAAGTAATTCATGATCTCTGGCTACAGTAACCAAATCTAAACCACGTCCTCTTATTGCAGAATCCTCATGTCTTCCAAACCCACGAAAATAAACTGGCTTATTGTTTATCAGAAATGATGAAGTGGTCCATTCAATGTTTCGAATACCAATAGGAAGTCTGTAGATGTCTATTTTGGGAGAGTTTGACGTCGTAACTGCAACCTGAGTTTTTTACATGAGTACAGGTATATGCATTTCAATAAACTTATGTACCAAAATAAAATTAATCTTTTGCAAAAAGATGTATAATGTTTTTAAGTGGAGACTCACAAAAAAATGTCACTGTACAAGATTTGCAAAAGAGTTAATAGAATTCTGGTGTAGATTTACTAATTGTTTTTAAGTTACTTCAAATGTGTAAAGATAACCAGGGTTTTCATTCATAGATCGAGGCCACCATAATTTTGGAGATTTAATCTCAATGATTCCTTGAATTCCAATGTGTGGTCCATCAGTAGCAAATTGATTATTAGCATCAATGAGATTCACATGACATATAGGAAGGTCAGTCTCTTCTAATCCTGCTATTTCAATCATATAATTAATGATACCAACATCACCAGCCAGTTCTGTGGTGATAGTGATATCTTCTATATATATTTTTGGTTTTGTATGCAATAAGACAGGCCTTCAATACAAAAATTAAGATGATAAATTAATTTAATTTGGGTATTAGGAGATAAGCAACTTGCAATACTATACCTATGGATACCAGCATAATTAAAAAAGTCGAAACTATAAGTTTGTACTTTGACAGGTCCATTGTCAGACTCCATGCTAACAATTTTTCCTTGAGGCACAGTAGTTTTGAGGAGGCTATTGTCTACAGCAACGGTAACGCGATTTTTACCTCCAAAAACTATGAATGTAGTGATTTCAGCCTCAAATGGCAGATGTCCTATTTCGTGATTTGTCAGTAAGTCACCATTTAGCCACTGTAATGCAATAGGTATTTAAAATTTTGTAAAAACAACAATATTTGAGGATTTGAGTAAGCAGTTACAAGACAACTTACTACTTGGGCCAAGTAATTGACGGATCCAAACCTCAGGAATACCCTCTCACTTTTCCAAGACGATGGTATGAAAAATGACTTTTCATACCAAACTGGACCAATGTGATCACGAAGGGCAGAAGAAGTTGTGATATCATTGTAAGAGGAGGGCACTGGCATTTGAATGACATTGTCAAACTAAAAAAATCGACATTCCTAATCATTGTCATTGCATTGTGTTATTTCAAAATTAACAAGTGTGTACTTTAAGTACCTTGGACAAAGTGTCTGTGTGCCAAAGTTCTCTGTGACCTTTTTGAACATCGTCTGCTGGAGGAATAACAAAGTCCCAGAAACCGTCAAGAGATTTAACCTAAAAAGACCAAGGACTACTCTTTAACGAATGCCACCTGTACATGTTAATTGATTCTAGTTATTTGGAATGCACACGTCAAGATGGACAATGAAGTTTTTTCATCAAGATAAACAATTCTATATCATTTACAACGTTAGTTAACTGGAGCCTTAACCTAACATTGCAATCACAACAAGTGTTTTTGTTTTGATGAATTTTCCCAATGCCACTACATGTGTCATACCTCACGAGATTCACTTTCTCTTGGATAAAGCAGTCCTGGCAATTTTGTAGTAGTTGGTTCAACTTTTGTTAAATCACCGGAACTATAACTCCCAAAATACTTTCCAAACATACTTTTTTTCTTTCCATTGGCGACTTCTAACGCGATTCCAGTGCCATGAGCAACAGCCATATTTCTCTATACTTTGAACACTTTGAACTGTAAATGAATTGTATACATAGTCGCGTTTCCTTACCTGTCGTCATTTCAAGGCTCAACAAGTAGAACTGTTGCATTTTCTTTATCGGCTAAATATTGAATAATTATCACGTGTTTCTATTTGTTCTTTTTTTTTTAATGAAATATCATCAATTATTTCATTCAAATAAATTTAATGCATTTGTAACAGAATGCAGAAACGAATTTTATAATAACGCAATAAAAATTTTTCATTTCCTGAATTGAACTTTCAATTACAAAAATGGAGCTCAATTTATAATTTAAACACAACTTCGTGATTTGATGTCCAATATTAAAAAAAAAAAATGAAGCCTGATCATCATAAGACATATTCGTCAGAAAGATAAGGGTGTAACAACATCCGGAGCCAGTCTCACAATTTACTTTGGAAAATCTCGTATGAAAAATTCAGGAATAGAAGGAAGAAATGTAATTTCCAATGTTGTCGGATAAACTCGCGTTGTCCAGTTCGATGCTCAGAGATCGATATCTTCTTCTGACGTGGTGAGCTACCATCTTCGGTTGCCTGTCTCTCGTGAAAACCCCTTTTCTGTTACCTCCTACTCTGGTGTACGCTAAAAAGGATTTTTACTTTAATTTTCTATATTACATTTATACGCAATGTATACGAAGTCTGATCAGGTTTTTCATACTCTGCGCCGTTCGAAAATCAGCAAAGTTCCATATGAATTCGCCAATGAAAAATCCTTGAGCTCTCAATTGGTCGAAAGCTTCGAAATGCCTCGACATCACTTCCATTTGATATTCCTCGCTCCAGATGTACTCCGGTAACTGGAACGTTACTTTTAAGATATAATACGTTTTTTAAATCGATGTAGGTATATATGTATAGAGGATAAAAAATCTACCTCGTGCAATCCAATCATAGTATCAGCGCCGTATTCGGCCATTATCACAGGCTTCTTGTACTTTTTGTGCCAAGTTTGCGCTTCGGCCACGACTTTCCTCGTGATCATGTCAATTTTTCCGGGATTCGAGTACCAGCCGTTGTACCGGTTGAAACTTATGATGTCTAGGTATTTGCCTGCGTAATCTTCCTTCAAAATAAAATCACGAGATGGCTATTTCACCGTTGAAGAAAAATAAAATTCGCTTACATTTGGAGACGTCGCCAAGGCCATCGTGATCGGGCGCGTCTTGTCGAGGTACCTCGTATGCTGGGTCACCTGTTTGAAGTACCAGCTTGCCTCGTAATTTCCTGTTTTGGGCTCGTTAGCCACGGACCACATGATGACCGACGGCCGATTTTTGTCCCGTCTAATCAGCTCCGACAGGGATATCTTGTGTCTTTCGAGCAGCAATACATTGTAGTTCTCAGTGTCCACGGAAGGGCACTCGTCGATGACGAGGAAGCCCATTCTTGGCATAGCATAGCTCAATTTTACCGAAGATCGTATTCCCGAGAGAAAAAAGCACAGTTGTCCCATACTCACCTGTCCGCGACGTCGAGAACTTCTTCGCTGTAGGGATAGTGGCTGGTCCTGTACGAATTCGCGTCGATCCACGCGAGCAGTTCGTGATCTCTTGCGACGGTCGGCAGGTCCAGACCTCTTCCTCTGATCGCCGAATCCTCGTGCCTACCGAATCCCCGAAAGTAAATCGGTTTTCCTTTGATCAAAAGAGAATTATGGGTCTATTCCAAGCTTCGTATACCTATCGGCAATCTGTACACGTCCCTCTCGGTGGAGTTCGTCACACGAAGTATCACCTGTTGCACGATTGTTTTTTTTTTTTCATAAAAATTAAACCTCACTCGATAATCATAATTTTGTGTATTCACCTCCAAAGTGTACACATAGCCGGGATTCTCGTCCATCGATCGAGGCCACCAGAGATTCGGCGACACGACTTTCAGCACTCCCTCATTGCCGGCCAATAATCCTTTGACAACGCGTTTGTTGTCGACGTCGACGAGATTAACGTCGCACGCGTAGCTCTCGTTCGGCTTTAATCCGGCTATGCTGATTTTATATTTGATAACTCCGATGTCGTTTATCACCTTCGTATTCACGCTGATGTCGTCGATGTAAGCTTTCGGCTTGGCGTGCAATAGAACGGGCCTGAAATTCAAATTCAACAGAGTTTTGTATAATCGATGGTTCTGTAAAATTATTACATCGATTAAGTAGTACAACCTGTGTATTCCGGCGTAGTTAAAAAAGTCAAAGGTGTAAGTCTGCACTTTGACGGTGGCATTGTCGACCTCCACATCTCGAATTTTGCCCTGAGGTACACTCGTCTGAAGAAGCACGTTATCGACCGCTATGGTGATACGATTTTTCCCGCTGAATATAACTTCCGATGTTATTTCGGCTTCGAAGGGCAAGTGACCCATTTCGTGATTCGTCATAAAGTGTCCGTTCAGCCACTGAAACCGGAAGCTGTTGCCGTGATTTATGTGACGTGTATTGCAAAATTAACAGGGTATACTTACCACCTGTGCGAGATAATTGACAGAGCCGAATCTGAGAAAAACTCGTTTGTCCTTCCAAGCTACCGGCACGTAAAATCTCTTCTCGTACCAAACAGGCCCCACGTGGTCCCGCAAAGCGCTCGACGTTGTTATGTCGTTGTAGGTCGACGGGTCTGGCATTTGGGTTACTTTGCCTGCCTGATAACGAGTTAGCAATGTACTACCCTTTTAATGATTAGTAGCAGTATTTATACCTTCGAAAGGTCTTGCATGTACCAAGCGTGCGAGTAGCCCCTTTGCGCATCCATAGCTGGTGGTGCAAGAAAGCCCCAAAACCCATCGAGTGATTTGACCTGAGACAAACAAATTATGAGAAAAAGAAATTGTATATCTCGTCGATTTCAATTCAATTTATTCGAGTTACACTCATTTTTACATCGATACATAAACCAACATGATATTGGATGCTCGCAATTCATTTAGCATCCGTGATATCTGGTGTCGCAAGAAAATTGACGCCAATAATATTCTGGCTTCGTATCGATTTACACATTTATAACAGATTCTATGCCGCAGTTGAAAGCGTTCGTTATTTCGATGTTATACTTTCGCACAGGCAATCTTTTTCCGTTTTATAGAATCATTTAATCTAGAATTTATCACACGTATTGTATCTAATAATACAAATAACGCGATTGCCACAATAAACCAGACGCACTAAATGAGCTCGGCGCGAATTTAATGTGTTTTCGCGAAAGAAGCGGGAGCGCTCGCATTTGACCGAGTAAAAGCACAAAGGGATTCCGGACTTATATGCGGCTGCAGCGCCCGGACGAATCCAGTTTCCGACGCTATACTGCCGCCGCGTTTTTTATAAAATGAGCAACTGATTAATCTCGTGTTCTTTTTCTAAGGCTCACTTTTGAATTTTCCAAGCTTTTCAAACAAAATTCACGCACTCGGACACAACACTTCAGGATATAGCAAAAATTCGAAAATTCGAATGTCGCTTTCGCTCACCTCGCGGGTCTCGCTCTCGCAGGGAAACAGCAGTCCCGGAAGTGGCGTCAGTGGGGGATCGTCAGTCGCGAGTCCGGTGATTTCCAGGAATAGAGCGAAAAAGTTCAAAATCGACTGGTAGCCGAACATGTTGGCCGCGCGCGAGTCCACGTGCGTGTACAATCTTTCTCCCGCGCTGTGCGGCATTATTTGCTTAAAATATTTAAGGGCTCTCGACCTACATTTGTTTTGAGTTTCAGCGCTATCGCACGTCACGCCGAGTAGATGTGCGTATGGCGCGCGTATGGACGTGCGCAGAGTTTGCGCACAGCATGAGACTGTGATTTATAATTCGTTGTGGAGCTGGCAGATTTTAGTTACCCGTGGATAAACAGTTGGTTTTCCGTTGTTCGTGATTAGATGGTGATTTAATGAAAGTACATTACATTTTTAAAACTTGGCAATGAAAGCTAAAATTGAAATGAAAACAAACACATCATTGAAATATTAAATTAAAGGATATTATTCAAGTCAATCTGACATCACTAGTGTAGTTTGTTGTACTTATCATGCAAAGCTTGCACTTCAGACGTACAGCTGATTGAGTTATTAAGCCCATAGTCTTCCGGCTTTCATGCACCGCGCATCGTATTTTTCAAGCCTATATAATGACGTATCGTTTATATCTTTGATCGGAAGAATCGATTGTCTCATAATTATTATTTCTATTCTTTTTCTGCATTACGAGAATATTCGATATCAGTATGTGAAAACATCACGTTTAAAATATGAACACATTTTATTTAAAAATATCAAGGAGCATTATATTGCCCACATTTATACAGTCTAACATATATAAAGTTAATACAATTTGATACTAACTTGACGCATATTAGTATCGATAAAATAGATTTGTTTGAAGTATTTTTTGTTGTTTTTTTAAGAATGTTTTTAAGAACATAGCCCGTTCTTAAAAAACGGACTCTGTAAAATCTGAAAACGCAGTCTTCTTTAAAGATTTAACCATAAAGCAGTCTTAATAACTGTATTTTTTCAAGACTCGGATTAAACGTAGTACGACGAGACGTAATTTTCGAGATCATTAGGTAGTTCGGGGTTGCTATCCAGTTCAGCACTGAGAGCGTGGTATCTCCTACGCACGTGGAAGGCTGCGCTCTTTGGTTGTCGATCGCGAGTGAAAATGCCCTTCTTATTACCGCCGACTCTTGTATAAGCTGAAAGAACGTTTATTTTTATAGGAAGATCAGAAAAATTATCTTTGTTATAAAAGATAGTTTTTAAAAAAACATACTCTCTGCCGTCCTAAAATCAGCAAAGTTCCAAATGAATTCTCCTATGAAAAAGCCTCGCGCTCTGAGCTGGTCGAAAGCTTCGAAATGCTTGGACATTATTTCAGTCTGATACTCTTCACTCCAAATATAGGATGGCAGCTAAATTAAAAGAATAAATTCATGATTACCATGCATATTTTCATAGAGTCTAAACGTTTCTTTTCAAATGCTTACCTCGTGTAGTCCAGGCATGGTATCGCCTCCGTATTCCGACATCAATACCGGTTTCTTGTACTTGTTGTGCCAATTTTGAGCTTCGTTTACGACATTTTTGATAATCATGTCAGTTCTTCCGGAGTTCTGATACCAGGAATTGTAACGGTTGAAACTAATGATATCGAGGTATTGACCGGCTTTGTCCTCCTAATTATAAATAGACGGGTTTGGCGTTATTAAGGCTTTTGAAAAATTTATGATGCAATGGAAAATAGATAAACAATGAAAAATTACCACAACACTGCGAGCAAGAGCAATGGTGATTGGTCTGGAAGGATCGAGAGTTTTGGTGTGTTGAGCTACTTGTTTAAAGTACACTCCAGTATCGGCGAGCTGAGTTCTTGGCTCATTAGCAATGGACCACAATACGACGGAAGGTCGATTCTTGTCCCTGCGAATGAGTTCCGAGAGTGACTGCTTGTGCCTTTTTAGTAACTCTGGCGTGTAGTTCTCCGTGTTTACGGAAGGACATTCGTCAACGATGAGGAATCCAAGCCTTGAAGAAAAATGCAAAGTTATAGTGACATGGAAGACATTGATTGTTGAGAATTCAAATGATTAATCGTTTCATAAAATAATCTTTAAACATACCTGTCCGCTACATCAAGAACTTCATCGCTGTAGGGGTAGTGACTGGTTCTGTACGCATTAGCTCCGACCCATTGAAGTAACTCATAGTCCCTTGCTACGGTGGGCAAGTCTAATCCCCTTCCTCTGATAGCCGAGTCTTCGTGCCTTCCAAAACCGCGGAAGTAAATCGGCTTCTCGTTGATCAAGAACGTTGTGTTGGTCCACCTCAAAGTTCTAATACCCACTGGAAGTCTGTAAATGTCTGGCTCACTTGAGTTTGGCACATGTACAGTTACCTGCAAAGTTTATATTACCATTACCGTGTTTTGATAATGTATGCTCAACATTATTCATCAATTGTGTCACGATCTAGTAGTGATATGAACATACCTCTAAGGTATACATGTAACCAGGATTAGAGCTCATTGTTCGGGGCCACCACAGATTGGGTGACGAAACTTTAAAAGTTCCCTGTGTTCCCACAACTGGAGTGGTTAATAAATATTGATTGTTAGCATCCAGAAGGTTGACTTCGCAAACTGGAACCTCCTTCTCGCCTGCGCCGGCTATGTCAACACTGTACTTGATGATACCCACGTCATTGATCAACCCAGTGGTTACATTGAGATCATCAACGAAAACTCTTGGTTTCGTGTGTAGAAGCACAGGTCTATAAATAAAACGAATAGTTTTGACATGGAGCTCTTTTTTTCTGAAACAAAATTTGATGCCTCCAAAAAAATATTTAATATTTTATACCTGTGGATACCAGCGTAATTGAAGAAGTCAAAAGTGTAGTATTGAACCTTGACGGTACCATTGTCAGCGCCAACATCGTAAACATTACCTTGTGGCACGCTGTTGGCCAGAAGGGAGTTGTCTACTGCTACGGTAATACGGTTCTGTTGACCGTAAAGAGCCTTTTCCGTCAACTCAACTTCGAAGGGCAAGTGTCCCAATTCATGATTGGTCAATAACTCGCCGTTCAACCACTGAAGCACAATAAAGCAGCTTTATTTAGCTCGATATATTGTTGCGCGTCATCATTTCAAAAAGATTGACCTTCACTTACAACTTCAGCGAGATAGTTGACGGATCCAAAGCGAAGAAAAACACGTTTGTACTGCCAAGATGCAGGTATGAAGAAGGTCTTCTCGTACCAGACGGGTCCCACATGATCGCGCAGAGCTTTGGAGGTCGTAATATCGTTGTAAGATGACGGCACCGGCATTTGCATTACTTTTTCTGCCTATCAAACGATTTGTTGTTGTTTACGTATTTTTATCGAGATAAGTAATTAGAATACACAATCAGAGTAATAAAACATTCATATAACTACCTTCGTTAAACTGTCGGAGTACCATCCTTCGCGATGTCCTTTTTTGACATCATTGGATGGTGGTACAACGAAATCCCAGAATCCATCGAGTGACTTGATCTGAATAATCAAGAAAACAATTTGTTAAACAAAAGCTACTTGTACCACGCTAAAATGATTCTAAGTAAAACTTTCTATGAACCAAAAAAGAGCTCGAGAACGAAGTACGTCATAAAGCTAAAAAAAGTTTCCTTTGTCACAAAAGCGTATATGCAAATGATGGTTACCTCGCGGGATTCGCTTTCCCGGGGATAAAGCATACCCGGAAGAGGCGGAATAGGTGGCTCCTCGGGGCTGATAGCGAATTCGTCGGCTTCGGGAAGCATTCCGGGATCCTTCACGTTGACCTCGGTTCCCATTACCAATGCGGCTCCGGCAACCGCGAGCAAAAACTGCCGCCACATTCCTCCCGCGTTTTCCTATAACCCAGCCAAGCAAACAATCTACTAATTTTTGCGTTCCAGTTCTCGTGTTTTTCTTATTATGCGGCTGTTTCACTACTATGTAGCCTTTCGCAACGTGATTATATTTTTTTGTTTTTCCTATCGCAGACTGGAAACTTGCACTTTCTTGTTTTCCTTATATATACATTTCTCTTGTCGCGTGCAATGACAGTCACAGAGAATATTATGTGCTGTGCGGTTTCTGTAATGCTTGGGTTCCGGTAATCGAGCAGTTCGAATGTTATATAAATATTAGAAAAATCTTTAAATTCACGTCGTTATGGATAAGTGCGTTTTAAGTAGAATGCCCGCAGTGTCATAACACATACCGATGAAAATTCAATTGTTTTTTAATGATCCTTTCATATACATACACTTTTATTCATTGGCGCATTCCAGGCCCGTTAATCATATTCATTTTATTCGTACAGGCATTTATATTAGCTTCAAAAATGCTTCTAGTATTGTTACTTTTTCCTTAAATATTACATAAACTTTTGTTCTCAAGTATATTTATATCTCTTATCTAATACGAATGATCCCTTGTAAAAATTAAAATAGATGTTATGTACACGTACCTTATCACTTTAACACACATTGCAATCATTGTTCAGTCATTATCAAAAAAAAAAAAAAAAAAAACTCTGATATATTTTAATGTGCAATTAGAACATCGAAAGTATTTTAGCACTCAAAACGGATTCATATCATAGTCGTAGGTCATTGCCCGGCTGTACTCCGCAATCGATAGCGTATGTATAAGTATACCTTATGACCCTAACTGCGTTCACGGTCGAATATTGCCAAAACTTTCCCTTCGAAATTTTTTGTGTGTTAAAATTCAGTAGAGAAATTTATTTAGTTAAAAACATAAACGTAATATTTAAAATTGTATTGTACAAGGGGCAACAAAAATAAATTTTACAATGAATAAAATTTCGAAAAGTTATAGCAACATTTATAGATTTGAATAGTAAGCAAAGTTAAAAGGATTAATAATCATGAACTATTCTGTCATCAAGCCAGGCAAATATCAATTTTGTCAATTTCTACTTAATAGCACGCTTCGATTACAATCAGATAATTATTCTAAGAATTTCGTTTGATTATACAATTATACACCTATATTTGTATAATCATACCTTCAGAATCATTTGGAAGATATTGGAATTTATATTAGATATAATAAACTTTAAAAAAAATCTTTTGCTATACATTGCAAATCTTAAGAATGAGCATTTAAATTCTCAATAGAAAAAGAGTAATCTCTAATCCCTAACTCAGTAAATGAGAAAAAAACTCACTTTGTACACCTCAAAGCTTAGAAAAAGCGGAGCAGACGCGCGTGCGTCTTGTTCGGTGGTTCGCGCGAAACTGTGCAGGGCGACGCGTTACGCGAAGCTTAAAACTTGTCGGCGATAGCGATCGCAGGTTTCTTGTTTTCTTTTTATTTCGATAAATCAGCGGACAATGAGATCGACCGGGAAGACAAGAGCGATTAGAAATAAAATATACAAAACAGAGACTAATAAACAGTTGACACGTTGATTAATACTCAATAATGAGATGTGCGCGATCAATACTACAAAGATATTAACCAATGCGGAGACTGAGTGATAATTTTCATTCAGATTCCATCACTCGTAGCTTCTAATAAACTTTAAAGTATGCTGTTTACATAGTTGTAGAGATGTTTTGAATTGCTTAGATCATCTATCATAATTGTAGATGATCTAATTATAGATGGATATCTGTTTCGAATCAATGAAGAATGATTCTTTTTTAATACAGCGAAAGATTTATTGTCTACTTATGTGCAGATTTGGAAAAAATTGAATCCATCCGGTTTGTACCTATAAATTTGAACAGTGTTACTTCTACTTTACACAATACACGATAATTTCGTGACTTATCATTTTATGAATGACGTAGTTCGTACGAGAATCTTACACATTTCGGTCTTATACGCAAATTGAGTAATGATGCTCCAAAAACGTGACTTGTTCCGAGTGAATCACTATTTTCACTTTTCACAAATCTGCAGCTATATTATATTGGTTTTGTCTGTGAAACAAATTATTATCAACAATAAAAGATGATTATCGCTTAGTTATAACCGATTACATAACCGTCATTGGCAATAATCATTTTCCATCAAATCAAACCTTACACGGATCCGTATCTGCAGATAAGTGACCGAAAGCTACGTAAATTAGACTTCTGAAGTAACAAAAAAGTGCATAGCACTAAGCATGCGACACTCACAAGAGGTGTGGCCGCGAATTGGACCAACGCGGAAAAAACCGAGCACTGGAATTGGTATTCCGCTATCAGCATAGGAAAGGAATTAGAGCCATATTATCGTTGGACAAAAGCCAACGCAATTTCGGGACTTGTCCTCCTCCATCTCTCCTCTCGCGCGCCGATCGCAAACCTGAGTCGCGGTATACTGAGCGATGAGTGGGAGAGAGAGAGAGAGAGAGAGAGAGAGAGAGAGAGAGAGAGAGAGAGAGAGAGAGAGAGAGAGAGAGAGAGAGAGAGAGAAGAAGGAGCCAAATCCAAATATTTGCAAAGGTAAGATAACAGTGAAATTTTCCTCGATCCACTTGCTGCTCCTTTATATATCGCGATATTATTTTATTCTATACCTTTATTATATATGCGAGCCCGGGAGAACCCCGGCACATGGCGTCAGAGGGAAGATGAAAAAAAGAGGAGGAAAGTGGAGGCTTAAAAAGATTATCTGCTGCTATGTATTCCGCTTTCGTTTGTGTATCTTGCCTGAAATGTGGGTATTTCTCCACTATGTGCGTGTGTGTCTGTTATCTAGTGTTTGTCGAAAGGAAGTCATGGACTTTGCAAGTCTAATTACGCGGACGTGCGAGTTAGTTTACAATTAGTGTTATCCGTAATTCTATAATAGTTTCATTGTAGGCGATGTACAGCTTGAGAGAGACTTTGAGGCTTTTGAGTAATCGTTAAATCTGTTTAAAGATGAAACATGCGCGGAAAACATTTATTACCGAGCACTGCACAATCGAAAAATTGATACAGAACTTGAATAACTTTGATTATAATCTTGAATCAATTTCTATATCTTGTGGATAATCAGAAGAACAGCTGAATAATTTGAATCGTCAATGACATTGATTGACTTTGAAATTCTAATTCGCACGCTCATGACCAGTAGTGGAAGTGCAATTATTTCAAGACTGTCTGGCCAATGCATCAATTGAAAATTTGTAAGATCGTTGATCCCGATCATTGCTGCATACCTCCGGCTACAGTTCTCATTACCTCTCTCTATTGCTCGACCATTACTGCTACATACAGGGTGGGCTATTCATTTTTATTCTCTTCGCTCAAACCTATTATGAACGATTTCGTTTTTTTCGCTTTAAAAATTTATTGGTGTTTAAATTAAAAACATCTGCATATGATGAAAATAAGTCAACATTGATCACTCGGTTGTTTATACAAATCGATCGTACTTTTGATGTTACCATTTTTATATACTGAAATGCGACTAGCAAATAGCAGTTATCATAATTTTTTTTAATTTCCATATACCAAGCGATCATTAAGGATAAAGCTTTACGACTCGACAAACATTTGCAGACATCGCGAATATCGAACTCACCCGTTAGATAATATACGCACGCCTCACACTTTGACCCAGGGCTTCGCGACTGTGGGTGAGTCGTCGTGGTCGTGGTGGTGGTTGTATCACCTTCTCGGATATTACCTGATGCGTGTGCGTATGCAGTGATCCCTCGTGGCACACGAGGGGCGCGCTGTAGCCCGATACTATACGACCGTCGATATATCTATAGCATACCCAGAAACCTATATAGCATAGCCATACACGCGCTTATGCCTAATCGAGCATCGTTGCACGATCATCCTGTCTCTCTTGCGTGCTCTATGTACTCGTCTATGATCAGCGACGATACCGGACACCGCCGTCGAGAGATAGTTTTTGCAGACGACTGCCCGAAGTCAACTGGTGCAGTGTGACAGACGTGCATCGGGTAGAGCCCGAGCTGCAGTGAAAGAGCGGAGAGAGAGAGAGAGAGAGAGGGCCCTTTGCGCCTCCGGTAAGAGCCGGTATCCGTCGAGTACTAGCTATACTTCGCCTCCTATCTTATAAATACGCATTGTCGGCTCTTTGAGGCGATGTAATTCGCGAGGATCCGGGCCATTCGGAGACCTAGTTTCTATAGCCTGTTTGTCTTGGAGAGTTGCGACGGGTTTAATGGCTGGTGGAATTGTGAAAAAGGGGTAGCATGTGTGACCTAGTTTGAGGAAAAGCTTGCTGTTTGTTTGTTTGCTTCTTTTCGGCAAACGTTTTGATACTCCATTGCAGATTTTACGCGTAGGCGCGATTAACCTTGGTAACGATCGCTTTTAACGATCAGTTGTACGAAATTATAAGATTTAAAAGCTGGTAGTTGCAATGTCAAGTAAATAACGATCATATAAACTGAGGTAATTTTGATAACGTAGAAGGAATAATCAATATATCAAGATCAAAATTTGATATTTCGTGTACAGCTTGAGACCGTATAACTGTCATCTTATTTACATATAGAGTAAACACGAAGATGATTCTTGGAAAAGATTTTATAACTCGAATGACAGCTTATGACCGTATGCTACGACGAGTTTAAAGATAGCTATTACACAGTAACGGTTAGATCGAAGCAAGATTTTGCACGATTAGCATAAAGGATTTTTAAGTTTGACAAAATTTGTTGATTAAAAAATGTTTGAATATTGAAATTCATACATGTTACAACGTGTGATAAATTGAATTTAACAAAAAATTAATTAGAAAAAAATAAGTATTTAATCACATCTATCAATATCAGCTTATCTCATTGTCGATCTAGAAGTTTAAAATTTCTTATCAATCGATAATATATTTACCTAATTAAAGTAACAATTGAAAACAGCTTTATTTGAAAAAAAATATTAATTACTAGTGAATGACGAATAAAAAACTCTTACACTTGTTGCTCATAATACTAAAAGTACATTGATTATCAGCAAGAATAATAAAGTTCAATAAATAAGACAAAATTATTTCCGCGTAGAATCATATTCATAACCAAACAATAACACCGTAAGGTCGAATTTTCAGTGTAATTAATGAAATGAATACCATTACCACTAGAAATTGAATCACTGGAAAGTGGCGCCAAGGCTCGGTGACTGAGGCAAGCACGTACTCGAGGAAATAAGTCGATCTTACAACATTCTACCTTACCCGTTACTGTAATACATGCGTCCATTGATCTTGTATGTAAGTATTTTTCAATTGAAATGAATTCATGAGACTTGCATACACAATAATTTGAATATAAACATTTCTTTTCGACACAAAATTAATTCTATCATCATCGAGCATTGGACTGCTTTAGCATTGATAGGCTTCAAGGGCATCGTCATTTTGATTTAGATAAAATACGATCATTTATAATAATTTTTAGATATAGCCATCTCTTTCATTGGATCTTTTATTGACGTGTAACAAATACGTTTTTGAAGATGCAGTGGCATTATTGCATCTACAATTTTGGTCTCCTCGTGAGTTTCTTATTAGCGTGAGTTATTATCATTTATTAATGGCTCATCGCATAAATAATACATGCATGTAGGTCAACCAATCATGTGCATTCTGTATAGGGCAGCATGATATCTGTAAAAGAAGAGTACTGTTAGGCATCTTATTAACGAATTTCAAGTGGTATATGCATTCTGGAATTTTGATTAAAATAATTATTGTAATACCACAGAATAATGATGTGTCAAAACACATGTCCACCACAACCGATTTTTCAAGTGAAAAATAACGAGGTATTAGATATGATCCGACCACTACTTTACTATAACTTTACTATAACACCTTTACTCGTAGCCATCAAAGCATCGATGTGCGCTCCATCTCTAGCAAAAGAAAGTTGGTACACAATAGCACGGAAAATCAATTAAATTCCTCAAGGAACAAAATTAACAACACTCTTATTCTTTACAGAACATTTCTGCTTGATAAACGTTAAAAAACTGGGCTATGATCACGCCTTCATACTGGACCCATCCAACCGAACGAACTTCGTCTATCCAGACGCCAACGGCACGATCAGCTTACTAGAGAGTCAGGCCGTCTTCTTATCCTGTCCTGGTGCGAACAACAATCTTAATGTTCCTGAATCTCACTGATCCTCCAATTTCAACTGCATTTGCAACACAGCCTTTTACGCTGGAAATATGATCTACAGTTTTAACGATCTCACCTGCCGATCGCCGCCTGCCTACGAGATCGTGGATAAAGGATTCTATGGTCGCGAGAGCGAGTACCGAAGATTCGAGATCGGTTTTTACACAGTCGGTGAGGAGTACTTTTTGAAGGTCATCGATATTTACTACGACAGATTGAGCACGTCGACGATGTACGCGAAATCGGTAGTGTCCAAGTGGATCGCTGGGAGGCAAAAACCGGCCAAGCATCATCGGTACGATCAGACGCACTGCTGTGAACGAAAAAGATACAGACTGGACATGGACAAGATATACAGCGCTGTCACGCAGGATCGCAGCTTCGCGGAGCAACTTTATTGTCACGATAGCCAATTTCCTTCAGTAAATTAACCCTTTTACAATGCAGTATTTGTAACGATGTAACGTGCCTTATGAATTTGGTGTGTTTTCGAGATGCTCATATCTCAGTGAATCCTCTGCGGTGATCTTCAATCGCGGCCAGTTATCGCCAAGGTCCAGCTTCGTGTACAGCCCATCTGGCTCTGCGACCTTCGTCTATCTGAACACGGGACCCCAGTGGCGTTCCATAAACGAAGGGAACTGATGGGCTCGAATCGAAGAACACGTCTACGAGATGGCTAAATACTTGCAAAAGGACCTCGTGGTCTACACTGGAGTCCATAACAGACTGAAGCTCAAGGATACCGGCGACGACGGACGCCAGAAGATGATGTTCCTCTGTGCCAGCTCCAACAACGACGAGTCCATCGCCATTCCTCTGTACTTCTGGAAGCTAGTCTACGAGCCGGAGAGCAAACGAGGCGTCGTCTACGTGACGTTGAACAACCCTTACGTGGATCCGACGACTGAAGACTACCACGTGTGCGAGAAACCGATGTTCAGTAAGGATGGAGCACTGATGCCGAAGCAGTGGAAACCGAGAAACGTGGCCCAAGGATATAGCTACATGTGCGAGGTGCCGGATTTTATCAGGAACAATGAGATTCTGCTCCACGACTTCTCGGCGGCTATGGTGACGGATCTGCTGTACGTGACGAGAAAACCCGGCGATGAGTCGGTCGACGGGAAGAAGAAGGCTTGAATCGTTAATTAAAAGCGTCGATGTAGTTTGACGTAGTGTGACGAAAGAAATGAATTTTGATTCTAGCCTTTGAAAATTAATGAATTCCATTTCTAATCTTATGGTAAGTTGAGAATCTTCTACTGTGTTATTCAGCGCTAATCGTTCGTTCGATCTGAAATGTATTATCGCACAAATGTACACTGAAGAGATCGACGAGTGCGATACGAATGATAATTCCAGAAGCGTTAGATATAAAGTTAGATAGGCCGTTACACGCGCTGGCATTTATTAAGCTATGTAATATACATATTTAAATTGCTGTTATCTATTTGTATTTAGGTATACTATTTCACGAATTTGTTTAACTAAATTCTTATCACTACGTTGCATAAGCAAAGTACATACAATATACTTTAGACGCCGATGCAATCTCTGTTTTTTCCGTATGTACAGAAGTGCAAAGTATCTTAAGATAAGGGTGTGTAGTAGCATGTATCGACATTGTTTCAATTTAAATGTATGTGATAGACAACTCTTATTATACCAAAGAAAATTGATTTTGCTTTAAGCGTGTATGATCTAATAAAGATTTATTTGAAGAATGCCCATAAACGATTGGATGCCCTGTATCCAATCGTTAACACTTTTAGTTAACTCCTGGTACGTGTAGAAAATTCAGTAAACTCTTTAAATAACGTTAACTTCCAACAAGATTATATCTTTCGTATCGAAACGCAGGCTATTAAATTTTTTATCCACGCTGAGCCACAAATGAATTCTAGAAGCCTCTTCTGATTCAGGTATTACACGATTAAAATTTCAGTGCACGGAATAGCGTGCGCCGCAGGTAGGATAAGCATTAGAAATTCGCGTCGACCTCTCGAAGGTCGTCACCTCAAGGTCGTTTATTTTTCATCTATGAAGTATTAGCCAACTTCAATCGTTTACAACGACAAATCGAAGCACTTTTAAATTACGTCCACGTAAATAAAGTGTTTTTCCTTGATGAGTAACGCATCAGTTTCCCCCAACGGGACTGAAAAAAGCGGATCCTTTTGTAAAAAGGAGATTGACCTTTAGTATGCATTCGTGGGGTCAGCAGCCTGCGCGCGCGCTTAACAATCAGAGTGGCTTCCGCTGGTGTCCTATATGGCGACACGAGTGGTGAATCATATTTTTGATACTCTCCCGCGGGGCCCAGCCGTACACTCGCAGTAATATCAGCTGCCGGCGCTTTTTTATTTCTTTCCAACGCGCCACGCCACTAATTTTTTCCCTCCATTAATAAATACGCAATCGCGTATGCACTTCTTTCGCGAGAGTATATGACGCAGTGCTAAAAGCTGAATGACACATGCCTCGATAAACTATATTCTTTTCAAGCAATGTTTACGATTTAGCGTAAAGCTCGACTGATACGGCTGCTACGCGATAATGCACGAGTGAGTTAATTTTTCATTTTAATTATTCACAAACGATTCGGTGTGCTCCTGCTCGGGGCGATAACTCGTGACCCAGAATATGGGCGAATAAATATGTTTGCATAAACATTGTTTCAGGGAAAAAAGAATGAGTTATGCGAGTAAGTGAATAATGTCATGGGAGGAAAGGTTCGAGAAGCCGGTGAAAAATGATGTTATTCAATAACAAGAATTCAAATACTTCTGATGTAGGGTACTGCGCTTCGAAATTTCAATACCATTTCCTGTTTATTAGAAAAATTAAGTGCAACACACATCTCTTAACAGTGTGCTATTGACGTTCAGCTCTCAATACCTGTTTTATCTCGTCTATTATTAAAGAATACCGAAGAACTATTCCCACAAAAATACACGTTTTCAAAGATGCGCACAGGATACACCGCACAAAAACAAGCTCATCCTTTCCCTCCGAACTGTATTATCAAAAGAATAACAAAACAACAGCAACAGCGCACGCTCGCCTGTACATCCCGTTGCCTAAACAACGGCTCCGTCGTAATGCCGCGACTCATTCATCCGAGCCCCGGCGCATATTTATCCAGCCACTCGCAGGTTTTCGCGCCTAAAACGAAAAGAAAGTAAATAAAGAGAAAAAGAAGCGAGCCAGCCGCTGAAAAATGCATCAGCGCAAAGAGCAAGTCTCGGGCCGTTATTCCGGCAGTAAGCTTCCGGTTCGGAACCGCGACGGCCTCGGGCGCCCACTCGTCGTCGCAGGATGAATCGCACGAGTTATCGGCTGCTCACGCAGCTTTTATCTGCGCGACGCCCGCAGGGGGAAGCGGCTGGTCGTTGGCCCGTTGCTTCTCTATTTTTCACGCGAGTAGCCTCTGCTGCTGCTGCTGCTGTATGGCGTATACTGTTGCAGTTATAGACCGTCCGGCTTTTCTTTTTCTCGGAGCAGTATAGCTAGTGTCTGGCTCGATTAGAGATGAATCGCACTATAAGGAGGAAGATCGGTACTTTTCCTGCTCCTTTTGTCATTCCGCCGTGCGCCTAATCCCCTCATTCGCATACACGGCGAGTAGAGCAGAGCTTTCGGCAAAAAGCTCGCGCGGAGATCAACTACTCGAAAAAGCCTGGATTTCCGGGAAGATCGTCGGAGTGAGCTGAGGTTTTGCACTGCCCCAGGGGGGGATATCTCTGGAGAGGACGAAAAGGCCGGAGACGCGGAGATTATGACGGCTGCGAGTACACTTTTAGAATGACGCTGTGGCGGGCAAGAAGAATAGAAATTAATTGTACTGCCTTGTCGGAAGACTTCTGCTAGGCCTTCGCGCTGAGATGAAGAATCGGCGTGGGTAAACACGAGATCGATTATAGAAGAATAACAGTCTTTGTTCGGGAAACAGAGAAGCGTGGAACGAAAATAGTTGATAGATGCAAGTGCATATATCCATACGTACGACGATATTTTGAAAATAAACCGAATGCCAAAGTGTACACCGCCTTCGAGGAAGAAAATCGCGAGTAAATCAGCATCGATCACGCGCCGAAAACGCGCCGAGCCTTTTTATGCATACTATATACAACATACTTCTCCAACTTCTTTTCTCGCCGTAAAGTCAGAGAATATATAGTAGCAACCTCGCTCTCGAAATCTCGCGACCTAAATCCCGAGCTGTACAGTCACCGCAAAAGCAACAACGGCAATAATCTAGCGCGGAAAAACGACGCCAATCAGTCTCTTTCCCCTCCCTCCGCGAATTTCAATTATCCATACAGGCCATTAGACAAAGCCACTGCGTGAACGTATTCTCTCGCGCGTTCTCTCATTAGGCGGCCGGAGATTAATGCGGTCCGTTTGGGAAACGATCTGCGCGGTGGAATATCCCTGGGGAGGGCTATGGATCGTCGAGAGAGCGCCGGATTTCGCATCGCGATCGTGTGGTATGCAGGGCTGGCTCGAGCTTTTTGGTAAAAAGCGCACGTCTGTCTCAAGAGAGGGAAGCCATGAGAGCTGGAGAAAGAGTTTAATAGGTGAAGTTTCGAGGAATCTTAATTGCGAGAGGGCCGGGAATTCAGTCGTTGATTGCCGGAGAGGAATGGCTTTCGCGCGAGCAGCGCATCGACGATCGTCTCGCGCGTGTGTAATTGAATTCGCGATTAATTTACTAATCAGAAGTTCGCGTTGCGACTAAAAATTATACGTACAAAGGTATGTACGCGCAGAAATTTTTCATTTCTTAAAGTTATCAAACCCCGCAAAGAAGTGGAAGAAAAGCTCGTATTTTATGAAAATAAGAAGAGCTGCTGCTGCGTACAGTAGTCGGGCTACAAATCGTCGCGTGAAAGTAAAGCAAAGAGGCGAAAGCCCTGGAAAGGAATAAAAATTTCAGGCAAGCCGGAGATAAACGCTCCTATACACATGCATAAAGGGTGAAAAGTGCGCTCGCAAAGGAAGATAATAATAACGGGGACTCGGGAAAAAAGATGAAAAGTCGAGTGCTGCTGCTGCTGCGCTTCGCTCGGAGGAAATATGACAACAATAAAGAGAGGAAAAAAGCTTGTTTTTACCTCTCTCTCTCTCTCTCTCTCTCTCTCTCTCTCTCTGTGCGCGAAATGAAGTCGCGCGCGCGACCAAGTTTTTTTTTTGCCCGCCCCGTTGGGATGCCGCGCTGAGCTTTTTCATCGCGACGATTGGTACTACCTTCGAGAGAGGTGGTCGTTCGTTTCATTCTGAAAAAACTCAACGCAATCATCTAAAAACATTACCGAGAAAAAAAGCGCAAAACAAAGCAACCCACTGTCGTCGCGCACACAATACCACCCCCGTATTACAACAAGCCCAATATCCCGCGAGCACAGACACAGAGCCGTATCCTCGAAACAACAGTAGAAAAGACACGAAAGGAAAATAAAAACGCTCTGAACCTCCACCCACGCACGCGGCATCTCTCTCAGACACATGCTATACACACGCGAAGGCAGCAGCAGCAGCAGCAGCGTCGAGGGTGTGGCGAGCCCTACACGCAGCTGTGCGTGCACAACACATGCGCACACCCACGCGCGGCGTACAGTATAGTGTAGTCCGAAATTAACGGAGAGAGAGCGCGAGCGAGAGAGCGAGCGGTATAGAGAGGGAGCGCAGCGCGGCGCAGGCTTGGAGAGGTTTCGTTTCGAGCCGTCGGCTTCTCCTCGCGCGAGTATAGCGACAGTCGCGCGGCATGCGGCGCAACGTGCGTACGGCGGCCGGTTGCTCTCTGCAACTCTCTTACTGTTGCCGCCGCTGCCGTTGACTTTTTTTATTATTATATTATACAGACTCGTATGTAAGACACGTATGTAACATCGTACAGTTCTGTTATAAAGCTAGACACGCACTCTCCCGTCGCGGTAGTTTGTAGTGAGGCACAAGTGTCGAGTATACATGCACCTATACGTATAGGAGCTTCTCGTACACACCTGGTCCACGTGCTTTTCGTCCCTTTAAACGTACGAGTATATACTCGTTGTGCAACACGATAAGAGAGAGACAGAGAGCGATATCGTTGCAGCCATACGTGCGAAGAGAGCGTAAGTTTGTGTGCCACTTTTACATGCGCTTATAACGTACGAACAATATATGTAATACCTACGATACTTTTACCGAAAAATTTCGACCGATACGATTCAGCGCCCGAGCGTGAAAGCGATGTCGAGGTTATATTACAGTTGCCTCTCTTTATTTTGGATTGCCGGCGTTGCAGCGCCGGTTTATTTTTGATATTTCGAGCGAAATCGCGCCGCGGGCCTTTGTCTCGCGGCTTTGTCCGCCGCCGTGTTTTTTTTTCAATTTTGTCCCCTGCATTTTTCGATTCTATTGAGCACGATAGCGTGTCGGAGTTGATCGTTACGAGGTGCGGGAGACTATCTACGATAATTCAACGCTTCTTATTCAGCCGGCGAGGCTTATTGTTGCCATAGCTGGCGATCGCCGGGGCTTTAATTTTAGAGAATAGAATGCAACAGTGCTCACCGCGGAAACAGACGCTTCGCTCGCTCGCTCGCTCGTCGGATATTTATTCCGCAATTCGGAAAGCCATGGGGCTGATGTTTAGCCGCATCGAGATGCGGTTATCACTAATTCTTTATTCACCTGCGCGAGTATTCGTTTAAATAAACTTTTTATAATGGGATATGAAAAGAGATGGCGAACCGCGCGAAATTCAAATTTCCCTTGTTTTCGCTTCGTACAAAGCGCGAACAAATTCAGCGGGGAAATTAATCAAGCAAAAAGTACGAGTCTACACGCCCACGAGCATCAGAAGAATCACCCTTCCCCGTAGACCCAAAAATAACGCGACTCACTTCGCGCCTAAATGAAAACAAACGATGTACTCTCTCTTCCGCGGAGCGCGTGTGCTACACAGCAGTATAGCGAGAGAAAGAGAAAAAGGGAAAGCGCGACTATGGAGCAAGGGCCGAGGCTGATCAAACGAGACTAAATAGCCTCTGGCCGGTTTGATATATTGGACAAACTCGACGAATTTGCCCGCGGGGGGCTCGAAGGCGTTCTACTGCTGGCTTATTTTCTGTTTTTTACTGCTGCTGCTGCTGCTGCTGCTGCTGTCGGCTGATCGGCTTATCGAATTTCCTGAAACAGGGGGATAAGGGTGACGACGACGCTCGACTTTTTCTTTATCTCAGATGCGCTCTCGCGCTAAAAGCGGAGAGGCTTGTTTTCGGAGGAAATTTTCGGCTGAGTCAGCTGTAATTTTTTACTAGCTCGATTTTCCGTTATGCGCAGTATAACGATTGCAATTATACCATAGAATAACGAAACGCACTTTTTCCACTCGTTAAGCTCATTTTCCAAGTTTTAATACGCGTATACTTTGTTAATTGCGCAAAAGTTTCCGTTGCCGTTGAAAAGAGCACAAAGTAGACTTTAGAAAAATATAACGGTATACACTTTATAAGCAACTCGACTGTACATCGCGTCTATACACACACATACATGTATTTACTTATACGCGGCATGAATGGGCAAAAAGCAGAGCGTCTATTTCGAAGAAACGAAGGGTTTATCCATGTCTGCACGCCATTAACCAAATTGAATGGTTACATTGAATGAAATTTTTCTACTTGAATAAGTAATTGATCGCTCTTGAACGTATACATCGTCGCTGCTGCAGCCGCTCTCTTGAAAGAGTCCCGGGCTTTTAAACGGCGCGAGACTTGAGAATTCTCGCAAGTCCCCGCGCCATTCGATCGAGAATTTATAAGTACACAAAGTGCGACATTTAAATTTTAATTTCTTAATACGAAGCGCAGAGTTCTTTCACGGCTTCAATTATAATGTACGAGCTGTCTGGTGAGAAACTCTTTTGCAACTAATTAGCAGATAAATTTTTTATACACATGACAACGCTGAACTCCGATATAAACTCTCTAAATGTACAAAAGTGAAAAATCACTCTAATAGAGTCAAATGTCACTCTTTTGGAAACATAAAACAGAGCCAGTCGGAATAGAGTGAAAAGTAACTTTCTTCAAGAATGATTCATATCACTCAAATCCTTGAGTGACATGATATTTCTACTAATACTACAAACCTAACCTAAAAATAATTAAAAATGTATGTTTATCATCACACTGCGAGTAACTTTTAAAAAAAGATAAATTTTCAAAAATTTATTTATTTTTACTATTATATTTTAGATTCATTATTTATTATTTAACTCATTATTTAATTTATTGTTCGTATTATTATTAATTTATTATTCATGCAGTTATATTATTATTACCTAATGTATTGATTTAGTATAGAGAATTAAGGAAATTAAAATTTTTTGACGGCGACGGGATTTGAACCTGGACCCCCAGCTTGACAGGACTCATGTGTACACAGACTTTCGGATCGAATATATCAACTACTTTACATATGAACTAAAGTTAATAATATATGAACAATAATTAATAAATAAAATCAACAATACTTGCATAATGTCACTAAACATCTGATTATTAGTTAAGTCAATTTATACCTTTTAAATTTGCATTTTTTTCCGTGCGACATCACTCCAGCATCGAGTGATTCAGAGCAGGAAAATTTTATCACTCGATTACTTTGAGTCATTTTTATGACTCTATAGCTAGAGTGATAGAAAATCACTCTATAAGAGTGATTTGGATCATGTTATGAATCAAACTTGAGTGATCTTACTGATCACTTCTTTTTAGTGTGAAAAAATCACTCTTGGAAATTTAGAGAGAATGACAACTTTCTTTTAACATATACAGAACGAAATATTTCCAACCAGAATCATCAAGCCTCTCTGCCGTCCACGTGTGTATACATATACAAGTTCGTTATACCGAAAAGAGCGACGATCAAGTATAGCCTTCACGAAAGGCAAGAGGAGAGATATAAGGGAGATATCCGAGATCGGTATCGTCGATATGCGGCCCACGCGCGTTAACATGACAAAGGGAGAGACTAGTCTCGACTCCCGGAGGCTGCTGCTATACTCTTCGCTCCGCGACGCATACTGATCACAAAAAGAAACGACTATTTTTTCCCCGTCATATCCTACCCACTTTTTACTTCTTCTTTTCTTTCTCTCTGTAGTTCATCCGGTAGCCATATAGCGATCGAGTCTTTTTACCCGAAATAGAATTAAATGCGCGACCGCGCGACTCTAGCATGCATTAGGCATGAGGGCTCTTTCTTCTTCGGCTTCTTCTCTCGTATAAGAAATTTGGAGCGAGCCGTTATACACTTCGCGGAAAAATGAGTTATGTAGGCGTCGAGTGAAACGAATGAAATACAGCGCCGTCTGCAGTATTTCAGAAATGGTTACACGCATTATACTGCGAGCTATATTATACGCTTTTTTGGTGCGCAGGGGTATGGAGGATTCAATTCTTCGCGTCGTCGCGTCGAGCCGGATGAAAGTATGCATGGGAAATTGGATACCTGGGTGTTGAATTTTGTAACGAGTTGTCGGCTAAAGTCGATTTTTCTTCTCTATCAAATTCCGTTATATTGTATAAAATTACACCCGCGCATCAAAATACAATTAATCCAGTATGAAATTTCCATAAAACCGTTTTCGAACGAAACCACTCGCGCTGATGCGTGACAGCTTCATCCTGTAAAGTGTACCCATTCGGTCTAAACGCCGCCGCCAGTCATATATTGAAAAAGATAAAACGAGCGAAGCGCGACTACCGGAATCGTAAATCAAGCTTAACGGACACACACACACACACACGCGTACACACCCACAAAGCGATTGGGTCTTCTTCTCCACAACAGCGACGTCGTCGAGCCGGATATGCGTGTCTAGGATGCGCCCATGGGTTTATCTCTCCGCGAGGTGGGCGAAACGAAGAACAGGGGATTTCGCCCGAGTTATGTATATATAACACGAGTTGCTGTGCGAGAGATGGATATTGTATGTACGTCGGATCTGAGAGGTTTTGTAGATTATCGCGGGTATATAGTCGATGCGGAGGATTTTCATATACTGCTATGGTTATATGACGAAGAGGCTATGCAAAGCAACGGAAAATAGGTCGAATTCTGATGCGGTAATAATTCATGCGAGCTTGAGCTGATAAGCAGCGGCTCAGTTTTTTTATTTAAAATATATGCGTGTGCGTAATCTCGCTGCATTTATGAAGAAAGTAGGTAAACGTATATCACGCGAATCCTCGGTGATTTTTAAATTAAAAAAAAAGCATACGTCACAAAAAATGAGAATTTGCATGTGAATATAAGGGCGTCGCATACACTGGCTACTTACGTCGTAAAATCGAACCTAACTATCGGTACTGATCCACCCCACACATTATAAAGGAGAGAAGCGCAGCGCATACCTCGTCTCTCGCGACATACTCTACTACCTCCGCGGCGTTTTACCATAAACACTCGTTTGTCGCGAGCAGCCGCTGAGCAGCAGCCGCGTTAGAGAGATAAAAACGTCGTATCCGAAGTTACGAGTACGGCGATGGCTCAAGAACGGAAGTTCTTAATGAAAGCATATTTTTCGCTCTTCCCCCCCCCCTCTCTCTCTCTCAGCTCTTGTCCGCATTTTTGATGAACGAAATTTATGGATGTTTACGAGCGCGGCGAATTAGAAGAAGATTCGCGCTAAAGGGCTTTTAATGAAAAGTTATCGCGCGCGCTCCGTAATTCATTCTACCTGCGGCGGCAGTGTGCACTCGAATTAATGTTATTTCACCATACGCAACTGCGTGTATGCACAATAAACAACTTTACCGTCCCTCGCCCCGCAGCGAATATTGGCTCGAAAAATTTTACGCATCGCGAGATCAGTCGCACGTATATTTATGATCGACGCGCGTACATCACACGACGTCACAACGACGAAATGAGATATTCATTGGGCAATAAAGCCGCGCGCGCAGGATGAATAGGAAATTGACAGCAAAATGATCTCCCGTGCGTATACTATATACAGCAGGTCTTCGATCATACGAGCGCAGGACGAGATTCTCACGAAACTACATAACACAGATTCCTCATAAGACTGACGCGCTTGTGTCTAAGGTACAAAGCGGCGTGTCGCCCGCATTCGTCTCTCGAGTGGAGTATTTACCGTGTGTATGGAAGAGGCCGAGTCAACAAAAGGGCCGCCGCGCGAGTTAAACGGGGAAAATTAAGTTGGGAGCTGTTCCAGGCCTCCAAAGTTTGCGCCGCCGCCGCCGGCAGTTGACGACTGGAAGATATATAGGTCGTATAACGAACGCGTATGCTGGAAATTCTCTCGACGTACCATAAAGGTGCAAGTTTGGCGAAAGAGTCGCGGTATCACTGCGAGCGATCGCGGATCTAATTTTAAAAGTTCCCGCGCGATTACGAGGAGGAGGTGGCAAAGTTTCGATGTGATAAGTGCTGCGCGATTGATTTGGTTCGAATTTGAATTGATGTGGGCGAGTTCTTCGAATGCGAGACTGAGTTTAATCGAGTATATTGTGGTGTTATTGGATATAAGCTGTGTCGTTTCATTATAAGTAATGGTATTATAACAAGAAATGGTGAACGGAGGCATTACACGCGTGATAGTAACCGTAAAGCTCGCGGCCGTGATACTAATATATACTTTCGCTGAACCTCGCGAATGAATCTGCAAAGCGAAGCACATAAATTGAATCCACTGCGAGAGAGAGAGAGAGAGAGAGAGAGAGAGAGAGAGAGAGAGAGGGAGAGAGAGAGAGAGAGAGAGATATGTAAGAAACAGTACTGCTACTACTGCTCTCTGCCCATTCACTTAAATTCCGCTCGTTATTTTCGGGACTTTTATCAGTAAGGATGTTCGTTAACGGGTTCCTGTCTCTGATAGCGCATTTTTATTTCTTTCAGCCAGATTATGAATGCCGTTGCTCTCGAAATCAAATTGTGTTATATGCGTTGAAATTCACTATCGTCTCCGATAAGACGCCTGCGTGTACGAAATTTCTGGAATGAAACAATAAGGTTACGCTATACTTTCGAACGTCGTGTTTTGATATTATATATGTATACGTAGAATAAAAAAAAAAGAAAATACAAACGCTCGAGAAAAATACGGGTATCAGATGCAGCTTTACTTACGGAGCGTCAGCGTTAATCTCAGGTGTAACTGCAGCGCGCTGCACACCATCGTTCGTTGACTCATCATCGGTTGAGATGTTTATCGCATTCTACTTTTGAGTAAGGTTATTTATACAATTGCCGTCGGAGCTGGTGCGCGAAGCGGAAGTGCGTGTTTCACCTGCTGCTGCTGCTGCTGCGGATAAATAAAAGATTGTGGCTCGTGAGTCTTTGTTTACAGTCCGGCGAGTAAGTGGGCAAATCGATTTAATTACACGTAAATCCCTGAAATCAGATTTTTATTAAATCTAGATTATAGAGCCTTTTTTCTGAAATTAATAAAATATGTTGTTCTCTTCAACAAGGGGATAATATACATAACAGTATCAAACGAGACGTAAAACACACCCCTCATAGCCGCGAGTAAATAACGCATAATCTCCACCGCGCCGTTAAGCTAATGACACGAAAATTTCCCTCCTAGGTAAATAAGTATCCGATAAAGCGCCTAAGCTCGTAATATGTCTTTATTCGTGCTGTATACCTTGAATAGGATTGTCTATTATAACGCCGTGAATTCGAATTTGTTCGAAACATTATCCAAGCCTAGTATAACCTTTAATCTGGAACCGCAGTAAAGTGCAGTTAATTCACCAACTCCAGAAAGAGTCAGTCAAATGATGTGACCTACTTGAATTCACGAGTTATTAAGTATACACACTAACATGACAACGTCGCTACATTCATTCTATGAAAAAAGTTATTCCATTAGCCAGTGTCATGCAGAGGGAACAGGACGTCCCGTAAAAGTTACCGCTTCGTAATGTATACATCTGCGTCAATATTGTGGTAAACTCATATAGTATATTATACCGACGATGAAACTCACCTTGAATGCATCAGGGAAAACGAATGTGACTCACGGTAAAAATTCGGTTCCTCGTGACTCACCTCGAATTTCAGCCTCTGAAACATAAACGCGAGGATATTCAGATTTTGGGATTATCACAGAAAGGCCGAAATGTCAATGCCCTCCTTACGAAAAATTCACTTCCTCAAACGCCCATAATCGTGTATAGTATTATTAATTATATTCTTATGCAAAACTTATACATACCCAAACTCAAAAAAAAAAAAAAAAAAGACGCGCACTAACCAACCAAACGTAATTCGTGGGTTCACAGGGATGTCCAGAGAGCAGCATCACAGCACAACCTAACGGACGGATGGTCCCAGTCCCAGAATTCATCATCACAGCAGCGCTTATCGGCTGCCAGTGCTGCGTGCCCGAGGAAACCGTCGCGCCGCCGCAGCGCCACGGGAAGAGGAAGGAGGAGGCGGGGAGGAGAGATTGTCGATTCTTAAAGGAGAGGCGAGACAGACTCTCGGTAACATTGATGCTGACGACCACGGCACTGCATCAGTAGCGAGTGCAGACCTACTCATGCCGCCGCCGTTTTTCCAACCGTCGTCGAGGACATCAGTCGGGGGAGAATCGAACTGACCAACTGTCGACTTTGAAATCTTCGCCGGATCTTTGCCGTCGCGTTTTTCATCAGCGAGTGAAGTTCCTGCCGTTGACCACTGCACTCCTGCCGGATGCTGATGGATGGGAGTTTTTCCTCAGTATTTTTGTAAACAACGGCCAGCATAACCTTGGAGAGAAGGAATATCTTTTCAACAACTGCCATCGAGCTCTCTGTGATTCAAGTGTACACTCGACTCCATCCAACTAGTTCCTGGAAAGCGAAGAAAGCAAGGACAGCGCGGATCATGTCGACACAAAGGGTCCGCCAGGATACTCGAACCTCGCGACACGACTCCGGCCCTTATTGAGATGGATCGAGTCGCCAGTAGGACGATCAGTGCAAAAACCTCCTCCTGACGACGGCGTCCCGAGGAGGAAAGGTTGTATACACCACAGTGTGCCTCGTGCTGGTGATACTTGACAGGAGATATTCTCGTACAGTGTAACCGTGCCTTTTTTCCGGAAACAAGTGCTTCGTTGCAATTTTGTGTCGTTGTTTATTATTTTTCTTCGCGGTGACAATGTCGAGGCACAGTCGAAGATCGGAGAGGAGAAGCTTGTTGGGGATCGGGAAGCTGCTGGTCGCGCTGATGTTCCTGATGGCGGTGGTGGCGCTGGCGCGGGGGAAGCCTGCCTTCTCCGCTGTCTACGTCGACGACAGAGCGGTGAGTCTTTAATCTTTGCTTTTTGTTTTCTTTTGCACGCTTACGGCTATTTTCGATGCCGAGAGACGACCTTGATTCGGAGAAGTATCAACGCGCGTTTGATCGATCTCGGCCGTTTTAAGATGCTTTCGATGTCGCGTGTATATACTTATAGTCGAGTGTAAGGAAAAATATTTATGTCGTGACTCGGGGGAATTTTGCTATCGTTATTAATTAGGGTGTGAAGAGTCAGACTGCTCTCGCTTATCGCGTATTTTTCGCTGCTCGCCTCATTGATTCGCGATAGCGGATTGATTTTTATTAATCGAATTGTCGTAGCGTGATCGATCGCGTAAAAATTACAAATTTTTCACTCGACGTTAGTCACGCTTTATATAACGGGGTAAAGCTACAATAAAGTACTATAGGCTTGGTGTGTATCAACAGTTGCGTTACATGTTTGTGTGACTAAATGCGTTTATCTACAAAGTTCAAGTTAATGTGAAAAGACAGAGAGAGAGAGAGAGAGAGAGAGAGAGAGAGAGAGAGAGAGAGAGAGAGAGAGAGAGAGGCAACGACCTCGCAACGATCATTATAATAGTTTTACAACAAATCTCCTCTACGTGCGTGGGATTTGCCGCGATACTTCGGGCTAGGCTCTATCTAAATGTTAATTTTTCATGATAAAACCGGGAAAGAGAAAAATGAGCGAAGATGCCATCATTTAGCTTCTCCGGAAACGCTTCCACCTTATCTGTATTATTGTCGGCAAATATTAGTCTTTCATACTCATAATATTTACAGCTGTACCGCGACGCGGTGTGAAAATTGGATTAGAGTCGTATGGACGGTTTCTTTTTTGTTCGAACATAATAGAAGCGCGTGCGATAATGCTTAGAAACCGTATGTATAGTACACATGGAGCTCGGTGTATTGAAGTGGAAAGCGTGTATATAAAAAGTGCTTTAAGTCGTGATATTTGTCCACCATTTTCGAAATGACATCCTGCACTAAAGCTAAAAGCCGCACAGTGCGGGTTAGTCGCTTACCGATAGGCACTAAAAATCCTCGACCTAGAAATTGTATTGTCATCTACACCTGTGTGCCGGGAAAGAGACTCAGCCGTTGCTGCCGCCCCTAATACCATAAAAATACACACACCTATGCGATTTCGTCGGTCGTTCGATCGAGCTAGAATAGAAATTGGCCTGTCGCGTGGTTGAGTTAATGGAGAAAAGTGGATTTTGCCGACAGCTCAATTTTATTGATTTTTATAAAACTCTATACTATACACACTACATCTCTATAAAGTGAAGTATTGTTTGCTCGCCGTACTACAGGCTGCATCCGAGCTCTGCTGATAAATATCAAGCGTCAGCGGTCGTAAAAAATTTCTCTCCATAACAAGTTGGCTATAGCAAGAGCCGTGAAAAAAAATATGCGGTATCGGAGTAGCAAACTGTAATTGGACGCGCAGAGAGGGAGGGGATGGGTTTGGAACATTTTTTGCGAGAGCTCGCTCGCCCCAGAAGTTTTCCGCGCTACTTCCCGGATTATGCTTGTTGCAACTTCTACCGGCAGCCGAAACTTGTAAAAGTTGCCCGGTATACACGCTTGGCCCCCTCTCTGGTGAAGAGCCGCCGTCTTTCTTTGAATAGAAATATTTCGTTGTTCCTTTTTTTTTGCGAGTATGGAGTAGAAAGTCCGGTGTAATTAAGGTCACTCATTTTAATTTCAAATCTCCCGCCGCCATTAGTCGTGTATTTGAAACGTAAATTAGGCGCCAAGTTTTGGCGTCGAGTTTTTTTTTACTCTCTGTGTGTACGTTATACAATTTGAAATCTCGCACTAATAATTCACCGTCAGGGGGCAAATGTTTGTTCGTTAAACTCGGGTGGGTTGATAATAATTTATCGGCTATCGATGGCCATTGTGCGCGCGCGACATCCGTTTGAATAAATTATAAGGCGTTGTGTCCACACCCGAGCTGTATATGATTGAATTCCCTGCGATGAAAGCTGGGCGTGTGTATAATAACGTGTAATTAATTGCGAGTAATATCCAACATCAGTAGTCGCGCTGGCCGCCGCCGCCTTTTCCCCTAAAACGTCTAGCTTACAGATTATTCAGAGTTTTTCCCCACAGTGGCTCTTAGTAATAGGTCCAGTGCAAAAGCCGCAGGTGCGAGCCAAACGCTCGAGTAAATTATTTCCTCCTCGTTGCCTCTCTCGGAAGTAATCGCGAAATGAAACTGACAGTGTATTATATGTCCCGCGCGCGGAAAACTTAATGAAATTCTACCGAGAAAATTCAGGGCGCACGATTCTGATTAATCGCCGTCATTTATTTCCTCGTTGATATTCCACTGTGAGATTACTCTTTAAATAAATAATCGTAACATAATACGGGAGCGATGTTTCAGACTAACGAATCTCGTCCCAGTTCCTATTCTCTCTCTCTCTCTCTCTCTCTCTCTCTCTCTCTCTCTCTCTCTCTCTCTTGAAAAACCCACTCTACGGGCTTAATTTCCACTTCCCGCGCCCGGAAGAACGTATCCAGCTGAGTACATCAGAGCGCGAGCGTAGAGAAAGCGAAACTGCGGAGGTCAAGGAGTGTGCAGTGTTGCACACAATGCGGGCCAGGTGAGGTCGGAATAAGATGCTGGAAATTAGGACCAATACTTTTCGTTTCATCGCTGCTGCTGCTGTGCAAAATAAATTATCCCGACGGCGAAAGAAGGCTTGGTGAAAGAATTTCAAGAATTAGAATCCATGCATGCTTTGAAATAGTATCGCTGTTCTTCAACAATTGATTTCAGATTTAGAAAACTTTTTTACCTACAGAGAGTTACATACCTAATACTCGATCTTTTCCAGTTCTTTTAGCGTACTTCAAACCATTATTACTTTTTTTCCGAGATTAATGGACAATTAATCATACCTTTCTTTGAATCTTTCTTTCACTCGGAAAACAATTTCTCTCCTGTTAAAAGGCCCTTAAAAATTAAACTTCGGTTCGCAGCGTTCATTCGCAGGCACAATGTCCTCGACTTTGAGAGATTAAACAGCTGCAGCGGAGATTCCGCAATTCGCAACGAAGTCTTGAATTCGAACCGCTGCAACATCCTCTACTGGTGTAGATTTTTTTATTCTCCCTCTCGTAGTTCTCGTTAGTGCTCTCGGGGTTTTATTTAGAATCGCTCTCGTTTTTGCGCGACGTCGTTTGTTTAGCGAGGCTCTCCGACGAGGGAAAAGCGTCGACAAAGCGATGAGTTTCTTGCTACCAGCCGAGTATATGCGCTTTTTGAAAGCTTGATAAATGATAGCGCGAGAGTGCGATGACTTACGAGTCAGGCTTAATGTTGCGTTCACGATGCACGTGCGCCTAATTGAGAAAAATACGCGGGAAGTTTGATTAAATTTGATAAATTAGCATAATATTGATTCGCGTTTGATAAATATAACGTTAAAGAAAACACGTACGCATACACGCAAAAATTGAAAAGCTCTTCGTTACTTTATTTGTTCACGATGTTACTTCTCTCGTGCGCTTATATTCCGGCATAGAGGAGTTAGGGATCGTTGGAGAAAAACGCAAAAGCGGCTATACGTTTCAGCCGAGTATTACAGGTCCTTCTTTTTTTCATTCGCGCGAACATATTTATTTCCTCTCTTTCTCCCAGGTATTCCTATTATTTAAACGGCTTAAAAATTTCGCCGCGGACAAGCGCAAAAACTATAGCCTTGCTAAAACATGCCCAAGGAAAACTCTTGGATTTTCATGTTTCGCTGGAAATCGCTCTGCGTATAACTATTGCGTATACAAACAGTGTTCAAATCGTATCGAACGCCATCCCTCAACGAAAAAACATCATACAAACTCATATTTCTTCTAGTCCAGTCGAAAACACGGCGCTTCAGGAGACGCAAGAAAAACACTCCACAGCGAACAAACGTGACATTCTGAGAAAAACCCGTTGCACACACAGATTAGCATTATATCTCAGTGTGTTCTAAGCGTCGTTAATTCAAGCTTCGTGCAACGGCTTCCTTCTTCCTCCTCTCGCTCGAGGGCTTTTCCTTCTCGAAGAGCTAAAACCCTCTTCAGACTGCATGCCGTCTCGTGTGAGAGCGTATAGCGGGGCGTTCGATAAGCGCTGCGTGTGAAAATGCACGTGCCTCGCACGCGAGCTTTTTGTACACAGCTGGTTAGCCGACGAGGCTGTGACTAAGAGACTAAACTATTGTTTGGCTGGCTTTCGCTCTCTACGCGTTAATTTTGTAAATGGCGCTGTTCTCGGTATTGTACTCGGTATACCTCGCGCGTTATAGTTGCAGAAAGCGAGAAACGAAATGAAAATTTTATTGTGTACTTGTATAGTGAGTTCTCGAATTCATCGGCAACAAAGAAGTGCGTGCATAAAGCGCATTATCGACTAGCGCGTTCGCAGTTTCGCCTCCTTTCTCTCTTCGCATGTCACTCCCCCGCATCAGCCATCCCTCTTTGTTTTGCGCATACACACACGCGCGCGCGCGCGCGCGTGACGACGAGAGCCGCTTCCTTTATCGAGCAGCTCTACCTTATTACGACGACGTTGCCAAGCTGCTTCGCTCTCTCGCTACATGGCTTTTCTTCGATGCACTAACGTTGTTTTCGCTTGTGTCTCTGTCTCGCAGCTTCCGGCCTGGAATTATGCGCAGAATTTTTCCCTCTCGCAGGAGCAGCATGACTTTTCACAGAGAGCGAGCCTGTATACTCGCGCGGATGATTGAATAGAGCGCGGAGCTATTTTCTTGAAAATATTATAAGAGTTTCGCAATTTTCTCGTCGCCGCCGCGTATAACCTGTATATGGCGTAATTTCGAAGCAAGAAGAGCGTACATTTTATCGTTAGAAGTATAGAGAGCTCGTTGGAGCTCTCGAGACTAATCACCGAATCCCATCAAGTCCCGCTTGTTTCTTTCTCGTCTGAAGGAATATATAGGTATATCTACGTATATCTACAGCCGCGAGGCCATTACGCTCGGTCCCGATTTCCCAAACGACTGCATAATCCCGGCGTCGCCGTCTTCATCTCGAAAGCTTCATCCCTCTCTCCTCGGGGGGTATATAGCATCCAGAGCAGATAGATAGATAGATAGATAGATAGAGAGAGAGAGAGAGAGAGAGAGAGAGAGAGAGAGAGAGAGAGAGAGAGAGAGAGAGAGAGTGGAAAGTCCAGAGAGTATAGTAGTCTCTCGCTGGCAAGTAGTCTCGGCATTAGCGAATTCAGGATCGATATAGCCCTCCGACCGAAAGCCAGCGCTCGCTTGATTACCGAGAAGTAATTTCATGACAACGAGAAGCCGAGAGAGAGAGAGAGAGAGAGAGAGAGAGAGAGAGAGAGAGAGAGAGAGAGAGAGAGAGAGAGAGAGAGAGAGAGAGAGAGAGAGATTTAAGGGCTGAGAGACGCTGCATAGGAATATGTGCCTTTTTGCGATATAAATTTTACAGCCGCCGGAGTCTTTGTTCCTTCTCCCGCGTGTATAGTTTCGGATGATTCATCCGAAAAATGCACAATCAGCCATCTCCGACGTGCGGCATCTTTTGCTCGCGGTCGTAAAAGCAAAGAAAAAAACCCTGGTCGTAATTTACCCACCCGCGAAATAAACGATATATAATAATTCCGTCAAAATCGCGCGCGCGATACGAGAAACGTCGTCGTTCAAGGGCGCGCTTGACTTTTTGCCAGAGGTCAACGTCGTTCGATCGGAAATCGCGCGTCGGCGGCGCTTATACTTCGAAACCATTAAAAGCGAGTATAGTACGTGTGTGTGGTGTACTCTCGCTGGCGCGCGATCGAGGTCGTTAACTGCAGGAAGCGCCACCGCATGTGTGTGTGTTTATGTGCACAAAATGGCCATTCACGAATAGGGAGAGAGTCGCGCCTATATACTACGACGACGACTTTTCGACGTCGTCGCTTTCTTCTTCTGTCTACTCTCCGCCCGATGCTCTGATGTGTGTGTGTGTGTGTGTGTGTGTGTGTACGTCATGCCGCGGCTTTTATGCGCAGCAGCGTCGCTTTTACGCGCGCCGTCGATTTGTATTGTCGTGTGCGCCTTTTAAGGCTTCCTCCTTCTCCTTCTAGCGCGCGCACGGGGCTGTTAAAAAAGAGACTAATTCGAAGAGTTGGCGTTTATGGCTTCCTCCAGTGTGCGCATTTAATTGTTTCGATGAAATATTGTTTATGGTGTGGTTGATTTTCGTGTACGACCCAGTTTCGAGAAAATTTCATCCGTAGCTCAACGCATAAATTATTCACCGGGAAAGCCACTCTTCATGCCAGCTACAGCGCTTGAAAATTTTGAAAAATTCTCGGAGAATACATTGTATGCAAAGGCGAGATTTACGATTCGAAGGATTAATGCTTCAAGAAAGACACTCGGCTGTTTGTACTAACAAAGTATTAGGAGCACAATGCTGCTCGCGTACGTTTTTTGGCAATGACGAATGCGCCGGCGGCAGCGTTTTGTGTTTCAAACACCTTTATTTTGCCCGGCACGCTCGGCGACGATGAATTATCACGTCGGTCCTACGGTTCGGTAAAAGAGCCTTTGAGCGCGCGCCCGATGATGTATGCGCGCTTTTTTAATAACAAAAAGTGTCGTATATAGGACTATAAATCAGGTTTACTCCCCGAAAAGTTATTCAATAAAGCGAGAATGATGAATGGATTTGGCCGTAATATGCACCAAGTAGTAACACACGTATCGGTCAGCCGCGAGAGTTCGCTTCCAGAAGCCCACGCGCATTATGCAATTTTTAAACGTCGCTAATTATTTCAATTATCATCGTCGACTCGTCGGGAGAAAAGAAACGACGCACACATGATTCATTAGAGCAAAAAGTAAAGCAAAATCCAAACGAGCCACATTAATTACTGGTAATCAAGCAACGCATGTCTGACTGAGCTGGCGCTCTGCGGTGCATGTCTGGACGTCAATCATATGTTATATATACTATTAACGCCGGAGACAATTTCACGCTGATGCTACAATGGTGTACGTTGCATGAATTCCGAATAAAAAGTTCTTCATTCGGGCAACGTGCCATAATATCGTTTAGAGCGTATTCAAGTACAGTAATTTCGAGCGAGTGTGTCTTAGGGAAAAACTGCGCGAAAACCGACACGATGTTGCAGCAGCAGCATCGGCAACAACTGTTACAAGGCTAATTAATGCGGAGAAAGTGTGTTTTCGAGCTCGAAGTTTAATAGATTGTAATTGTGAGGCGCTTTGATGGGTGCATCGTTTTACGCGAGAGAGAACATTTTATATCTTAAATATACGTCTTTGACGTTTACGCTGTATGAATTCCTAGACAGTTTGCTTAGACACGACGTCACTATTTACACTGTAAAGAGGACAAACATTAACGACGCGAGTGTACTCATTACAGCCGCAATCATCTTACGAACTTCGCGAGAAATCTGTACAGCAATTTTCTCTCCTCGAAAAAAAATCCACCATCCCGACTATCCCCTTACAACCGACAGAGGATCGTTACAGCGCTAACGTCTCGATAAACCTAAAACGGCCGTCGTTTCGATCCCCGGCCAAAATTCCTTCTCTATACTGCCTCTCTTTCTCTCTTACTCCCCGGGAAAACCGTGTCGTCCGGATTGCAGCTTATCGCTCGAGGCATTAACAGCACCTGGCGCTCCGTTTATTTCCAGATGTAGAGAAAGAGAGAGACTACACTCGCCTTCCGACTTTGCGCGTGGCAGAAAATTAAAGTACGTGTCGTCGCGCAGGTGCACTCGTTTTTGATAAAGAGTCGCTTCTCTCTCTCTCTCTCTCTCTCTCTCTCTCTCTCTCTCTCTCTCTCTCTCTCTGTGCTGTTTGCTTCTCTGTGCACTGCTCGCGCGCGCGCGTGTGTCTATATCCACCGCAACGTGCGCCGGATCAAGATTATACTATACAGTTGGCTGCGGATTCGACGCGGGAGAGATAGTCTTGTGATTTCAGGACTGCGTGGTGGCTTTTTTTCTCTTCTCGTGCCGTGTTTGGATCCCCGTTTATCTTATCGGTTGCATGTAGTGTATGTGTGTACCTGTTGGATACATTACGGTTATACGACTTAATTTGAGATGGGATTTCTAATGTGTATTTCTAATGTGTAGTCGTGGTGTTTTTCGAGGTTTAATTAGAGCGCGGGCTTTTGCTTTAAAAGCGTCTCGAGGATTTCACGCTTCAAATTTTCCGCGAGATTTTTGTCGCGCGAGCCTTTGACGAGTCGAGTTTAATAACAATGCGGGAATTTTGACCTACAAAAAGTGCTGGAACGTAACGCAACGAATGCGATGAATAAAAAAACCGATTTGTATATGTATCGCTCGAATAATCAATAATTAAATGCATAATTGCGATCGCGATCGCGCAACGCAGCATCCTTCTTCCCAGCCCGACGAATAATTACAGAAAGCAACAAGTCATATCGGCGCTTGACGTGCACAGCGTGTAAAATATGCAGATGTGCTGCATCAGCGACGTGTAAAATCACGTGGGAACGAGCAACTCTATTAGACGACGGACACGTCCTCTGCACTTCTCTGGCGAAAGAGAAAAACACAACGACTGCTATACGAGCCCTCAAATAAGTCATTCCAGCCGCAAATTGGATCCCCGAGTGACTCGCGAGCGTTCGCCTTAATTAAATTACCCGGGAATAAATGCACAAAGGACTTTCCTTAATTTTGCGTTCTCTCTCGCTCTCACTCTCTCGCGAAAGTTTAGTGCTTAATATTCATCAACGGCTTAATCATGCCAGCTAGCTGTTTAATGGGAAAGCTGCAGCGCGCGTGTGTGCTTACACGTATAAACAAAAGCTTCTTTTTGTACGTGATCAAGAGCAATACTCCCAGTTTGGAGAGACAGGCAGCGTCGTTAATGGAGTGAGAAACGGGCGTCTAACGATTCGCGAGCGATGCTACGCTTTTGTGGACGTCGTGCGTGGGAAGGACCGGGAATATAAGTGGGACTCATCAGTAGATATATCTCGCGCAAATTCGTCGGTATTATATTATACTACCGGTATTTTTAATTCTGAGCCAAGAGCGAGCGAGCGAGTACAAAGGAGCTCGTTTTAATTCAGGCACCTCTCGAGCTGATTAGCTCATTTATTATGGGCGAGTGGTAGGCGATTCGCGCGTGGATCTCTTATGTTCTCAACGCTCGGGAGACTGTGGCACAGATCTGAGAGATAGAGTGTTGTCCCGGTCGTTGAAAAATTTACGCAAGTTTCTCGCTAGAGACCTAATTAAAAACGTGTATGTACGTATTCGTCGGATATTCTGTCATTCATATCGAAAACAGTATGGACACGAGCGAATATTGACAACGTACACGTTCCGCGTATTTTGTATTAATATTAAAGTCATTCTTGATATACATTTTAATATTCATACACGAAACGGTTAATTATTCAAAATCACATACGCAGTCGATCAAATCCCGATCAATTTATGATCCGCATGAATATTGGATCCCCAATCAAAGGACAAAGCCTCTCTTTCCATCAGCATCGGGGCAACGTCCAATTGAATACATAAATCGCGCACATGTCGCGTCGCCGGGGCAGCTTCCCAGAAAAGTGTAGCGAATAAACGCGAAGCCGCAGCAAAGTCGTCTGAAGGACGTCGGTCGTACGCGCAGCATATTCGTAACGCGAGAACTCGAACCAGTTCTCGCGTGTACTGTAATTAGCAACACATGTCGACGACCAGCTGTATACTTACTTACCTCTCCAATATATCCGCGAACGGGTATTATAGAGATGCCTCACTGGCACAAAGGATTATGGACGTTATCGTTTCTGCGGAGAATTTACTTAATCGCCGAATGTTCCAGGTACAGAGATTATTTAAAAAAAAACGAAACTGATATTTTTGTAGCCAAGTTCTTCGTCCACAAAGATTCAGTTAACAGTGATTCGTTTCTTGCGCAGATACCAGAAATTAATTTCCAAAAGTTTCATCCGAGAATCCGTTCCCCGTTTACCCAATCGATCTGCTTACCGTCCGACAAAGCCTCAGCCCAAGCAAATTTATCACAACTTTTGATTGCTATGACAAGAAGTTCCCGCTGTTTTGTTAACAGAAACAGCAGAAGTATAATCCATAGCTTTTCATTATCAACCGCTAATCGCCTTCAGCATCGGCAGTAGCCTCAAAGCAAACACTGCAAAAGTCATAATCAAGCTTTCGAACCCGTTAATTTCTTCTCGACCCAATAATCAGAAGTCCCTCTCCCTTCCGTCGTTTGACGAGAGCAAACTCCGAGGAAAAACTTCATAATCCCCGGGACGAACTTTTGCGCTGTATCCAGCGAGGGAAAATCGAGAAAGCCGTTAAATTAGCCGGGCTCGCGAGCATAGACATTGAAATCCCTCGCAAAGAAGAAACCAGAATGGTCGGGTCTTAATTGCCGTTACTTTACCCGCTGAAATCGTGATTAAAATCCGTATCCGCGGTCCCTTATGTTTTCGCGAGTGCAGTTCACTCCCCTTTGTGTCTTCTCTCTTCGAGTGTTCCTTAGACACGTAATAAAGCGCCTTTCTCTTTGTCTTGCCACACAGTAGAGAGAGAGAGAGAGAGAGAGAGAGAGAGAGAGAGAGAGAGAGAGAGAGAGAGAGAGAGAGAGAGAGAGAGAGAGAGAGAGAGAGAGAGAGAGAGAGAGAGAGAGAGAGAGAGAGAGAGAGAGAGAGAGAGAGAGAGAGAGAGAGAGAGAGAGAGAGAGAGAGAGAGAGAGAGAGAGAGAGAGAGAGAGAGAGAGAGAGAGAGAGAGAGGAGAAACTATGAGCAGCGTGTAAACGCAGGCTTGCAAGCTCCTACTTGAGTCGTAACTACTTCGTTAGCGAGATTTCCATATTTCCACAGTCGCCGCCGGGGACGAGAGGAGCTAACTGGAATCGAGAGCGAGTCGACCGAGTTTCCGACAGACTCCACGTGTATACATCCCTACGTATATCTATGCGTCTGTCTCTGCAGCGACGCAACTTTAATCTGGAAACGAGAGAGTGTACAGTATACACCTATATATACGGGCTGCGCGGAGTGTGTGTACCGTGGAGGGACTGGAGTCACGCTGGAGCTTAATTCGAGCCGATGGACGGGAGACAGCTTAGATGCGCGAAGCAAATCTTGTTTGAATCGTGTTTATTGGAAGCATCGGGCGATCGTTAGTCATAGAAGCGCTGTTTGGCTCCTTTTATTGCGAGACTCGTGGGGTATTGGTCGGCTCTCTTGTCGGTGGGAAGATCGTAGATTTTAGCTTGTTTGCTGTTTGGTCTGAAAGGAGCTAGTCATAAAAATGGGGGAACAAAGCGTAAATTCAGTTTTATGAGTTAGGCCGCTTGCCAGCATTTCTTTTCTAATCATTTCGCAAAGAAGACGTTTCCATAATCTTTTCACTCGCCAAGAAAGTATATCAATAATGACTCGAGAGTTGATCGCACTACACGTGTATTTTTCAAACAAACGGATCTGAAAAAATGTTTTATTGACAGCGTTGTTTGCTCGGAAATTATCGAGTCGCAGCACGCTTTGTTGTCTAGTGCAGTTCGCTATCTCAATACCGATTGTATACAATCGCAAATAGATTTTATTATTTTTTTTTTTTCTGAAAACTTGGAGACATAAACGCTCGATTCATCTCGCTCCTGCGCCATAAAGAACGCTGGCAACGTTATCGCCATTAATTGGATTCGTCACAAACTTGAATCACGGCTTAAAGCGACGCGAGAGCGGACTCCAGTAGAACGTGATCTATATTATATTTCGCTGCAATTATAAATCCCGCGGCGAGAAAAAAGGGACACGATCTCGCGCGGCTTACTCAACTCCGCTGCACATGACGCAGCAGAGCGCGAGAAAAACACAAAGAACTTTTCCCCGCGGATGTAGAGGAAAATTACATATATCGCCGATCGAACGTGACGATTCGCTCGAGCTTTATCGGTGCGCGTGCTTCCGGTCGAGTTGTCTTCGCTGCGCTGTAGACTCGTATAGTGTTATAACTTCTTCACGCGTCAATGATGATGATGATGAGCGGATGCAATTTGTAGATACCGATTTGGAGAAAAAGAGATAGATAGCGCGGTTAATCAAGAGGCGTCTGTTCGAAGATGTTGAAATTGCAGTGGTTTTTAATTAAAGTACACATAAATTAGTAAACTTTCTTGTAAACAGCGTTGACAAACTTACTTTTCAGAGCAAGTTTTCAAATACTCTCGGGGTTCACTTGGTCTGAACTTTCGTCCATATACTGTAGAAGAGCTCGATATCAGTGAAAATTGCGAAAGATCGATGCTTCGTTATCCGAAGTAAATTTAGCGTGTATACGAGAGAGATGCTACGCAGACTTGACTTTTCTTTTTATTTACGCTCGCTTGCCTATCGTCGCTCTTCCCCTCGTCGTTTCAGATACGCTCGAATCTCGAGAATAAGTTTCATAATTCCGTAGCGGAAGATACTAGAGCAGCATGTTTAAAAATTTTCTCATATTTTTACGTAATTCGTAAATATCCGTCAACGTTGTCTGTTTTAAGAGTCTGTCGCTTACATAATTTCGATCGACAACCTCCTCATACAGAATGCGACAATCATGAATTTCACGAAATTCTCGAATAAAGTTCTCGACGCCCCGCGAAACGCAAGCGTTATCCAGTGACTCAGAGCCCGCGGCAGCAAAAAGAGAGCCGTCAATTCGCACGTCATAAGCCACCCGTCTCGAATTTCGAAAAAGTAACCAAACCCCACGAAACTTTAGCCAATAAAAAGCTACAAAAAAGAGACCCTCAGCGCGCGCGACTTCCCCTCGTCCCAAGCTCACTCACAATAATCGCTCGGCACCGCGCATATAGCCGTATAAACGTCAGCCAAGTGTGAGCATCTCGCGTGCGCTTATCGTGCAGACGCCGCTTTTTTTGTGCAGCCGGCCTCAGCTCTGCGGGCGTATTGTGAGACACGCGTGAATGAAAAGCTCGCTTGTGTGCACGTGTGGGAAATCATGGTGTGGAAGGCGCGAGAGAGCGAGAACTAGAAGCTGATGGTGTATTGAGAAGCTTGATGAACGTGGGCTGGTGTTTGGTTTATTATCCTCGCGTGTATTATCTCTGTTGTGCGCAATTTGGGCTGTGTTTGAGATTGTGCAATGGGGTTTTGAATCTTTGAGAGTTTTGTAATCGGTGCGTTGCTGCGAAATCGAAATATCAGATTTTACTCGGGTGTGGTATGGTCAATCATGTAACAAATATACCGGTTCTTGACAAGAGTCTTCGCAATCGGCAAATTATCTATTTCTTCGCTTTCTACACTTTCGCCAAAAGATATCGACTGCTACCCTACCGACGCTATCCATCCTCGAATCGATGCTCATCGAGTTATCGATGCTCATCGAGTTATCGATGAATCGCGTTAATTGAAACGCAAACTTCCGCACTGACTCTCCACGATTTTCCGTCTTACTATCCACTGTATAACCCCTGTGTATACCTCCAGCCAGCAGCTACTCTCCCAGATTGTATTAATTTCGAAAACTCCTCTCTCTGCGTGCGCGGCGCACACAGTAGAAAGAAAGACGAGCTGAACCCATAACTCCGTTCGCCGTGGCTCGTGTTTTTCGGGCGCTTCCTCGCGCGCGGATGACGTCACCCTTCCGGCGCCACTCGCACTCAGCTGTCTGTCTGCTCCTCTATGCGTATATTCTCGGCTTAAAGCTGACCCTTCGCCGAAGTGCATCGCTACGGTATTATACACACACGAGCCGACTATACTAGCCAAGCACTTTGTGATACGGGCTCGTTGAGACTCATTAGGAGACGGGAGACAAAAAATTGTTCCGCGGAAACACTTGGATCTTCTTCTTCTTCTTCGCTTTAATCGTCGTCGCGGGCAAGGGAGAGTGACGGGCGAGTTGTTAACGACGCGAAATGTTTGAAGGGCAAAAAAAAAAGGGTCAGTGTGCTTAGTTTAAGTTCGACCATATACGCTTTAATGCACGCATTGACCTGTGCGCACTGCTTCGCTCGAATAATCCCCCATCCAAAATATCCAAGAGAGCTAGCCCTCGTTGCCATAATCTCTCGTCCACCAGAGAGAGAGAGAGAGAGAGAGAGAGAGAGAGAGAGTGAGAGAGAGAGAGAGAGCGAGAGAGAGAGAGAGAGAGAGCGAGAGAGAGAGAGAGAGAGAGAGAGTAAACACCCGCGTCAACGCCGTGTCCCTCATACAAGTGCTGCACCTCGGCAAACATCGCTCCCTGTCCATCTCGAGTCCATCCATTATAAAATGCCGAGTTATAGAGAGCGACAACAAGCGGAAAAACGCCTGGGCTGTATGCATTTTCATACAGGCTCGAGTTTCGCTCCTTTCAGATAGCTCTCTATATACTCTCTCGTATTTACGCTGGAGCCTCGACGCGGCAGTTGTTATTTGCCGCGAGGGGTCGTCGCCTCGGACGATCAGCCCTAGAATCGATACGGTATACAGGCGGCACAGAGAGAGGGAGTGTACACAGACGAGAATTCTGATGAATATTCAAATTCGAGCGCGCGCGCTCGAGTTTTTATTTTCAGCGAGTCGAGCGCTTTTTTCGAGAAGAGTTTCGCATCAGGCGCCGCGTTCTCGCATCTCTTCTCGAGACCGGTTTTTGCCGTTCGATTAATGGTCAAAGTTGCACCTCGAGGTATAATCATAGGCTAATCTCGGCTCTTCGTCAAACTCGGCGCTATAGCCAATCCATAAATCCCGGCTCTTCGCAAACAGTTTTCAAACTCATCCATCACGAGCTCGAGAGCGATTAAACCGCGTGCTCTCTCCCCCGCGATGAGCATCGCGGAGCTGCCAAACAAAATCTCGTCGTGTATACACCTACAGTAACCGAAATCGAGGTTCAAGAAACTAGGATATACATAGAACTCGACTATATCTATGCAGCATTAGCGTGTCTCGAGACGTCAAGAGGGATGGCGTAGCGGCTTTGGCTGCGCGGATAAAAAATTTATGGAAAACTCCTCCGCGCGACGTATACATTATGCACACACGCATATCTTACATTTTGAACGCGCGTCGTGTGCGCATTGTAAGAGCGAGCGGCGAGTATTGGATTTTGCGAATGAAAAATTCCTCTTTGGACGTATGTTTCACGAGGCTTTATTTTCCGAGGATCTATGGCGCTGGTTTTGATGATCCACGTTTCGCTGGCACCACAAACGTACATCATTCGTTATTCATAGAAAAATGCTGCTGTTGAAGCTTGCGCGTGTAAGGGTACACAAGTTATTACGGTGGATACAAAAGAGATTGCGCTCTACAACACGGAATGCTTTTCAGTCAAAGGATTTGTTACATAAGCGTATCATCAAGCTTCGCGGTGTTTCGCGAGCAGCATTCTTCCGTTGTCGCGGGAGTTACGCAATTTGTTTCGCCTTTTAATTAAAGCGACTTTTTGAAGCTTACATAAACCTGCACAATATTCTCTCCCCGCGAAATCTCGACAAATTTTCAAAAAGCAGTAGCGGCAATCATCTTCCAGATATCCCTCAAGTATTCGCCTGGAATACAGAGAGAGAGAGAGAGAGAGAGAGAGAGAGAGAGAGAGAGAGAGAGAGAGAGAGAGAGAGTTAAAAAAAAGAACATCTCCATCCACGAAATTACATACCCCAGCCGCCCACGGCGAATCGCGTCTCGCATACGTAAATTCTAGTGCGCGCATGATACCCCCGAGAAAAATACACGTCTCCGCAGCGGTTTTCCCGCGGCGCCTCATCAGCGAATAATCACGTTCGCGCATGCATTATAACGAAGCTGAAAACCGGTCGAGTCGACTCGTGCACTTCTATTCAGCGCGCGGGTCATCTCGAGAGTTCTATTTCTCTTGATTCGGATGGCGCAAGGACGTCTCTCTCTCTCTCTCGACTTTTTCTCTCCTTGCACGCGTATACCGCGGCAATTTTCAGCCTGATTGTTCGCGATTACGTATGCAGAGGAGAAAGAACTGAGGGAAAGAGAGGAACGAGATACGGATCTATTATATACGCGAAGGTAGCGTAAGTTTACGGCTCTCCTGCGGAGATTATATTTTTTAATGCCGCTAACGACCCTGGAGCGCGCATTATTTCTCTCGCGCAGTTTTTCTTCTCGAGCAAATGAGTAATTTGCGCGCTGTATACTTTGTTTGGAATACGCGCGCTTAATAGCTCTTTATCGGCTATTAATGACTCGAGGTTTTCTCTTTCGCAAAGCCGATCGTTTTGCTCTTAGCGCGCGGATGCCGTTATGGTATTTAACTTTTTTAAACGCTCGAGCTGGAGATAGATACTCAGCACTTATCGCGTTCGATTATTCTTTGGTTCCATCGACAAATAACATCTTAAAATAAAGTAAACGATAAGTCCAAGTAAAAAAAAATAGACCGACGGAGGAGTCACGGATCCGAAAGGCTTACTTTCGAGAAAACAATTATAGGTCCCTCGAAGCCTCGGAATTAGTCCAGCTGTTGACTCTCTGAATCATGCCCCCAATAAACAGTGACGCGGAGGAGCCTTGACGCCTCGATATATCTGTCACGTATAGAAGCGCCCACGAATACGAGCATCGATATATCTATTTCCGATCTCTCACGACCCTTTTCACACCTTTCGACGTGACAAAACGACGTGAGAGAGAGAGAGAGAGAGAGAGAAAGAGAGAGAGAGAGAGAGAGAGAGAGAGAGAGAGAAATAGGGAGAGAGAGAGAGAGAGAGAGATAGAGATAGAGAGACGTCCTCTATTGTATTACATATCGCGTTACACAGACCTATACAGAACACACTGTACATATAGTAATGCCGGCGCGACGACGTTTCATGCATGAATATCCAGTATATTACAGCGCTGGAGCTCGCCAATCATGCTGCAAACACTGTAACTCTAAACAATATTCACGAGCTGCCGCTGCTTCAAGTACCAGCAGCTGCGCTCGCGCATACATGCATATACATCCATAACGCGGGCGGAGGCGTGGTTTCGCCAAGTCTCCCCGTGTGTGTCCTTAATAGCTCTCGCCCGGTTATAAATTTAATTATACACGCGGAGACGCGAGTGTGCGTCTGAGTCACCGTATACGCGATCGAAGCTGCTGTATATACCACACACTGCTTCCTAGTCGCGTCGTCGAAGCCGAGAGAGAGAGAGAGAGAGAGAGAGAGAGAGAGAGAGAGAGAGAGAGAGAGAAGCGCGGAGACAAGTAGAAGAAGAAGAGGAGAGGAGACGTCGCGACGTCGCGGCACACACTATATCCGGATCGTCGGAAATGTCGTTCGCTTGAGATGAAACGCTCGCCGAGGCGGGAGAGGCGCTGAATTGAATAAAACACACGCGCTAGTGTACGCATGCGGTTGTACATCGGCGCTAACGGTTGCGCGAACGCTCGATTTTCGGGAGATAGGCATTGTTGCGAGATTACGAGCGAAAAGAAAGTCCTCACTCGGGCTAATCGATTGCGATAGTCGTCCGCTCCGTCATCTGATTCATCAATCACATACGAACGAGCGACAAGTGATTCGTTCGCAACAAAAGCGGTCGGGCTTCCGCGTACTTCCCATCAATCGGAAAAATCGCCTGTCATTCCGCTCGGAAATATCCTTGCGGATACTCGGAGCTGCAACTATGCATAGATTACCATTCGCGACCGCAATGCACGTCTGCGTGATTTTCCGCAGTCTCATGCGGGTTTCATTCGTCGACGGCTAATGAAGAGGAAAGTATATCCATGTATCTATTAGGATTACGTCTATACCTACATTGGTTTTTCAAACACACTCCGTGCGCTTATTCGCATATTTTTGAATTCAATTATCGTCACACGAGAGCGACACTCACAGAAATCGCCGCTAAAAATATTGCAAGTGGATTTCGCCGAATCGATTTGCGTCCGACGTTCTTCAAAGAAAAAAAAACGCACTCTGCAGTCGAATCCACTAGTGGTCTAATGACGCGTCGCTCTCCAATATTCTATACGTCGAAAAAATTTGCGCGCAATCGTGTCGCGATGAAAGTCCATTGAAGGACACATACGAGCGGACGAGAGGCCAAATAGACGACGGCGATGTGTTACGTGACATCCTCGTGCAATTAAAATCAAGGACGACGATCGATTCCATTTCAGCACGCAGATGGCTGAGACTTGGAGACATTTTTTCCGCTCCGTAATAATGACTTTTCTCAGGAAGACGATGAGTTTCGAAATTGCCGAGCGAGGCGGCGGTGAATCAGGCGCACGGTGTGAGCTTCTTCAAATATTACAGCCGATATGCACCGTGAAAATAATAACAGTGTGAGTGTAGAGCAGAGGAGGATATAACGAAGGAAGTCTCGAGCGAGCGAGAGCTTGTTAGTGTAGATTCGTGAATCACTTCCGGTCTGCCGAAATTCCAAGTGGGAACGGGATTGCGGCGCTTTATATTCGGCGCGACGATGACGTTTTTTGCGGATGCGAAATACTTTTTCACGCTTTGACGAATCGTCGCCTCTTACGAGTATGACTTTATTCTTCTTATTGTTTAAATCTCAAAAATGTATATGATATTCGGTTAGAGTTAGGTTTCAGAAAGTCATATGAAAAAATTCGTATTTCTTCTCCGAGACTGAACTTGCTTTCTAAAACGTACATTTATCATTTATCATTTATCATTTTTGCCCCGGCACCGCTACTTCGAGAGATTTCGGCCACCGACGGTAGGTGGTGCATAGACTCTTTTTTGTTATCTACATCCTAATCATGGGCACATAATGTATGATAACAATCGTTAAAAACCATATTAAACTCTTAATTTAAAAAAGCTCTCAATGCACGGCTACAGTCAACCCCAAGGAAAAAGCTCGATCCAATTTTCCGCGCTTATACACTTCGCGTCTCCTATTCTCTCCAGTTCCCGAACTAGCCGTCGCATACGAGAGCAATTAATAAAATTTCCCTCTCGCAACAAAGACTTTTTCCTCAACTTTATAGAGCGCGCGAGACCGATGAGTAATTTCGGTCCGAATAGCTTTTCACGCGCTCGCGCGAATATGACGCTTCATATACATTGCCGGCTTTCGAAACAAAGAAGCGCCTTGTACGCGCGCGATGCGAGAGTTTCCCGGCGGGACAATGAGCTTTTGTACTTCGAGCTTTCGAGATTTTCGTTTTCTCGCACGTATACCGCCGGATAATTTCGTTTTATTGGATTATACGTCCGAAAAAGTATAGAGCTTCGCAGCGTACGGGATTAACGCGATTTTTTTTGCTCTTCGCTCTCTGTTGTATGAGGTTCGCTTATATACTAAATTGAAATTCTCAGAGAAATATAGAAAATAATTCTCGGACAATAACTTATTTTCGTTTGAAATGGTGCATGATTTATTGAAGCATAAACTCTCACGTTTCCCATGCATTTCGCATAACTTCCTCACAAATAAACAACCGTTTCAAACTGGGCAGTAGAACGATTCCCCGACAAAAACTTTTCATACCGCACATGCAGGACTCGCAAACGTAATTCGAGTGAATCGCGACGTAGAAAAATCCGACCGCGTCTAAAAAAAAAGGGATAGAATATATTCCATACGTATATAAAAACATACACGCACATATCGCTACAGCCGTCCCGGAGTATAAAACTTGAGCCTTTATATTCATAAAAATTCGCTGCATCCGAATGAGGCCTGTAAAGAGCCGAGCTTGCGATATTCCGCTGAAAAACAACGGGCTCGGTAAGGGAGAGAGAAAAAATATAAATAAGCAGCAGTAGCGGGGGAGATTGCGTAATGGAGACTTTGTTGCAAAATTCAGGAGCAGCTGCGCTGCGGCCGAGAGCTTAAACAACGTGTGCTTGCAAGCTATACCGCTGCTTTCGTCGGCTGCGCGCGCAATGACATTAAACCCCCGAGGCTGATGTTGCCGCGCTTCGTGATGTTTCTAGGGGTAGTCTCTGTGTGTGTCTTTGCTCTATTTTTTTCTCCCCCCTGCGGATTTCGCGAGTTTTTTCGCGCTATGCGCTGTTTTTTTCGGTCGGCCGTATAATACGGTTTTAGCCCTGGCTTTATACTTTGAAAGAGTGAAATGTAGGCAGCCTTGGTGTGTGATTAAAATAATCATGATTATTATTCCTACGGTGCTTGTATTTTGATATGGCCATCGGGACGGAGAAAAAATGTAACTGTATATTATACTCTGGCGGGGTAAAAAAAATGTCGCTTCGAAAAAAGCTCTCCTCCATCACGCGCGTCAGCTGTGTGTTAGATAAACGACCAACATATAGCACTGTATGTTTCCATCGCGGAGCGCAATAGGGTGTGTGAAGAAAGTACGTGTAGCGAGAGAGTCTCGGGGGATTAGTCACCGTGGGACTGTGTCAATCGACCTGTGTGTGTTAGAGTTTGCGTGTACACACTGAGCACTGGTTTATAATCAAGCATGAATCCGTCGTCTATATTTTTGTACGTTTGTTGTGTGATCAACGATTTGTACGTTTATTTATTTATTTTTCAAAAGATATTTTTATAAACCTGGCTACGGGCGTGTTACCAGAATAAAGCTCGTCGGTGAGCTTTCGGGGAGTATCGATTTGATTAAAAGTCGGTCTCTCTGCGCCGCCCGTGTAATTTGATTGAGTTTGCGGGAATTTGATAAAAAAAAAGTTACAGACCCATTTTTTCCCTGCAGAATACAAATGAAATTGAAAAGCAACTGTATCGAACCAGAGACCGCCGCATCAGGAATAATTTCGTTCGAGCGTCGAGTTCCCAAAAGAGTTAACCGCGCGGAATAATTCTGTCGAGTATTCACATTCGGAAATAAAAATGAATTTGAAAAAATAAATCAATCAATCAGCTCGAAGATATCACGTGCGCCAACACACTCGATGAGCAAAACACAAAAGTTCGCTTGTGGCAATCAATCTTTGAAAGCTCCCTATTGATCCCGCACTCCAAACACAGCGAATCAAAGCAGCACAGCACGACAAAATCAAGCTCCCTCTCTCGCACGGAGCAGCGAATCCTCCTAAGCACGCACACATCCGCAGCTCGCTGTCTCTTTCTCTCTGACCTTGCGCGCGCTTCAAGAGTGGAAGCTTATGCCCGTCTCTTCATGAATGGTCTTATAACCTCCCAACTCGAGGCAAAGATCAATGGCCCGCCGCCGCGCGTGATGTCTGGCAATTAACGGAAGCCGCCACCGCAGAGCAGACGGCTCGCTCCGCGTGTGTGCAGTACGGCTTGAAAATCGCACGACGTTAGTGGGGGCGAGGACCTGCGTCCGGTGACCCGCCGACAACGTGTAGCTGTAGTATACAGAGAAAGAAAGAGAGAGAGAGAGAGAGAGAGAGAGAGGGAGAGAGAGAGAGAGAGAGAGAGAGAGAGAGAGAGAGAGAGAGAGAGAGAGAGAATACGACTCTCTAGTATAGCCGGGAATGTATATAAAAGCTGAGAGAGAGAGAGCCTCGGCGCAGTAGTCGGCTAAATTTAGAGGCGATTTATTTATAGACGCCGAGAGACGAGTCGACGCGTTAGGGAATATCGCGGTGGAATTGAGCGAGAATATGCTGTTGCTGGGAAATGGGAAAGATTTCGGCCTGGTTCTGGGAATTTTCGAGCCGGGCGAGAAAATGTATCCCGAAGGGGTGCGCGCGATGCTGAGGTGAGCTTTCCAACGTTTAATTCTTAAATGCGAATATTATGTTCTATATATTGTGCCAAAAGTAAGGTCATATCCCACGAAATAAATCCCCAGAGACGCCGCTCGCAAAGCGCCTCAGGACGCGCTAGACGCGCACTAAAAGTCAAAAACGAAAACGAGCCGTAAAATTAGAAAACCCATCAAAGCGAGCTTCCGACTGCGGGTGTGCGCTGCTGCAGACGGACGGGATTTCATTTCATCCGCCGGCTCGTCTGACGCGATTTCGCCTACTCTGTTTTCTTTGGAATTTCCGAGGCAGAAGCGCAACCCTTTCGCTTTTTTCTGCGACTCGATTCGTCAACGATGCTATAGATACGCGCTCAGTTTTGTCTACGGGCTTTTTACGCGCGAGGAGAGCCCCCTGACTCTGTGTGGTGCTCTTGAAAAATGGTCCAAGGCTATGCGCATCGAGTGGATCGCTCTATATTTAGTAAACATTCGGGGCTTCTTCATGCTTTGCTCTCTACTCTCTACTCTACTCTCCCGTTTGGGTTAGTGTGCGGGTTTCCATTGTTTTGAAACTTTCTGATTTGAATTATTCAACGAATTGATGTACCAGCATCAACGCAATCAAAGCGTTCAGGCTGCATCAGTTAATATCAATTTCCCCACGCGCACTCAAAGTCCTCTCTCACAGAAATCTCGATGCATCGCAGCTCGTTTAAACACAGCCGATCGAATAATACAACAGAGGCGCCGCTAATGAAACTCTTTCAGAAATCCAACGCACACGCGCTATGTACACTAAGACTTCGATTAATTCTGTATAAGGCAGTCATCACAACTATCTGCGCCGAACACACAGGGCAGACGTTCAGTCGTAAAGTCTGAGCTCGCGCTAAGGGACAGATAAGGAAAATTCATAAAGAGATCAACGAACGCGCGCCCGAGGGAGATAAGGATACGAAAGAGCGAGGATGACGTTGATGACGAGTGTGTTCATGCTTGACGCGCGCGAGCGCTTGGCTGTAAAGTCGGACGATGCTCGAGTTTATGGTGTTTTGTTTTATGGAACTGCGCTTCGCAGAATACAGCCTTGCGCATTATACCGCGTATTCTTAATAGTAAATTATGTCGAGAGAGAGAGAGAGAGAGAGAGAGAGAGAGAGAGAGAGAGAGAGAGAGAGAGAGAGAGAGAGAGAGAGAGGGGAAGTGATTTGAGCGTATATTACGACGAGATGCCTTGTGTTCGATGTATTCGCGCCATCGTGAAGCGAGAAATTTATTGAACTCCGCGTCCATACGGATATGTAATCGCGAGCCTTGCATGTAAAAATTTTCAGCGGAATTTATGATGCAGCTTGAAATTTACCGTGAGTTTTATCGCCGTCACAGCTGCCGCCAGTATAATTGTCATTCTCTTCAATTAGCGCTTATATCGGAACGTTGACCCACATTTTTGCGCGACGCATCAAGGGCGGTCTTGAGGCTTTTCGATGCGCATAAAACTCGCTTGATATTTTCGTGAGCGTATATCATTGACATTAAAAATACCATTGACTTCTCGCTCGCGAATCAAAACAATCCGACCTCCAGCCGCGCGCTTTGCCATGTGAAGCGTAACGTTCAAGGAGCTAACGCACAAAGGGCGGCTCTGTAATACAATCGACGTATACACGCGTAACAGCGGGGATTTGCGCGGCGCTCATTTGCAGGACGCGTTTGATATGAGTTAGAATCGAGTTGGCGTATTGCTATCAAAGACATGTATACGAAGCTTGTGTGTGGCGGCTTTCAGTTATATGAAGCTCGTGCCTGGGAGGTTTAGGATTTGCCGAAGGCAGAGCGCGTTGGAGTTTTTTCCTCGTTTTTTGTATGAGGGAATTCTATACTCGTGGGCTTTTGACTTTCGTTATGCTATAGCAGATAAAAACAGTTGCTCCGCGTGTAGCATCACTTTTAATGAGTCCCTTTTCATAAAGCACAAAACTTTCAAGCGTCTCTATAACAATCCTTTCGTATTTTTGTGTTACAGGTGAGTACAGTCTTCAGAAAATACGTCACGCACCGAAGCCCCGGCGCAGCGGTATCGTAAGTCTCATCACGCGTATCATATAGGTACCGGCGCTGCACTTATCGTTATTCGCACCCAATAAACAGCGTGCAAAGAGCCGAAAATAAAAAAAAAATACCACACACCCGGCGATTGTTATTCTAACGACATTACTGTGTGGAATAATAAAATCAGTCGTGCGCGTGATTCTCCTGGAATTAATTTATGTAATTTCCCGAGTGCGCTCGGGCGGCACCGCGCGGCTCGATTCGATTAACCCACCAGCGTCCGCTTAAAATTCACGTCGCTCTTCGCCGAAAAAAGAGGTATACCCGTTATATGCGCGACCGCGCATTGCGCATCGTAAAGCCGAAGTCAAGCGCCGGCGTAGAGGAAAAAAAAAATTCCTGCACTTCCGGTCCGAGGGGCATATGCGCGATGTATTTCTATCTTTGCCGTGCGTATGTATACATATCGATTTGGCATATATAACTTCTCCGAGCGACGTGTTTTCTTTTCCGGCGACTTTTTCCTCGCGCGTACATAAGCTTCCTATTTTTAATTCCGGCTCGCACGTTCGTCTTTCTGTCCGTTCCGAGAAAGTTGGATAGTACTCCTCTTTTTTGCAGGCTCGTGAATAATTTCGTGCGTTTTGATTTTTGATTAAAACCGCAGTCTCTCTCCGCTGATGGATTTTGTCGCTGCTGCTGCGTATCCGAGCAGATGTGAAAACATTTGAGATTGATTGCCTGCGGAGATGCATCGCGCGCTTACACGCGGATCCGCTTACAATTTGGCGCATCTGTACGTCGGCGAAAATCAACACATCGTATAGTAAAGCTCCGCGGGGTAGAGTAACTTTTGAAAACATTCTAAAAATCTAGATAAAAAAATGTAGTTTACGCATCAAGTATACTACTCCGATCGCACATGCCTCAAGCTCATCGACACCCACGAGCTTTTTATCTTTAACCGCGCGAACAGGTCATACGCGTCTTGGGTGAAAACGAGCTTGGGATGATAGGAGGAGAAAAACGTGGGCGAGATGCGGGCATAAAAGCTCGCGCGTTTCGTCGTCGCCTTGATAGCCAAGAGCCTGGAAAACCGGCTACTGCTACGGCCAGAAGGAAATCGTAAAAATTGAAAGCTCCGGCAAAGCTTTTTCGCGCGCGCTCAACTCAAGATGCACGAGTGCATGCATAAAAGCCACGAGGTAATCAAGTTTTTAAGGGCCGCCGCGCGTTCTTTTCTTCTCCACTTCTCCTCGACTGCGCGCGCAAGCGATGAAAAATTACGCTGGATCTGAATTCTCTTTCTCTCTCTTCATACGCGAGCTTGACCTCGTATACTTTTTAAGATTCGCCGTTGTTGTGCGCGTAACGCGCGTATCGGTGTAAAAAGTTTTATTATTTTGCGTTTATCCACCGAGTGAGGAGATATAGGTCTCTCGTGGCGTAATGAGCGCTTCAGAGTTTCCGCGAAACGAGCTCTCTCTCTCTCTCTCTCTCTCTCTCTCTCTCTCTCTCTCTCTCTCTCTCTCTCTCTCTCTCTCTCGGTTTGTGGTCTTAAGTTATTCGACGTTAACTTTAGTTTCATATTCTCGTGCGTTATACGATGTTTATTATTGAATTCTCGGAATAACCGTAGCTATGTAGAGCATTTTTTCTTCTTGTTGCGCACACGCACGATTTCAATTCAACAGCTGCAGCTGCATACGCAAACTTCGCGCTTTGTTAAAATGATTAAAGAACAACAAAATTTATTCGCGGCGTACTGCGCTAGCCGGGCGTCTTCATTAATTCACTAATTTTCCGGCTCGAAGAACTCAATTAACCGGCCACAAAAGGGACAATAGAGTGCAGCGCTGTGCTCCTCTCGCTCGCTCTCGCGAAAAGCGTCTCCCGCTCTCGTTGTTTATTCACGAAAAAATACAAGAGAAAAATCCACCTACAGTTTTCCAGGCCAGTCGCTCCTCCTTCTGACCCCGTAGAGCGAAACTAGGAAGCTCTTCGCTCGTCGCCGAACGCGGGAGCGCAAAAAGACTGAGGAGAGCAGAGAGGTCTGCTCTGCGGGCCAAAGAAAAATATGATCTCTCTTACTCCTGGCCACGCCGCTTCCTTATCCTTCCGCTCGCTCTTCTGCCGGGAATCCGCAGTTTCGCATTAAGTAATGCTCTTTAAAATCCCCCGCCTTTGCAAGCTCCGTCTCTCTCTCTCTCTCTCTCTCTCTACCTTTCCGCGCGAGCGACCCTTCTTTGCTCTGTATCCTATACTCCATCGCTTCGTCTCTCTCGCAGCTATCCTTATTTATATAATTGTCCTTATCTCGCGTAGCAGAGGAGGAAAAGGCTCTTTCTCGCTCTTATTACTTCCTCTCGTTCGCGTATTTTTCCGTCCCCTTTCAACGCAAGCTCCCGGACTATCCTCTCTCTCTCTCTCTCTCTCTCTCTCTCTCTCTCTCTCTCTCTCTCTCTCTCTCTCTTCCGGACGCTCTCCTCGTTCGAATAAAGCGAAATTGCAGAACGTCCCGGAGACGACGATGCTGCTGCTCTCTCGGCTCGTTATGACGATGCTCGTTATATTATATTCCTTCCCGCAGCGTTAAAACGCCCCGACGTCTTGGGGGCGTTGTCGTTTTGCCTCGATTACGTACTGGACGAGCTGGCGATTCTTCGAGTGAAAAATCACGAGTACGGCGCTGATAATCGTTCCGCTGACCAGATATTACATCGTTCCCCAGAAGATGAGGATCATGACTCTCGGTCACAGGGATATCAGATCCCGCGGGTAATTATCAATTAATCTTTCGTCGTCACGCGATCGAGTAGAAAAACGTGGGAAAAAAAATGTTTAATTGATTGCTCGCCCTCGGTTGATGAAAGCTCCGGGACATAATCAGCTCTGCACAGGGTATAAACGAGCTTTCGAAGTAATTAAAAATTAATGAGTGTACAGCTACTATACGCACGGCGTAATTCCACTCCACCTCCGCGATTTTCCAGTCTGATGTCCCCGCATAATTCAAACGGTTCCATCCACTTCGTCAGCTTAAAAAATACACATCGACAATTCACGCCTCGCTCAAGTAGACAGGCTTTCTCGCGGCGCTCACTCTCACTCTCTCGACTACGCTCGAGGCTTTATCGTGAGCGCATTCATCAAGACTATAATGCTGCAGCCGGTGCTGCTGCACACGTGTCTCTTTCTCAGGGAAGAGGAAAGGCGCACTAAATAAGCGCCTCGATTAAATCCACAGCACGTGCCGATGTATACGCGCCGCGTTAAATCCCCGATCGTGCAGCTCTCGGCGACGACGACTACGGATTGTCTATAGCTATATATACCTATGCCAGGTACGAAAAGATAATCCAAGTCTTCGTAGGCGACAAGAGCTGTCGTCGGGGCTGTTTATGAATTCAAGGAGATGGAGAGATCTGCTTTTAGCATATTTTTATAAAAGTTGATTATTCCTGTGCGAGTATGTGAGAATATAGTTTTCGCAGGGAATTTCTTGTCGCATAGTTTGGGGAACAATTTAGGAAGACTCGGTGCAATGCTCGAGGAGCTAACAACGCTGCTCGGCAGCGTTAATGTCGTGGGGGAAGATTGATTGCATTTGGGTAACGAAAGATTTTGGACATTAGCTAAAGGTAAAAACGTTAAATATACAGTGATGGATTATGTCGAGTGATTAATCGCTGTTTCGCTGCTTTCCGGATTATTACTGTGTTTCAGCAGATGAAATTTTATTTTTCTGGCATCGAATGCTGCATCTTGTTTTTAATCAATCTCCATCGTTGGATGTGCACACTTTCATCTCTCCCGGTTTTATAGACTACCGCAGATACGAGTGGCGTGTCGTATATCCATCTGGTATCGATGTTTTTACAAATTACGAAATGTACGTCGCCAAGAATTTTCTCTGCCGTTTCTCTGGGTGCGCCGTGTTTACTATCGTTACTCATTTCCGATACCGCTTGATTTATTGCCGATTCTCAGATCAATACACACGGCCGACGCATATAGATTGATATCTGCTCTTAGGGCGTACGAAGTGCTATTTCTTCTTCGTTTCTTTTCCTCCATTTCATCTTGCGGTGCTTCTGCGCTATTTGTATACACGCGTACCCGCTTGATATATGTTATCGGGGCTTTCTTTTTTCACCTAAAAATAAACTGCAACCGTACAAAAACGCGCGCGAAAGTCGTTCGATCTCGCGGATAAGAGGCTCGAGAGAAAGTTGAGAAGGGGGAAAAATCTCAAGGAGAATCCAATTCACGTCGGTTATCGCGATAACATTCGAAGAAAATTGAACGTGGAAGTTAAGTTTCGCGATTAGAAGCAGAGCAGTGCCTCCTCTCTAGCTCTCTCGCACTCGACTCTATTTTTCTCTCTTCGGCGCTCTTTCGTGAGATTCTTGTCACACCGGTCTCTGCAGGCTCTTCTATGAAAAACACAGGTTCCGATCGATTCACCTTCCACTCTCCGATCCATTATCCAACTCTTCGAAAGCGCACGTTTCGCAGCTCATTGAAAGGAATTACGAAAAAGCTTTCACCTCCCTTTCAAATAAATGTCCAAGCTAAGGTGTGTCTAATAGTTCGAAAATCGACACGCGTAACATAACTTTTTTCTTCATTATCCTTCATTTAGGATTATGCGACTCCGTGGCATACATATGCCGTATGCCACGGAGTCGAATGAAACTCGAGCGCGATTCAGCCCCTAAACGCCCGCAACAACGGCGCCCAAAATCACGAGGGCGCCAATTGCAGTCCTCGAAATCCTCTGCTCTCTCGCGCAAAGTATATATATTATACGCCAGCAGGGCTGCACGTGCGTGAACTTTCGCCTGCAGGCGCAAAGTTTCGTCAATTAATTAAATGCACGTTAATTCGAGGCGGCGCAAGTTGTCGAGCTTCAACAATGCGCTGCAGCAACTCGAACTTCGCAAACTGTCTTTCGACGACGCGCCGCACTCGTTACATACACTCTTAGACCTCGCGAATCTGCTCGCGGTTTGTGTCTGGAACTACTGATGCGCTGGTGTTCTCTCTCTCTCTCTCTCTCTCTCTCTCTCTCTCTCTCTCTCTCTCTCTCTCTCTCTCTCTCTCTTTCTGCCAAGTTCGCTATGTGGCCGGGATCCAAGTTTTTGAAGACTACGCCACCGCAGCTGATGCGGTCGTGTATTGCTAATCGCTGCTGTATAGTCCAGTTTAATGTCTAGGGCGGTATGGAGCTTTTGTGGAAAGTAGCAGCCGCCGTCGCTTTTATTATGTGCGTAAATTGAGTTTTATGCTGGGGGAGATCGCTTTAGTGTGTCGGCTCGTCATTGTTGCTTTTACGAGGCGCGTTAAGTGAATATTTTTTAAATTCACTTTTTCAGCTAACGATTACTACCGTACACGAGCGAGCGTACACTCATTGTTTCCTTATACTTAGCGCACAGCCTCCCACCCGTCATCCTTGTTTACAGCAGCCATACTCTTCTCGGGTAAACTCTTCCGACTAACACCTATAAAACAAAATCTCCATTTTAATTCACGCGAACGCGCATGCACACCGACCTCCATCAGCGTTTCTCATTTCCAGCAACGAACTCCTCTCCACAAAGCATTTCTCTCTCTCGCCCCCATAAATCCCCTCGCGATCGAGCCTCTGCCGAATCGAAAAAAGCCCGACTGCGCACACTTTATCACGGCCGACAATCGATAACAAAGAACCCGGTCTGCCTGCAATCGTATCCATCTTACTTACGGCCCTGACACTCGCTGCTCCATATTACGCACGTATACGCGGTCCCCGTATACTGTACACACAGCATTTTTGACGAGAGCAGCGGGTAAGTATAATTCGCTCCGCGTGTTTGCTATTTCAAAGCGGAAATTTCGTGGGAATAATGTCTTGCGCGCTCGCGGTTTAGGCGCGGTTGAATTTTAGATGAGCTCGCGTTATTTCGCATGCGCCGTGTATTGTGTGCGAGAGGCGAAATTACGCAGTAGTTGGATTTGAACTGTAATCGTATAGTTATAGGGTAGTAGGCGCGTATGGAATTTTCGTTATTGCGAATAGAGCGATGCGTGAAGCGAGTTTTCGAAACTGATTTCGACAATTGTACGGTACAGAGAGTATAGTATGTGGAGAGACGGTAAGTTTTGGTGTCGGGCTGATGAGCCGAGGTCATCGCTGTCAGTCTCCATCAAATCTGTGCCACTTAGAACTCCGTGGATACGTGCATCTCCTACCGAGAAGATGAGAGAACGTTAGTTTGGAGGCTGAAAATTATAAACAAAATTTACGACGAGAGAGCGTCTCTCGCAGGTGCGTCCCGAAGTCGACGGAATTAAATGTTTCGATAATTAGCGCAGTTATTACCATAAGATAAGGCCGACCTCGAGCTCAACATCAGAAGCGCGAAATCGGTCCCTCTACGCGCTGTGTACAAAATAAAACCCTACAACGGACATAAAAGATTCATTCTCTCGAAAGATCCGAGCCACTCGATATCCCATATATAAACTCGAAACAAGATAGCGCAGGCTTGGTCGTAAATTTTTTATAAAATAAAAGCTCAACCGCCGCGTTCTCTTCCAAAGGCGCATCTCCCGGCATGCATCTCTCCGTACAGTCGCGCAGAAGCGCATACGTATACTCAAACAGAGAGAACCGCAAGTTCCTTTCCAGCATTACGCGACACACGCGGTATAAACATCAAACGCGCGCCGGAGAGAGAGAGAGAGAGCTCGATACTCCGAAATCCCATGAAAATTGCATGAGTGCCCCGGGCGAGCCCTTTCATATCCATAAATTCGCCTCCCGTGACGCGTAACTTTCTCTCGCTTTCGTACGGCCGTAAACACCAACGTCTATACGTACATATCGCACACACACGCGAGAGCGCGGAAGACTATACCGCGGTTGAAAAGACGACACCGAGCGAGAGTATAAAGATCCGCGAATCGAACAAGTTCACCCACGCGACCTCCGCCGGATTAAATTTCGCGTGCGCGCGCGCGCGTGCTCCGCATCTGGATTTTGATATATAAAATGATGCGCCTTTGTGCACCGCCTCTGTGTATACATAGGTATATATCTATGCGGATATCTCCGAAGAGCTCGGGCTATCCGTACCGTGTGTCCGTGATAAAAGTTGGCGCGCGTGCGTATTACAGCGTCGAACGAGAGAAGTTCGTAATAGGATTTCGACGTCGTCGCCCGGGGAACACAGCGAGTGTATTATACGGTGCACACAGCGGCCGTGCGCGGCTATATAATAGAAGAAGTAATTTGGAGCATACCGTAACCGCGCCAGGAAAGCGAACATAGGGCACTTTTTTTCTAATAGGAAGATGTAAGTGCGAGAGAGAAAGCCTTTCCCTCCCTCAGTTCCTTTTCGACCCCCACCACTCAAAGTAGTCCTATTAGAAAAAAAAGGTGTCGACTTATGGCTGAAAATTATCACGTGTAGCGTCTCGGTCCGGGCTTTTCACACTAGAAAAAAATTCATATATCTAAAATTTGATAAATTCAATAAAATGCAAAATGAATAAAATTAATAAGGGAAGTTATATATTGCTAAAAAATGAATGTCAACAAATTTTGAATGGAAAAAATCGGATCAAAGTTGCTCTACATCATAGTTTCATTAAATTATTTTTAATATTCATTATGTAACACTTTATCATTATCAAAAAATATAGACTTATTTTCCTAAATTTATGAACAAGTAAAAATTAGTTGAAGCGTCAAAAGCATGATTAAAATTTTGTAACAATTATTTTTAATTTGCAAGAACATTATTTAATTTTACTTTAAATAAAAATTAAGGCATGTATTTTGCACTTATTTTTCTCCTATAATATTGAATATCAAGTATACCTTATATTTATTACATGATGTAAAAATATTTTAATCCGATTTTTTCGATTCAATTTTGTTGACTTTTAATTTTTTAATACTACAAAAGTTAACTACTATTATTTGCATTTACTATGAACAATTAAATTTACATAATTTTGGATAAGTTATTTTTTTAAGTGTGAAAGGTCCGGGCTGAGGCGATACACATGTGATTTACAACCAGGATCGGGGCTCTTTTTTCTAGGATTACTTCGCCTTCGAAGCTTCGATCATAGCCTAGCAAACGTCGAAAAGTGGGAATCGAAAAGGAATTGAGGGAGGGCAGCTATGTTCGCTTTCCTCGCGCTGTTACGGTATACGTGTGCGCGGCTTTAAAAAAAATGCTCGGAACATTAGTCCTCGGGACACGTGCAGTCGCTGATTCGCTCTCACTGTGTAGCTGCCAGTATATTGCTACTGTCTCTTTGTACGACCCTTCATCCGTCACTCCGTAACCCGCGCACACATTCTTTTCTCCCGTTCTCTTGCCTCGTCGTGCGTCATGCGCTTTTCCTTCCGCTATACTTATTCTCTCGCATTCTTTTCGCTTCTCTCGAGACTGTATGCCAAGGATATCTGTGCGATTTTCGCTTTTCGTTCGGTGAGATTGGATTTTTCATATAGTTGATTTGAAAAATGAATGAGTCGAAATGAAGATCTTACCTAGTTTTGCCTGTAAAGCGCGAAAATCCGACGTGCACACCGCATCGTTATTCTTCGCTCGTAAATTCTGGAGCAGACGTTGTATGAAACGTCAGTCTTTCTCGGTATTTGTTTCACATTGCGTAGTGGCGTGCTGTTATGTATTCCGTGGAAAAAATTTTCTGTTTTTTTTTCGACTATAACGTCCTAGCAGAGAAACTGAGTAGTTTCGAGGAAAAAAAAAGAGAGAGAGAGAGAGAGAGAGAGAGAGAGAGAGAGAGAGAGAGAGAGAGAGAGAGAGAGAAGAATACCGACGTTTCTCGCTGTTGTTCGAAAAGTTTTAGGGGGAGTATTTTTCTTTCGATGCAGATAGCGACGACACTCGCGACGTTTGCGACTATTAGAATTTCAACGCGAGGCGTAGTACAGAATGTTACATGCCGACACTCTCTGTGAAAATAACAGTACGGGATAGGAGTACATTGTGTTCAAACATAAACTGTATTTTACTTCTTGAATATTGCTTTCCATCAGAAAATACATTCTCTCTGTTATTTCACCAGAGCATCGAGAGCAGAATCAAAATACCATGTCCCCGAATCCTTCAAGCATTCCAATTAGCATATCTTCCTTTCAACCCTCTCTCTCCCCGCCCACATCTGCGCCGAGAGTGAGAGAAGTGGCTTACACATCCCCTATTCGACCAGATTGTTTCCGCCGGTGCGCGACTTTCTTCCGCCGGCGTACGCGGAAATAAAATAAAGGGGGAATCGCATCTGAGAAACCGGAGCTCGAAATTTCTATTCCGCGGCGCGTCGCGTCGCTTAGAATTCCCGCGTCTTTCGAGCTTCTCTCGACACTCCATTAGTCCCCGCAGCAGCAGCCGCAGGAGTGAGGGAGAGGAGAAATTCGCATCCGGACGGCAATACTCCTCGCGGAATGCCAATGACGCGTCGCGCTCGATTTCCTGAAAAGAGCTGGAAGCTGAAGCTCGAGATGAAGCTGTAGACGGTGGAAGAATGATGAGCTCGAGGGGTGAGATTTGGAAAGGCTGCGGTTGCCATGGGTAATTTGGAGGTGGGATAGAGAGAAGTATCGATGAAGCGATGCGAGGTATTTCCCTGGGCTGAGTTGGATAATTGAAAATTCGTGTGGGGAATACGACGCGTATACGCTAATTCTGATTAACATTCGTATATTCACGCAAATATCGTATTACGCGATGATGTGACCTGCGCGGATGGATTTCGCGTATTCAAAACATATCCCCATTGTCTTCGGTCGACGTTTCACGGAATATCATTTCAATCCATAGCCGCTCGGATTATTCGTAAAAGTTATAATGTGCACGAATACGATCAACGAAATATCATACTCCTCTCGCGCATCGACTAGCAGATTCAATACTCGCGCAACAGAATCTATGCCTCTCGCACCAAAGAGCGAGCCCACGAGTAAACTCGCTCTCTGCAGCTGCAGAGAGCAGAGAGAGCACCGCCGCCGAGTAGTCGCGAACATAACACACAAAAGGGATCGCGAGCTCGCCGACAATCACAGCCTCGACTCCGCGCTGCTGCAGCCTGATGCAGAGAAGCGATGAAAAAAGGACCTCTGTGTATCGCGTACATAGTCGCTCGCAGCAAGAGCAAGAGAGAGAGAGAGAGAGAGAGAGAGAGAGAGAGAGAGAGAGAGAGAGAGAGAGAAATATCGAGGGCGCGCACGGTTAGGCCGTGTTTGGTCAAGGAATACCGATCTCTCGCTCTCTCTCTCTCTCTCTCTCTCTCTCTCTCTCTCTCTCTCTCGCGGTCACGTGTGCGCCGCGCGCGTAACTTTATCCGGCTGCAGTTGCCATTTACGGCGGGTACACGAGTGTACGCTTATATGGAACGCGTCGTACTGCTGCCTGTGTATACCTGCGCGGAGCAAAGTTCGAAATTTCATCCTCGAGTTCTGAACGTGATGCGCGACGTTCGATCGGTGTTACGTTATATTAGCTTTTGCCGATCGCCATAGTGCGTTTTCGGAGATAAGGGGGGATTTGCATGTCAATACGCGAAGCTTCGATCATGAAGGAGGAAGAACGCTTTGGATTTTTCCAGTTGAGCAGAAAAGATACGTTATACGATTCTTGACTGTCCGCATCGCCAGTAAAATTGTTTCACTATCACAGCAGGTCCCACGACTGTCCAAATGACCCAAATCAAAGTTTCCTGCCTCGCGCTTATTTATCGTGTGCGGCATCCCGCAGACGAAAAATCCCTTCGGCCGCGCGTATACTATTATCTATTATCGAGTCTGTCGACCTGTTTATACAGCCCACAGATAACGGAGAGGGACAGCAGACGATAATGACGATTGTACTGGTAGCAGCATTCTGACGTACCTACTATACAAACGATAGCCTCGTGTGCTCGTTTCTCTCTCGGCCTCGCTCCGATGGTAGAGAGCCGAAAGGTATACGGTGAAAATTAAAAATACACCAAACCGCGACCTACCGATTCTTTTTCTCATCGGACTCATTTTTCCACGAAGCTGCAGCGGCGACGGCCTCCGGGACGATTATAGCGGGAAGGTGTCGTTTTTCAAAGCGTCGCGCGCTCGCGAATGAGAGAGAGACTCGCTGACCTTGGCGGAGCCGAGGAGACATAGTCTGGGAAAAAGGGTCGCATTCTTTGGCTGACCGAAAGTTATGGATCGACCGCGGTCGCCATGCGCTGCGTGTTCTTCGAAAATGGATCGATGCGAATTTTCGGCTTACAGTCTGGCGTTCCGCGAATCCACCTATTACTCACAGAGGTAACGCGTGTCACACACAGAGGAACGACATAACGAATATAATCCAAACTAACGAGGCATAAAATCCGCATTTCGAGTTATCGGTCGATTCAGCAGCTCTTTTTGCGCGCGGAATTTCAAAGCCAGTTTAGTACGTGGCATCTTTCTCGTGCAAATTACGCGAGGATTTTCCTGAGCAGCTTTTCCCGCTGAATCGATTCCGGTCAGCCGCTCTCATCGTGTCCGTCCGCGCGATCTTTTCTATTCCGCCCCCGACAAATCCACGTGAAATGGTCCTTGCGGATTTGCTCGCGAAAAAGGCCATCTCTCGCCCTTTTCATACATCAGGCTCTGTATACCGGGGCCGAGACATTTGCATATTTATTCGCAGGAACCATATACACGCAGTATACGAGCTTTTAGTCTGATGATTGCGGCGGATAATGCGTCGACGCGTGTATAGTGTGTAGCGGAGGCCCAGGCTGTGTGTAAGAATTAATCGGGTAAATAGCCTGTGCAATAGGGCGCGTATTTTTCCAGCGAACGCACTATCAATTCGTCATCGGCGCAAAGAATCAAACCCAACTACGTCGTAACGGAAATGACGCCGGGAAAGAAGATTACCGAGCCGCGGCGTGAAATACCACCTCTTCATGCGCTGAATTCGCCCCCTTTATCGCCCCCGACGTTTCCGGGGCAAACAGCGTATAAAACTGATGCGCAAACAACGCAACCCACTCCCAGCTGATACGCTCTCGTTTTTCACTGCACCCCCGCTTATATACCTATTATACACTATATATAGCTGATATTTTCGCCTCCATTCATCCGGTCTCTCTCGCCCTCCGAGAGCGGGGCGCTGCATGCACACCGCGTAAAGTGCTTTAAATTGATGCTATTAACGCGGATAAACACTGGCTATTACCACGTGTGTACATTGCATTATAGCTATATATACCGGCGCCAGCTCCTCCGCGTTGGTAAATAAAAGCAGGGGGGGGAGGGATCGATCCGATGGGCATCAGCTGGAGAGCGAGCCGCTTTATTGCCGCGGCGCACACGGCGAGCTTCGATTGGAAAATTTTGCAAATATATCCGCAGGGTCTTTGTGTATAGGGCTTGATTGGAAATTTCGCGTGGGGGCGGGTTAGTGAAAATACGTCGCGCTCGAGATGGTCTCTTCTGTTCTTCGTCTTTTCGAGACTAACAATCAATTATTAGGAAAAAAAAGAAGAAGTGCAATCGAAAACCGTAGACGGGAATCAACGCGTGATGGATAAGCGAAGTTTGCGCATACCTTTTGTACAAGCGTCACGCGCGTCGGCTAGAATTTAATACGTTTTGCCCTCTCGCAGCTCGACATTTTTCAGCGTACTTTTTTATCCGTTACAGCACTCGTCGCGCGCGAGCCAATTTGCCCTAACGCTCGCTCGCTCTGTGATTATTTTTTTATGCCCCGAAAAACACGTGAGCCGTCTGGTATTAAAATTGTCGACATCTCGCCTTCAACCCTGTGATTAACGCTCGCACTCGAAAATAAACTCGCTTTTGTTTAAAATATCCGGCGAAGAAAGCGCCGCAATTAACCCATTTTCGCGTTGTTTCTAACACGAGTGCACCACTAATTACAGGGACACCTCCCCCGAGTAACAGCAATCACATAAGCCACGATTACCGAGTTAAATCTTCGAGTCTCGCATATAAGTGCACGGCATGAAAAGAGAAGAAGGAGAAGCAACGCCAGCCGCTGGTATAATATGCATTGTTATTCCGTCCGACGAGTTTCCGGTGCGCCGCCGAGTGTTGGCAATGAAAGACGAGAGCGCGCCGCCGCTCCTTTCTCCATACGTGTGTACTGCTGGGGACCACCTATATATACGTATACGCGCGCGACACACGCCGCGGGGGTGTATTTATTTTTGGACGGCGCTGATTTCGTCTCTCATCGCGCTCGGAGGGAGAGAAGCGAATGAATAATCAAGTAGACACACAGAGCGAGCGAGCAACGTCAACGTTTATTGGGAGTTCGCCTCTGCTCTTAAGGGCTTTGTTTTCGCCGGGGGGGGGGGGGAGTAATAGCGTGTTTACTGGATGCTAATTCCTCGGGAGTAGCCGAAGTTTGACGCTTGAAAACATCGGAATGGCCTTATTTTCGCCGCGAACGAAGAGAGAGAGAGAGAGAGAGAGAGAGAGAGAGAGAGAGAGAGAGAGACTTTTGCGAGAGGTTTAATAGAACGGCGCTTGGTTTAAAAATATATTAGAGCTCGAAAATAAGATGCCGTTACTTTGACGTAGGCAGTAGTTGGTTGTTGTTACTCTTAAGCAGAAATAGCGAACGTCCGCCCGGCTCGAGGCGAATTTAAATGCGAGAGGCTAGTGTTAAGTGGATTGCCGTGCGGGAAATGAGATTTCAAGTTTTGTTTTTTTTCTTTTCCGTCGACGACGTTAGCAGGTTGTTGGGCACAATTGACTTGTTAATCTTACTTATTATTTATCTCGAGTCGTTTGTCAAATTATTTCCGCTCTTTGAAATGCTGCCAAGACTCTTATAAACGTTCAACAATTTATCTCGCTCGAGCTGTAGTAACAAAATATTAAGACAATCGTGTCACGGCGATATGAATTCGCTGAATTATCATCGCAATCAACTCAACCCTCCCATCTGTGTCCACACATTCCGCCGTAAAAAAGCCACTCCCATTAGGCAGCAGCCGGCTAATAATGCATAAGACACACAGAGAAGCTGTATGTGCAGGCACCCGAGGCCGGCGCTCATCGATCCCGTAACCTCCGGGTTTATTATGCACGATGCTCTGCAGGCACGAAAATTACCGGCTTGCGTATGCATTGAAACGTGCTTTCTACTCTCCGCCTCTGTATACTCGCTGCGTAATATAGTCCCGTTGATTTGAGTTGACGAGTGCTCTATCCGTGTGTGCTTCCTTGTGTTTCAGCAAAATTACCTGATGAAGTTTGGCTACCTGCCGCAGAGCGGGCTCGAGACCGGTAACCTGAGGACGGATGATCAGCTGAGGGACGCCATCAGAAGTTTGCAGGTCAGTGGTTCTTTCAATATTTGTTAAAATGGAAAAATTTTCGAGGAAAGCAAACGTTATAATTGAATTTTTTGGCAGCCAGCTTTTTTAATGAGCATTTAATTTCCGCGTATGCAGGCTTCGTTATGAATATTACAAAGCCGGGTATCACATGCTATTCTGCCAATTTTCTCCTTTTACATTTTAATTAGAAACATTCATTTTATTTTTAATATGTCGCTCACATTTAACGTGTTCACTGAAAAAACTCACATTTTTAAAACTGCGCAGAATAAACAGAAAATTAAAAGTGCATTTCGCGTATAATTTCTCTTAATTAACAAGTGCGAACAAAAGCCCTGAATTTCATGCAATGAAGCTATATCACGCCACTGAGTGATAAAATTCGAGCGATACCATAACAAGCGCATCAGGAAGGACTAGCACGACACCCAATTAAATCGAAATAAAACCTCCCCAGAGCATCTCGCGTGTCGCGTCGCCGAACTCTCGGCAGACCTTCCGAAGTGTCGCGCTCGCGTATAAAAAAAGGAGAATAAAACCGTCTTCTCCCTTCACCGAATGGAAATATCGGCTCTCATCCCGGCGCGATCTTAATAAAAGAATTCGCTCTCTGCTGCGCACGGCGAGGGTAAGCGGGAGAGACCTATAACCCCCTGTACGTATGCTGTATAGCATCGCGAAGAGCAGAGAAGGAAGAAAATAGAATTCTAGTCAGGCGCGCCTACTGCGCAGGTAGTAAGCCTCGTAAAGTCTCTCGCGTTTCCCATTATCGCCTCTTCGCCGGCTCATCGGCCGGAGAAAAATTCCAGCGCACTCGCGGGACATGCAAATGTCGTTCCCGATCGGTATGTATAGCTATCGCGCGCTACGAGAGAGAGAGAGAGAGAGAGAGAGAGAAGCTAAGATTTGCATGAAAATCGCGCACTCGTCAGTCGCGCGAACGCACTTCCAGGTACTGGGCTTTTCTGCATCGGTGTATACTATCTAGGGGGTGTCGCGCCCTCATTTTAATACAGCTGTCGTAAAAGTGGGGTAATGGATTTTTTTATGCGATTTGTTTCATTGCCGATGGGTTTATAGAAGAAGCGCGAATTGCTCTCGATGCTAATGTAACGTCTGGAATCATTTGGTTCTTAATTCTCAATGCTCTTGCTTTTAGTTCTTCTTTCGCGCTGCTCGTGAATTTTCGATTTTGCAAAGATTATACAATATCCCTGTCCACGGCACCGCTTCAAGTGTAGCAAAATTTTAATAATCTCGGAAATGAATAACGACGGTGTTTAACGTCGTCCACCTCCTCTTTCTCGAGGCCGCTTTATCACGGCTGCAACACAATGCATAATGCGCAATGTAGTTGCTCTGGCAAATCAGACGACGTCGGCGCTCTGAGCTCGTTAAGAACGGATCAAAAAGTATCCGGGGAAGTGAGCGAGCCGTAGCGAGAGCTCTCGTATTTTTCAATCGGCTTTACCGATCGATCGCGCTCGATCCGGCTTTACTTCGCGCGCGCGCGATGTTAATTCAATTTTTTTCCATCCCTCGTGGCTTGGATATTCTCTCTCTCTCTCTCTCTCTCTCTCTCTCTCTCTCTCTCTCTCTCTCTGTCATGGGAAAATCCGATATCCTCTTCTCTAATTTCTATGTAACGACGCGCAGGCGAGTGGTGTAATTTGTTGAATTTTATGCCCGGTCGATCTTTCGCTCTCGCGATAATGGAACACTCGATCCGCCATTAGTCGCTAGAGCTGCGGATTAACGTTATCGAGGATAGGAGCAGTAGTCCATTATGATATTCTCTCCGAGTCTCTTCCGCAGTTCGCTTCTGTAATTATCGAGGAGTCGTAATGACGGAATGAAATTGATCCGGCAAGTTAAAGGTAACGGTTGAAAAAACAAAATAAACAAACTTTCGCCATCTAATCCACAAGTTCGCATTCGTTCTTAGCTATAGTCTCCTGCGGGTCCGTTCAGATATTCGTTGAAATAAACTTTTCTCGACGTCTATGCCGCTGCATATATATATATATATATATATATATATATATATATATATATATATATATATATATCTATAGAGGCCATCCGACCACAATGGCGCACTTACCGATCCTCAAGATTTCCTCCCGAGAATAGAAACTTAACGAGCGCCGCACCGTCTAATATCTCTATATAGTTTCGTGCTTGACCCTCCGACCTCTTCACTCTCACCCTCTCCTTCTAGGTTTCTCGAACCGAAAAAGCAATTCCGTAGACAATGCGAAGGACGAACGGCCACACACTTTGCTATTCCTTTCGGGATCGATATGAAAAATAAAAAATCCATATCCGTACGAGAGTTTTTCTACGTATCGCTCGACCATCTCTATAATGTGGATCCACGCACACACACACACACACACGTAAACATTTTTCTCAATTTTTTCCGTTTGATTTTTCGATGTTTCGCTTACGCATATGTCCCCGATAGATTCGCGCCGGTTTCGGCGATCGTTGGCTTTCGGACTATTTTCGTATTCTATGGGGGGGGGGGGGGTTATAAAAAAAAATTGTTCGCGTCGACCCTCACATATATGAAAAAAGCCATACAGCTGCACAGAGAGCCGGATATTGTGCACCCGCTCGCGCGTTGTGTTATTTATTGGAGGCCGTGTGTGAACTTTTTCCTACCGGACGTTTTGACGGCTTTTGTTTTTTCGTCTGTCGCCTCTACGCGCTCTGCTACAGACAAGAGTGATGCGTCGCGTGTGTATGCCCCGAACTTGGATTTAGCGATGTGTTTTCCGTTAATAAACGCTCTGTTATATTCGAATATACTAGTATTTCCTTTACGTCATTTTTATCGGGCAACGCGTTCGTTCCGATTTTTATCTCGAAAATATGGTGTTTTTCACGAGTTTGTAAAAAATGTACCGTTTCACCCACTGGTTAACGGACTTGGGGGTATAAAAAAGCTGGAACATAAAACGAACGCAGCGCGAAACTTTAAATCAAGCCAAAAAGTACCTACATCCCCTTCGGAGGCTAACTCCAATAACCCGATGTATTATGTGTACCAGTGGCACACAATCGCGCAGCTTTAGTATAGATTAGTATCCGCTAACCTGGAGGAAACTTTGTTGTGCGCAGAAATTCGGCGGTATTCCGGAGACGGGCCAAGTGGACGAGAGGACGCAGCAGCTGATGGTGAGGCGACGGTGCGGCTTGCCGGATAAGCCAGATCTCAGGCTGCAGGACCCGAGCCTGCTGCGACGATTCAAGAGGTACACTCTGCACGGATCGCCCTGGAAGCATCTCAATCTCACTTGGAGGTAAGTGTCGAAAACGTTGAAGTTTTGTTACGTGTAATAAATCGTTGCATGTATACAGATAATTGCTATCCCACGATGTATAAGTAAACGGAAAGAGATGGTCGGGAGGAGGAAAAATGCGAACCGCAGTAAAGTTTCTTCGAGTGTTTCTCTCCCTCGACTTTGTTTTCGAAGACGATGCCGTGGAAAGGCTGGAGGAAATTCGAAAAGCGAGTGTATACACCAATTCGGCGGTGGTCCCAATAACTTCTCTCTCTCCTCCCGCGAGAGCACTATCCAATCCACGCCCCCTCCCTTTCGGCTCAATACGAGGAAAGTAAATAAGTACAGGGGGGGGGGGCGAGAGCAACGAAAGGAATGGAAAAGTCAGACCGAAAAAGGAACAATGCGCGCGGCGGAGGCTCGCGAAGGTATATACAGAGAGAGAGAGAGAGAGAGAGAGAGAGAGAGAGAGAGAGAGAGAGAGAGAGAGAGAGAGAGAGGAGGAAAGAAAGGGGATGGCGGAGGCCCGTGTAAATTGCGGCTGGCACCTCGCAACCCGAAATCCCGTCACGTAGTACAGTCTGCGCGAGAGAGGAAGACCGCAGCGCACCTTACAATTCTCGCGCGGCGAGATATTCCGCGCACGCCGACAGCGAGAGCCCGAGTCCTCTCCGACGTGCACATGTACGTGAGTCGCCCCCCTACTTTTTTCCTTTGCTTCCTACATATTATCTCTTTCTCGTTTCCGCTTTATTTGAGCTTTTTTTGCCGTGTGTGGCGCTGAAATGAGATCGTTTCCGCACCGGTGAATTGTTTCGGCGTAATTATTTTTTCGATATTAAGCTGCGGCGCACGGCTAGTTCGCCGAGGATTAATGGGAAAATCGCTTTCTGGATGATTAAAGAGCGGATTTGTCTCGGGAAAAATTGCCGGGATGTGGCCGGATGCTTTTATAACAAATATAAACGGATTCGAAATAAAGGATAGGAGTGCAGCTCGAAAAAGGAGCGATCAACAGCCGCGCCTGCAACAATGCAAATCCACAAAGCGTTCTCTGCACTATCTCTCTCGCGCTATTCTTCACTGCTTCTATCTCCTTGACATTGCCGCCCTATAGATCTCGGTGCGTCCGTCATTGTCGCCTCTCTCTCTCTCTCTCTCTCTCTCTCTCTCTCTCTCTCTCTCTCTCTCTCTCTTTCTCGAGGCGAAGTTATATAGCAGCAGAGAGCGCCTGGCGCCACCGGCATCGACTTCCTTTCTCGCGAGCCGCCTTTTCTCCTTCTCTCCGTCTCCTAATAACGAAATACCCCGGGGAACAATGCCCCTTGTTCGAAGGCTTTGACTACCTTCCAGCGGCAGCAGTAGCGCCGCCGACTTCGATCGGTTTCTTATATTTTTCTTTATCGTCCGCTTTTTTCCCTTCCCCTTTCTCTCTGCTCTTTCTTCCGCGTATTGGCCTTTCTTTCAGGTCGCGAAAGAACGTGTCGCATCGAAGACGCTTTCGTAATTTGCATTTGGCCCTGTTTTCCGCTATACTTCTTCGTTTTTCCGCCGAATAAACAATCATCAGAGTCATTTAAATCTACAAAGAGAAACTTTTCGAAATTTTCAAACCAGTTCTCCTACCGTATACGAAAAATGTTCCGCCCCTATAAAGTTTCATTGCGCGTCGACAATCCAACACGTACACTTACGCTCTTGCGGGTCCGGCGCGCAGCTATTTTTTGCCGCTGCGTTGCGCGAAATTAAAATATACGTTACAGCTCCACGAGAGAGCGCGTTTTTGTCCTCTCTGCGGCGGATGAATTTCCCGCCGATTGGCCGGAATTTTCGAGCGCCAGCTGTCGCAGATAAGAAACTGCGGCAAGCGCGCGTATTATTATATACAGGTATATAGAGTTTCCCGCGCGCAGTGTGGCGAAAAGCCCGACGTGACTTTTATAGGCTGCTTTTTCATAGGCGCCGAGACCAGTTAATGGAGCTTTTTTTATATCCGTCGCGTGAGCGCCGCGGTTCTGTGCCTTTTGTTTGCTTTTAGTGGCTAATGCCCCGCGAGAGCTCGGCTTTAGGCGGCGGATAAAGATAACGATTTCTTTTGCTCGACGGAGAGTGGCTATTGTCGTCGGGACGATGATAAACTCAAGACGCCGAGTTCTTTGGTCGTCTGTTATTAATTTTATGTTAGAGGAAATTAGCATTGCAATTTTGTTGCGGCTGGAAGGGGGCATTGTTTATTCAAGTTACAAATAACGCATTTTAGATGTCACTATGAAGATAACGTCAAAGTAAAATTGACTAAACTGACTATAATGCTTTTGACATTCGAAAATCGATGATTCATTTCATCTTAATTGTATTTTTTATTCAAATCGCCAACGTCGATAATAGCGGTGTTTACCCAGGCACGCTTCTTTATTGATAGGGACACTCTTGTGCGGTCGGTCAGTTAGGAATACTACGAGCGAAGCGCGACGCGAAGAGTCAGGCTTGAATAAAGATGGCGCTGTCTACTTCATTCAAATTTCACACTCTTACAAATCCATAATAATTTTCTTGCTCTTGTATGCTTTAAAAACATTAACTCCGCAGACTTGTCATTGAAAAATCAAAGTATTTACGGGTATAGCGAAAATCGAATCGCGATACTTTACAGGTGCGAATTAACAAAAGCACTTAAAGTTAAGGTAATAAAATCCATCCAAACTTTACATTATAAGCCATTACGCGCAGCCATGAAATTTAAATACATTAAAGAGGAGCAGCGACGCAGGAACTTTGATAGCGCGCGGTAACTTCCTTCCGCTAAACTTTGATAATTTCATTCAGCAAAAGTGCAGACGCAGCAAAATCAAAAGAAGGCTAAGAGAGATATTTATAATATTCCAAGTACCTCGCGGCAACGCTCCACACGCCCACGCGCTATACATATTCAAGCGCGCATCAAGTGTTCAATCCCTACATTCGCATTTCCCGACGAGCGGCAATCAAATTTTCGCGCGCAGCTCTGATACCGCAATTCCGAGACTAATTTCCAAACGGAAAAATGAAAAAAGCAAGCGATCTCCCTTTCGAAAAAAAGCGATCCTCACTTCAGCGCGAGCGAAATCTAATTAGCACGTCGGCGGTTCACACTCTGCTGCAGAGCAACAGAGGAAAAAAGCAGCTCGCACAATAGCATCCAAATCACTATCCCGTCGGCGCGCGGCAGCGAGGAAAATTCGCAAACAGCGAGCTCGGCGCTTTTTTTTTCGAGGGCCGCTGTAAACGCGCCGAGTGCAATCCTTTCCGGTGCTCGAATCAAAAGTAGCGCTCGCGCTCTTCCTTTTTTCGGCGGCGGTAGCGCGAGAATGCAAATTCGCGCGACGCGGAATAGTCCCCGAAAACGTGGCTCTGGTAAAACATTGCTGCGCCGGCAATACAGCCGCTGGTGGGTGAAAAGGAGGACGAGACGCGAGAAAACCACCCCTTTTGTTGGCAAGAAATTGAGTGGGCGAGGGCGGGAGTCGTGCCGGACGAGCTAATTTCGCTGGCTTGAAATGAAGCACTTGTGTGTGGGTATATGTGAGGGGTAGAGAGAGAGAGAGAGAGAGAGAGAGAGAGAGAGAGAGAGAGAGAGAGAGAGAGGGAGGGACGCGAGATGTCTCCGGAAAATTGCATGTACTGCGGGAGGTTTTTCCTTATTTTCAGGCGTCGTGCGAGTGCGGAAATTTTCACCGATTAACACTCGTTCCTCCCTTTGTTTTACGACGGTTGAATAGACGCTCTTATTTGTACGCGTGGAAGTGAAATGTTGAAAAAATAAAGATTTCATTAAACTAAGGGGAGGTAAATCAAAAAAGAAAGAGATAAGAAACTAAAACTCCTCTCTCTCTCTCTCTCTCTCTCTCTCTCTCTCTCTCTCTCTCTCTCTCTCTCTCTCTCTGAAAGACAGAAAAAAAACATCCTCTTTGACACATTCGTGCTCAAGAGGTCAGAGAGTAGTGCGCGCAGGATTCTCTGGAAATATCTCGCGTGCAAAGTGCGCGAACGCGGCTCTTTCTGCGGCGACGCCTCGACGAAAGCCTGCCGCTCGAGTGCATATACATAGCGAGCGCAGGAAGCCCCCGAGTAGCGGTCGAAAAGATGAAAAAAAGAAAAAATAGGGTAGCGGCTGTGCAGTGCCGCTGATGCCTTTTTTGCACACATGCGCTTTTTCACTCGAGAATATCATCGCGTTCCTTTTCGGCTACGGTTCGTATGTAACGTAATATGCGCGATGGCTCGCAATTAATTCACACGGAAAAAAGCCTAGTATTTCTTTTCGCGAATTTTGCTGAATTTTTAAAGAAACATTCGTTATACGCTGTATAAGCTGGAAAATTAAAACGAGAGCGTATACGCTTACATCAAAACTATACTCGTACAGCCTCACCCTAGCTGCACCGCGAGAGTTGAAAACTCAAAAAGAAGTCCAGGGAGAAAATAAAAGAAGTGAGGAGAGGAGGATAGAGTACATCAGGGCTCCATTAAGAGCCCGGTTACTTTCAAGAGCCGCAAGGGAGTAAACGAAGTTCAGAAACGATTCGAAAGATGACATGGAGAGCTTGGGCGAAAACTGGCGAAACTTCGTACTCGGCAAACATAAAACTTGGAGATGCAGCTAGCGCGCAGTAGATATATACATATAGTCAGCGTCGCGCGTCGCGCGAGCTGTCCTCGGGCAATTATACCGGACAAATAAAATTATCCTTTATATACATTTTGCCGGGAGTACTTTAAGTGCACTTGCCCTTGTTCCCCTTCTTTTTTTCTCTCACTTCCACCGCTAGTTATACTCGAGCCCTCATTTATCTTACACCGGGGAGCGCCACTTCTTTCTAAAATAAAAAGGTCACAGACTGCTGACTCTTAGCCCGATTCTTTTTTCTCTCTCCGTCTTTTTATACGCATCGGTTTCCACACCATCGCGATGCTTTGGCTGCGCGAATTGAAACAATAAATGACAGGCGGGCGTGCGGGAAACAGTCCAATCATCCGGTACAAAGTTCGCGACATTATTTGGCGAGCGCGTTTTACTCCCGATGCGCGTGTATAATTACATTCGCTCCTGGCGAAGCAATCACTCGATAATATCATACATATTAACAGCGATAATGAATGATTCATTACGTCGAGCCATTAATTGTGCCGAGCGAGTTTTGTCGATTCGCGGATAATCGCCGCGTCGCCGACGAATAGCCGATATATAATAACGGGAGCTGTTATACGGTATATTATACAGCCTTTCGCACTCGCTCGTAATCGTCCATTCACGCGCGCGCGACGGTATTTTCCAACTTTTAAATAACTTTCTATACATCCCAAAAGTTTATTAGCTACGAAATTTCTCGCGAGCGAGCTGTAACTTTGTAATTGCATAAGCTGGCGCATTCGCACAAGCGAGCAACGCAATTAAAACCGAAAGTCTGCAGCGTTATCAGTTGAAATTTCATTCCAATTAGAACGAAATCCTACTTGATTTGTGCAGCGCTTGTGTAATTTGAGTGGTATGAAATGAAAATCTCTCTCGCTGTGTGGGTGGATTTCGTTCGCCGAAATAATGCGATGGATAGTTTCATTCGATCTCTCGGGAATGGCAGAAAATTCGGCAACTTTTTTATTATTTTTTGGATGGATTTACACACGTTAAAAGGCGTCGTTCAATCGGACAACGTAGCGCCTATCTAAAATTGTTTTTTTTCCTCGTCGAGATCGAGACTCGAAGACTGGCTCTTTTCCCCCTTAATCTCCGGTACACTTTGCCGCGTTTTTTCCTGCCCCTTCCACTTGTCGCTCTGCCGCTGTACAGAGCAGCTTCCGTTTGCTTAACAGCTTCCGCGCCTCGCTTCGCGGGTAAACCGTCATCCTCTGTACACTGCGAAAAAACGAATCAATTCCGAAGTGGTCCTCGACGACCTTCGATCTGCGTCCTACGTACATTTATACGTTGATTTATTCTTGAAAGCGAAAAAGACAAGATTAGCTTTTTGAATCGCTCGATAGTTATCGACAGAGTAACAAAAACGTAACTGCACACGACATCGACACTTTCCAGCCGTCAACAGTCGAGAATTCGAATTACTCGTCGCAGTTCGCTTTCTCTCTCCGAAGCGAAAGATTTTTGCTGATTTCGTATTGCTTCCTCCCGTAGGTGCGCAAATATTGCCTAGCTCGCAGAATCCTTTCGAGCAGTTTTCCGCTTCCTCTCGTCGCCTGCCAGTATGAAACTATTAAAGCCCGCGCGCACGCGCGTTTCGAAACTTCGTTTTCCCTTATATTTTCCGCTGTACACATAAAACGGCGGATCCGAGGCACGATTTATACAGCCGGAAAATTTATCGGTAAAGGATGTTATGTAAATTTCCTCGTCGCGTTTCTCAGCTCTTCTGATATTCAAACAAGCCGCGCTTATAAGATACGGACAAAAAAAAAGCTTTCGATATCCTTACAAATAGAAGCCTCCTGTACACGAATTTGTTTATTCCTAAAATTGGCCTGACATAATAAACGCGAAATAATAAAGTCGGATGAAAAGCCAAACACACATTCACACACGCAGTGCGAGTAGTGGCCCGAGAAAAGAGCGAACTACCATATACTAGACGCATTATTCAAAGTTGGCGCTGCTGCAAACTCTCTCTCTCTCTCTCTCTCTCTCTCTCTCTCTCTCTCTCTCTCTCTCTCTCTCTCTCTCCCCGGTAAAACCCTTAATTTACGAGGGCTTGCGCCGGCGATTTGCAAGTCCGCGAGCTCTACACGAGTATTCGAGAGAGCATGTAGAAGAAAATAAAAGCCCGACGAGAGCGAGTAATCGCGAGCGCGTTATTACGTTATCGGGTTTTTACCCTCTTCTTTTTTTTTCCTCAACTTGCGACGTCGATCGGGAGCTTAAAAGCGATTACATCCTCGGAGCGCAAAGTAGGTTGGGTATAAGGTCTGGCAGCTCTGTAATAAGGAGATTCATTAGCGGCCGCGACTCGAGAAGAATCGATCGTACGAGAATGTTCCTCTAATTATAAGCGAGAGATGGTTTTTCAGTCGCGAGAATTGGGAGTACATTCGAGGTCGAGGTGTAGGTCGGACATTTCGTTTTAATTATACGACGACGACGGGGAGGACGAAAGCTCAGATTGAAAATTAGCGCGTCTCTAATTACTGCATACTCGGTTTGTTTTTCGACATCCTGCGACTCTAATCTCCTGGAATTGAAGCTGGTGGGCGTCTCTCTCTCTCTCTCTCTCTCTCTCTCTCTCTCTCTCTCTCTCTCTCTCTCGTCGCTTTATGCTACTGATACAATCTATCCGAGCTTTCGATACAACTAAATTAATGGATGATGTGTGCGCAGCTGGAACTGTTCTGTAGCCGAAAATTTGGCCGCTGATCGTGCGAACTATTCCACAGCGCGAATAGCATAGACGGATCAAACGCACCGCAAATGCGATCCCGAAGTAATTAGAAAGTATCATTCGCGCATCGCATTACTTCGGGTTTCGGCTCTTGTTTAACCAGCATTAGCAATCCGAAACGTTTCGACTCTCCGCCAGAGCCATCGGAATATCTTAATTGAAGCTGTACATCTGTTTAACTGGAGTATCAAAAGCTAGACACGGCGGTAGAGCTTTATCGTCCCGAAGCTTTTTTTTCCCGTTGTATTGTCCAGCGTTATTGGCACTGCAGACGCCTATAAATGGCACACTATGCCACGCGCGAGATGAGACGACGCTCCAGCTTTGTGCGAAAGATATACAATGGCGTGTTTGTGGCGAGCAAGCTCTGTGCGGTCGATTCGCGCTAATATCGCGGCGCTTTGTAATCTAGGTGTCGCGTGTGTATAGACCGAGCTTTAACAGCTGTTGAATCTCTCGAATAAATATAGGACACGATCGAGCGAAAAGAAGCTGCGTTGAGAAAAATCTCGAGTTTACAATCCTTCTACATCATCTCATCACTGTTAAACTCATCAACGTCCGTCCGATGTTGGTATAGTTTCAGTGCCTCATCTCGAGCTCTCTCGAAATATCAATGCGCATTGCCCACTCGACGGGAAATTCCTTTCCGACAATGGCCGACTTAGCGCTTACACCCTATATCCCATCTGCCCCTTGTCTAAACTGTATGTTCCTCTCTCTCTCTCTCTCTCTCTCTCTCTCTCTCTCTCGTCGCTCTGCGCATATAGCGCACGGCAGCTCTCACTGCTGCTGCTGCACAATAGAGCGCATTATCAACAACGAAATTTCGAGGTCGAAGCGCTGACTCGATCGGAGTTATAGTTCGCGACCGGCGTATAACTACGTTCTCCTGTGCTCAAACGAGCTGCTCCGCTCTGCTCTCGCTCTGACACGGGCTTAATGACAGAGCAGCGACGCGCTGCTGCGAGAATCGCTAACTCAAGTCGAAAGATTATATCGGCTTCTCGTCTTCTGGAAGAGAGGGAGAGGCGCATGATTACACGCTTCGAGTTACGCGCTGTACTGTGTAGCTGGTGGGCGATTATTCGGTGCAGTTGTGCGGGGAGAGAAAGAGAGAGAGAGAGAGAGAGAGAGAGAGAGAGAGAGAGAGAGAGAGAGAGAGAGAGAGAGAGAGAGCAAAGTGTATTTCACTGCAATAAGCTACTTTGCAAAAACTTTCGTCGAATTAAAATCGAAATAATTATGTATAACCTTCGATAGAGGAGGAAAGACGATAGCTTCGGATGAGTATAGCCGCAAGCACGTCGTGTTACGGTTAGCGGCAATTAAGAGCTTGCGCAAGTCGAGATTTCCCCCGGATAATTATCGAGAGCCACTTCTTTATCTCTTTCTCTCTCACTTCGGTGGCTTTACTCTGCCGGAAGAAAAGAAAATAGCAAATGTTTATGAATTGAAAAGAAAGAGCCTGAGTCTTCGGGGATATGCGCGAGGGGGTATTCTCCCTGGATTCGAACGGCATCTGTGTGGATAGAAAAGTTTGCTCTCGTTGTCGCGACTTTTTTCACCCTTTCCCCCCTTTATATCTGGAGTAAAGTCGTTTGATTCTATTGTTACAGTTACGCGTCGATCTTGCGTTCATTCGTAAAAAACAATTGCGGCCCGTACTTCGTGAAAAATTCGTACACTTCTAGGCAACGAGACACTTTGTCGCGTGCATCTTTCAAGCTACGAACGACTGTCGAATAGCCGTAGCATCGCAGGCGAAGACATTTCTGAATTATGAAGCAGCGGTGTATACGGCGCATTAATCATTGATTACTGCCTACACGCAAAGTTATCTCTTCTGCCTCTCTCGAGCGTCTAACACGCAAACCATAGTTTCAAGCATCAATTACACACACGGCCCGCACTCTGCACGACCTACATACAGGTCCAGTTTTATCCGGGTGTAATTATCAGCAATACATAAGCAGGCCCTTCGTTAGTCGACCCAAACGCATTGCTCGGGAGCTTAATGAAGTTAACAGGGATGTTCGATCGCAGCGGGGGGAACAATGAAAGTTTGAGCTCTGACCCAGAAAAAAGAAACCGACGACGAGCACTTGCCTCGGATAAAACACGTCACACGCGATGGACCCGCCGAGAGAGAAGCCGTCAGATCAGCTCGCTCGATGTGATTGCCCATTGTTTCGACAATTAAGCCATCGACGCAGCTGGAGCCAAGCTCGGCGGTGGTCCTTCGCGTGAAGCTTGGCGACGTGGAGTGTAGAGAGCACGTACGGTGCATACATGACGCGCTGCCTCGGGCAGATATCCGGTTCGATCGCAGCTTGATTGGCAGGCATTGTCAGCCGCGTGTGTGTCTCGATCTCTCACTCTGCTGCAGCCTGGCTTTAAAACAAAAGCCCTCTTGTCTGTGACTCAACCCGTTCTTCTTGGCCCGTCGCTTGGTCCTTTCATAGCTCTGAGCCATTGTGTCGCTGCGGGATTTGTTTGCGCGAGAGCCAAAAACGCGCATTGTGCGCGCGCATATTTATGTGTCATCCACAAGAGGCGATCGACATTCATTTTTTAACAAAGCGAAGACTGTTGCTTATACGAGAGGGAATAATTGGAGTGCGCGGGTGTGTATTTTCAGATAAATTCGCTAACGTTATACGAAGGATCAAGTCCCTTATGCCGAGCGCGTTACGTATACACGAAACCAGCAATTTCCGTTTTAATGGAAAAGAAACATCGGCTGACCCCAAAGTCACTCTCTCGCGCGCGCTGGTATACAGCCAATTCTCCATTACGAGTATAGAGTCTACTCCACTCGAGTTTCTCTCTCCCGTCCTCCGACGCGTCAGAGCATCCGCGTCTCTCTCTCTCTCTCTCTCTCTCTCTCGGCCAGTGGCGTGTAGGGGAGGCACGAGCGGTCTCGAGTTCGAGCTCTGCGGATTAAACGTCACTTTAATTAATCTCGCTTTACAGAGCGCGTAGCGACTGTCTCGGCCCTGCGATCTTATTCTTCTTCTTCTCCTTCTTCTTCTCCTCTTACGTCGCGCGCTTCTTCATAACCAAATTAGTTGGGAAAGAGAGAGGCGCAGCGAGAGAACATTATCGCCATTTCTCGAATCGCTACACAGCTCTCCCGTGTAACGCGATTACGCACAGTAGCGTTGCGCGGATTCCATAACCAGCCGAGCGACGGGAATTCAAGCGAACTGCGCCGAGGCGAGAATCGTGCGTATACACGATAGCTCCTCCAAATATTTGCTGAAAATTCATCGATTCCCTCTGCAGCGACGCTCGTGCGTTGTACATTGGTGCAGTGCGCGCAAGCAGCGTTAAAAAGGATTCTCCACGCGGCCGCGACACACCTGCGCTTCCGCTGCTGGCTGTGTCTCTCGTCGCGCACTTTCCTTTGAGTCTGCCGCTGGTGGCAAGGGCTGCGCTATCCTGCAATTTGCGTATACACACCCACACACTATATACCTATACGCTCCTCGCATACTAAGCTGCTGGTGCTCGCATCTGCACAGCCCCCGCCGCCACCGCCGCATGCATGTATGCATGGCTGGGTTGGGCGCCAGCCGGAGAATCGATGGGGCTCCCGAGGATTTCAGCTATACATGCCCAGATAGCTTCTCTTTTTCGAGGTCATCGAATAATTACAATTACGCATCCGTTATAACGTCTCTGATGCGCCGACGCTCGTAGAAATCTCTATACGCGCGGCATTAAACGTCTCCGGCAATTATATATGACAAAGCCCCGCCGAAACGAGCTATGTATAAATCTCGCGGCTGAAAAGCGCGCCGGTCATACAACAAAGGGCAAGCGCTGTCGCTGTGAACAATCAGTCATACACTTTGCCCTCGCGCGAGTGCAGCGCCACACACAACAATGAAGCCACGCCAGGGATATCACCGGGCCGAAATTGCGCGAATCCATTTTCTCGCCGGTTACCTTTCGCCGAGCTCGTGTTATCGCTCTTGTTCAACGGGATCTCGCCGAGGAGAGATTATTGTTTTTATTGTACTTATTTACGGAGACAGCAGAGACGACGCATACGCTCGTTACGTCGGTCATGTGTACGTGTGATGAATTTGGTTATTACACCGTTGAATTTTGTATACAGACCTTGTGCGAATTGCATTCGTATGCAGCGGAACTCGTTTAACTCCGTAGCGCGCGATGAAAAATGGAAGAAAAAAATGGAGCCAAGCGTTGCAATATTTTCCTTTCTTATTCATACAGAGCTGACGCGCGGCTGGAAAGGCGAACCGCGATAAACGGCGCAGCAATGCGATAAATACCTATCTTTGCTAAACGCTCCAGCAACAACAGTGGGAGGACGCCGAGTGTGTGCGCGCGCGAGCTCGATGAGTGCAGTCAAGAGATGTTTGCTCAACTACAGCTGCTAAATTGCTGGATCGTAGCCTTGCTCCCCTTTTATCTCTCTTTTTTTACAAGCCGAATATGGGCCCGAGCGTATGTGGGAATTTTCGGAACTACGGCGTGTGAAGCTTTTTCACTTCAATCGCTGTGCGTATGTGTTCTCGAATAACCAGTTAAACGATTAAAAGCTCAATCGATCAACATCAAACGGTATCCTTTTTCCTTTGGTAAAACGATTCGCGCAATCAAGCTACGCGAATCGCTTTCGAATCAAGCATCGGATAACTCCACTTTGGCGCGGGATATTTTTCACACTTTACATACGACTAAATTTCTTTTCACGCGCGCTTAATTCCTTGCTTCATCAGAGACACGCGTGCACGGGGCAAAGACAAATATTTTAATCCAGTCCTTCCTAGCAGCCCGTTCATGCACGCGTGCATACAGTGTACGCATCAACAAAAAGCTTTACGCGAGAGCGCGGGGAGCGCTTGTAATTAAAAACTGTATTTCACCGCCGCGGAATCTCGAGTAATTTGCCTCTCACTCTGCCTCGGTAGCCAGCGCGAAAAACAAAGTTATGCCGTACGTGTCCTGTTTATTCACGCGCGAATATGCGGGTGGATAGTCCCTTCCTCTCTCTATCTCTCTCTCTACTCTAGTCCACTTCGACTCGGGGTAGGCGTGTATACGGATGTGCCTCTCTCTCTCTCTCTCTCTCTCTCTCTGCGCAGCAGCGAAGTAGGTAGGTAGCGACAAAGCCGAACAGATCGCACACGCGAGGAAACTCGCAATTAGTCGCAGTGTGTGTAGTAGCGACGCTACGTTACGATTATTATTCGCAGGTGGACTCTCCGCAACTTCGCTCGTATAATTTTTTCAGAGTTTATATTGTGCAACGTTATCATACGCAGTGTGTATCGACGCATATCCGAAAGTTCATCGGATGGATATTTCGATTCGATATCCGAGAGCGAGCATCATGTATTAATTTATAGTAGCGGCTCTTCAAAACAAATGCGCTGACCTATATTAGCCCGTCGTATAACCGCACTCCAGGGCGAGTTCACTGAATGCCAACCGGAGGGTAGAGCAAACAAAACCGCTTGTTTTACACTTCGCCGAGTAAACAGCCGGAATAAATGAAGTTCTGTATTATTCAACTCGAGCGCGAGGGGGAGCGAAACTTGACGCTCGCGCGTTTAGCCGCTACTTTCAAAATTCGACGTGCAATAAACGCGACACTCTATACTATCGCGTGGGAAAATTTTAATTTCGCTCACGCGGCGCAATCACCCTCGCAATAGTGCGAGAGGGAAAATTAAATTCCGAATCATCTTCGCGTCGTCGCGATGAGAGAAAAATCGATGTGTAATATAGTTAGAGAGAAAGATCGAACTTGGTCGAATGATGAAATTAGCTACGTTTAGTGCTCAAAATTTCCTCCAGCGATATTATAACTTTCCGATGAATATTTATAAAACCCTTCAGCGAGAAATTGCTGTTTCGCGCAACGCTTCGAGAGCGCAATCTCTCGCGCATAATCTCCGATAATTTCGTTATCTTGGCGCGCTTCGCGGCGTAGTTTTTCCCTCTCTGCCTATTTGTTGTCTTCCGATCGATGATTATTGCGCTTCTATATAAAGCGATTGATTATAATTCGCTTGAATTTTTCATCATCCGCCAGAGTCGATTAATTTTCTCCCTAGAGCTCGATTATACGCTCCCTCGGCGGAGGCCTTGCGGCTTTCATTTTCAATCCGAGCTTAATCCCAATGAAAATCTCAACCATTACGCGCGTAAATAAGAAGAAAAATACTCGGCGCACCGGCGCGCATCGCACCCCCGATTAATAAACCATCGGCGCTTTTAGCGGAGGATATAATCAGCGCCTAGGCAGCGTTTAAACGAGCGGCTCGCGTGTTTGAATTTTTCGCAGCGTGTTGTCTGGTGTGGCGATAAGCGCCGAGAGAGCTGCATTGCGCATTATCGACGATAAACAGACGCGCACCGCGCTATATAACGTACACGCCCCCTTCGAGAGAGAGAGAGAGAGAGAGAGAGAGAGAGAGAGAGAGAGAGAGGACTGCTGTGTTGCAACTGCCCCGATGTGACACGCTGCTGCACGCCTATATGTGATTGGGACGTCGCGATACTGGATGAGCGGTTTTATGTGCGTGGATTAATTGTGATGAAAGTTCGGTAATACTCTAAGTGCGCGGGATTGTTCGGTAGGAGCTTTCACATACCCGTAGAGCCGGAAATGCAGTAATGCAAATACGGCATCGCTAATTTTCCCGCTTTGCGTTGCAAGCTCGGGCTTAATGTATCTCTCTGTAATACGACGAAGTGCATTGCACCATGGGGATCATGCAGCGTTGCATGTACCGCCGTTTCAAAATTCGAGCTTTTGTATCGAATACGGGAAAATCGGTCAGTCGGAGCTTTTCGCATCCATACAACCTCGTGGTCAGTGGCGAAATAAAAAGGAAACTAATAAACAAGCCTCCCCTTCGAGCCGAAAACGAAATCGTCGCCTGAATTTTTCAAATCTACATTTACGCGGCCGCCTCATCCCCTCCGACGAGAGTTATACTATCATCCTATCCGCGCATGCGCCGGGACGGCAGCGGAGACACACGGGCGCCGTTTGACGGAGTCGAGCTTCAGAGTGGCCGAGAGCGCGCCGACAGAAACAGTGCGCTCCGCTCTGCTCGCGGCGACGCTTCGCGATTCGCGAGAGACAGTCACATAAACTTTCGTCGATCGACTGGCGTCGATGATTTTTTCGGGGACGATGGACCGAGCTGACGACAGGCAGATCGATCTTACGGAATTCTCCGGTGGTGGAGAGGAGATCACTTGAGGAGAAACAGCAGGTACTTTAATTTTTGAATATTTATATTCAGATTTAATCGGAATTTCAACGCGTCGACGTCGAATTATTTTATTTATGAATAATTCAACGATCGCTTTCCGCATAATTCCCCATTTATTTCCTCCTCGTTATACGCTCGGCGACGCGTGATTTCATTTATTTCGCGGCCCTGCGTAATTTCGCCGTTTCAATTTTATTCGTTTTCCCGATATGTATAAAACGAGCAGAGCTTTTATTCGGGCTTGTACCATAGCGAGACTTCTCGCGGGAGTAAACAATGCTTTCCCGACGACTGCCACTGATGGCGAATATATTTCAGCCTTGAACGGAAGGACGCGCGCTTTCTTCTTCTCGACTTTAACGATTCTTCTTCTTCGCGTCGTTTCTTCTACTTAGTTTCTCCTAGTGAAGAGTAAACGTTCTCACGGAGGATTAACAGGTTGTTTGCCGAGCCAGTGTGTTTTGAATCGAATTCCGTATAGAGCTCTACGTACGTGTGTAGTTTTCGAACAGCTGGGATGTTGGTTTTATAAATTGGAGTCGAGATTCCGGGATTTATCGCTGATGCGATTCGAAAGTGCGCGGCAACGACAAACAAAATTTACTTCGGACCCGAAGCATCCTCTCGATCACGTAATCGACGGCCGTCGACGTTTTTCGCGCCGCCGAGACGTACTCGCGCTCACGGCTTCTTCATTGATCGGCTTTAACTTTCTTCGCCGATGAAATTTCGAAAGTCAATTAAACTTTGCCGCCTGCTCTGGCTTAAAAATCTACCGAAGATGCTCTCGTCTTCTGCGATAATAATGATAATATTCTTGTTGTTGTTATTGTTGTTGTTTGCGCCGCGAGTTTGACCCTCATGCAAACTCCCCTCGAACTATCGAACAGGTTTAATACATACAAAATCGCCGCGCGCGACTTTGCGGTTAATTTTACATCCAACCGGTGGAATTTCGAAAAGACAAACTTTAGCCCAATTTATCGTATGGTGGTAGTGGGGGAAGCAGGTGCGTATAGGGTCGTTGCGTCCCGGCAAAAGTTTACCTTATTTTATGGATAGTGACTTTTCAACTACTTACGCTTACCATCGCGCGCGCGGTGGTCCTCCCAGCGTGAAATATGGCGCGCGTGCACCTAAACGCTGGCATTAATTATAAGCTTTAGTTTCTCAACTTTGTAGCTAATTCCGCTGCTCTTTTTATCGCCGTTCGAATTGCTCTCGTAAATAAATCACGAGGAGATGCGTCTATTACGCTAATGAAGTTCGGCAGGTTTTACGTCGCGCGTAAAGTCGCGCGAGAATCGATATCCCCGTAAACAATGGACGCAGGAAATGCACATCAGCCATCTCCGCAGTAGAAAGCACCCGAGACCGGTCAGACCTACATTTCCGGCGCATGAATGACAACTACCTTCCTGCGCTCATAAAATTTAATCCTTCTGTGTCTTCTGCTCTCCCTCGCGACTCTTCCCGCGCAGCTCTCATGAATAAATCATGCGATAAACGCTTTCAAAATTTATCTATTTACCCTTCATATTTCCTTTCGCCGAGTAGACAGTACACACGCGCGTCAGCGCACACGTACAGACCTGGCCTCGTCTCTCTCGTCGCGCATACATTTATTCATCGACGTCCCGAAAAGCGAGCATACAGCTACTGTGTAACACAGTGCGCCGCTAGGTACGCGCGCGCGCGATAAACGCAGTGAATAACTCATCAGAGACTTTGCGGGAGTAAAAAGGATAAATCTAGCCGTCGAAGAAAGCGGTTATACGTATTCTATTAGCGTCGCGGCTTTGCAAAGTGTCCTCCAAGTTCGCTCATACCTTATACCCTCGCGCACGAGAGGTTAATTACATCCCCGGAATTTTCAGCATATATATCTGGATAAGTTTTCGCGGCTAGCAGGGCGTCGTCGTCGTAGATAATAAGACGCGCCGCCAATTCACCTATGCGTGTACGTGCAGGTTAATCGCTTTTTGATTAGCCCGCGGCGGCGGATTTAATTTGAGAAAGTTTTCGGCTCTCAAAAAGAGAGAGCTGGCATTTCGTTAGGTTAACGAACAGAGTTTGCTCGCCTTTTTCCCGCGCAGCAGAGATATAGAGGGACGGGTATTAGCGATTCTCTTTCGCGGCTTTTCCTGTCCTTTGCGGCGAGTGAGAGAGATGGAGGGAGGGAGTTTGCGACGGCGCTCCGCGTGTGTGAGCCGTCTTTATTAACTTTTAAGTTCGTGGGATTTGTTGAACGAGCGAAAGGGATACGTGGAGGGATTTACCGACGCTCCTCGAGACTTTCGAGAAAAGGTCGGGTACTTACTCGACGTGTATGAATGCGACTCCTTCTCCGCGTGGTCTCGTTGGATTTACTCTGGACTTTTACAAAAATTAAAGCGACCGGCCTTTTGCCGATTAGCCTGGAATATCAAAAGCTTTTAACTGCTCGGCAAAGAAAACAACCGCACACGCTTCGTTAGCAGTCGTCGTAAATTATCCACGCGATTCGTTACAACGACTTTCAAACTAAATTTTTCTCCTCCTTCGTCTTTGTCGTCGCTGGCGTCGTTTCAATGATAGCAATTATGAAAGTTTCGATCTCGCGCGATGACGTAGTCGCTTCAATTGACTCGACGCACAGTTGCGCAATTACAGCGCTCGCGACTAGCTGCATAACTGTGAGGATTGCTGCAGAGTCGCGACGCCGCCTTTCGTCACGCGCATAGGGTTCGCGCGCGTTCCAGTTGGTAAACGTTTTTATTACGCGAGTAACAATTTTCTTCGTAATTTGTATAATCGAGCGTCGAGTCTACTCCATTGCGGAAATTTTATGCGCATCCTAGTTCCCGAGAGCTAATTGACGATAAGTTAATTTCTCGAGAGGAACGTCGTGTGCCGTGTATACTCGTTTCCTTTGCGATCACGACTGTGATTATTATTATTATTATTATCACATTAGCGTCTCTCGAAACGCAGCAGGTGGTGCAAAAACAGCTCGCGGAAACTTCTTGCCCTGGTTTTCCTCGACAAAGTGACGCGGGCGGGTCTCGGTACACGCCTAGATCAAAAACTTTCCACGTGCAAACCGCACGGAATATTCATTCCCTCGAGACTAAACATCGTAAAAACAGCCTCAAGCGCTCGCACACACGATCGCTGCTTATATGTTCCAATAAAGTCCCGAGGAAGACGAGCCACTAAAATCGCGCCGCAGATAGATACGAAGACAAACGGCTGGCGCGCGCGATACAAACTGCTCATAAACCCAAGGCGTATGGACGCTATATAAGGTACTCTGTGTATGCGTGTATGTGTGTGTGTGTGTGTGCGTTTGACTATCCGCAGAGGGTAATTTAGACGAAGCCGGCATCAACGCTGGCAGTAAATTCTCTTGGGTATATGGCGTAAAGGTCTTGTTGGATTTTTGGTACTATTCGCTGTGTTTTTTGTTGCGGAATTAATTCGCTGATTCGAGAGAGATGCCCGATGCAGCGGAGTTGGTTATAATGTTGGGCTGCTGCTCGGCAATTATCGAATGGTAAATGTTTGCGTATGTATATAAGAGAATTATTAGAGGGCTTGATTGAATCATGTTTTTTTCTTATGTGTTTGTTCGTAAGCGCAAACTTTGCTTCGTTCATGGGTGTACGATATCAATTTAATTTCCTCGCTTTGTTTACGGTGTGATCGAGAGAGCCGTGCGTGTAGTTTAGTTCGAGTTGACGATTTGACGGGGTAATTAATTATGTTGTCCAGCTAGTCCAGTTTGTTAACTATTACATAACACACCGTTCGAGCAAACACCATGTCCATGTCACAAACAAGCCTTGCTCAATATATCCCATTATATTCCGCTTGGATATAATTTCCATCAGTCACTCGATACAAAAAGTTTGATATTTGCAGCTTTACATGTAACAATAGACACTCAACTTGAAAGATAAGCGTCAGCGGGATTCACCGGAATCTGGAAATGAAGCGAATAAACAAACAGGAGAAGATCAAATCGCCTGCGGCGAGTGCTGTGCTGGAAACACAGACAACCCCAGCTCTCTTGCCGCCGTGAAAAATAAATCAGCTCGAGAGCTTGAACGCATCCTTTCGGCGGGTAAAAGCGCGCGTGTTATTCGAATAATTGATTTTCGCGCTAAGAGTAAAGAGCTTGCAAACTCGAAATGCTGCAAACACGCGCGCGTTCTCTTGGGAAAATCGAAAAAAGCGCGCCGAGTAAATAATTGGAGATGCCGACAGTTGTACGTCGGCCGATTCGATGTTTCTCCGAATGCCCTTTGTTATATACTTTGGTTCTCTGTATTAATTGGATATTCACTGGTCAAACAAAAATTTTTCCGAGAAAAAAGAAAAATCGTTCGCTTCCTGGCGACCAAATTCCATTTTACGCCGCGCATCTCCGTCGAATGGCAAAAAGTGCGCGCGTCAGGAATTTATGCATGCGCATGCATTATGGCTCAAGGGGCCATCGGAAGGGTGTTATTATGCGCGCGTGTCGGCTTGTGCACGATGTATAGACGCTGCACGGGCTCTCGTTTTTATTTTCCTTTCCCGTAGAGGTTAACGTGTGCCCAATCGAGGCTGCCGTGACGCGGAAACGTTACGGATCGAGTGTTTACTTCGTTTGTGTGCGGAGCTCGCGTGTTTTTTCCGTGCCCGGGGAAAGGGAAAAAGGCTGGTTGAAAGCTTTGAATTTTAGATTTTTCCCGTGCGATTTGTTTTGTTACGCTTGGGGGATTAACGAGTACGACTTGTTTATCAACGTTTTGTTCTGTCTTTTGGAGCGGACTGTTTATTCATGTGAAAAATATTAATGCAACCTCTGTCCTGTCCTTCCTCAGTCCTTTCACGCTGAGCAACTCTTCTTGCCTCCCCGATTCCATCAGCGACTGCAGCAGCAGAGAGGCACATCCTGCACGTATCTCCCGTACACGTAGGTACGATACATCAATCGAATCAGCCGACGTCATTGACGCTCGTCTAGTTTGATCTGGCTCCGAGCGTCGAAGTGCATCGGAAGAGCCTCGCGGACGAGTGCATTGCTAATTAGCAATTAGCCGCACCTCTCCCGCCGCTCCGGCCCTCACGGGAGTAGCAGCAGCGCTGCTTCATCGAATTTCGCACTGGCAATAATCGAAGGCGCCGTGTAGTCCCGAGAAGCGGCGGCAGCTGCTGCCGGCTCGCCACGAGCTCTAATTTGCCCAGGCAGATTGAGCTGCTCTGTGTGTTCCAGCCGCCGCCGGGAGTAGAGCAACGTGCGTTTGGTCAGGCCGTGTCGCTGTGTGTGGGTCACGGATGTTTTCGGGCAAGATTGTTTGCTTGTGTAGACGCCCCGAGTGCAGTAGCCACGACGGCTATTGATTCGAGGATTTATCGGCTTTTCATTAGCGTCGCCGAGAAATTATTACAGTCGCGTGGATTTATCGGCATCGTGTGCGTTCTTTGATAAGGAAACAACAGTAGTATACACAATTATTCCGGATCGCTCGGATATTCGTCGGAGTAAAAGGAAGACTTTATGTCTGGGGAAGAAAGGGAAGAAGAGGAAAAATGGAAAAAACAGCGCCGGCGCGAATTCGATTTTCTGGCGAATAATCTGATTGTCGGAGGAGCTTTTCTTCGCCGCCCATCGAACCTTATACTCTCGCCAGCTCTTCTCGAGGAAGCCTTTAAGGAAGGTTAGGCGACGAAATCTCCTCTGCAGCTCCGGAGCTATATAGCATTGCTGAGAGAGAGAGAGAGAGAGAGAGAGAGAGAGAGAGAGAGAGAGAGAGAGAGAGAGAGAGAGAGAGAGACTGAATAACTAAAGGAACGGAAGCTCGATCAGACGTGACTAAATAAGGGGGTCGTTATATCCGCGCTCGTGGAATGAGGAGGAAAATGCAGAGAGAGAGAGAGAGAGAGAGAGAGAGAGAGAGAGAGAGAGAGAAGCAGTAATTCACGCTTCTTTTCAGCGAATGCGCCGAGAGCGTCACTTGAAGTCGGACTCGCGCGTTGTTTGCTTTTCTCAATTCGCTTAGACTTCGGGCCGGTAGTTTTCAATTTGAAAGATCTGGATATTTCGTCGAGTAAAATTGTGTAATTCGTTTCATAGACTCGAGGATCTAGGAGTGTTCTACTGTACGAAAAACATAATCTTTCCACGCAAATCTCGTCACGCGTCACAGTCTAACGAAAAAAAAGCGATTTCGAGCGTTAAACGCTTTCGATCAGCCGTATAACGCCACCGCAATCAGTCGCGTATACACCTCGCTCACTCACTCTTTCTCTCTTTCTCTCTACTCAGCTCATCGCCCTCGTAAAACGTCCGCGAAGGAAGCGCCGACGTAGAAGACTTTAATGGCCCTCGTAATTACTGGGCGCAGAGCAGCTCGCACGCAAATCACGCGCAGCTCTCGCGTGCTTCTTCGATAATCCCCACCCTGTACTATGTCTCGATTTTTTTTCTCGATATAGTGTACCTTCCGCTTCTGTTTTAGATGTACTCGAGTTACGTTTGATTATTTGCGACTGAAAGTATAACACTTGCGCCGAATATGCACAGTCGAGATTTATACGACGCTGGCAGGTGTCAGCTGCTACCACAGGCTGAATTATACGCGCCGCTTCGGGGCATAAAATTACTGGTATGATTGGGCGAAAAACCGTCGGAGGCCCTTTTTTTTATCGCTCTCGATATTTGCAATTCGAGGGGTTTACGACGAGCCGTTCGGGACGATCATGACTTTTAATGTCCTCTGAAAAATATTTCGCTGCAGTACAGGCACACGCATCAGCCGTAATGAGTGGATATAACGATGAAATTTTAAAACCCAGATCGCGTAACTCGCTGATGGGCTTTATCTCCGCAATTCGCTGAGAGAAAAAATTTCAAAAGTCGCCCTTGAACGAAATGAAACACAATGGATCACAATGTGAAGTAATTCCGAGCTATCCCAACAAGATGAAACGCCGCGACTTCGGTATCCCGTCACGAGAGACCTCATTACGAGGGTCAACAGGACTTTTAGCACACCTGCGCGAGAGAATGACCACCCTCGGGAGTGGTATAATGTATAGGATCAGCTTCGGAGGATGAAAAAAAAAAGGGAACGTGTGTACAATCGTTTGTTACGACACACGCCTTTGTGGGTCAACCGGCTGCGCGCGGAAGTTGTTGGATAACCCATCCAACTCGATTATGACGAATCCCTCACTTCGGCCGCAAGTTTTCCGGTGAATTTATTTCCGCTCCGCATGGGCGAATTTATTATACAAGAAACATCTCCGGACTCGCGCGGACGAAAGTTTACTCAATACTCGAACGTATTCAAATGGCGAGCTTTCAATCCGCAAGATGAAAGCTCGGCGCAGCGAGAAAATCTGAGTGGCGCGAAAAATAAAGAGCCTCCGAGGCGACACAAAGTGTGTACAAGTACAGAGGGGAGTGTACGCGGGAAATGAAAGGGTCGCGTCGAAGGGGCTTTTAAGTAATTAGTCCGCGGCCGACCGCAGGATCTTAGCCACCAATTTTCGCGAGCCAAGTGCCTTCCTCTTCCGCCTTTCCTCGAGGTAATGGACGCGCCGCGCGTGTGTGTGTGAGATTGATTTTTCGTATACGTATAAGGCTTCCTCGAATCAATCGCTCCTTCTCGGCTTATTACCACAATAGGGAGAGACGGTGTTTGCGAGGTTAGCACTGTTTGACACGGGCTTTTGTCCGGGCATTTGTCATGGTGATCGGATCGCCGGACTAGGGGATAATTTGAATGCGCCGCTGGGCTGTATGTATATTTGTATATGCGGTATATGTATACCGGAAGAACGACCTCGACAAACAAAAGCCTGAACTCCGACTTCGTCGCGGTAATTGGCGTATGCAGTTTCAGCCATGTGGTTGTACAGTGTTTACAGAGCTAAGACACCGCTGCACAGTATAGGTAAACTCGGTTTCATCGACTGGTTCGTAATACCCGAATATAACAAAAGAATAAGAACGTATACTTGCCAGAGAGTTACGAGCTCTTAGGTCAAGCTTAATAAAACCTGCACCTCCGACTATCCAGCGCGCAGCAGCCGGTGAGTATCTCCGCGGAGGATAATCATCGTCGCAAACATTATGCAGCCGCGACATGGAGAGCCTCTCCGTTACCGTTGTATACAAAAACGATAACACGCTCCCGAAATTCCAGCAGCAGAAGGTGACCGGGTCTCATCCTCTTCCAGCTGTATACGTGAAGTCACGTGCGCGCCTCGTGTTCGGCAGTTGGGATATAACTTACAAGGGACACCGCACCGCGCGCAGATAGCAAAGCATGGTGCATATACATATAGGTATAATATACACACTTATACCTGCGCGTGTAGATATAACTATAACACGCGAATGCAATTAGCCAAGCGTCAGGGCAGCTTTCTTGCAGCCTAATGAATCGACGCCGGCGTCGGCGTCGTCGATTCGTTGCTCGTGCGAATAATTTCCAGGGACACGGCTGCGCGTGCTAAGATAGGGAGTAGGAGCTGGTATATATTGGGGATAATTTAATGGGAAGAGAGAGAGAGAGAGAGAGAGAGGCGCCGCCGGAGACGCGAGCGCCTTGAAGAAACTCGAATTCAGATCGAGTTAATTTACGCAGGAATGTACAGCGAGCGAAATAAGCGCGGTATGTCGCATCAGCCGAACGGCGATTTCATAAACACGTGTACAGCGCCGACAAGCTTTTGAATATTTGACTTTCCGACACGCGCGCTTTCTTCCGTCGCATATTTGCAACAGCCAAGGTTAACTCACTCTCTCTATCTTTCTCGGCCCCAGAGATTTCGTCGGTTAGTCGTATACAGGCTCGAAATCACATATTCCCTTGGGCCATCTGCCTTTGTAATTCAGGACCGCGCGAGGCTGAAACAGTGCGGTCTTATACGACCTGCTTTCGCGCGCTGTCGACGTAAATACTTTACAAACACTTCATTATGCATGTGCGCAGAGACGAGAGAGAGAATAGCAGCTCGACTAAATCGAGACACTACTACGGCGCTGCTGTTACTCCAGATGGAAAATAGGATGAGTGCGAGACTCATTATTCGTTTTAAATAAGCTCTCGCATCTCGACGCGACGACACAATGGCAAAGGGAGAGCTTTTTAAGATTCCCGCGGGACGTTTTCTGAAATTGAAATTCATTGAATAAAAGTAGCCTCTCTCTTTCGCGCGCCATATAATCGAGTCTGCCGCGATGCTCTTGTTCGCTGCCAATTATTCCCGGACACACTTGGCTGGAGTTCGACGATAGTAGTTGGACGGCTGATGCGCCGCGCATTATTCACGTCCACGTTCGCCGGGTGTGTGTGTGTATATATATATATATATATATATATATATATATATATATATGGGGCAATTATAGATATTTTATCCCTCGTCCGCCGCTGCAGCTCTTATAGGACAAGGTCTAATCAGCGGAGGACAGCTGTGAAAGTCCAATTAGAGGGCCTCGATTCTTCTTTTTCTCTCTTCGAGGTCGATCAAGGGATGAGCTTCTTTCGAGCGACAAAACGACGGATATCGGAGATTTTAACGCCGCGCGCGCGAAAAATCTCTGGATGCCATCCGGATGAACTGTGCGCGGGCCTTTCAAGCGTGAATCGCTCGGAAATTTTGATTGGGAAAATTTTTTTTGCGAACGTGTACGCCACGGGATTTTTCTCTTCTCTTTCTAGCTCGCGTCGAATTTTATTTGCTCAGCGAAAAATGCCCGTTCCTAAATCTCATCTAGCCCTTCGCGGCCATAAAAGTTATATATCCAAGAGCCTTATGTGGAAAGCAATAAAGAGGAGAGCGGCGAACATCTGGTTATGACCAGACAATGAATTAGGACGTTTTTGCGGGAGAAATATATATATAAGTTTATCGAAGTCTGTTTCTGCCGGCTTACTCCTGCCTTCCGCACACGTATAAGAAACGACAAGGTGCGACGACGAGGACGTGTACGAGTCTCAAGTCGCTTATATAGGATTGATTTTTTCCGCACCCTCGCATCCCCCTCAATCTCTCCTTTTTACTTTGCAGGGACAGAGAAGAAAGAAACTTGAGCGAACTGGTTCAGATAATCGTTATTATTCGTTCCCCCACTGCTCGCGCATATATCGCTCCTCTGGCGTATAGGTGTACCTTCTCTCTGTCTCCGTTCTGCAAAGGAAATTTGATATTGAAATTCGAAAAGTTACCGCGGGCTGCTCCGCGGCTCGGAAACTGAAAACTTTCTCTCATCGTTATTGATTTTTTTTAGCCATGTATAAGAGATTCGCTCCCAGCCTTATACGGCAATCTGCGCGTATAAGGTGCGCTTTTCTTCGCCGATGCAAAAGAGAACGAATTCAATATTAATAATTCAATCTATGTACACAAAACAGTTTTTATTGCGCTGCGATCGGTAAGCCCGATAAAAGACGGCGCGAAACTTTCGATTTGATATTATAATCCAAGGAGGAGATCGAGGGAAAAAAATAGCCGCAGCACTAGCGAGCATAACGGGACGCATTACACGAACTGGCTTGCGCCATTGTCGGGTAGGTCCCGTTTGCGCGTCGTAAAGCCGCGACGCGACGCTCTTTTTTGGCTCCAGCCTTTTTAACTGTATACAACAACGAAGCGTCGCAGCAGAGATTTTCCTTCCTTTTTTTCACATCACGGCAAACGAGCTTTTCATGCGACCCGTTACGAGCTTTGCTGCTGGACGCGAAAAAGGCGCGAGATTCAAAAATGACTCTTGTTTGCTCTCAGATTGCATTCCGCACTCCTCTGTTATCAAAAATGAAATACCCAATCAAAACTCGTATACGTTACGCACCACTCGCGCGTCTGGCGCAACTCAACTCCCGTGCGCTGCTATATCCGGTTTAGCGGATATCTTGGTCTTGGCTGAATTTTTCCTTCTCGAGCCTCCTGGGAAATCTTAAGGCGCGCGCCTTTATCCGAGAGAGAGAGAGAGAGAGAGAGAGAGAGAGAGAGAGAGAGAGAGAGAGAGAGAGAGAGAGAGCAGGAAACGCCGGCGTTCTCGATAATTGAATCATCGATTTCGACTTTACTTATGGCCCTCGAGGAGTTTGAGAAGCGCGCGCTTGCATGGAAAAGGAAAAGAGAGATGGATGAGTGATTCGCATTCGCGAGCGCTGGATACTGTGCATGCAGAGAGAGGATGTTCTCGAGAGCGAGTGGGACTTGTCGAGAAGACGGCTATTGACGTTTATTTATTCGCGAATATTGGCCGGGTTTCCCCCCCGCGGAGTGAGAGTTGAATTTCGAATCGCGAATTTATGCGAATGTGAATATTAAATAAATCGTCTAATGATTTGTTCTTTTTCTTTGTTTCAGGTAAGTGTCGCCAGAACTGCAGTATGTAAACGTAAGGCATCCTCTTCTGTATCCGATGACAGATTTATTTATCGAAGAACTCGTGGAAAGAAGTATCCGTGACTGCGCGTATCAATCAATAGCTGACCCGAATACCTCCGCGCGAACTTTTCCCGTGTAGCGCGAGCAATCGGCCGTTACCGAAAAATTGCCGGAATTCCATCCCCGAAAAAAACACACACAGAGAGAGGAAGAGAGCAACTCGCTACCGGGAAGTCAGTCGCCGGCATTCCAGGAACGCGACCAAGAACTCGCGAGGATAAACAATGCGTTCTCTCTCTTTCTCGACCTACTGCTTCTCTGCAAAAAGTTCGTCCTTTTATTTTTTTTTCTCCTTCGAACGGCGAGCATCTCGACGAACACTTTTCAATTTTTCCATTCGTCTACTACTACCACTACTGTGATGAAGCGCGATTTTTCAGTTCTCGAAACACATTCGCGGACGAGCGATTTAACGGCGTTTCGCGGGATGAAGCCGTTTCGTTTCATTTATTCCGAACGTATTTCCGTTTCGATTTTATATGCGTATACGAATTGAATGTAGGCGGATCGTCGGGACTCGCTTACTCTCTCTGATGCGCCACAGGTGTATTACATTCGAGATTAATTGGATATTCGTATGTGCAGTATAATAACGGCCCCTGGAACGTTATAACTGTTACACTTTGCTCGAAGCGAAAAGAGCTTTGGTATAAACGCGGCTGTTTGGTGGGATTTCAATTTTTATTTCGCGTGCTAAAATCGTTCTCTCTATAAATATTCGAGCGAGTCTGCTTTCTCCTCTCGTATACCGAAAGCCTCTGCGAGCGTTACGCTCCATTGGTCAGCAACTCATCTCGCGGAGCGAACGTGTTTTTTCCTCTTCGCATAATGTGTATTTCGAATCTTACGAGACTTTCCGCGCGGATTTCCTGCGCACACGTATGTGTCTATATGAACCTTCGAAACTCTGCTCAAGGATTCGCTGGAATAGCTTCGCGAAAATTATTACATCCCCCATAATTTGTTCGCCATTCAAATGCAGACCAAATGTACAGACATAGAACTCGCTGTAAAATTCACAGCGGAGCAGCGCGTAACTCGCGCGAAACTTTTAAAGCAGCAGCTCGCGGGCGCGAATACGCGCGTTCGTATTTCACTTTGAAATGTATTTTTGAATATACATAAAGGTGAAAAGTGCCCATCTCGGCCCGCGGAGCGAGTAATGAAATCCTCGGTTCTCTTCCATCAATTTACATAGAAAAAAAGCGCGATCACATGCAGGCCTCTGTGTAAACGACACGCGCGTATGTGCGCAGCTCGACGAGCGGGGCTTAAAAAGTTGGCGAGTGTGTTCGCTTTATTATCGGCCCAATGAAGAGACTATACCGGCGGCCGCGCGAGCTAAAAAGAGCCGCGAGAAGTGCTACAGTTATAGAGCAGCTCTGCAGCGCCGCGGCAACGGCACTTTGATCGCATTTAGTCCCGTGGCTACGGCAGCAGCAGCCGCTCTGATGAAAGCTCATTTTCATCCCCGTGCGGAAATCGCATTAAAGCACTTTGCGATATTACTCGCTCTGTCGAAAGTGACTTCGCTACGTGCGCGAATTTATTGAAGTATGACTCGTCGAGCGACGCATATGGTAATTTTTAACCCTAAGGTATAGACTGCGACGTATGCTGTGCGTGCAGCGTTTGAAATTCGTGTAAAAATATATTGGTGTAAATAAGCGATGTAAGCTGATACGAGAGAAATATCGATCAGCAGCGGCGTCGGTAAGTCAGTTAGATAGGCGTAATTATACGATCAGCGTTACGTCGGCTGTGTGCGGCTTATCTCTCTTATCGAAATCCATGCGACCATAATTGCCCGTAATTACACAGGTAACCACAGCTGAAACCACCTGACAAGCCCAATACCGGAGAGGTAGAGAAATACCGGAGACTGTGATTACCGGCGCAATCACACGCTGCCCACATATTATATACGTATACATATGCGGATCTTGAAAAGGCCGCCGCCGTCGAGTGATTATACTGATTCATCGTCAGCCCAAAGAATATTCAAACAAAAAAAACGTGATTCGTTGCGATTGAACCCTCGAATGTCCGCGACTGTTAGGATCGTACAAAGAGATGCCCTTTAAAATCCAGACCGAGAAAAAGGGGGAAGCCCTCGCAGCGAGATTGAAACTCGCCCCGGGGGCAAAGCGCTTCCGATAGGAAAAAGGCCGGAGCGATGGGAAAAGTTTTTCGGCAATACGCACGGGCGATCTATGTGTATGCCGGCGACTCGTAGCTAAGACTAGGTTTCGCTGTTGTATTGTTTTAATTAGTTACCCTTGCCACAAAAGTATGTCTGACGCGAAGCTGATCTCGCTACTGATGTAGGAGCACAACCTCGCATCTGGCGGCACTCGGACGTTTCTACTGACGTAGCCCACTAGACATCGTCAAGCAGCGCTAATAAACGTCCCGATGTAACGCCACCGGACAGCTCGTAAACCCTCAGCCCCGACCACAGCAGTCATTTAAGAACATCCAGCTGGATACATGCGCACGCGCGTATTTTGTCTCCTCTCCTCCAGCCGTGAGTGAGCAATGGCCCTGTGTCCCGCAGCGACTCGCGCGGCCAGTCCCATCAGCATAATGCATGTCTCGGTCTCTCTCTCTCTCTCTCTCTCTCTCGAATAAATCTTCGCCGGGCACGCGACTTAATTAGCTATTAATCACGCGCTCGTTAACCTGCAGCGTGCGAGCATCAGCGCTACTACTGCGGAGACGTGCGCGAGAGATAATTAAATATGACGTGTGTGGCGCGCGCTACTCACCCTTTGTCTCGGCGCTCGGGCTCCTCTGGATGCTCCGGCGTTATCAAATCAACCCTTTGAGTCCGCGCGACGGATAATCTTCCGAGAGACACTGTAGCTAACTGCACTACGCCGATGCTCTCGGGAAATTCAGGAGCTTTATTTCTAGATAAGTGCATTTTTCACACAGGATAATCTTTCCATAAGCAGGCGCGTCTTCGAGTCGCATAAGCAACTATGCTCGGGAAAATGAACGCTATTTGCGCGCGGTTTTCGGGGGAATATCCGAACTCGCGTCTAGAATTTCCGGCCGCAGGCGCAGTGTGGAATTTTGATATTTTCCTGTATCGGACCGAAACTTTATCCTATATCCCGGGCGCTGAAATCGGGGAAATTAACGCCGACCGCACCAGCTCTCTAAGCCGGGCGCTGTGTGCTGCATACGCCCTCTAAATATCGGAATCCCATTACACCGCACATTATATTACACAACTCCGAGTGCAAATCAATTTTTCGCGTATAATGAGGCGTCGATTATTATTCATGTCAATTATCTGCATTGTTTACGGCATTATTGCAGAGCGCACAAATCGCACCAGCGCGCGTTATACATTGATGCGTTCGACGATGAATTATGTAACTCGATTATGTGCCAAAGCTGCACTGCCTTACGAGTGAATCGCCTCGTCGATCAATCTGCGCATACGTATATAGGGCTACACACACACACATATGCCTATCCGTCTCCCGCGCTTTCTTCACCCTTCTGACGTACAGCCCGAACGCGGCGCTAATCGAATCAATGTCCTACTCTCCAGCTAATTACTTATCAGCGCTTCAATTATTAGCTTCGATATGCCTGTACTTATAACAGTAGCGCGAAGTATACACGTAACGTCGTTTGTTTACAGAGAAACGTGAAAATTCGTTATTCGGCTTGTATAATCCATTATTCATCCGCATTATTCATGAGGCGTGTGCACGGGAGCTACTGATTTTCGTCATTGTCACGCGCGAATAATTTTCCCATCGCATAATCAGAGCGGCATTCAAACTTCCCGCCGAAAATTTCGAAAACGGCGTTCGACGAATTCCGTCCGCGCCGTATAGGTATACATAATGATGAAAGGAACGACACGGCGCACTTTGACTCTGATGCGCCTTTCGATGTTCATTAGCCACTCGTGTCAGCAGCCACACCTTTTAGCGCCAGCGCGTATATATAGTCGCCCACTTTGCCGCCATATACCTTTTAGCGTCGACGAATCCTTTGACGGGCTCGACCCTACCGCGCATCATCGTTATACCTCCACGTTCCGGGACATGTGTACAAGCCTCTGCAAGAATTTTCGCCAAGTGTAACGTAATATACGAGGAAAAAAAAAATAGTCGACGTGTGCAATTGCACCCGGATACACACATGGAGTTTCGAGTGTCTCGCTTTGACGTTTTCAAGAGCTTTTTCGAGCGTGCGTTATCGCACGGGCGAGAAATTCGAAATATCATAACAAAGGAACTGCGCTACACACACACACACACACACACACACGCGCATTCGACTTTAATTTCATATACACACACTGCGTGCACACACGGCCGTGAGCGAAACTTTCGTTTATCTTTTTCATACACGTGCAGCGTGTGCGCCTCTCGGAAAGTTTGCATATTTGCACAGAACCTTCATACGGTCGAGTGCAGCAGCAGAAGAGGCGGACAAAAAGAAAGACGCGCGCTCAGCAAATCGAGTAACGCTCGAATTTGCGAAAGGGGTTCGCTCTCATCAGTTTGGGGGGAAAAATATCGCGTTACACTGCAGCGCAGCGGCGTGCTCTCGACTCTTTTTTTTTATGGATTCGCGCGTGCACGCGGAGAGCTGTGTGTATATAGGGGGAGGATCATATTCCTTTCGGCTCTCGAGTTTCCGGGATCGATACAGTGCGCGCGCGGATCAGTTCGATGAAGTCGTTACTGCTGCTGTGTGCGTTACGGCGGCTACTTTGCCTGTACTTTTTTCCGCGAAAAATGACGCGAAGTTTTGCATACCGCGCGAGGGGAAGAGGAGAGTTACGAAGTTGGTCCGCGCGTGTGTTTTTCTTTCGACTTTCGGAAGTTCGCGGATGGGAAAGTCATTTTTAACGTTTGTCGAAGTCGTTGCGCTGTGGGGGTTTCCGATAAAGGCTGATGCGTTCGCGGAATAATTACACGCTGCAGCGCGCTGATATGCCGATGTAATTTAGGTAGAAGTGGGGTGGAAACTTGATATCAAGAAGTCAAAGGGATTCGCTGAAGCGCCGAGAGGGTTTCGAATTAAATTGACTGGTCAACTCGAACTTTTACGCGCACTAATGCACCTGTGCGCTAATCGCTGTGTCACGGTATTTAATCATTTTTAATTCAGTTTCGAGTTAAAGCGTCGCGAGCAGTCGGAAATTCATAGCTCATTATATATCATCCGCGTAAAAGCTTTGGAACTTTGTTCAGAGGCAGAGAGAGAGAGAGAGAGAGAGAGAGAGAGAGAGAGAGAGAGAGAGAGAGAGAGAGAGAGAGAGAGAGAGAGAGAGATACGGCATTAGCGGAGTTATCTCTCTCTGCGCCTAAGCAAGTTGAGCAAATCTACTTAAGCAAGTCTACTTATCGTTATGAAACGACGCCGCCGACGACGACCCCCTTTCAGGCCGTATAACCCGAGATCTCTCTCTCTCTCTCTCTCTCTCTCTCTCTCTCTCTTGCGCAGGCTAGTAAGTCGGGTTTTGGCTTTCGATTAACTACCGATTCACTGCGCCGCGAAGATTTCCAGACTAGCGCGTTAAATTTCGAATTCCAGGAGTAGAGACTGCGGCAAATACTCGAAACGTTGCGAAAGCTCGCGGGGCCCCGATGAGATGCCGGGGCGATAAGTACTCGAGCGATAATCTCAAGAGGTGACGAGGGTTCAAGCAAAGTTTCCAGAGTGTAAGGATAATCTCCGCTCCGAGAGTTGACGTACGAGAGAGTGTATGCGTGTGACGGACGGCTGTCGATCAGCCATAGGAATCTTAGAAGGGGAGGAATTACGATTTGACGAGATTGAAAAAGAAAATTTGTACTCGCTCTGCGTTATTGTTGCGAAATTGAAATATTGTACAGGAGTGATGAAGACAAGAAGAAGAAGAAGTAAGAAGAGAGAAGAGAGAAGAACTGCCAGATGGCGACCGCGTGAACTCACTCAACCTGGGTGTGATGCTTGCCCGTGAAATTGAACAGGGCCCTTGCGGTCATCACAACCTTTTTGAGTGAGCGAACGCGCTCGTCAGTTTCAGCAAAAACTCATCGATGTGCACGTCTATAGCGAACCGACGATCAACTTTACATCAGACGTCTTTATTCGAATGTATACTGCGAGCGAAATAATATTTTTCGCGCTTGCGTCTCGCCTTCTACGTAACGTCTCTATATAAAAAAGCTCACGTGCGTGCAAGCTCGCTGCACAAGAAAAGAAAATCTCGCACAGTGAGAAAATCAGAAGCTCTCCGTATACGAAGAAATTAATTCCCGGCGTTGATTCGCTCGGGGTACGTGAAAGAAAATTCCGAGCAATTAAGTTCTCTCTCAGCACAACTCAAAGAAAAAAATCCCGGGAAACCCCTCAGAGTCGCGCGGCATTTTCACACCTCGCTCCGTTAATCCTTTAGCCGCGGTGCGGCCGGGACGCGGATGAAAAGACCGGGCAAACAGACGGTGTGCAGCCTTAAAGCCGGTGCGCAAACGAAGAGCCGGAGAAGAAGAAAAATGTCTTTTTACGGGGATGCACTGTGTGTGCGGCTTCTAATTCGAAAGTCGCCGCTCTCGTCTTTCGCTCTGATTACGCGATTATTCGAGCGAATCGGTAGTCCTTTTCTCCATGCGATACACTTTGTTCTCGAGTTTTTGCTGTTGCTGTAGCTCTTTCTCTCGTTCGGCGTATACATGCCCCTTATTTGCCTCCTGATTGCATTTCTCCGGTCGGAGATAAGCCCGACTGTATATACACCGCTGTCAAAGCTGCAGAAACTTTTCCCCTTGCTTACTCTTCCTCGATCTTTCCGCGCTTTATATTCAGCGGAGCTGCTGGCGTTGTATACTGCTTTTTTATCCACGTCGCTGCTCCTCAATGCATTAAAATGCTACTCTCCGCCGCGCGCGCTGAGTCTTCCTTTGCGGCTTTATCTCCTTTTCTCGCTTATTAATTTACCTCGGGTTTTCATGCGAATTTCAATGGAAAAAGCGAGTGGTGTAGACACAGAACACTCGCGGCAGTAGCTGCAAGCGTTATCGGAGCGCACTTCCGAAATCCCCATCTAACGAGCCCGAAAACTAACACAAACGACACCTGTAAGCTCGAGCACGACACGCGTAGGACACGAGACTCGTCATACTCTTGGTACAGTCTGTTGGCCAATGGGGTCGCGCGCGGAAGAGACGAAGTTACTGTATATACTGGCCAGAACTTGCCTCTCCCAAAGGAGTAATTGGATCGAGGCCGCGCTTGTTAAAACGCGTTCGTGCCTCGCAATTGCATTCTCTTTCTCGCTTTGAAGCTCTGTGTATACGTCCTCGAGCGACTATACTCTTATTCCTCGTTTTCGACGCCGTGAATCGGAGGTCCTTCATTAGAGACGTCGGTGCTGATTGAGGTCACGAGCGGCTCGTCGAAGTCGCTGAGAGGCTTGTAATTGTTCGAGGATCGAGGAATTATGACACAAAGTCGCTGTTTGCAGTTCAATTCGACTGTAGCTCGTCGCTGCTGCTGAAGAGATTACAGAGCGCAGCGCGCGAAGATTGCGAAAAGTCGGGGATGAAGTTGATATCGATTTTGAGACCGTGAACCGACAGACGCGCGGTACTCGGAGGAAAAGTTCGCTGAGTGAATTTCGGGATCAAAGCGCAGTAGCGAGCTCTCGATGATTCGATCGTCAAAAGTTCCCGACAAGTGCGCAGGAGGGAAGTTTATAATCGCTCTTGTTGCGTCTAAAAGCGAATGTATCTTCGCCGTGAGATTTCGTTTCCGACAAAGCGTTGCGACAAATTAGCGAGACCAACGCAACACCTCAGCTCAGGACACCTGAAATCCGGCGATTAATGGCACGCGGCTAGGGAGACACGGCTGCGTCGCTCTCGCGAATAGTCCCTAATAAATTCTGCCGGCGCAGAGAAACCGAAAATAGCGGGAGGCAAGCCGTGCACTCGTGAAAACTGCGGCAAAAGCGCCATTTTTTCCGGATTTACGATCAATTTCACCGCGCGCGCGCGCGCGCTCGGTGTGTATTTGTCAATGACGCGCGCCCGCCGTCGCATAAATAACGCTCTCCCTTTCCCTCTAGAGCCTCCTGGGGGATACGTATGTATATATATGCACGGGTCGTTCGACCGGTGTGTCTGTCTTTTTCTCTTTTTCCGGCTTAGCGATGTCTCTTTTGCAGGCTTTATCTGCATTTTTTGCTCCTTTTTTATAGTCATGCGCCACTGCGCTACGACGTTCTTTATGGGCGAGAATCGATGGAGCAAATAGGTTGTTTTGATAGGGAGCTTATTCCGCCGATGCAGTTTGTACGCGACGCAGCGATCGATATGGTGTAAAAAATCTTAAAGACATTTCTCGTCTATTCTTCTTCTGGCCGTAGGTCATTACCTGCGAACTCGTCGGACGCAAGGCTTACATCGTTCCTCCCGGTTCTCTCGACCAAACGACGCGCTGAAAAACTTTACAAGTGCCACATACCGGCCAGTGCAGCGAGAACGATAAGCGCTCCATACCACGGCCGAGCGCCTCGGCTGATCACTTCCGAAGACGATTTTCCGCTGTAAAGCTCTCGGTTGATGAATCGACGCTATGCAGTGCACTCGTGCTCCTTTTTCCTCCCTCCGAGAGATAGCTTCGCTCATCTGGTCCTAATATACCCCGCGAGAATGTTTTATTGCGTCGAGTAATCTACAGCGAGTGGATGCATGGAGGTCAAGTTGATTTGCAGACGCTCGGGATTCATCAGACTCGTTATATGGAATAAAGGACGTCACAGGACGGCTGAGGCTGATAAATTTAATTTTACGCGACGAGTGATTGGAAGCTTCGATGATAAAAATGTTCAATTAGCTGCGCACGCGTATACAAGCTTGCATTAGTTACATTCCATCTTCTGCGTGTGCTGAATTAACAAGAGTGTATGCATGTACTCGTGCACGCGCGTCGTATATAATTAGCGCTAATCAGAGCTTTATTAAAAATCAATGAAGCCTGCAGGAGGATTCGTTAGCAGGTTACCGCGGTAATTGGTAATTACTGAATCATCGATTCGCGGGCGTGTTAAATCTAATTACAAGCGTTTCATCGAGCTCTGCTCAATACTGATTAAACCTGAAATTCATCAAAACGCATTCGTGAAAGCTCGGGGCATGATAACATCGTTCGTCAGCGCGTCCCCGAAAGATCGACGAGCATATACAGTGGAAAAACAAAAGTTCGTCATCGCAACCGTGAAATAAGCGACGAGACGTATACGTTATACATACACATTCAGAGAATATTCCAAGTGGAGTCAAGTGGTAGAGGCTCCGTCGTGTCGCGCATCTGCTCTTCCTTTTTTTTCCTCGACTTCATTGAGCCAGCGGACGACGACGACGAGGATTCTCGGTTTTTTCCCTCTCCTTCTGCATGCAATCGTGCGAGAGCAACCTAATTGACGGGCAACCGAGCAGTCCGCCTCTCTGATTGAAACGCGCGCGCGCAGAAGATGCAGTCACGGGATCGTCTCTCTCTCTCTCTCTCTCTCTCTCTCTCTCTCTCTCTCTCTCTCTCTCTCTCTCTCTCTCTCTCTCTCTCTCTCCGTTTCGTCGAACCGCTTTTACGAGCGAGAACGTCTCGTCTTCCTTTTTTTTCCACTGTGCTTGTAGAGGGGAGAGATTTTTATTTCGCAGTCGACGATGAGGAGAATCGGTCTATACGATGTAGTAGTAGATTGAAAAAGTCTGATCGATATGGCTGGCCCATATAATTTTGAAATAAAAGCTAATCCTCTTCTCCCGCGCGTGTGTTGGGATAATACGAAACCCCGAGAAAGCAGCGTGACAATGCAAAAGTCGCGTCGTTGATAACGTATCCGAATACGTGTATACAGAGAGAGAATCTGTACACCCGATGAAAAATTAACATGGCTATGTGCGGTATACGCACAGAAAGCCTGGGATAATTCACTGCGCCTGCATCATCAGTCTTCTCGTCCTCCTCCGTTTCGTCGCTCGTGCGCGATTAATCTGTCCCGCGGTCGCTCGAAATCTATCTCGCGATAAGTGCGAATCGAAGCAAAAGGACCGCGCGCGAGCGAGACAAAGCCCTTGGGGAAAATTAATTTCCGAGAAACGAGATTCCATACAGCGAAAGTGGGCTCGCGGCCAAGCTCGACGCCAGTTATTCGAAGACGCTTTTGTTGTGTCGAAGATTGATAGATGCTTTAGAGAGGGAAAGAGAGAGATAGAGAGAGAGAGAGAGAGAGAGAGAGAGAGAGAGAGAAATGATTTACGATTCAGAACGATGACATGGGCGGCTAATATATTACTCTAATAGGCCTCGATTAATCCCGCTGTAATCTGCGTATTCGTATTATAACGCATCAACGGTTTCCGACAAATTGATAATTTCTAAGCTTTCGAACGATATATCTCTCGGATCCTCAAACAAAAAATGCACTTCCAACCAATCCAATTTCCCACTCAGTACTTCCCATGAAATCCTCCTTGAACTTCCTCAGCGGCTTATCGATCCTCGAATCTCTCGTCACCGCCTCGAAGCGCATCCGAAGCGCAAAAGAAGTTCGTCGCGACTCTTATAAAACAAGCATCAAAAGGGCGACGCTTTTCTTAACAGCCGTAAAGCGGACCGGCGCAGCCAATCGATACATCCGCGCAATCCGTAATTCTAGCGGAAACTGGCTTCTTCTCTCTCGAAAAATAAGAGACACACACACACACACACACACTTCGTCTTGCAGTGCAGCCCTTTCAGAAGCATCGCGGCTGAAAGACACGACACGAGAGAGTAGGATCGTGGGGAATAGAAAAGCCGCTAATGCTGGATATTACGATCCTCCTCCTCTTAGCTTAGAAGCTCTCGCGGCCGCATTATTACCGGGCTATTACACCCGTCGGATCGAGCTTACACTGCAAGATCGCTGCATTCACACCGGCGCCCCTGCGCCTTTAAAGCTAATAGCGCATTCCGGATGTTGAGCAGGGAGATCCGCTAGTGCAATACACCGAGCTTCCACGTATATGTATATACAGGGCGCTTTAGCATGTAATGCGCTGCGGAGAGTCGTTCGATCGGGGCGGACGCTATTAATGTTGTGAGCTGGGCACGTTTCGCTGCAAGATATTATACGGCGACTTGCGGATTCTTGCGCGCGAGCCATTGTCGTCGTCGTCGTGCGAACGCCTTCTTGTAATTCCAGAGGCCACTGCGGTCGCGCTCAGCTGTAAACTTGGACGAGAGAGAGAGAGAGAGAGAGAGAGAGAGAGAGAGAGAGAGGGGAAGAGATTTTCGGGGATGGGCTTCTGTATCCATCGGAGTTTCTTTTTATTGTCCTGCTTGGGCTTTGGATTGCTTTTACGTGTTTTTCCTTCTTTATTTTATCACTTTCCAAGCGCGACGTAATCGCTCGCGCTGTTTATCCTGAATACAGAGAGTGACTCTTTGATAATGGATCATTGGAAAGGGAAAAGTAGTACACACGACACATCGAAAGTACAGAGCCGCCGGGTAAAGAAGACTAGAGAAGCAGCTGCAGAGCGGGAGCTTTTGTCATGGAAATTCCTTTACGCCGTAAAGATTTATGCTCTCCTAAGTCTCAAGATTGCAGTGTTCGAGCGGTGCATCTCTCCCCGGACGCGCATAAAATATTGACAATGCCATTACTTTCCTTCTGGTTTTTCATCGACTGACGTACTTTATCCCGGCTTCTTCTTCGAATCTTCCGTTTTGTCGGAGAAAAAAAATGTCTCCCGGCTACTTAAAAAAGAACGAATGCATCTGCACGCGCGAGACGCCAGCTTATTACGCCGAAGCCGTCCGGGGGCACGTTTTGCGCCCTCCCTCGATTGCACTTGGGCCTGTCCTTCGAGTGCTACTCGAGCTGCGGCGAGACGCCCAGGGTAAGGGCACACGACGACGCCTCTAGTGCACTAGATCCACGTCGTGAGCGGTAGATGCTTGCTTGCGGAAGTGACGCGAGCGTCGAGGGTATCTTGAGATTTTTTTACTATTTTTATTTTTTGCGCTGGACGGAATGCTATTATTTTAACGAGATGTTCATCCGAGTACACGGTAAACTAACTAGTTATACCGATTCTCTGTTCCAGGTAAGGACGATTCTTTCACTCGTTGCGTTTCGCGCCAAAATAGCACCGGCGGTAAGTGCAGTTGTTAGAATAACACATAACTCTGGCAGTACGTCATTATAGTAAACATTCGAGCGCGCTTTTCACCGAACTATTCCACTAGTGGCTCTCGAAACTCGCGCTTCGACGGCGTTTAATTAAAAAGTTTCCTTCATAATGGGAAAATAGCCGCAGGCGCACGTGTCGAGCGCTCGTTGATACTATATTTTTTTTTCGACTCCGATATAGTCGAGTGTATGTGCACAGTAGCGCAGGCACGCGTAGACGCGAAATTCGCGCTGCACTTTTGCCAATTTTCGCGCTCTTCTCCGCGAATACTGGGAACCGGCAGCATTTTTTCCTGTAACTCGCTTTCTCTCTCTCTCTCTCTCTCTCTCTCTCTCTCTCTCTCTCTCTCTTCAAAGTGAAATTTTTATCCCCAGAGGAATTCCCTCACCCCCCGAATCGGGAACGGCGGCGCGGCAATAGCAGCGCGGGATTAAACAAAGGCTGCAGTGCCGAGAGACAGAAAAATGCAATAAATCCGCAACTCTCTTGCGCTTACAGCGATGGCCTTTATTTTTTCCCCTCGTTCGCGCATTTTCCCGAGAGGCTTTTCCGCGAAATTTTTCGCGCGCGCGCGCCTCTGCCGTGCGGCGGCGAAAAAATTCGGAGAATCAAATTTAATTGGATATGGTATAATTCAATTTTGAGTATAATATAATACGTACGAAAGCCTTGATTAACGTAAAAACGGGGCGTTTCTTGGCACGGGAATCGAGATCTCGTCGCGCCCCTCTCGTCGGTGCGTGCTCGCATTCTAAAAGTCTCTCCCGTTCCATTTTACGCGTCGCTGCAAGCACGGCTGAAAGCGGATTTGGTCCTGTTCTTTCCGCTTGATTCCTCGCTAAACACACTCGTGTCCAGTTGCACGTATGCATCGACGTCCGAGCTCGTTTCGGTCTCTCTTTTAAAGCACAAGATTACCCGGAACTCGCTGTTCTCCAAAATACAAATTCCCCGCGTTACAATCGCTCGGGCTACTGTCAGCAAGTTATACCGCGCGTCTGAGTAGATAATGTCCGAGTTCGGTTAGACAACTTCTGGCGAAAGTTAGTTCCAACTATAAGCGAATCCCGTCAGCCGAAACGCTTATTAAAACTGCCTCGTTCAAACTACCTAGCGCATTCGAACTGTAGCCCTTAAATCGAGAAAAAGGGACAATACCCGCCCCCTATATACCGTACGAGCGCGCATCGACTAATCCCAATGGTCAGAGCCAAACCCGTATTTCACGCACTTAAAGCCCCCCGGCCACCGCAACACAGAAGACAAGACAAGAAGCGACGAGGGCGTTTTCTGCAATTACAAGTTTATCGCGTGTAACAAGAGGAGCCGCGCGCTCGCGCGTTCTCCGGAATTATCGGGACTCTAGGCTAAGGCGAACTTGCAAACCGGACCAGGAGCTGTATATAGGCCCGTGTATAGAGGTGGGTAACAAGCCGAAAGCCGATTCGCGGACGCTTCCCTCGAGGCTTGCGGCCGGCTCGATGGTTACGGGCACTCAAGGATTAGCTGCCGCTTTCTCTCTCTCTCTCTCTCTCTCTCTCTCTCTCTCTCTCTCTCTCTCTCTCTCTCTCTCTCTCTCTCTGCTCCGTCTCTCGTATACGTGTGCGGCTATGTTTTGTCGGCGGTGGCCGCTTTTGCGGGCGAGACACACGCAGCGCTCCGATTTCCTGCCCGACTGACGCGTTTCAATTATGAGCGAGTAATAGATATCTTAATCGTGCTTATCTTAATAAATACACTGCACCATCGCCGGTGATATAAATTCTACGGCACTCCGATACACCGTGTACACACCGCGCGCAGCTTTACGGTCTACGTAAAAAACCACTTCGCGGCTACATTCGTTATGTAACAGCCGCTCGCGCGCGCGCGGAGCAATAAAAGAAGTTGTTTCACTCGGCGCGGAGCATCCGTTAATTAACCGGGTGTATCTTTCCCCCACGAAGCGAGTTCTTTACTTTTTTCACTCGTCTTAGACACGAATCCGGTTAAGTGCGGAGCTGCACGAGTGCATACATGCGCTCCGCCCCGTCAGGAGTACAGGTTGTACGAGCGGAAAAATGCTCGGGGAAATAAATTCGTTAGACCCTGTAAACGGGCTTTTTCCGGATTGCGGAGGCGCGATTTCGGAAGTGGAGATTGTTTTGCTCTGTAAGGGCTTGGCTGGATTTTGTTCGGATGAATGATTCATGGCTTTTTCGTACGCGGGGTGTATGATGAATTATGTAAGTGGATATATTCTTTGGGATGTGTTATCGCGAAGGCTATACCGAAATTCATTTTTCTTCTGAATTTCACAGCGATATATACTATACTAAATATTTTATGGAATTTATTTGCATACTGAAGCCCCATAACAAACGTTTTAATGTATACGTCGGACGGATAATACACGTGATTAAATTGTACGCCGACGAAGAATGCATCTGTGTTTCACAAAGCTCTGGGTTATCGAAATTAGTGCGCACGAGCACGCAACTATACGCGAAGGATCTTTGTTGTATTGTGCTCATAAGCGCATTTACTCGAGGCACACAAATAGCTGAAATTGCAAATATTATGCTGCCAACATTTAAATTAATAATGAAGTCAATTTAATACATGCGAATTTAATAAATAGGATTCCATTTAATTACGAAACGGTTAATGAATGTAGTGAACTGCGCTGTTGCGTATAAATGAAGAATTTTCCATGCAGCTTTGAGAAAAGTAAAACTTCTTTCGCCTTTCATTAACTCTATAGTTAGTAATTAAATTCATCGATTGCTCTTGATGAAAAGCGTCGAAACGTACTTTATGATTCATCAGTAGTTCATAGAACAAAACGTCGGAAGTATTCATGGAGTCTCGAGCAATATTACTTGACTCTCCTTAACGACTGCGAGCAATAGTCTCGAATTAAATCAATTGTCTCTAGGACGTCCTTAAGGGTTGTGTAATTAGGTCAGTCGGTCGATCACTTCTCAGGAAAGCGGAAATGATTGCATTCCCGAGTAAACGACGTACATCGATTAGGCGCGATTTTCAATTTTCTGCAGTTGGTTACAAATCTCTCAACGACCTACTAGCGCTAAAGACCTCGAAAACATCATGAAACCCGCATAAAAATACTCGAAAATCTGAAAGGCTAATTCCTTCTCGTTCAAGACACGCCGACAGAGTAGTAGTCCATAAATCGGAGCTTCACGCGCAATAAAACCAGCGCAGCAGCCGCAGCGTCGGCAGCGCCATAATCGTACTAGTCTCTCTGAAAAATGGAAAAAAGCTCGCCGTTGTCGTAAAGCTCGAGCAGTAGGTGCGCAAGCGGATAGCGCTTCGCGTATTTCCCGATCGTCGCGCAGCTCCGGCTATATTTACGATCGGCCGTTGCGCAAATTTGCTCTGACACCCCCGACATTCCATCGCGCGTAGCGGCGCGTTAACAAAGCGACCCCGAGGCTGCGCGAGCTTGCGCGTAACACCTCGGAATTATTATTTGCGCGAGCTTGCAGGTACACACAATGGCCAGCGGTGCGACGATTGTTCGCGCTTTTTTGTGCCGCGATGAGGCAGGCGATTCGAGGCTGGGTGAAACCATTCGGAGGCGAAATAATAGCCGTGTTGGCGCAGGCGAGCTTTTTAGTCGGGCGTGTGTGCAGGCTTTTATACGAATTAGTCGAGGCTCTTTTTTTCGAGGGTAATGAGCGGCGGATTTGCGCTAGAGTTTATCGTTGCTTTCGCGCAGCGAGATTGACTGTGCGAAAGCAATATTTTTGAACGCGTGCGCAGCTTAGTTTCTTTTATTAGCAACGAAATTAACGACGAAATAAAACGAACGCCGCCCACGCTTCATGAGCAGCCGTTAGTCAGGGCATCGAGTGCTTTTTTCCATTCACAGCTCGCGCGACTGTTTTATTTATCTCGCTCTCGAGGCGATAACGAGCATCACAGAAGCGTGTCGCCGGGGCGCAGCAGCTGACGAACGGGAAAATAAATCAAAGGGATGCAAATTAAAATCGATCTTTGACGCGCGCGTTCCCTTTGTGATGTTGATGCTTTTTCAGGTACGCGCTTTGTTTTAACGAACGCTCTCGTGACATCGCTGCGCGTTTCATTTCGTGTCTGGTTTGCTTTCCGTGCTTTGTCACCTAGAACGCGTTGCGAAATTAATTTTTGAAGTGAATGCTTGTACGCAGGCTTGTCAGGTTCGGAAGCAGCGGCAGATCTCTTATATACTCACTTCTCGGCGCTTTCCGTTGGATTTTGGGCCTCAAAATTTCAAGACCATCTATTTAAATATTGACATTCTTTCAAACGCACCGCGATAAATTAATCGATTAATTTGTCTAGCGCAACGAAAGGAAAATACAGTCCGCGGAATTGAAATGGTTTTTCGAAATGTAATCTGATTTTCGAAGCTGCACGAGGCACCGCTACAGAGAGAACACCGCGTCAAAGAAACCGAAAAAGCGCCTGAGTGGAGGTTGCGTAAATTGTTTAGCTCCACGTGCGGGGCATTCGTCGACAGATGGAAAGTCAAAGGCTGGGAAATTTCGCGCTGCACAGCGAATGAAAATTGGATCTAGCTTCCCGGAATTTTCGACACTACGCGGGCTCGAGAGTATTCAATCAATCGCTCTCTCGATTCGACCTCAAGGCCCTTATTTCTTTTCGAAAAAAACCCAGTCACTCTTCAATCTCATTGAAAAGCTTTCGCCGGGAAATAAAGAGAGTTCCCCCGCAGAAATTCCAGCCGCTGATATCTCACTGTCGAGTAAAATTCATGCATGTAAAGCTAATTAAGCGTGACAGAGGCAACTTTTTCATATATCCGCGAGAGAGAGAGAGAGAGAGAGAGAGAGAGAGAGAGAGAGAGAGAGCACTGATGGGCCTTTCATCCGGGGACCAAATCCAATTTCGCGTGAGCGCGCGGCTATGCACGACACAGGGAGGAGGCTAAAGGTTAATTGCCCTAATTGCCTCTCGCTACACGCACTGCCCCTTTCGCGCGATTATGGTAACTACCTCACCGGACATTCCGCTCACGTTACGCTGCCGCCGCCGCTACTGCCCTATAGCTCATCGTCTCTCTCTCTCTCTCTCTCTCTCTCTCTCTCTCTCTCTCTCGCTCCAGTAATTTTCTCTGTACTCTTTTACGTCACGCAAAAGCTCGTCTTTCAGGAGATTTTTTTGCCGCCGCGCGGCTTTCTTTTGGATTCAGCTCTCTCTCTCTCTCTCTCTCTCTCTCTCTCTCTCTCTCTCTCTCTCTCTCTCTCTCTCTCTCTCTCTATCTGTGTGCGCTGCGGTAGAGCAGTTTAAAGGGGCAGCTTGCGGTAGGGAAAAAATTGTAATTAAGGTCTCGCAGGGTCTTTAGGCGAGCGAGAGAGAGATCTTTAGGATAATGAAGCTAATTACCCTACTAATGGCACTTACATTTATTTAAACTGATAATGTGAGAATGGCGCTGAATAGTTAAAAGCGCGCTTTCTTCAGCGTGAAATTTCTTCTTGGTCCAGAAGACGTGTCCATTATCCGGTCCGTACTGCAAAAAGCTCAAAAGTTTAGGCGTATAGGCTATTAAAAGCGCGACGAGATAAGATCGTTCCCATCAGGCCACAATTAGATAAGCAGGACAATACGCTGGCACGCGAAACAACAAAAGCTCATCCCCTCGAGCTTCTCTCGCGCGTTACAGTAGCTTCCTATTCCCAAACGCTCATCTCGCTTCCATCTCCTTATACGCCAAAGCTTCTCTCTCACTCGTCCTCTCCAGGTACACATTCGAGCCTTCTGGAGGAAAACGATTGTAGCTTAAGAGTTTCTCAGGGACGACGACGAGGAGGAGGACGGCGAGGTCGACGGCGGCGCCGCCGCGGATACACCCTTAATAGGAATTTGCATAATAGCATTAGCCCCAAGAGAGGGGCATTACGGGCCGGGCTTGCTCGCGCGTGTGTGTACACCGCAGTAGTCTCGCGCGCCGAGAGATGGAGGAGCTCGAAAAAAGGACCGCCGACCAACTTTTTCCTCTGGCTGCTCGTCGGTTTTTATTGCATTAGTTTGTTATTCGTTACTGCTGCTGCTGCCGCGTTGAAACTTTTTCTCTTTCTCTCTCTTTCAAGGTGTGTCGCTGTATACACGCGGCGAGATTCCGCGGTGAAATGGACGAAGCCGTAGCGTGAGCTACTTCTGTGTCCCGTTGTTCTTTCGGCTGAGAAGTTTCTTTATTGGCGCGCAGTAGTTCCGGGAGCAGCTTGATTTTTCGAGGCAGAGAGTTTATGATTGCTTCGAGAAAGAGAAAGAAAAAGGATATGTCGAATTAGCCTTGCCTCTTATTTCCTCGATTCTCGTATAAGGTGCTGCGTGTTTGTGCGGAATTTTTTCCCTTAGATTTCGCTCGCTCTAGTATATCACTCTTCATAACACACGCCGCCGCTGTCGCACGCAGCTCCGATCGACGACGTAACCCTCAGTGGAGCTTACAGGCAATCACGAAAGCTATCGCCCTCAATTAACGCGGCCGAGATAAGATAGCAATAAATTGCTTATACACATCGAGGCGAAAGCTCTATACTCGAACAACGAGTGCTGTACGTAACGGGGCCTCCCCCCGAAAGAACGTTTATTTTCCGGGGCGCAAGGAAACGAAGCGTAGTTTCGAGCTTAACCGACAATTACGCTGGCAGCCGAGTATTTTTCGTCGCCCTCCTCCCCCTCCGGCACCTCTTTTTTCCTCTCGTTGCCTCGGGCGCTTGTCGATAACGTATCGACGCCGCTTTGTAGAGCGAGGATTACGCCGTTAGCGCTGTCTCTCTTTCCTCTCCCAATCCCTCCGCCGCTGCACCTAGTGACTCGGAGAAACAAATGCGTTAAACGATCGCTTGACGCCCCGCAGCGCCAGACGAAGCTTTTAAGGTTTATTGGACTTTTGCAGCTTGCCGCCAGCGGAGAGAGGAACTTTCCTCGCTGTACCACTGCTCGCTCGAGACGGCGAGTTTTGTCGTTAAATTATTCTTCTTGCTCTCAGCACTGTATAAACGTTTCATTTTCTTTTTCGAAAGAGTCCACTACAAGTTCGCTCCTTCCTACATTGCGAATACTATTAAATCAAACTTGTACGTGTGCTTGTGCGCGCAAGCTCTCCCGGAGATTGATCAGGGGCAGTATATAGTTGACCTAGATTTGGCGCGAGACGAACATCACTTTCTAAATCAACTCTCGAGACCCGCCGGGTTCGGCTAAAATGCATAAGTCGCTGCGGCGAAAGTCCGCAAGTCCCTGAAGCTTCGTGTATGTGTGTGTGTGTGTGTGTGTGCGTATATATATACGAGAGTGAGGAGCACAAGAGCAGAAAAAGCCGAGCTTGCCAAAACGAGCCCGGAGGAATAAGACGAAGACCGAAATATATATGTTTGTGTCTGTGTGTAACGATAATGCTCGCACGAGAATCTGCGGTCGTATGATGGCTGTACGTACGTGGGTATTATGTAATGTGCTCCGAGGAAATGGAATTTCATTCTATAGATACGGAAACGAAAGCTTATCAGGAGATGCAAACGTCGAAGCGAAATACGCTATATTATAAATCAAAGATTTATATAAAGCGAGAAAAATAAGAACTTTTAAAAGGATTCGTAAAATCTTGTTAGGTTAAAAGCTTCTCTCAAGTAACTTTTTACAGTCCAGGAAATATTCATCCGAAAAATGGCCAGAATCAGCCGGCTCTGTATAAAACAAAAGAACCAATAAACCACGACTCAAAAGAGGAAAGCTCTTTCGCCGAAGATAAGACTGAACAGCGCGCCGCCGCATGACATCTTTATTTCCCAAAGTGTCTCGCCCTCTTACGCGTGTCCCCGCGTATTTAGCCTGGGCGCGCCGAAACTAATCGTAAAACTTAAAGAGCACAGAGAGAGAGAGAGAGAGAGAGAGAGAGAGAGAGAGAGAGAGAGAGAGAGAGTGCCAACGTAGCTTATTCGCGCGCTCGCGTAGTTTTAAAGTTTGATCGAGCCCGTAGGTCGTGACGAATAGCTCGAGGGCGGAGCAGTAGCAGCACGAGTCATATACTACTCTATAATATAGATGTGGAAAATTCAAGCTGCACTTGCGCAAGCTCCTGCTGCAGTTTGCTTCTCTCTCTTCCGTTCTTTTCTTCTCGGAGTAAGAGAGAGTGCAGGGGGTAGCCGATGGAAAGTTGGCCGTTTCGGTGGCGGCGGCGACAGCTAAAGCTCTCTTGCCGCACACCTGGGCTTATCACTTTATCAACAAACTCAAAGTGCGATTATTAACATGCCCTCGCTCGCGATATTGGATTTTTCGGGTGCCAGCTGCGCATTTCCGCTTATTGCTTCCTCGCGCGCGCGCCAGAACTCGCGTAGATTACGCGCTGACTTGTGAGCTAAGTTTGGAATAAGTGCATACCGATGATGCGTTTTTTGGATATTTGAACATTTTAGGTTCAGTAAGGAAATGTCTGACTAAAGCTAACGCTGACTACTGATAAATGCCTATGAGATGGATTATACCTGATCGTATAGTCAGTATAATCAGTTGCCCATAAACCCCGAAAATTCCGCAGCTTCGGACGGCCTCAAACCGAAAATCCAGATCCGTCATAAACTCGGTCGAGAGTCGGGCAAATCCGAAGCGCCGCAGGCCCCCGAAACGTCCGTCATATCTATATAGACGTGATATGGCGATAGCCGTCCTTGGCCTGAGGCGAGCTATTCTCTCGTCCGTCGTATTATTCGGCGAGACTCGTTCTTTTTTCGAGCGATATCGCCGCGACGAACGCGCCCAATCGACGATCTCGGCAAGTGGGTAAGCGAAGAAAGTTTATGAAGGGGATGGTCGTGAAATTCACGCCTTAGATAGGAGAGAGTCCAAGTGCTCGAGTTATTTAAGCGTTTGAATTCTGATCAGTGGCTAGCGGTAAAATGAAATTCTTTGATTTAGTATAGCTATTTAAAGCTTTTTCTCCTTTTAGACGTTGACTAACTCGGTATAGCATTTATGCATATTGAAGTTTCGTCAAAGAGAAAGCTGCGTGTGGTTGAAAAAAAGTACACCTTTAATCCACGATTACCGCATCTTCAGAGAGAACACTTTCACAATTGTACAGCCGCGCTGGTGCAGAAGAAATGTATTTATTAAAGTGCCCTTAATTTTTTCAAGTTGAAATTTTGCGGTTACCCTTCGCCCGCGCGAGGGCTCTTACACATGCAAATACGCTGAGGGCATAAAGTAGAGTAATGCAAGCCGCATTGTACGACGAAACTTTGGGCCGAAAAAACTTCGGAATTATGAAGTATCAACGCTCGATTAAAGCGCGAGATATTTAGCCTGACTCAACGCTAGGAGTCGCAGCTGCGTAGAATTTAAATATTAAATTAGTCGACTCACACTTTGCCGACTTCGAATCTTCGTGATTATACAGTTAATCTTCCTCCTGGGGGCTATACAAAATTCTAAAGAATAAGCCAAGTTTTCCTCCGACGTTATAGCAGATATAGTAGACTGTCCTTTTTTTCAATCAAAATTACCCTCGCCTACACAATATCCAATGAAATTCCAGCAAGCTCTTTACAAATTCAAAATACCCAGCATACAACCGGCGGCCCAGTCATCAGTATACACATCCTCCCCGTAGCACAGTCGCGCGATATTTCATTCCGCGCTCGGTTCTCGCCGTCGACCTTTTGTCCTCCTCCTCCTCCCGAATTCCCTCTCGCGGTCGTCCATCTAGCTCGCGGCCACGGCGATTTATCTAACGATCCAGCGCCGGGATCTCTCCGCGAGCTCAGCCCTTACATCGCCCGAGGAGAGGCTCTTCTCTCCTCTGCAGCGTGCGCTCACCTGAAACCGCGCACCGCCTCTGGCGGTCACTTGCCGCGTTGGCTTTTTTTTCTCCCTCTCGATCTACATATGTATGAGGAAAAATTTACCCGAGCTTTTTCCCGCCTGTTTGATTTGAGCCGTCTGGGATTTAGGGGTGAAAAATCGGGGTGTAATTGTTTGGACAGACGAGCGGGCGCTAATTCGTTAACCGCGTCGAAATGGTAAAATCTATGTGGGAAAGGGAGAGAACTAGCGGGAAGGCCATCGTTTCTCGATGAAGGGTAATAAAAAAGTTTGAGAAACGGCGCGCATTCAAAGCGCCAGCGCTGAATTATTTTTCCAACTTTTGGGGCGGTGTGTGAGAGAGAAAGAAAGAGCTTTAAAAAAAATGTGCGACCTTTTTTTCCTCGTCAAAGTTATGCCGTTTTGAAATTGGATCCTTTTTTTCGCCCCCTGGCGGTGGACATTCTTTGGATTTCGTTTGAATTTTCTCACCGTTGTACTTTTTACGAGCTTTTTGAATAAAAGTCGAGCGTAAAACGTTCGCCGAGCCGAGAGCTTTAAATATTTTTGAAATTCCAGAGACTTTGGTAACGCATTTCGAGATGAGTTGACGAGCCGATCAGTCACTTAGCCTCGGCTTGTATTTACGCGACTGTAATCCCCACAGCCAATTCCGCCCCGGTAAACACCGAGCGTTCACGGGATTTAATGCGCATACCTATACACCCTTGACGTTTCCACCCGCTGCAGTTATGTGTGCAAACGCCGAGCGTAAATTCATCAACGATAACGCGTCGGCTGCACACAATTCGAATATTCCCAAGATTACCTCTTACACTTAATCAAATCCCAGCGATACTCGAATATCCCTCCAGCACAATTAACTTCTCTTCAGCTCGCGCACGTATCGTATACGAAAAATATCAGCCCCGAAGATCGATAAGCCCTCCCGCGCGATTAGCTATCCTCCTCTCGAAATTTGAAATTCCAGCGAGATTCCGTCCGATCCATCACCGCCTTCTTTTTTGCATCTCCAGCCGCGCACGTGCGCGCGCGATCCTCCCTTCCATATATACATAGTACCGACTCGGCTTAGCCCATCGTTCCAGGTACACCGCACCGGAGCGACCTTTCCCTTCCTTTCTTTTTGGTTTTAGCTCGACTCCGCGTTTTTATAAAACCAGCAGGCGCAGTAGCCGCCGCCGAGGCTCATTTGGCTCACAGGCCAAGTGCGCCGATGCATCATACTGCATCATTCCGGCGCTCTTCTCGCATGCATCGTCGCCTATTTTTTTGCCGTTTCTTTATCACGGGCCTGGATTTCCGGCAGATGGATTAGCAGAGATTCCGGGAACATGCAGCTTCCTGCGCGTATTTTTTTGTGATTAATTAAAATCCGTAGCCGCGCGCGACGCGGAGCTTTTTTGGATTCGAAATCAGCGCGGAAGCTCTAGGTTTTCAAAGGCGTATCAAAAAGTCTCCAATTAAACGCTTCTAAAAGCAGCTCTTTCTGCAAGCTCGCGTACTCTATTTTTATCCCGGCAACTTAATCAAACTGCCCTTCCTTTTCTCTTTCTCTCTCTTTCTGTCCTATAAGCTCAACTCGGCTCAGCTCGACTACACTCCCCGTCGTTTTTCATGTGCCGCTTCACTTGTCTTTCTCGGGTTTCCCTCATACATATATATACTCCCAGCTACGGTGTTTCGCGGACTTTTCTCTTCTCTAGCTACTACAGCCGTGATTTTTCATTCTCTCGCATACACACACAGCGTAATAGGTGCACTGTTATAGTCTCTAGCGTATATCCCGAGAAACCGTGTGGTATTGAAATTACTCGCGAGATCGACTTGTAAACATCTCGGTGCAGATAGTACAAGGTATAAGTGGTATATAATCATAAATTCCGGCGTTTCGAAACCAATTCCGACTGATGTGCGCTTCGAAATCTCCTTAATTGCTGTTTGCCGATGAGTTTCCCCGCTGCCTCTCTCTCTCTCTCTCTCTCTCTCTCTCTCTCTCTCTCTCTCTCTCTCTCTCTCTCTGTTTTTAATTGATTTAATTGCGCGTATTAAGCGCAATCTATTGCGAATAACAGTAGCTCGTTTAACGAATTGTTTATTTTTCTGTTTCAGGTAAGACACGAGCATCATTGCAAACGCTGACGCTGCACACAAACGCGCGAGTACATCACACAGGCTAAATGAAAAAAATACCTCACACAAGCTAGCCGCCGCGTCGTCGATTTTCATCCAGCGTCGAAAATACGAGCGACGCACTCTTCACTCTGGCCGAAAGAATTTTACGAGTTCATTCGCTCGCAATCTGATTAGAACAGATTTACGCGATATTGCGGAGTTATATCTCTATACCTAAATTACAAAAAAAAATCGCGCTCGCACTTTTGTTTCCAACTGGTTGCCATGGCCGGCGTTTTTATCATCGCACACGCCCCGCTCGCTCGAAACGTCATAATCTGGCGAGCGCACTAAAGATTTCTCCTGTATCGGAAAAACGAAAAAAAAAACATTGAAAACCCGGCCTGTGTATGATCACGTCGTAAAACTCAACGTGCGCGAAAATGGACGGCTCCATCGTCGATTTTTTGCTTTTCGGGAAATCACTCACTACGCGCTCGAGGGCGCTTTTTTGCGCATAGGCGAAGAGCTGGCTAATAGTGGACATAAACAAAGTTTATCGGGAAAATGTCCTTAATCAACGACTCGAATAAATCCACCCTAATTTATACGTACCTACACGGTAAAGCTCTCGAAAGCGAAGCACGTAGAGCGTCTGCAATTTATCCCGTGATCGCGCCAAGGAGCTTTTATTTTCGCCGATCGAACAATTAAACCTGGGAAAAGCCACGGGACGGGAGATAATGAACAAAGCTTATTATTCGGTCGGACGCACAGAGTTCAGAGACTCCACTGTCCTCGAGAGAGTGTATAAATACCTTGAGCGCAAAATTAGGATACACACGTCAGCCGCAGCGACTCTTATTCGAGGCCGTAAACGCGCAAGGAGAAAAAGCTCGCGCCGAGTTAAGCCCTGCAGCCTGCGGCAACGTATATATATCGCGTAGCAGTGCTCCTGGCACACGTTGCTGCGATTCTTAGCTACACGCGGCTGGGCACTCGAGACTTTCTTTTAGAGGCGTAACTACAGGGGATTTAGATAAGTGGCGCTGCTACCCTTATTCGATTGCGCCGGTCAGTAGTAACGGCCGAGTTGAGTAAGACGCGATACATCTATATATACCTACGAGATCAAACTTTCGTTTAGCTCTTAAACTATTCAACGACAACACAGCGCCGGGTATATCCATTCACTATATCTCTCTCCTCTGCCTAAGAGTAAATAATACAGAACACACCAATCAGCGGAATCAAGCTCAGACAATCCTCGGCTACTCTCCGAATTTCCAGTGCACTCGAGCAAGCATAACCGCGTATTCAATCCTCTATCTCCTTTGCGCGCACAGAGAGGGAGCTGGAAGGGTCAACCGCGAGACCGAATGAAACATCAATCGCTTATCTCATCCGTCTAGCTTTCTCCTATATACATATAGGTACGCGTTTACACAGCTGCCATATACAGTATACGTATACTACTTCCCGGATCATCCGGCATTTTCCCTTTGGCCGCATGACGTCCTCGGATGATCGCTCAGGCCTTTTCCGATCGGCCGCCGCGTCAAACGCGCAGCTCATTTCGAGAGCCCGCTTTGATCGAACTCGAGGATATATGTGTATACATGTAGGCGAACCATACATAATGGAGAGAGAGAAATGTTTGCGATGCTTTTCCAGAGTTTGGAACGCGTTTGTAAAAGGATTGCATTTTTCCAAGGCTGCAGTACGCAGTAGCCCTTTGTCGGCAGGATACGTATGTGTGCATGTATGGATATTAAAATTCAGATCGTGAGTGGAATTTCTCTCTCTCACTCTCCCATTTTTTTGAAGCTGGAAGTTGATGGAAGAGAAGCCGTGTGCGTGTGTTTTTGAATTGCGCCGTCGCTTTTCCGGGTCAGGTCGTTTGTACTCGCGCGCGAGAAAGAGGCTTTTTGAATCTTCTCTTTATCCGCAATCTGAAATATTACGTGTATGCAAAGCTGGCCTTAGGTATGCATACGATATCGGTACCTACTCCGCCGCTGATAACGACATCATTAGATTACGGTAAATTTGTCTAACGTGTGATGTATGTGTGTGTCGTGATACGCTACAATCTCAGGTATTTAATAAAGACACGAAATCTGCGGCGGGTGAAATCGAGGGTGCCATAAGGAATTACTTCTTTTTATCTTGACGAGTTCCTCTCTCTCTCTCTCTCTCTCTCTCTCTCTCTCTCTCTCTCTCTCTCTCTCTCTCTCTCTCTCTTTCTCCCGCGCTCTCGGCCGATTGCAGCGAAGGAAATAAGTTTTATTGCGCCACAAATCTAAAAGTTTTTATTATAGCGCCGCGCACGCCTCGTAAAGCCGCTCTCTTTTATGGCACTCGGCCGCCGTGTGCGGGATGAACGAGGTTATAATTTCATCAGAATTATACGAGGGAGAAAGAGCTGCGAGCGCAAATCGCGGCGAGGGTGAAAATCAATTTTTTTATTCGACTATTACGGAGCATACAATAATAATCTAGAACGAGCGTCGGCACCGACGATCACTCGTATTTCCCCGAAATACGCGCGTACGTGTCAGACTCTCGCGGCGCATCAGCCACTTTTCTATTAATATAACTCTCGGGCAGAGCCAGACTCTTCGTATGCGGAAACGCACGCAGAGAGTCTGTCGGTGCAGCGTGTGGCACAAAGGTGCGCTCGAGTCTCATCAAGGAGAGGTAATCGGAATGTCTCGTAATCACAGGCTAAATTGAAATTCCCGGGCGATCCGACTAATAACAGAGAAAGTGAGCCAGGCCACGAGAGAGTGTGAGAGAAAGGGAGAGAGAGGGAAGAGGCCGTCGGGCGCTTGAGATTTAGGATCGCGACTGCGAACACTCGCAAAAAGCTCAGCCGGTGCGAAGAGCGACGAATGAAGCTGGTCGTAATTAAAGCGCGTGTTGAGCTTTTTCTCATCGACGTGCGCTGTTGCGCTAAAAAGCTATACATCACGCGATCATAAAAGCTGCAGAAGATATATATATATATATATATATATATATAGAGAGAGAGAGAGAGAGAGAGAGAGAGAGAGAGAGAGGGAGAGAGAGAGAGAGAGAGGAAAAAAGGAACCGACATCATCCCGATATATCCCATGCAGGTAGAGGGCGCATATAAAACCCGGAGGAAGCGAGAACGATAAGTTAAAGTCAGCTGTCTCGGCTGCACGCTCGAGATACTCTTTCTCTCCGAGGCCCTGGAGCAGGCATCTGGCCGCGGCGCCGACACTTGAAAAATTCCTCCCTCTCGCTCGAGCTCATCCTGCACGTGACGATGCCCCGTAATGGCCGGCCTATCCACGTCCACCTTACAGGTGGTATACGGGCTTTATGTCGCTTACGTGAGGGAATTACGCCCGATAGACCGACCCAGTTCTCCGCGCAACTTGCACGCGAGAAAACGTAGCTAGCTCAGCTCTCTGCTCCTATTCATTTTTCTTCCTCTTCGCTAAATAATCCAGCTCACGAACGCTATATAGCGAAAATTAGGTTGGATCACGGTACAGAGTGAATGAACGAACAGAGCCGACGGCTGATTCGATTTTCGGCTGAAAACACTGAGTGCGCCGCTTTGGAATAAAAAAACAGAAAGAGAGAGGGGCTGATGCATCAACTGCCGATCCCGAGGCAATTCCCGACTAAAAGCACTTTGTGTCATCATCGAGCTGCCTACTTCGGCTGTATACGCTCAGTACAGTTCGGCCATGTCAATCCACGAAAGCTCGCGTATCGAGCTTAATTCTCCTAACAAGTCAATTTGGAGCGCCGGGGCTATATAGGTTAATTGGCGCGTATACGCGCGGAAAAAAACACGCGGTGCTGATGACAGCGCATCGGACTCTCGATCAATCGTCGTTGTCGTCGTCGTTGTCTCGATTGTTCGACGACACTCGATCAGCGCGCGCGCGCGCCTGCACACGACGCCAAGTTGAGAGCTGTCACGCAGAGGACTTCTTTTGTCTCGCGTTGCGATACGCGCGTTGGATTTTCGAAAAGTTTAACAAGTTGACAGCTTGAAAATTGTCGAGATCCGTTATTTTTTTACACCCTGTTTCGCGAACAGAACTGACGTAAATTCAAGTACGCGGAAATTGTTTGTCATTCGCAGGACTGCAGTACAGTGGAAGTTTTCGATGAGACCGAAAATCGAAGCGCGCGCGCGAGACTGACGTACCGGGGAAATTTTCAATTTTTGGAAAAATCAAGCTCCGAGATGCGGCCTTTCTGCGGAGTTTCGACTTTTTCCATTACGAAGCGCGAAAACGAAATCGTTGTTTACTTTCAACAACGAACGTTGCTTGTTATTTTTCGGGAGCTCTCTTGAAATACCCGAGTGTAATCTCTCCGATTCATTAGCTCTCCGGGCGTTCATTTCGCAAACCACGTCGTAAAAGCTCGGTAAGTTTTAACTCGAACAACAGCTGCGCCCCGTCGCACACGAGAAAATAAAAAATCCCAGCACGCTTGCGTCCTAACGAAATCCTTTGTTTCCTCGATCCCTGCACATGTCTGCCTTCCGCTTAAAGCCTCTCCATCTCCCGGTCGTCCAGTCGCATCCGTACTCGATTTCAGATTTACATGGGCGCCCACGCTCGTATACCGCCGCCTGTCGAAAGCTTCGCGGTCGCGCGGACGTCAATTCACACGCCGCTTCCTGTCAGGTACAAGCGCGCGCCTCCGGTGCGTCCTCTATACGTCTACCGCAGCGGATTTGCGGATGCGACGCATCCCCGCATTCGATGAAAGAAGAGAGTACTAGACTGCGTGACGCTACACGAGGCTTTGACGCGACGTGGATCTCGACTTTTTTTGTTTTTTACTACCCTATAGGAGCTTCGTATTGTCCTTTGAGCTTCCGGATTGAAAGGGTTGCTCTGAGAGGATAAGGGTCTTTTTTCATTCCGTTAATGCGGCAAGAGGTATTCTCGCAAATTTTTATTTCCGCAGAAGCGATAAGAGGTGATTTGATTGTTTAGGGAGGTGTCGGCTGATCACGCTGAAATTGGAATAATATTTTCAGGAACGGTTGATGAGATTGCGTCGAGAATGTGTATTTTATCTTAGCGGTTTTGATGAATTGAGAGTTTTATTGATTGATTTATAAGTCATACTGCGATAATAAGATGCATTTTTAATTAAAAACGCTGAGAATATCATCATCATTAATCTTAACGAATTACATCTAAATATGATTAAATAATACTTATATAAAAACAATGTAACGTTACACTACCATAAGCTATTAACTTATATCACATTCATTATCAGGTCCAGAAGAGTCAGTTAAAAATTTAGAGATGATCAGCAGGCGTATGTTTTAGCCATTTCCTTCATTGCCTTCATGTTTTTCTTCCCCGTGGCCGTAAACAAAAATTCATCCACGAATACCACGCCACCAGACAGACGGAAGTACTCGTTGTAACTGGCCGGCAGATCTTTCAGTTCTTTGGCTGTTACCTATACAAAAAAATATAAAAAATAGCATGCATTTCTAATCGTGGAAAATTAGAAAAAGATAGAGTATTTCATATGAGAAATCTCACCTTAGCTCCGGGAACTCTTTTCACGAAAGCGAACGGACGTTCGACGTCAATAGGATGTGGCACGTGTACTACCATGACATCCACGACTTCCGGATGCTGCATTAAGATTTCCTCGATTTGCGACGGCGAAATGTGATGATTCTGCATTATTATGACCTGCTTGATTCGATCGGTGATGAAGATCTCGCCGTCTTCGTCATAGTGGCCTTGGTCTCCAGTATGCACCCAACCTGAACAGTTTTCACCACGAGTATTATGATAACGTAAATGCTTACGCAATGTTGAAGTTCTTTTAAAAACAGCGACTGTGTTTACCTTCATCGTCTATCATTTCCTTAGTCGCTGTCGGATTTTTCCAATAGCCGAGCATCGAGTGGGCCAATTTGAAACAGAGCTCACCAGACTGATTAGGTCCAAGTTTTTTCCCTGTACTCAAGTCCACGACCTTCATGGTGATGCCTTCGACAAGATGACCAATGGACTCAACCGTTTTATAGTCTCTGGTTTGTCTAATAGCCAATCCCCCTAGCTCAGTCATACCTGTGCATCACCAAATATTTAGTCGATGCGCCGCAACCTTTATTCGTTGAACATTATTTGAAGAAAGGTATTTTCTTACCGAAACCGTTGGATACGATAGCTTTAGGTAGAGCTTTATGAGTTTCCTCGAGCACCGTCTTACTGGCTTTCGAACCACCCGTCATCAGAACTTCAACCGACGAATAATCGTATCGACTGAATACTTTTGCATTAACCATTTCTGCCAACATACTAGGAGTAACAAACATCCAATTCACCTGCGGACACAGTTAGATTTTGCATCAGAAAAAGAGAATAAAAAGAATTTCGCAAAAAACACATACCTTACACTTCTCAACGACTTTGCTGGTCTCTTCGGGATCAAAGTTTGCATGCAAAATCCTTGTACAGTTCAGGCGAATACAAGCCAAGATAAAGTTACTTCCGGTGATCCAAGACTGATTTGAATACCATAGTGCATTCGCGCCTTTACGAATCAAGGAGTATTCGATGCGACTGTTGACCATGGTATCGCACGACAACATAGTACCTTTCTGAACGCCAGTCGTGCCCGACGAGAAGTAAATGACGCCGACCTGCTTTTTGGCGTCCACGGGCTCGACGTGCTGGAAAGCCTCGATCTCCGCTTGGCTCTGCTGCGCCAGCAGATCACTCAACGACGGGAATCTCGCGTGTCTGCCGTAGACCACGAACTTGCAGCTGCTGCCCACCTCTCTAGCTACTCCGGATAGCATGTCTATAGCTGACTCGCAGACGAACATTACCTTCGGGTTTAAAAGCTCGAAGAAGTACTTTGCTATCGCTGTGAATTGAAGCGTTGAAGGACATTGTACGTGAGAGCCTTCAAAATTTTTCAGAATCCATTTAACAAAGATAGAGCCTTACCAGGTGTCAGTTCGTGATACCACGGGTTGTAGATGGCATTGACGAAAACGGTTGCCAAGAACGGCACGTAATCGTCATTCTGAATGGGGGTGGCGATCACGACGACGTCATCCTTGCCGATACCTTGTTTCTTCAACCACAACGCGCACCGAACGCTCTTATCCTTCATCTCGGCGAATGTGAGCTTCTCTCCCGTCTTCGCATCGATCTACAAAAATGAAAGCATTCAGTCGCATACACATCCCCTGAAGCGCGAATTCCGAATTCAGACGACAAGTTAAGGAATCTCGCTCTAATTACTTGAAAAACAAAGTCCGGATCTTTGTCAAAGGCATCCAAGACAATCTTGGCTATACTGTCGGTCTCGGGACCTCGAGTTGGTTCATTGCCGACGACCATGTTGTCTTTAATGCTGAACATCCGAGTCTGTTGTTTGGCGAACCACTGAAACAAAAAGCGCCCGAAAAGGCAAGCATTAAAGCAATCTGCTGCTGCTGCTGGGTTAGCGACAAACTTTCACTCATCCGGTTTCGTAAAGTAAACCGACCTCGTCGATGAACTCCTGGGCGACCATCTTGTTAGCGAACTCTCACGACGAGTAGCAAACTGAAACTGAGCTTGGAGCGTCGAGGGCTCGTCTATGTCATACATAGTCGCATCAAAAGTATAGTCCCTCTCTTGCGGTGATAAGCATCGTTTACCCCACCCACGAGCTGAGACGCAGGAGATGCGTAAATTTTCCATCTTGGATAGGTAGTATGCGGCCAAGGCATAAACAATCGACTGGCTGCTTCTTTATCGAACTCCCATCAACGATTCTGACGTGTGGTCAAAGCTCGAACTCTGATACATCGAATGTTCGAACGATAATCGTTGCGAGGTGATAGTGTATAGGCGTTTCTTCTGATACTCCGTCATTGGTGTTTAATGTTCCACCGATAGAGATGAAAATAAGCAGACTTTTAATATTCGTATTTGCATGATTTATGTGTAGTTTATGACGGTTTGTCTCATCTGATTTCTATACGAGAATTGAAGTGAAAGCAAGTTGGTTCAATAAAAGATAAGATTTCAATGTTGTGCAAACTTATAATGAGGATCCGCTGTTACTAAAAACGTGCAAACGATTTTGTAATATTGAGCTGTGTTACTATTTCGATGATAAGGAAAAATTATAGACTTATAGTATTGATTAAGCTAACACATAAATCATATGAATTACGCAAAAATTGCGTATACACCCAAAATAAAACACAGCTATTTTAACTAATGTCATTAAACTAAATCTTGCCAGAACTGCTGTAGAGTTGTGTAATGGCATGATTAATGGTGCCAATTCTGTTAAAACGGCTGTTTTATTATCAGTGTACATATCGCTATGCTACACGAAAAAAAATTTATACAGAAAAATAGTAAGTCCGCCCTCGATCGAACAAAAATAATCGGAAAAATAATGACATTTTGCTCGCTTCTCGCAGCTCCTTGGACAATTTCTCGCAAATATTATTTTCTCTCGCTTCCGCGACGGCCCTTTATACCGCGTTCTACTCTCCTTTTGTCGATTTCGCGCATCAGCCTCCGAGCGAAGGAGCCGTCGCATCGCGTAATCCTCCGCTTATAGATGCTGGCTATGGCCTTCTTTTTATATCTCCTTCGGCTCATCCTTTTCTTCGCCTTTCTAATGTAAATATTGACTGTATCGATCCCTCGGATGCGCTGCCTCCTATATTTTCCCGCATTATTCCACTGTTGTTGAAAAGCGATGCGCAACTCGCCGGTGATAATAAGCTAAATAATACGGATTAGTCGCGAGCGTTGAGAAACGTTTACGAACTTTGAGTTAAGGGAAAGTTACAGAATGATTTGTTGACGAAGCGGAAAAGAAATCTTCCACCTGCGGCCCACGTGAACTTATCTATGAAGAATCTTGATATCGATCCCAGCTTATGACTGTTTTATCTCATCACTAACGTATTTATCTCGGAGTCGAGCCCACCGACTCGTTCTGCGCGTTTGTTGATCCTGTTTTCATTGAATGCCTTGAATAATAATAATATGCAAATAAAATAAAAACCAATTAGTCGATATGAGACATACATCTCTAGATAAATAAATGTCAACAAATAAATGTTTCGAAGTAAAAGACGACGCATTCGCGTGTGTTTTTCTGGGACAAGCCTGCTTAAAATTTTTGCTGATCGGCTGAGTATGTTATGCGCTTGATCACGAGTTAACGACATGTGCTTGTCCTCGGGTGCGATAACTTGTTATCGATGGACACCTATTAATGTGTACTTGTAATAAGAATCTTTCGAGAAGCTCTTCAAGCTTATCGTTAAATCGGCACTTTCGTATTATAGGATGAATACACTTATTTTTATCAGATTTATAATATTCCACTTTCAGCTGTACATTGTTGTTGAGTCTATAATTGTACGTTTCCTGTTCGATTATGCTGTCATAAAAACTCCAAATCATCGACCCGATAAACACATTGAGATTATATCTTTCTCAATCGGTGCTCAACGGCGCGAATAAACTTTTCGAACGAATGCATTCCTCCCTCCCCCCTCTACACACACTTCCCCCTATGAGAGCGCGCAAAGCTCATGAATTCAAATTAAAGCAAAATTTGTCGAGAGAGAAACTCGCGGTCGGGGCTGGAGTCCAAGGGGCCGCCATAACGATTCGCCCCCGAGAATCCTCTGCGTCTATTAATTTCCATTCGCAAGTGCTGCTGTGCGCGCCTAACGACGCTGCGCCTCTAGCCCCCCGCAATTACTTCAATCTGCTGTCTCTCATTAATTCGCGCTCTCTCACTAATTACCACGGCTCTATGGCGCGATGAACTTTACTACTTTCCGATGTAGCGAGCCTGTCTACCGAACTGTCGAGTGAGACCGATAAATTCGTAAAGTTTCTCGCAATCTTTTGTTCTTGCTGGAAAAAGTCGCTGACATGCTTCTTGGCCGCTTATCAATAAATTAACATGCGGTGGGCTTGTTTTGACCGAGTGACTGTTGCATAAACCATTTGGATTGACCACTTGAAATATTCTTATAATTAACAATTAAAGACTGCTACGAACTTGAAATTCCGGCGTTAACGGATTAACAATCTCTAGGTTATCTTTATCAACATTACGCCTATATCTCTGTCCTTACAATTAAGAAAATATTGAATCATAAAAAATAAATTTACGCTTATTTTTATGTTTGCAGTCTGAGAACGGAGAGACCAAGCGGCTTGGAAACTGGCGGTGTGCGACGCGAGCTCGCACGAGCTCTCGACGTGTGGGCCAAGAATTCAAAACTTACTTTTCACGAGATCAACAGCGATGCAGCCGACATTTTGATCTCCTTCCATCGGTAAGACGAATATCAAAATATATTCATGCTTTAAAACTTCCCTCCTTGAATATCGTCGATTTTGAAAATCTGATCTATTGAATGTTGAAAAAGTATTAAGTATAGAAAAAAGCTTTATGCTCATCGCTTAACTTTCCCATCGAATTTCCTCAGAAAACAGCGAATACACTTTTCTTTTACAAACCTCCTGTGCTCTCATAAAAAAAGCTCTACAACCTTAAACATTCTGCAGACAACGTAAACAGCGTTGAAATTTCAGCTTCTTGTAAAGAAGCAGCTAAACGCTAACGTTTAAACAAAAAGTAGTTCTTCCTCCCCCAAGGCTATCGTAAATTACATTTTAGAAAAGTGCGATTTTCAACGCTGACGAAAAAGGCTCGGCTGACTGGATTTGTTCTTTGCTTTCAGGGGCTATCACGGCGATGGATATCCGTTCGATGGCAGAGGACAGATATTGGCGCACGCTTTCTTCCCGGGTAGCGACCGAGGTGGCGATGCTCACTTTGACGAGGAGGAGGAGTGGACCCTCGACTCTAGCGGCAACGACGATGGTGAGTGCCTTTTTATTTTCCATTTTTCACTCGATTTTTTTCTGCTGCCACTTCTCCTTTGTGTCTGCGTGTGTATTATCTACCTTCTACCGACTCGATTTATCACTACCTGGTTTTTGCCGCGAAATCTGCTTTTTTCCCGGCGATAGTTGGGGGGAATTTGAAGGATAGCCGCGATGCTGCTGACAAAGTGGGGCAGCTAGGTGTATTAAACGCTCGCGAGATTAGCGGGCTTTTTTGCTTGTCGGGTATTTTTCTTTTTTTTTTTATTCGAGAAATGTAATCGGACGAGTATACAGAGTAGAGTGCGCGCGCGTGAAATATTTGTTTTTATTAACGTTTCGTTCATTCAAATATTTCGCAAATATTTTTATACTACACCGACTTACGCTTTCGAAAACATTCACAAGTTTATAAAGCATAGCAGAACAGAAAAAAGTGATCATGTTCCACGATTCCATTCATCCGACCGAACAAGCTAACGATATATCCCTCCTAGACGAAGCAGCTCAACCGTCACGCAGAAAAAAAAATCAACAGAATCGACGGTACACTAACCCCCCGGTTTACTTTCGTACATACAGACACGCACACCGCGGAGCTTTTCCTCCCGTCGAAGCTCTCGCGTACAAATGTTTGGCTTTCATTGAGACGGATTTATCGTCTCTCGGCGTTTCGGCCGCACCTGCGACAACGAAAAACCGGCCCGGAAGAAAGAAGAATGAAAAAACAACGCAACGACCAACAATAGTAACGCCGCCGTTGCTCGAATGAATGGCCCCGCGAGTTTAAAAGAGGCTGAAAAAGAACAGCGAAGTTGAAATCTCGGCGCGTCGCAGTAAATTCCGGAGAATTTATGGCTTTTTCCGAAACGGCCAATTCAATTAGTGCGCGAGCGCGGGGGATACGCCGATATTCGATTAGAGCTCTGCGGTCGTAGGACGGAAAAATTGCAAAGCGATTCTCGCGAGGAGTCTCCGCGTGTATGCTTGATTGGGGAATGACAACTCGAGTGACTCGCTGCTAACTGCTGTATTTCCCGGCTTTTTTCGAACGTTTGGACACGCTTTTGACGGGTTGCGCAATAGTACGTAGCTTTTGCCGTTCGCGCGAGTTTGTTGCTTGTTCAAAGAATACCGTGGAATAGGATATTAAAAATAGATTCGTTCGCCGAACACGTGTATTTCGTATGCGCGAGATTTTTCCTTTTTAAAATGTATAGAATAATCAACGCGCTGCGAGCTTTGATTTTTTTTCCGAGGTTCAGATTTCCAGCCCGTATTTTCCAAACTCGCGCGTCGCGCAAAAAAGTTGATTAGGCCGCCGCCTCCTCAAAAAAAGACATAAAAAACATTCCGAATTTTCCCGCCATGAAAAATAACTCCATATATCCCGTCGCGTAAAGCACCTATCCCGACGGCAACTGCTAGGCACCTAAAAAAAATGTTTGTACAACAGTCGATCATCCACAGGCGCAGACCGCATCGCAAACATTCCAAGCGCAATTCCCCCCACACACACGGGCACTTTTATCGGGCCTCTCCCAGCCGTCGCTCAAACGCGTCCGCGCCTGCGGTTCTGCTGATTACGCGTGTCGTCGTCGAGATTCGCGGTTTCGGGCCGCGAGTTCAAATTTCGAGAAAAAGCTCTTTTAGCTTGATTTGCGGCTTTTTCACTGTTTTGCCCGATAATAAAAAAAAAATTAGATCAATTGGTTTTCACGTATTTCAAGTGGAATCGAGTGTAAAAGCAGCTTTGAATAAAATACGAACAATTGAGCTTTGATAAAAAAAAATTGTCATCCCTTTGGTTCAATATAACGAATTTTAACGTCCCGCTAGCAGAGAGCAACGCGATATCAAAGGACTGTTTTAACCGAATCGAGTTACACGCAATCAATTAAATCCACTACCGAAAAACATTCGAAAAGCTTTGAGCCGACTGTCAAACGGAAAGAAACAAAGTCATTGAATTATCTACGATACTATAGACTGATGAAACGAATTGTAACGCACACACAAGCGTTTATAAGCCCAGTACCGGCGCGGCGCTGAAACGTCAAAAGTAACACGTAGGATAATTTAAGCGAGCGTACAGTCTTTGTGCTTTTGGTAACGGGCTCGAGACCCGAAATAGCGTCGAGGCCTGAAATTGCACGTGAAAATTCTGGGACACCGCCGTATGGGGCGAGTAGATTGAGCGAAAGCTTGCGTATTTTGGAAACAGTTTTGGCCTTCCTTTGTGAATCTTGATATATCTGGGTCAAAAATTGTCTATACTACTAAACGACGTTTTCATCTCTATGATTAGTTTATTTTATTGGAGCATCTGCAATATAACATGACTTTAAAAACCATCAAAGTTGCTACAATCGGTAAACGTTCGGGATTAAATTTGATGAATTAACAGACAGAACACGGGAAATTACTTCATAAAGTATACACTCCATGGATTCAATGAATTTTATTGAAATCTCTTTAACGATTTAATTACTTCCAACCTATACGTATACACTTTATTTCGGACCTTATTTCCGTGTATTTATTTTTGTACATATCCCCATCTCAATCAGAATAATCATCTGATATTCACCTCCATCATCCCTGTATACACTCCGCGTCAAATCAAGCTGCTATACAGCGAAAATTTCAGCGATTATATAATTCGACGATTGAAACGTCCGCCTCGCTAACACAGCTGTACATAGAGAGCTTTCAGCGATCGATTAACTCAATTTTTCCAAGCGATTAAAGCACGCGGAATAATCCTCGAAAGAGAGAGAGAGAGAGAGAAAAAAATCTCAGTCCCATAACGCGATGGAACGAAAGAAACGGATAGAGACAATTAGAATTAAGCGCGGCTAGAAGTTATTTTCCCATTCGCCGGGATTGGCCCGAAGAAAACCGATTAGCTCTCTCTCTCTCTCTCTCTCTCTCTCTCTCTCTCGGCGAGCCAACTTGTGGCTTAACTTGAGAGACTTCGTTAATACTCGATTTCCCTGCACCGCATCGCGAGTCCGCCGCTGGTGGTGGTGCTGCTGCTGCTTCGTCGCCGCCGCCGTGTCGTTACTTACTCCTTCGGAATTTCTGGGCCAGCTCTTACGCACCGACGGATTTCGAACTTTGCCGGTGGCTTTCTCGCGGTGTTAATGCAATTGCTTCGAAGATTCTCGCAAGCTCTCGCGGAGCTTCGATGCATACCTATAAGCGTACACTTTGAGTGTTATAGTGACTTTCGGAAAATCGCATGTTTCTCGAAGCTATATGTATTATGAAAAATCGGAATCATAATTTAGTCGGCGGAAAGCAATCACATTCCCAAGCGAGTGCTGCGCAGCCTCCAATTCATTTCCTTCTCGCAAGCTCTTTCATCTATAACGCCGAGTAAATTTTCGATCCCAGAAGAGAGCGCACGCCCCCTTCGCGGCGAAATAGTGTATCTTCTTCTTCTTCTTCTCCTCCGCCCACACCTATACATACACCCAGAGCTGCTCCAGAATATCTCATCTCGAGTTCTCGCCCCTACTTTTTTTTCCCTCCTCTGCAGGATTTCCTTTCCAATTTCCGGGCGGTGTGTTTCAGGGGGATGCAAAACTCCGCGCGCGCCCCGTGTGTATACCGGCTGGAATACAGCGCGCGAGCCTCGTCGGTTTATTGCTTTTTCGAGAGCTTATTGCGAGCTTCCGTTCAATTGAACCCCGCGCGCGCGGTTTCGCGCTATTCGCTCTGATTTGTGGACATTTTTCCATAGGGAGAGAGAGAGAGAGAGCCAGCCGTGCGCGTTCAGATTAGCGAGTGAAAAACCGATGTAACTTTGTTCGGCTCAAAACTATACGCGGCACTGCACAGCCGCGAGGGCTTTTTTCTGCTCCTCGTTCTCTCGCTTCTTTTTTCGAGGCTTATTAAAACTTTTGATTGGGTCATTCAGAAAGTTCCCTCTGTTAGCCCGGCGTAATTAGAAGACGAGAGAGATTAAACGAAAAATTCAGCCAATTATCATTCTACCATTTCTCTGTCTCTGCATTAGCTCTCTCGCGTGTGATAAATAATATGCGACCAAAAGCTCCGGTCTAGAACATCGTATATATTCAAGCTCCAGAAAGGCGGACGCACGACGACAGTCACACCGCAATTGTGAATAATCCCGGCGTAACGTCCGTCCGGCGTTATTCTCACGCAAAACTGAGACAATTAGAGGCCGAAAACACGTCCCGTAAATAATGCAGCCCGGAAACAGCCGCATAATAAATGCCGCTCCGCATCAGCTTTGCCGGAGTAAACTCTTAAAGAGAGAGACAGGATTAGCTGGAGCGCGCAGGTGTGTATACGGGCTTTGAGGAGATTCCTTTGCGAGAAGCCAGAGATATAGTATAAATACAGTCGTGCGCGAGTAATCTTTTCTCGTCTTCTTTCGCCGACTGTTTGCCGACGCGATGATGATCCGGAGGCGAAGTAGGCGCCTCTTTGAACCGCTAGAAAAAGAATGTTTTGGTAGTATATGGAACGTGCTTCAATCTCGTTTAATTATTCCTCAAAACTTTATCGCGATTAATGCAGCCCCTCGTGTTCTATCAACATTACGCATAAGCGAAGGATGAAAAAGCAATCGCGTGGGAGGGGCCGAGTCCGCGTATTTCATATTTCCCGGCAGCGGCGCATCCTTCGCAGGGAGAGAGAGTAGCGAAAAAGTCTCGCGGGCGCGCGCATCATCAATTTCGCCGGGGCAGTCGATAATTCACCGGCTCGACCGATGAATTTTCCCCTGAGCCGGGGCTGGATTCTGGATTGGAGCTTACACGGCCTGCGCGCGGGAGCTTTTGCGGGCTAATCGCCCGGAACGAATGAAAGTATATCGGCGGCTGTTTAAGAGTTAATTTTTTGGCCGACTCTATAACGGGGATTTATCACCGGCTGGATATCGTTTTCGGGGATAATTCGAGCGAAAGAAAGTATACTTAAGACGCGGGCATCAGTTCCTTCGACGTTTACGCTGAAGTCTGATCCGCAACTGCATAATCCATTCGTCGCGTTTATCGAAGAAACAAGCGCTGCAGCCGTGTACACGCGATACGTTCTCGATTATTCATCGCAAGACGTTCCGTCCGGTTTACAACTTTTCCCCATATTCGAGCCGCACGCGCGACATATTTCGCGCGCCCGGCGTTGCTCCTTTTCGAATAAATCAACTCCCGTTCTCGCCTCCTCCTCCGTGTGTACATTTACTTTCCTTTCCAGCTTCCTCTTTTTTTCCTATCATTTCGCCGGCTCGTAAATCATGCTTCTTGTATTATACTAAAGGAGAGTATATATAAAGGAGATACCGATAACGCCGGCTTCCGAACGGCAGAGAAGTCGAAAATCGGATTGTTTACTTTTTCAATTACATAAGGCATATACACGCGGTGGAGAGATAACGCGAAGTTCGAGTCGGTGGATCGGTCATCTATAGCGATCGCGGGGAAGTTTGCTGAAGTTTTGATCGATTGCATATTATCGTAATTTTTCCGACAAGGCTTCTCCGAGATTGCATAGCTCTTATCTCGAGTATGAAGTTCCGTGACCGATTGGGCTTACATTGAATAATGACACTTATGCATTTCGATCCTTAAACGATCGATAAACAATTCTGCACACACAGCCATCCTCGGACTTGACTGCAGCGATCTCATTTCCTACACGGAAAAAAATGATTAGTTGTAGTAATCAAGTGATAATTGGTTAATCAAAAATTGGTTATGAGAACTGAGTGCTTGGTTAATTTAACCAAGCTGACTTTTTTACAATGAAAAGATCGACTTTATAGGTGACTAACCACTTTACTTGGTAAGGAGAACAATTTTTCTGGTACATCACTGTTTCCATAGTGGGTCAACCAATATATTTGTTGTAATTACCAAGATATTAGTTGAAATCCGAGTTGCAGCTTATATTTTCAAAAATTTTCTCATTTACCAACTTCTCCGCCTTTGGATTTGAAGGGTCCAAGTTCTCGATCCCCAGTGAGGGAGAAATACATATTAATTGTATTATAAAATTGTAAATATGTAAAGTAAATCTGAAAAATAATGACACACTTGTAAACGGGTCTATAAAATAAATCTGCAATAATTAATAATTAATAAATAAATAAACAATAAGTAATAAATAAAAAACGTAAAAAAATCAGAAAAAAAATTTTTCCTTCATCGTACTGGAAACAAACTTGACTATTTTTTTTAGCAATCAGAACTAAATTATTTCCTGAGCCAACAATTATCTTGGTTGTACTGACAGATTAATTATCATTGTCGATATATTTTGTTTGTATTACAAACCAATATATTGATTAAGATAACCAAGATTAAATAGTGTTTGTCGCCTCGCGACTACACAAAATACAACCATATAGTTGGTTATGGTTACCAATTCTTCTTAACTAAGTCCACTTGGTTAATGATACCAACAAAATAGTTGGTGCCTATTTTCCCAAGCAATTTGTTTATCCCAACCAAGTACTTGTTTATTACAACTAACCATTTTTTTCCGTGTACCTTCACTCTTTTCTCGGCATCGCCTCCTGCGGACGCTAGCATATCGAATTCCGGCTGTTCCATCTGCGCGCGCGCTCTCGCAATAGCACGCAAGCCCTCCTCCTCATAACGGCGAGCTTCCGGCTATGCCATCGCCCCAGAGCTGCAGCCGGAATGTGCCGAGTATGCGAAAATGGATGTTGGGCACAAGTGACACAGAAGCTTGCTTATGTGCAGTGTGTATAATGCGAAGTAGGTGTGGACATGCGGTGATAAAAATTTCGGATGCGCTGCATTCTATATATCTATATGGATATGTGCGCGAGATTATACAGCGTTATTGGGCCTGGATGGATTAGTATAATATGTACGTGCGGTAAGCTACAGGCGGATTATCATTGAAAATCAATAGGCTCTCTCTCTCTCTCTCTCTCTCTCTCTCTCTCTCTCTCTCTCTCTCTCAAGGCACGTTATAATTAGCGGTTTCCAGCGCGTTATAGTGATGAATTGTTATCTGTTAATTACAGCACGCGCATCCGGGATATCAGCAATATGTTACCTTTTGGTTTTATGTTAAAACTCTTGAAAAGTTTTTTAATCTAACAGTATATATGAATATATGAAAAGCACAATTCGTTACGGCCGTACACGAGGAATTCAAGTATACATACTATTAAGCAGTCGCCACAGGTGGTTCGCTCTCTCCGTGTCGCATTATATAATACATGCAAACTCCGACATAACGGGAAGAATTGAAACGTATAATGACACACCTGCAGCGCTATCGAAAAGATCGCACTTTTTCCCGATTTAATTCCGCTGCGGAACCTGAAACAATAGCCGCTAGCCATCATTATTCAATAAAACTCGTGCACTAAAGCGCGGAGAAAAAGGAAACAAAAGGAAACTAAATCCAGCCAATTCCCAATGCAATTGTCCGAAGACGTTGCTGCCGCTGGTCAGATCGCGTGCTTGACGTCGCGCACAACTGCCGGCTAACTGGCGCAATTTCTTCCGCAGTCGAGTACTCGTGCCTGTATACCTCCCCCTCGACAATCGGCCGGTGAAAAATCTACGAACGAGAATCGATACTGTCTGGGCCAATGCTATACACACCGAAGCTCTTTTTGCTCTCTTACACACACTTCTCTGTCGCGTTTCCTTTGCCCGGCCGGCGAAACACGAACGTATTTTCAGACGTGGAATATACAAAGTAGATGGTACACCGCTGGGTGTATAAAGGGGCAGTAAGGGATAACGGAATAACTTGAAAGCCGGGAGAGTATGAATGCGAATCGAACAGTGCGAGTTTTTTGTTTGTTCCCAGCGGTTACCTTGCAACGTAAAGAAAGGTTTTTCCCGTGTACGTGGAATCGCGAAACAGTGACTAAAATCCAAGACATTCGTCGTAACAATAAATAACAAAAAGCAACGCACCGCTAACCGTAGTCCAAGTCCTCGAAAATAATTGCGATCCTCCGCTCGAGCGCGCGAAACAAAGGCCTCTAAGCGTTCATAACTTCCCCTCGGAAGGGAAAAGAAGCTGCAGCGACATAACAACCTCACGCGCGAAAAATTAATGAAGCAAATTTAATTCCAACCCTCACAGAAGAAGAAGGAACGAAAAGAGAAAAACGAGGTCGCGCGCGTGCACGGAAAGGGTAAACGACGCGCGCGGAAAAGGCTCATTTGACAATCTTGCGCGAGCGCGCAAAGTCCCGAATATGGAGGCTGCGATGCTTTTAATTGCCGACCATTTAATTAATGCACTATAGGCGGTAAACGCGACGCGACGCTGTTTTAACGACGCCTCTATACTTTCAATTTTTGCGCGTTTTTTTTTTTTATAGAGATGGGGATCGATGAGCCGAGGAATCGCGTTCGTTCGATTTAATGGGGCGCGTTTTTCAGACGAGACTAACGACGCGTTTATTCGGAGGGAAAGAGGCTGATTACTCTGTTATTAAACACGTGTATTTTGGATCGAGCTCGCGCGTAATTATGCGGCCATTGTACATGACATCTTGCGAATTGCAAAATTTCGCATCAATATTGACCTTTAATGATTGATCCGAATTTCGTACATGGATTATTCGAAATACGATTACCCCTGACGTATGCGCTCACGTTTCGCACAGCTGAATAAAAATTAAACCTTGATGCATGTGCTCGCGAAATTTCACAGAGGGACCAAACGAAAACCCCGTGTAACATGGAGTATATGAAGCGTATAAACCAAGCCGTAAAAAGGCGCCATACGCTCCGCGAGCCCATAAAAACTTGCTTTACGAAGGAGAACTACCGCGTAAAACCGCGAGCTGACGCGTCGTGTGAAAAATGTCGGAAACTTTCTTTATCTCGGCAAGTGCCTCCTCTATTAAAAAGTGAAGAACAATCTCAAAAAAATGTTCCCTTTATTTTTTGCAGGTACCAGTCTGTTCGCAGTGGCAGCGCACGAGTTCGGCCACTCGCTGGGTCTGGCGCACAGCTCGGTCCGAGGCGCCCTTATGTATCCCTGGTACCAGGGGATAACCGAGGATTACGAACTGCCCGAGGACGATAAGCACGGCATCCAGCAGATGTACGGTGAGTACCGGATACGCATAGTTCATCGATTTTCCCTCAACGCATGTGACCTATATTGTATTTATTCGGGATTTTTTAGAGTTCTGATTGACTTTCGTCGAATTATGCCAATCAGAGTAATATCTAATGGAAATAATTAATCACACTCCCCTTCGCGCGTATGGAGAGAAACGATTATTCCATCGCGTGTTTTTGACTTGATTGAATCCCGCAGATATAATCAATGGATTATCTCGAAATAAAAAACAAACCCCCTCCTCGAATTCCACGCGTGGAAATTTCATGGGAGAATTCAAGAGAGATAGAGAAAACCGGCTGGAAATAGACTACTGGGAAAGAAAGCAGCGGCAAAAAATCCGGAGAGCGTGGAAAGAAGGCCGCAGATAAATAAGCGGAATAAGCCGGCATAATAGGTATACGCTATAGCAAAGGTATACGGAGAACAATGGTTGCGATATATATATAGAAAGAGAGAGTAGTAGCTCGTCTCGTTATCTTCCGTGGCCAAACGAAATTGGAGTCCGCGAGGAAAAGAGAGGAAGTCACCGTTTCCGTTCTGACCTCTCGGCTTCCGCTACGTATCGCTCCGTCCGACTTCTCTTCCTTCGAAACGGAAAAGCGAAAAAGAGAAGGAACGAGTCTCTCTCGGGTGCGGAGACAAAGGGGATTGAAATTCGCTCGTATACGGGGATCGCGTTCTGCATCCATACGCACCGCCGCCGTCGGTGCTGATGAAAACGCTTCGTTTTACGCTAATTCGCGTGTGTATAGGGTCGAATTTCCAACTGAAATCAAACCTATGTGCTGACGACGGCTATTCCAGTTCACATCGCACTGCGATAAAACGAGCCTCGAGTGAACACGCGTGTCCCGGAAAAATCTCGAGCCAAATCTTCCAGCCAAAAACGACGCCCTAATAACCCTCGGCCTCACGTCCGCGAACTCCCAGTGGCGTCCTATAAGCGAAATCACCCGGACAATCATAAAGATGGGCGCGACGAAAGAACGAGCGCACACGTAAAACGGCGTCTCTCTCTCTCTCTCTCTCTCTCTCTCTCTCTCTCTCTCTCTCTCTCTCTCTCGGCTGGAAATGAAACGTGAATAAAATACATATATGTGTATAAAGAATGACCGCGCGGGAGCCGCGGTGTCTGCATGTGCCTCTCGCGGGAACACAAGCCCGAGAGCTATAGCATGATTTAGTGTACTGCAGAGCTTAGGCTCCCGCGGGGACCGGCTTCTTCCTCTCTTTGTTATCTCGCGTCTTCGGATGTGCAATACTCTTTCTCTAGCGCCCGCGCGCTCGCTTTATTCCCGCTAAAAATGCATCGAAAAATGGCCGACGCTGTGTACTCTTGTATGTGTCGGCTGGTCTCCGAGGAATCCCAAGACCGGCTATGTTTGGACGGAGTTGCTCTCCCTCGCATAAGTCTTATTTCCTGTGGGGAGTCGTCGTCGACGCGAGACTGGCTTTTTGTTCCGCGAGTTGTTCCGCGCGTATCGAGGCAGTTTGATACGACGCCGAGGCTGTATTTACGATATGTAAATGCCTTCGTATCGCCGCGTGCTGTTGTTGCGGTGTCGGATATAGCCGACGCGGAATCGAATTCGAAGTAGAAATGCCCGGGTTTGCTCGGACTGCGGCTGTTGCTATGGAGTTGACGCGTGATTACCATTTTTCGAATTTTCCCGCGGGAATGACTCTGTATCGCGAGAAATTTAATTACGAGCTGCTGAGTGTTGCTCTTGTTGTTATTATTGTTATGGAAAACACTTCAATACGTGCGGGTGTTGTGTGAAATCCAATCATCCAAGTTCGACAACTGAATTAATTGCTTCTCTTGGATTTGGTCAAAACAGGCTGTCGAAGGTACACACAACGCGCGGACTTGATATTCCGCGGAATTTTCCCCCATGACGCTTCCGAGAAATTGAATATATCGGGATGCAATATGCAACAGCAGACATTTTCGGTAAAGCTCGTACGAACGCGAGTAATTGCGGTATTAATTCCGCGAATACGACCTTTCGATTTATAATTTAAATATAAGAACGAAGCGATTTACATTACCGTCGATTGTTCGAGCCTGACAATGGATCGCGATTTCGGAAAATGACGATTCGACGCATTAGTTCGATTCGCGCATTATACCGCGAAGCTGTTTAAATAGAAATTCAATTAAAGGCGATTTACTATACACTGCGCGCGTCATCACGCAGTGTTAACATAATGAGCAACTCTTCTAATGGCACTTCATATCCTCTCCTTTTTAAGTATTCAATACCGTTGAGTGAATAGCTCTCGATATTATTGATTCTGCCAGCGGTATATCGATGTTCGAGTTTCTGATATATATATATATATATATATATATATATATATATATATATATATATATATATATATATATATATATATATATATATATATATAATATATAACAATCGCGCCCGTACACAGGTGTAATAAGCATCGATAATTAAAAGATAAATACGAAAAAACACATTTCTATCTCAATCTCGCAAACTTCCTGAGCACTAATATCCCCAGCGCGCGGCAACAGCCCAACCGAACGCGATAAAACCAACTTCGCAAAAGACATCCAAACTAGTTCGGTACACTAAAGCCCCGCCGACCCTCTAAAACTACCGCTGTATATACACACACACGGATGCATTAAACCCGCATTTTACTGCAGGCGGGCCAACGATCGACCCTTCGTTAAGCGAGGGACGAGAGCCGCTGGTCAAGTCGGGCCACTTTGAAAGTGCAGCTAAGTAAGCCGGTCTCGCGGTTCGTTTTCATTAACCGAGCCCCGCGGCCACTACGCTCCGGCTAATTATTTAACCGACGACGCGGCTCTATCTCTCCCCCTTCCACTCCTTCCTTTTTTATCCGCGGACCGCGACTTTCGTTAATGGCGAATTTTAATTATACGCGACTGAGCGAGGAGAGCGAAAAATCGGCGGAATAATTGCTTTTTCTAACGGAGCTATAGCCGCGGGGAAAAATTAAAAGCGATCCGTTTTAAAACAAATAACGAAGTCTCATCCCGCCGCAGACGAACGATTCGAAGTTTGAAAAATCTCTGGGCATTCAGCGGTCGCCTTTAGGTATGATAATCAATTTGCCCCCGCAGTATAGTCGCTCGGATCGAGAGCGCAAACTTCGAGATTTTTCAATTCCGAACCTTTTAATTAACGCTCGCCCGCGTCGAATAAATCGAAGAGCGAGTAGAATCACGCGCAAACTCGACTAATTTCGCATGCGGCGCATCGCGGATTCGGCTGATCTGCTCTGCTGCTGCAGCGTCGCCTCTACTACTGCACGTCGTACCTTTACCAAGCTCCATTGGAATTTCCGGACGAAAGCAGGAATTCGACGAAGACGACGACGACGACGAGCCGGCGCATGTGAACGAATGCGGAAAGACGTCGGGAGAGAGAAAGCTCGAACGTTAAACGAGAGAAAGCGAGCTGCATGCTCGCTCCCGAAGCTTTTGGTATTCAGGGCTGGTAACGCGCGCGAGCTGGAAAAAGGCCTGAAAACTCGCTGCTATATTCCCGGGAGAATTATATCCTCTATATACTGCGGAATAAATTATGAGCCGAAAAAAGCTGATTGAACAAACAGTATTGAGCTTTCAGGAGCTAACGCCGTGGAATCTTTATTCGAGCATAGCTTTGCGATCTTTTTCGACAAATTCATTTGCCCAGTCGTTTGATTATTCAAGCAGCAGAGAGCGCGCGCAGGTATCCACTATCGAGGATACAGACTCCCTGGAAACGTGTATACAAGAGGCTCGTAATAAGCCAAGTTTCCCGCGGCTACGCGAACTCGTTATAAAATGGATTAACTTGGATTTTTCACTCCCTCGCCGCGGCGGCGGTACAGATTTAAGAGTTGTTTCCGAACTCGCCTCCCCGCAAACGAACTAAAAGTCTCATTTTCCCCAGGATCGTCGTGCGCGGCAAGAAGTGAAGAAAAAAAAAGGGAATAGCCGCAGCTTTTCCTCTCCCAGCTGACGTACGATTTTCTCTCGCTCGGCAAGTGAGCAAATGAAATTCATTTCGCGAAAACTTGGCCGGCGAGCTTTTCTCCCTCACTCTCTCCTTTTTCGGTCTATATAATTAAATTTCGTTCGGTTTATCCCGCGCCGCGACTTTACGCGGCAATATTGCACGATGTATACTCGCGGATGTTCTCTTTTTGAGAAACGACTCGTTTATTAAAAGTTCGACCGCGAGGATTAATTATACTAGGAGGTATAGCGTTTCGTCGAGAGTCATGAATAGGTTCTCGAGTAGAGCTTGAAAGCTTGAAAGGATTTCAGAGATATAACTGTTTGTTTATTTCGTGTACATAGAGCAGCCGAGAGCTACTCCTCCGAGTTGTGTATCGACATCTCCGGTACGTCGAGACCAAGTACATGATGGTTGACAGAAGTCGCGGAGATGTTCTGATAAATCGAGCCATCGATAAAACGGCGTCGAATCTCCCGGCGTGCGCAAGAGGTGGATTTGACGCGAGATATTGTATTTGAAAAGGATGAGCTTTCGGCTGATGGATTTTTGCAGGCCGCGCTGGTAAATAAATGCATCATGAGATCGAAATTTGAAAAATGACAACGATGTAGCAAACATACGTGCATATGATAACAAGTATGCCCAACATGCGAATCATCCGTATATACGATCAATCCAATATCCTGCAACTCCGCATAATACGTCGGTCGGAATGTCATAATAAGCAACAGCCCCTCGTCATTCCAATCATTTCGCGAGTAATTTTTCCATAATATCCGCGTTATAACAATCCCATTTTTTCCCCAGGTAAAATCGCATTTCAAACAAATAGCACGCCCCGCGACTCGAAATACATTTAACCGCCCATGCGCATTAAACAATGAATCTCGCATCCAATAGCTCTCTCTCTCTCTCTCTCTCTCTCTCTCTCTCTCTCTCTCTCTCTCTATCTATCTCTCTCTTTCCCTTGAAATTACTGATTTATCGGTCCGAGAGCTCTACGTGCCGTTTGCGCATATTATTGTTTGCTGCTTTGGTGCTCGCGCTCTGTGTTTGATTTCGGCGCCTACCGCTGATTTTATCCGCGACGCCGCCGCTCTGCCGCGATTTAATGGCCCGCTTTTGTGCGGTCGTGGAAAATAGGCGATAAACGCTGCGCTGCGCGACCGGCTCAATTAATGAATCGACGGCGATTTATACGCTACTATGCGAGTGCGCGTATCGAGGATTAAAGCCGGATTGTTTATGCGGCGGTGAATTGGACAATTAGCGAAAATATTTCGAAAAAATCTTCTACCATCGAGTATTAGCTCGCTGACGCGTGCTGTGAGAGAAAAGAAGAATTTACTCTTGTAGCACGTGTGTGTATGTGCAATATTTTCCAAGTAATAACGCTTCAGGGACATTTTCAGGACGCAACTTTACGGAAGACGTCGTCTCGCGCGCGTTCTGGAGCATAACTTCATTCTTTTTTATACGTACTTCGAGAGAGATAAGCAAGTTTCTGAAATTTCGCGACGACCTTTTACGAAAACTTTTATACACGCGTGTGTATCTCATTACGCGATCTAAACTTTCGACGCTCGCGCGCCCCTTATCGTGTATCTCCACAATCATGATCCAAACGACATAAAATCCACTCTGTACGAGCTTCCAGCGATCGGCTATCTCCCGACACACTTATCGATCGGCCATTAATAAAAAAATCGTCGCACCGGCCTGCAATTATGTAAATTCGCTCGACGTCGATAAAAATGCAGATTCGCCCTGCGCGCGCGTCACCCCCGTCGCATTAAGCTCGCTTACAGCTACTGTATACCTGTGTGTCACTGTCCCCGATTCGCCGGAATATTAATTATCTGGCGATGCGCGCGTGTGCCTGCTTAATACTGCAACGGTTCAAGAAATTGAAATGTCAGCGCAATTGAGTCGCTGCAAGTGTGTCTCGAGCTCGCGATTGAAGTTCACTGCGGGAACTTATTAACGTTGTTCGCGTGTTATTGAATGCGCGAGCTTTAGGAAAGGGATTTTTTGAAAATCTTTGCTGACCCGTGTATATTCGAATTGACAGATTTAGTATAATCGATTGACAGACGAATCGCGTTATTTAATTTTTTGCAGCAGTCGTTGCGTGTGGCGGATACGGAATTATTTAAATGCGCAGCGACCGACTCACGGTGATATTTGCTGAATGTCGGATGACGATGAGAATTCTTTATTTACATCGATCGGAATACATATCTTCCCTGCTCCCTTTTTTCGATGCTCTGCGAATAAATCGGGTTACGCCGCGACGAGCTTTCGTACAATACGCGCGGCTTTTGCTTCGGAAATCCTTTTACGTTTATATACGGAGACTCCTGATGCCGCATCGGCTCTGTAAAATACTCTTATATTCTAGGAATATGATAGCCTGATGCTGGAGAACTCGATATCGAAATCACATTAGCTTATAGCATAAATTTTATTCTCATCTAGTTCTACAATTTCTTCAGCTAACTTTTAAAAAATTGGGGGCGGGTAGATAAATAAAGTCACGAGAGCATTTCTTTATTCGCCGGCGAGTTTCGCATTCAGCGCGGCAATAAAAATTCAAATTGCCCGCCGAAAAAAGCTCTCTCTCTCTCTCTCTCTCTCTCTCTCTCTCTTGACAATAAAGCTCGAAAACGGGCCTTCTCCCTCGTGCAATATATCGGGCTGAAAGCCGCGTACAGCTGGGAAATGCAGCTCGCGCGCTCCTATGCTGCGGCGCCTCACACGCGTTATTTCAATTGGTAATCCGATTAGGGCTCGAGCCCCCCACACATACATACACCTATGTGTACAAGGACCAACGCATTTCCTGATGCTCACGTGTGCATCTCTCTCGGCAGTGGAACAGCGCTACTGTGTGTCACTGCACCCGCGCGCGCGGCTAAATCTCTGCGCTTCTATATATAACTGTATACGGAGCCGGTAGAGTATAGTAAAGCAGGGTATATATAGGACACACGGACGAGTTGGCCCGATCATCCGGTCGACGCGAAATTACGCACACGCGATAGCTGCAGTCGCGCGCAAACACGCGCGTCTATGTGTATACGAGAGATGAATTTTCCCTGCCCGCGATAATGGCTGCTACTGTCGATTGGCAATACGCGTCGCTTGAAATGCGAGACGGTCGATGTATTCCTCTGTTTTGATACGACCGCTCGAGGCCACGCGATTTTTGCACGCCTGCGGTTCTCTGGAAACTCTGTATCACCCCCGATGCAAATGATTCATCGTTCTTTGCAGTACTTTTTAAAAATTATGTATCTGAATTTCAGGCGCGCCAGAATCCCGACTATGGGGCAAGAATCCAGACTACCCGGGCTACCGACCTCCAGTTCACCGTCCCTCCTACCCGACCTACACTCCGCGAACGACGACGACGACAACAACGGCCAGCACCACGACGACGGAGCGACCTTGGCGAACGCGACCCAGGGAGCCGATGACTCATCCGCCCGATCGACGAGATCACCCTTACCGTCCGAATCACTACCCCGAGGAGAGGACCCGACCGCCGTACTATCCGCCGAGACCCGAGTGGCCGGTGACGCCGAGAAGACCCCACAGACATCACACACCTCCGACCGTTGGTACCACCAGTACACCTTACACCACCAGCACCACGCCGTCCAGTAGGTACAGGCCGCCGGTGAAGAAGGACCTGCCCGACAACTGCGACACCGATTACGACGCCATCAGTCTCATCAGGAGGGAGCTGTTCATCTTCAAAGGAAAGGTGAGAGTCTCGCAAATCCTTATTTATTATAATTAGACGGCGATTATATATTTCAATTTACGATGAATCCCGCTTTTTAGTACGTCTGGAGGCTAAACGATCGCGGCCTGGTCGACGGCTTCCCGGCGGAGATAAACCAGCTGTTCAAATTCCCGATGCGGGTGGACCACGTGGACGCGGTTTACGAGCGCATCGAGGACAACCGGATTATCTTCTTCATCGGCCGCTACTTCTACGTGTTCAAGGCGTTCTACCTCGAGCCAGGATATCCCAAGCCCCTCACCGCTCTGGGATTACCTCCGGATCTTGAAAAAATCGACGCCGCCATGGTCTGGGGATACAACAAGAAGACTTACTTTTTCAGCGGTAGCATGTACTGGAGGTGCGTTGCATTTCAATTTGCTTTTTATGCGTAATAATCAAGCAATTTACTGGCTCTGCGCTATCATCGTAAAATTTCCGATTTACGGTGTTTGAACGGCTCGGCGTCGTGATTGCACTGATCCGACGCAACAAACATTTGAATTTCGAAACTCCGGTAGTAAATATTTATGGAAATTTCCAGGTTTGATGAAAATGTAAATCACGTGGAGCTGGATTACCCAAGAGATATAAGCATGTTTGCCGGCGTTGGACCAAACATTGATACGGTTTTCCAGTGGAAGAATGGTAAATATATACAAAATATAATGCTGATTATTGATTTGATTTTTAAATCGCGTGTTTTAAAGGCAGTTTACGATCTCTGCGTGTTTGCATAATAATCTATTCACTTCAAAGAGTGGTAACAAACTCGTGAATATTAAACGCCCTGGTTATCGCACTCATTCAATTGAGAATGTTATATACTTGCGGCGTTCATTAGCATACTTTTAATATGCATAAACAAATATTCAATTCCAATCGCGATATTAATAATTAAATGCCGCGTGCGTTGATAGGATAATCAATATTTCAGAATTTTTAACTTGTATATATGAAACGCGCTCGTTGCTGTACTTATTAAACCGAGCATATTATAGTTGCAGTGTTCAATTGCAACCAAGTATTAATTTCATTACTTTCTACACCAGGTATAATATAAGTGTACTATAGAATCGATCAGGCGCGATGACTTGTTATAATGATTATATTAAATCGTATAAAGGATTACACAAAGTGTATCGCACAGTGGTTATGTATAGTCAACGCTCATTAGTCATTGATTTATACGCGCGTCTCACAACGCGGTGAAATGCACAAAACTGTTAACAATAATAAAATTTCAACAAAAAATTAAAAATCACACTCTTTCAGGCACGACGTACTTCTTCAAAGGCAAGCACTTCTGGCAGTTTGACGACATGCGCATGAGGGTGGCGCACAAGAAGCCCAAGTCATCGGCGCACTACTGGATGGGTTGTCCCCGGGGTATCGAGACAAACGACGTTGACTTCGACGACGTGCCCACGAAGGCGCGAATCAACAGCATCTCTGCCAGCGGCGCGTCGACGTCCGGCGGATTGGTGCTGATCGCGTTGATGCTTCTGTCGCTGCTGATGAGCCAATCATCGCGTGCTTGGTACACGTAGAATCCGGCCAGATTTGACACATAGCGCGTTTAATGTGGAAAGTCGATGAAGGATCGGGTATATATCGATTAGTTCGATTATCTCCTACATTATGTAATAACGTCCCTGATTAGAGCAATTTAATCAGGGATAAGCATTTCACGCGCACTGTCGCAACCGCGTAGCAAGTAATTAGGTGGACTTTTTCTTTTTTATAATTTAAATAAGAATGAGTACGAATAACTTTTTTAATTGACTTTTACTATAATGCTATACCTTAAATAAAAGTACGAGCTGTATGAAATTATATTACCTCTTTAACGAAAACTGTCAAACAATATACTCACACAGCTTTGTAATTATTTTTTACAAGTATACATTACAACCCTGCGCAAAACACATTAATAGCTGCTTCAAAAAATGAATATGTAGGAAATTACTTATGCTCAAGTATTGTATACTTGTAAATTATCGGTGACTTCACAACAGTTGCAGAAATTTATATAGATACGTAAAATATTTTTATTGATAAGTTTTTAGTTAGCTTAAACTGTGGACAATGCAATACTACACGACTTTTTATGGATAAGATGAACGACAAAACATCTATTATTTGAAATTTATTTAAAAACATATAAATCATTAAACTTTTTAAAAACAATAATGCGAAAATGAGCCATAACTGCCTTTATTGCGAGGAACATTTTACATTCCTCCGTACGCCAATTTTTATCGCATTTTTATTTAGGAAAAATTTTATCGCCCTGCATTACATAAATATGTTATTGTTCAATTTTTTATGTAACATAAAATAGAAATAATTTAGTTAATGGGTTTTAAAACCTCTACTTTGTTATTTTGTTCAATATAATCAAGGAAGAACTTTAAAAGACCATTTAGTCTTTTTCAATTATACATAATGTGTATTAGAAAAAAATACGTATAACTTTTATATATGAATGTAATGTAAGAAGCGTGCAGTCAGTTTTTTAAACTGTGATATTTATATTGAAAGAGTATTGCTAGTCTGCAAACAAAAGAGGGATATTCAAATGTACTTTTTTACTTACAGTGTCTTACTTAAAGCAGCAATGCTTTCATGACAAAATTTGTCTGGCGAAACCCTCACGAATCTTGACGAATTTTGATGCAGATTAGCATACCGAATTTTATCTCAATAAGCTTTATTTTGTAAGCTCACGCTTTCTATGTGTATATATAGAAAATATATAGAAAATAACGAAATCAATTTCGACTATACAGTATACAATTTATATACCGTGTGAGTGCATTTGAGATGGTAAAATCACATCGAAAAAAAATAGAGGCTTCAAAAAAAACTCTGATTTATTCTCTTTTTCATAATTGATTTATGATAACATGACGCACAATTCATTTTTTGTTTGTTGTCTTTTTTCATATATTTATATATAATATAATTTCTCTAACGGCGTAAATCCGAGTAAGAGTCCCAAAAATTGAGTGAACGCAGTGTCGCCTGTACGATGGTATCTACCTCGGCCATACCGCCCATGCCCGTGTCCCCGCACATGAGGTTCTTGGAGATGCACGGCACTTCCTTGTAACCCCAGGATTTCAGCAACGCCACCTAATAATCAAAAACGAGAATACGATGTTGATTATGCCAAGATAGCGTATCCAAATGAGTTTGTTTTTACGAAGATGTAGCAACATAAAATTGACGTATGCGGAAAGAATGAAGCAGATTGTAACTCTGTTAATTTTGGTATACATTTTAAGCAAATAAATTTTTAAAAACATATTCGAATCCACACTATTCATTTACAAAACCTAAATAGTAATAATCCTGGGTCACGTCGCTAAAAGCCACACAAAGTAGATTCAAAGTTGCAAACAATGCATTCGTGATCAGTGACCTAGTTCTCGCTAACGTTACAAACTTGCATTGTCTTACTCAAAGTGAGTTAATTAAATATATGGAAATCTTTTGAATAATATTTTAACAAAGATAATTGAATAAATTGATACTTCGACAATTTTCAAAATTAACGTGTAGCCTCGTCGGTCATTCCGCCAAGGATTCCAAGGATAATAATCAAATACATACAAATCTATAACAACTTTAAAGATAACTGACCTGCGGAGCAGTAACGGGGTGTTCCCACATCTTGGTGTTCATAGCTGGGCAGAAGAGTAGCGGTTTATGGGGATCCCAGGCACGTGCCACACACGTCAGTATATTGTCACAGATGCCGCCGGCGAGTTTGCCGAGAGTGTTGGCATCGAGAGGCGCGAGCAAGAAGACATCGGCCCACTTGGCCAGGTCGATATGCAGAACAGGATCACCTCGATCCTGCCATGCGGCCCACTCGACCGTATCGCTGAGCACCTGACAGCCAGCCGGTAATTCAGCCTCCTTCAGGAAGTGTTTTGCTCGTTCGGTCACCACGACTCTCACCTCAATGTTGCGCTGCCAGAGCTTCTGCACCAGCTGGGGCAGCTTTATCGTCGCCACGCTTCCCGTGCAGCCCACCAGCACTTTCTTCTTCGATGAGGATGCCATTAATAATTCGTTATCTAACTCCCTCTTCTCTCTACTACTCTTAGTTCTGCTTAATTGATTCGTTTTGCTTGACTCCGCGCGAGCGCGCGCGATGCGTGTATATATAATTTAATTTTTTTCCCTATGCTTACGACTAATTTAACATTCGACTCGTCGACGGTAAAGTCCGACGAGTTTATATGACCGCAGGTATATTAATAATCTCGAGTTCGTTTTGTATTATTGTATTGATCAACGACTCGTGATTATTTTGACTTAGCTCTTGCGTTACTTTTATTTTGCGTTTTTTTTTCCACTACGACGGATAATCAACTACGGTCGATATATAGTATATATGTTTTTCTAAGACGCGCTGCAGCTTGTTTCTCGAACTTGGCAGAAGCGGATCATCGATACAACTAGGCTTTTTTCAAGTCTTTTTAGTTTGGCTTGCTTTTATCGTTTATAATTGAACTTGCGTTGCACTAAGTAACGTTTTACTACAACAGCAGGAATGTAAAAGCAATGAGCATTAATTGGCTTTATCGAAGTTTTTTTCTATCTAAAGCTTTTTCTTTTTAGTTTTTTTTATTAGTGAACTTGTCAACGACCAACCTCGTGAGATTCGCCGCGTTATCATGTACTCTGTAGGTGTGGCTGTAGTAGTAGCTGTAGTAGTAATAGTAGCAGTTGTTGTTGTTGTGTTTGTGTAGCGTACTGTTTATGACGATGAGTATTTGGTGAACTTTATGAATAGCAGATTGATATGTTAATTATATCGAAGATCGTTATCCAATTTCTTAAAACATCCAAGCGCTGCAGGCTTTCAAGCTTCAAACATTGCTCCCTCAATGACAATCCTCATTAACATTTGTATGTATACATATATGTCTATATATCTCTTTGTATATTATCTCTCTATCTTATGTATATATATTTTCTTGTGTGTAAATATATAATATATATGCATATAAAACACGAGATCGCGAGATTTCCCTACTCGGGATCAATTAGGCATGAAACACGTTTACTCGTCTCGTCGTTGAACTGTATATATCGATGTCAACCCTGGTTAAAAAGAAAACATTATCAATACATATGAAAGATCAAGAATTTTGCATTCTTTGTTAAGGGTAATATTTGTATTGATAATAATTTTAAAGCTATTCATATATTACAACAGTTTTAAGCTGATTTATCTTCAATTAAATAACTGAAGGCTTTAAAATTATTAAAAAGCTTGAAATAAACTGAGAAATCATGAAACGATCTGTAATTTTATTATCTATACTGTTTTATTATAAAATCAAACACAGTCATCAATCCACTAGATCATTTAAATTTGAAAGAACTTGACAGAAAACACTACATTCTGAAGTTATGTAACAAATTGCTATTGCTTTACATGTTGTAATGTTAAATGCAGCAGTATTACAAGTGGTTACTTTCAATTACAAATTATAATTCATAAACTCAGCTTTAGTTCTTATCTATTAACCTTAACATTTTGTGCAATGTTACTTGCATGATTGTCTACTGAATAAATTAAAAATTTCTAACCAAGGTAACTTCAGGACAGTTCCTCTGTTCGGCAGCTAGGGTCAATTCTATGTAATCCACTCTACGACGAAGACGAAGGGCCTTCCTCATTGCTTCTGCTGCTCGCTTACTTCCTTCTCACCAAATCCAAGCTGAGTCCATTCCTCACGTGCCATCAATCCATTGTCCATACGACAAGCTAGATAGTCTTTGCTTATGTCTTTGCAATTGCTTGCGATATTCTTGTTATCCATCAGACAGCGCATGTACTTGATCATGAAATCACGGCAGATGCCTTCGTGGTCCAAGGGAAAGCTACCCTTCTCAGGTGGCACTGGTGTAAATGACCTTTGTCCAAAAGTAAAAGAGGACATCCTGTGGCTCGTTACAAATTTTTCTTACTTTTGCTGGGGTCAGGATGCATTGAAGTAGAGACATAAGTAGGAGGCAGTGACTGGAAATACAACGAATTGTAAGGTTATGTTACAAAAATATGTGATTTTAGTACTTTTTTACGTTCAAAGACTGTATTGTACTCTTATCTTTTTGGTTATCTTATTATTCTACTACAGTTCACTTCAAAACTACTTATACTGAACTCAGTTAACACTGAAATTCAATTTCAACAAGCTCTACTACTTCTCTTATTGAATTAAATGAAAGTGCTTTGCCGCAACAAATTCATTACTTAATTAAATTCACTGTCCAGCGCTAATCTCGTATGAATTTAAAAGTTTTGAGCAGGCTAATGCATTATTCTAAGTTAGCAAATTTAATTTAATGAACCCACAAATACAGGTATACTCGTCTAGGTTATACATCAAAGCCACACATATATTATTCATTCAAGTTTATTTATTTTAAAAGCCTCTCTGAATTAAGCATAAACTACAAAGCCACACGGATAATCTTATTATTATTTATTTCGAGATAAAATCCAAAAATCTATACCTGCACCATCACGATGACAATTTAATTTCTCCTCGCGCGTTATATCATCGGGGAGAGAAAAGCAAGAAAAAAACGACGAGCGACACTTCAAACGCAACTTACAAGTAAAATAAAGAAACTTGAGAGTTGAGGCACGTATAACGAGATAAACAAACTTCACACAACTACCCTTCTTTACACTCACGCACACGCAGTCATACGCCTATAAACAAACTCGCAGTCCTACATCGCATACACATCCCTCGCGGAGTACAACAATCGAGCAAAATCAATCAACCCTCCATTCATCGACTGCTACTGCAGCCATCAGGGAACGAGCGTACACAAGCGTTGCAGCGCGGGCTAGGTCATGTAAATAAACAAACAAAAGAAAGCTCCATCCTCCCTCAATCAATATACAGAGTATATACAACACACTCACATCGAGTCGTCCTTTCGATGACGTCGTAGCACAGCCCCGAGGAAAACGTCCTTACTCTACGAGAGCAAGCGGAGCTTTGGGAAATATACTACAACAGTACACAGACGAGACGGAAGAGCAGCCCAGCTGGCTCTGCGTCTCGCTCGGGAGTTCAGCTGCGCGGCTGGCCCCCCGCGCGCGATATAAGTATAGAGAAGGATGGAACCAGACCGAAATCCAGTCGATCGGCGGCGCCTGCGCTGATGCAGCCCCTATACGTATTATAGTACTCGACGACTGCTCTGATGTCCACCCCCGCAAACATATACCCTAACTTTATATATATATATATATATATATATATATATATATATACATGTGTAGATTCAGTGTGATGCAGTAGCCCCTCCGGTGTCTACGCCCGTCATGTAGGTAATGGGAGTGCTGCATTTTTTCGGGGCTAATGGCATAATGGCTCTCATGTGTCTTATATGTGTCGCGTGTATGTCATAAGTCATAAGCTTTTTAAAGGTGAGATGTCGATCGGATATCGCTTCTTTCCGGGGGGTATTCCATTCCTATTTATTATGGACATACATACGAGGCGATCGAAAGCTCTGGCGTTAACTTACGTTCATGATAGATGCTTAGCTCTATTTTTTTTATCATTCGTCTCCGAGATAAAGAATTTAAATTCCTAAATAATAGAAGCCTCTCTCCGAGAAGAATAATAAATTGCTTCTGTCGATGAATATTTTTACTCTCCCTCGCCTGTACAGTCCTCGATTGCGGGAAAAAACGGATGAATATTCATTTAAACTTTCTTTATAATTGAAATAAAAACAAACAATGTTTTATATTTCAAAGAAAAATATATAAGGTATACATACGTTCAAAACAACAAACTGAAACATAAAAAATAAAATAGTATGTAATAACAACAATGATTGTGTTCATTTATGTATAGAGTTACACTTTATTTAACACTAAGTCTAAATTCTACGTCTTTTTTTCTTCAAGTGGCCTTATCATCTAAGACTTTATAAATAATAAGGATATCACTTTTATACGCAAATACAACGGAGCGCACTACCCTGCAATCCTTCGTCGTTATCACGCATTAACGGTATATCCGGCTAAATTTACGTCATCAGTCTCGTTCGCAATTAGCTTTTCTTACTAAAACTTCCGTACAAAAATTCGCTCGTCAAAGACGTTAAGGGTTAAAGAGCGACTCATGATTAATATCGATACATTTCTCATCTAAAATTCAGGGACAGAATACACCAGTATAAAATTATCACTGAAGTTTTCCTAAGCACACGACATTCTTGATAAAATTGGAAACTCCGCCGCGATTAACATTTAATCGAGTTCCAACAAGCTCTTCCAAGTCTTTGAATTCTTTAATTTTAGTCTTTCGGTGTGTGTTCTATGATCTTACCCTACAAATCACTTAATGACAATGCATCTCGATTTTATTTTAAATTTAAAGAACAAAGGGTTCGCAGGCTCTTTGAAATTCTTATTTATATTCCGTTAAGAAACAAATATTTTTTTGCAGAGATTGTTCAGATTGATTTAATCATTTTGTTAATCGAAATATCAATAAATCGAAAATAATATTTTTTTAACTAGAATATAGGTAAGATTTAAAATATATGGATCATGAGTTATGGAAGTTGGCACAGAATGTGTAATATAGATCTAGTCTACTTTAGTCGGAAGTTTCGACTGACATTCCGTCGTAGGAAGTTGTATAATTCAATAGCTTTCTACTTTAACACGGGACGTTGAAGATCTTAAAGCTAGCACGACGCTACATTTTAGCGGTCAATTAACGATGTTCAGTAAGCCTTGTTCTAAAGTCTTGTTAACTCTTAATTATATGGATTACAGCGAACGATTGATTTTTAGGCGTCGCTACTTATTTGGATAGTATTACGTTAAATACTAACTAGTGAGATTTAGACAAATTGATATAAGCAATATATAATTTACGTATGTTTCTCAAGATTATCAATAATAGAAAAATATTCAATGGAACATTATTTCTTATATACTTCAAGTCAAGACATTCCAAAGACAAATTACGAACATTGTTAAAGGAAGTGAAAAATTTTCAAAGCCAATAAAGACTAATCAATATTACGGAATTTCCGTAACGACGCCTCTTACGATGACTTATAATAGTTTGTATGTACTAATAGTGGTGAAAATTTCATCACTAATTTAAACGATCTTGTAATTAATTATGTTTTTTCCCTTTAGGCGATTAAGTATTATCATTATTTTTATTTTTAGGATCGTCGTTAAAAGCCACAAAAATATCTTAAAAATTAAACAGGTTTAGTTTTAATAAAGTAACCATGGGAAATAAGCTAATCTAAAAATTTAAATAAAATTTAAAATTAAGAAAACAAAACAACCTCAACTTTCTGTAATCACTTACATTTTTTAAATAAAAATCAACTTTTTAACGCTAAACCTGTTTTTAGAAAACGATTTTTATTGTTGATCGCGTGTGACTGCTCTTTCGTAAAACAATAGGTACGGACTAGCACTTAGGACATCCTCTAGAGTCGTTTTTTGCACTATTGTGTCAGAAGTGTACAACCATTGGCCTGGACGATTACCCCGTCTGTAACAGACAAAATGACCAGCATCGACGGGTCCTCGGTGCTCAATAACGGCATAAAGATAATACTTATGTTTGCCGCGCTGCAGCGATTGACCATTTAGAAGCGCCATTGAATGCAAACTACCCTGTAATAAAGAAACAATATCTACGTTATGAATGTTAATTAGTTAAATGAGTCAATGAAAATCTAGAATTATATTGATTTCATTTTTTATTAATCTAAAGATCTTACTTGTGATTGCGTATTCTTTCTCTTGGTGTCTGTGTATGTAAAAGGATCTAGTATAAGAGCCTCATTGAATATCACAGGATCATCTCTTTTTATTGGCTTTCCAGAAGAGCTCCATGTTGTTCTTGGAATGTGGAGACACAGGCACTTCGGTAGTTTGCCGAATGTAAGAGTTTTGTAAGCTGCACATCGATTATTGCAACCATCACATTGCACGTCATTAATGACTTCCTTCGATACCAGTCGAGAAAGTAAATCCACCAGAGTAAGTCTCTTCCACATAAACCCATCAGTAACTGGTGGTAGAGGTAATGAAACACTTTCTAATTTATCGAAATGTACTGGACTCTGTGTTAAAAATTGTGATGAATTAGCAAAAAAAAAATTTATTTAAAATTTGCATAGTACAAGTTTTTAGGAAATAAATCTTTACCTTCCATTCACATGCTGTGCATATCAATTGACTTGTCAACAAGCCAGAAAATGGATGGACTTTATTGGAAAACGAAGGAGTAGTGTTTTGTGAAGGAATGGCACACATTGAACTCCATGGCCTCAGAGAATCTCCATCATCACCACTTTCTCCAATTATTTTTGAAATTATTTCAGAAGATCTCGCAAGAATGATACCAGGTTTGATAGATGTCATGGAAGCTGATACGTTTGTTATAGACTGTGCATAAGTCACCACATGATTGCTGAGATTTTTATTTGTTTCCCTTGGAACTTCGCATCTTTCATTAGCTGATGCAATGTCATTGCAAGACACACTTCTCAAATTCACAGGATCTCCGGATCCTTTTATATCAGTTATCACTAATGGAGCTTTTGGCAAAGCATCAGACAAGCAACCCTTCTGTAGAAATTAATTGATCATTAGGTTTTTGCATAAAAGGAATAAGAAATGCTTTTGAAAAATTAAATAACATACTCTGCATGCAGTCTGCAGTTCAGCTTGAAGAGCACTCAGAAAAACGTGAAATAATTCGTGAGCATCTTGATGCCCTGGAGCAAAATTCCAGAGAGGACCCAGAGAAGTAATTACTTCAACTGGCCTCACGCTTCCAAACATATCATCCGTAAACCCATTGATTTCTGTCGCAAAGATAAAGAAAATATGAAAAAATATTTTCAAACTAATTTGATGATGATGGATTAAAATTAGTACGTACTGTCTATGACCAACATCAAACTGCTTGTAAAAGATTCTCCCTTCACATCCTCCTGCCTTCTTCGAAGCCACTCTATGAATGCTGGACATGCTGCTAAGGACTGCAGCAACGAGTTCAGGAAGCAAGTATACCCTAAATTTTTAATTCCAACGACTTGGCCTGCAAAACAAAAATAAACAACAATCTCAAGTCCTAACCGAATAAACCTAATCCTGCTCCATTTCTGGCACACGATCAAAAGCATAAAGCTCCAGCTGTTCATTGAGTAATTAAAAATAGTCGGCCACACAAACCTTTTCTCCTTGGCCTAGGTGAAGGGCCCCAGAGTACGAAGGCTCCAACAGCCAGTGCAAAGCCCACAGCAGTGAAGACAGAGATCTTATCGACGTCCATGGCACAAATGTAGACGAGAGAAGCGTCGGCTCGCTAGCAGCTTTTGACAAGCTCTTGAAATTGTTATTGTTTTGGCTGGAGAGGGCTTAACCTATGCTTAGATCGATGAGTCCATTGACACGAGCCAGTGCGCTACTGGCGAGACAATCATCTTCTGTTATCAGCCTACTATATCTTTCGGCTTTCGTTGCTTTTACAGGCTAGAATAAGTATCTGGAGCTCTGGCGTCAAGTGACCTTTGCGTCGTCTCCGTTGTGGTAATTAGCACGACGGTCTCGTGAACTTTTCATTGGCAAACAGTTGACAAAAATGTGCGCATTTCAAGTTCGTCGGCACTTTTCGATATACTTGAGTACGTAGGACAGCTGCAAGCCCCGGTTAATTATGGCCGTGAAGCTCAGAGTCTGTATACTCTATACTAGCTTGGAAAAATCGATGAAGGCGGGCTGCTATAAGAAGTTGGGCGGGATGAACTTGACACCGGGAGATGCCTATTTCGCGGCACGTTTTCGAGTCCTCCTTTTTTAACGTAATCTTGGTATGTACTCGCACATTTCAACACAGTAAGTGATCATCTGGTTTCAATTCTAACGCAATCGACCGTAGTTACTTTATTTTTTGCTCGGCTCACTGGTTCTAGGAAGTTTTGTCTACAAGTTACTATAAGCGTCAAGTTCATGCAGACCTGATCTTTCGAATTTTCGCGCGTATTATAAAAAGTGTGATTCACTATTGTTGTTATTGTCTTGAATTTTCTCCTTAGATTAACAGATTTCGTGATTGGTTTATTCTAAATAAACTTTTGATCAATAGATATAACGCCATCGTCGTCACTTTTCAGAAACAATCTATATACATATAGTTTTAAATAAATAGTTTTAAAGAGCTGCCAAAAAAAAATTCTCCATCTATTCGACAAACATATTTTCTTATCTGCGCATATACATCGTCAAACAACCGAAGCCTCAAAAACCTATAATCTATCCCCTGAGCTATATTTACTCTCTCAAAGACATCTCACACCCTCGTTTTCCCTCTTATCTCCTCCTTGGCTTTTCCCAAAATAGTCCCTTCCGTAAAACCGGTCAGTTTTTTCTCTTCGGCAGGTACCTTCCCGCCAAAGGGAAGAATTATCTTAAATGCATGTAGGTATACAGAGACTGAAAGCTCTTGTATGGCTCCTCAGGCTACGGCAGGTAGATTCACGGGTGTTCCAACGGCTACAATTGACGCTGGGCGTTTCTCTGAATGATCCCTTGCTGGTCTTATTGCCCTCGTCCTTAGACTCCGAGGGGCTACTATATATATATATATATGTGTGTGTGTATATAGGCGTACATAAAGAGGCCGACGGTGACCGGGCGAAAATGACTGAGTAGGTCGGAGGGGAAATTTTCCGGCAGTTGAATGAATTGCACGAGCGGGGAACGGTATAGTCTGTAAATTGTAGAATTATAAGTAGGATCTTCTGGCTGCCCTGTATCTTTTATTGTTAGAATCGTTTAAATTTGTTATAAACAGTAAATAGCTACATACATTTTCCATTCAAATATCGTGAAAAAACACGCTTGGATTGCACGTCCAATTTACGCTTAAAAAACTATACCTAAGTCTCATGAATAATATATACTAAGGGATTTTTCTAAACGATACGAATAACCGTAATGAGCAAAACCATCGATAATCTGACAATTGCCGTTACAACAATAATTACACTCCTTAAAATAATAATAACACGTCACATCAAGTGAAAGAATGCAGCCTATATTCTTTAACGCGTTTTCGCAGAAAAGCCGTGCATTTTCACACCCATCTCTCGCGGCTTTCTGCTCCGCACAGGCAGAATTTCTTAATGACCGCAGAGTAGGCTCGAGCGGCAGTGTGAATACACAGAAAGAATTTCTCCGAGAATGAAAGAGCCGAGTGCATGGTGGAGGGGCCCCAAACGAAGCGCTGCTGCAGCGCGCCGAGAGGGACCGTAAGATTCCGAGAGTAGCCGAGCTGAAGCCGATCGCGGTCGGCATTTTTCATTTTTATCCGCCCGCTCGCTCGAGAGGCCCCTTCTACACTCGACAGTTGACGCTCTAATGCTTACCTTATCGATTACGACGTTTGCCTGCACGATCAGCCCGAGAAAATCGCTCGAGTTCCGCTGCGATGAATCAGCTCGTATCGAAGCGTTCGGCTGATCGACAGTATAACACAGTCAAATGCGGAGAGTGCATAGCGAGTCGGAAATGAGTGTTTAGGCTTAAAGTGCCTTCTGCACTTGCACAGCCCGCTACGCCGGGGTGGGGGGAGAGAGAAGGGACAGCAGCGAAGAGCGAGAGAGAAGAAATCTCTCAGTATACCGAGAGCAGCAGCAGCAGCGGCGGAGAGTAGATACAACGCTCGACGGCCGCGTTTGCAAACAAAACTCGCGCGCGCACACAAGCATACGATATACATTATACGATTATACCGTATAAAGTAGTGTCGCGCTGGCTCTTCACCACCTCACAAGTGCAGTGACACATCCGCAGTGTACTACAGGACCACCTCGAGGAGGAAGCTACCTGCGGAATACAACGTCGAGTGTTACATGCTTAGCTGCGCGAGTGAACGCAGAATCTAGAACAGACGGAAAGTACATAGGGGTATAAGATCGCTCGCTCGCTCGCTCGCGCGAGAGAGGCAAGGATAGCATAGCGAGGCGGGAGAGCGAGAGAGGACGATTTAATTGAGGTCCCCCCGAGGCAAGCAGCGGCGTGGGAGAGAAGAAAATGTTCCCACGATCCGGCAGCGCGACCTGCGCCGCGGCCTCGTACGTGTGACTACGAGCAGGAGGAGGAGGAGGAGGAGGAGGCGAAGGAGAGATAGAGAAACGGTGAAGGAGAAGAAAAGAAGAGAGAGAGAGAGAGAAGAGAGAAGATCTCTGCGGTTTTGGGCGCGAGAAAATCCGTTGAGAGACAGCGCAAAGATGAACGTGTGCAGCCAGGGACAACCGCCACCGCCACCGCCGCCGCCGCCGCTGCAGGACAGCCGTGGACACGCGGTCGTCGTCTGGGAATGGGAGAACAGACAGGGCAGATGGAGACCCTACAGTCCTGCTGTCTCCCAGCATCTCGAGAGAGCTCACTGCAAGAAGCTCACCAGGGTCTTCCTCAACGATGCCGATCCCAGCCTCGACAGGTTCGTTTCTCTCCCCTCGACTATATATCTATACATGTAAATTGTAAACTCGTATTGTGTAGCCTGGATTCTCGGAACGGGTTTGCTTCGCTCTCTAGCTATCGTGCAGGGGCATAGGATATGCGTAGAAAATGGTTGGATGCTGTGCGAGATCCGCCGCGAGTGTTTTGAGAGCGAGTGCGAGTCGATGTTTTGTGTATGGTGTGTACTCTCTATATATGCGTGTATGTATATATTAACTCTTAAAAAAGGAAAAGGTTAGGCGAGTTTGATATATTCCGCAACAAAATTACAGATAGAAAAGAACTGAGATCAATCAAACAAAGTCAAGTTTATTATATTTAATCGTAAAGAATAACTCTCAAGATAATTATACTACGTCACTTGCCATGCCCGTTTCATTGTACTTATAGTGTTTGTATGACGTTCTAATATATATAAAAAGAAAATTTAGTTGTTCACCTATAAACAAAATGAAACGGGCATGGCAAGTGACGTAGTAATTATCTTGAGAGTTATTCTTTGCTTCATTATGATTAAATATAATAAACTTGACTTTGTTTGATTGATCTCAGTTCTTTTCTATCTGTAATTTTGTTGCGGAATATATCAAACTCGCCTAACCTTTTACTTTTTTAAGAGTTAATTTTTTTTAGAGATTTCAATCCTTTTTTTTAAATTGTTTAGAGTATTTCATATTCAAAGTCGTGAAAATAAAATATAAGTATCTTTAGCACCATTCGACCACAGCTTTTTTGTAACATTTTTATTACTAAGATGAAATCACTGATTGTTCTAATATGCATCACCCTCGAATTATTTATACACCTAGACACCACAAACCACGGAGCGCGCCACCTAGATCTCATCGGCCACCCTGTACCTCTAGACACCTTCCTCGAATGATTTTTACACCTAGACACAAAAACAACCCCTTAATTCAAAATATCGTAATATATTATTATATTTTCTTGACAAAGCAATTCTCATCTGTATATAGCTTTGCGGCCAACTTCACGGTCCTTTCACATTTCGGGCTGAAGAAGAAACACGTAATTTTAGCATTTGTAGATTATACACTCACATATTATAAAAATATGCAGCCTTTTCACTAATATTTTTGTTGGAAATCATAGTTTAGCTCAGAAAACATACTAATAAGCCAAAAAATCTTACGAACAGTAACAATAAGCATTTTTTTCTGTATCATGAAAAATCCGAACACCAATATAGAAGTAAATAGTGTCACGGGTACCGCGGCTTCGTCTGCTTCTCAAACTCGCCTTCGTGGCGCTACCGCGCCACTTGATAGTTATGTACTCGGTTTGGTCTGTGCAGGTTGCTCCGATGCGTGCGCGTGCATTGCGCTGCGCTCGGAGGGAGAGAGGTCTGAGAGAGCGTGCGCGTGAGAGAGAGAGAGAGAGATGTGAATTACTCCAACAGGTGGATTTTCGGAGCATGGCATTTAATGCCGATGTGTGTGTGTGTGTGTGTGTGTGTGCTTGTGCAGGTGAAAATCCATCAGGGGGTTGGGTTTGATGAGTGGATTGCTGTTCTTTAAAATTCTCTTGCGCTTTTTTCTTGGGGCATTTATTTTCGGAGTTGTTTTTGTGTTTTGCAATAATGGCTTTTTTGCATGCAGAATTTAGACCGTCGTCAAGACTCAATTGCGAGGTCAATTGGTTGACGCAAGAATGTACAGTTTATAAATGGATCTTGGTCAACTGCAAATATTTTTGCTCTAATATACGCTTGTTTGCCTTATAGATATAAACCGTAATGATAAATAAACTAAATCTTTTCATTTATACTTATCCTGTTCGAAACATTTTTTGCGTTGGTATTTCGAATATTCGGAATATTTGTCTCACACGCTGCTGCTCTTTGATACACGATCCGAACTCTCACGCTTGGAAATTCGAGACGTCGGAAAAATATGATCATCGGGAATTTCGGAAGCGATACGGTTTTATGGTTTCTTTTTAAAGCATGCGATACTTGCAAAAAAACGTCGCTAGTATAATATACCATGAAGCTTTTTGAAAAACTAAATTTCAAATAACGAATTTGTTTATTAAATCCCAATGTAGATTTGTTTAACACTGACTTGATTGGTTTGTGTTTTATTAACTCCATACCAACAATGTGAACTAATAAATTGTGAAAACTAATTGAATGAAATTTCAACTTGCTACTGTCCATCAAATGTGATCGGCAAGCAGCTATTTTTGCACTAGGTATTACATCAATCTCAAAACAAAAACTCAATGTACGGAGGATGGTGATGAAACTCATGGAGTCAGGCGAATGTTTTACCTCCCTGGATCACCAGCAGGCAAAGGTGCTAAATGGGAGTGGGCAGGAGATACAGATGATTGGCACACTTATGACATGGAAGTGCAATGCTTGATTGAGGAAGCTTGGGCAAGGGTGAGTTTCTCAACAGATTTAATTCTATGTGTTGATTGATTTCATTGATATGATATAAAACTTAATATTTTCCTTCTAGGGTGACAAGACCATAGATGTTTCCAAAACTTATTTAGGTTTTCCATACATCATAAATTTTTGCAATTTGACACAAGTTCGCTGTTGTACTGGCTATGTCAGGCCTATCAGGAGAATTCAGCAAGCACCTTATCCATTGGTCAAAGTTACATTAGATGAACTGCAAATAAACCCAGGAAGAAGAACTACCTCTACAGTTGCCAAAACTGCCAGCACAAAGACAATGCATAAGAAACCACCAAGTAACAATCCAAAGAAAAATAGTAAAAAGGTATTCTTATAAATTTTCGATTGTGCTGCATTTTTTTTGTCATTGTTTGTAATTTATACATTTTTTTCACACCAGAATAAGAACGGCGAAAATGGTTCATCGAATATTGCTCGCGTCATTTTGAGCAATTTTAATATATTCAGTAATAAGCATGCCATAGATCATCATAATAACGCTGACACTAATACAATCCAAGCCTCGCAAAAAAGAAGAACATGGGATACTGTTTTGGATGCCGACTCAAGCAGTACAAAAAGCGGAAGAAGGCCTAGTGTTGATACAGTTTCTACATACTTGAGTCACGAGAATCCAATAGATTTGCTAGATAGCAGTATGGGAAGTGATGACGCTTTCAAGGATGCTGTAGTGGGTTAGTATAGTAAAATATACGAATTCGCATTCTAATTACACTTTTGACTAAATTGTAGAAACCATCTTATATATCTAGGTGTGGACGTAGCTTCGGACGTAATATCGCATTACGTGAAAGTAGTCGAAAGCGACGGTACAGATTCTTGCCCTGTATGTCTAGGAACTCCAGAGCCTTTAACGGTTGAATTGACACGATGCAGACACAGATTGCATTTAGCTTGTCTAAATGCAATGCTGAGTTCGCAACGTCATCCCATGTATATACAGTGTCCAGTGTGTCGTATGATTTATGGAGAAAAACGAGGCAATCAACCGCCCGGCTCGATGAATTGGACAAGATTGCCCAGGTCTTTGCCCGGTTTTCCAAACACAAAAACGATTCAAATAACTTATGAGTAAGATAAAATTTTTCCAAATATGATTTATCAAAGCGTCGACTATCCATATAATACCTTCATTAATACATTTACAATTTTTTATTCTTCAGCATTCCATCGGGAATCCAGGGACCCGAGCACCCTCATCCTGGTCAGACTTATTATGCAGTAGGCTTTCCACGAGTCTGTTACTTGCCTGACAATAACTTCGGTCGGCGAGTTCTGAGACTGCTTCAAATTGCCTTTGAACGAAGACTGATTTTCACGATTGGACGATCAGTGACGACGGGTCGCGAGGACGTCGTCACCTGGAACGGGATACACCACAAGACCGAACTCGGACCGTCTACCTCTGGTCATGGTTATCCCGACGTTATGTATCTAGAGCGTACGCTTGCAGAATTAGCCGCGCAGGGTGTGTCGGACGGTTATTCTGTGTCACCTACTCCGCTCTATCAGGAATTGCATTAGCGTGCCTGATTAGACTATTTCATTGAATCCGAACATTTGAATTCGCTAGTAAAAGAAATTGTATGAATGAGTCTTTAGCATGAAATACCTCCGGGCATTAAAATATTTTTGAAATCGGTTATACTTTTTCAAAAGTAGTTTTTGTCTTGCAAGAGAATGCGCAAGCCAAAGGCTTACGAGTATTTATTTACTTCTGTCCTCGATTGTTATTTTAGATTTTGTTCTTTTATGTTAACTTCGACTTGTAATGGAAGTTCGAGCGCAAATTCGAAGCCTTATTCAAGTGTTTAAATAATTATATAACTTACGGAAATCGTATCTAGTCACTGATTTAATTTCAGGTTTATAGATAATATTCAAAACTATCTTAATAACGCTAATTTTTTCATTAAAATTCTTAACGTTAAAAGTAACAGCAATGATTGGCACTAGTGGAGAAGTAAGTCTTTAGAACTCTGTATAATATCAAGTGTTATATCATGAGATTACCCTTTAAAGTTATAAACTGTATACAATATAATTTAGTGTAATTACGCTTCGCTCGAATTTCCTTACACGTTATGAAATACCATTGGCTTTAAAATGAATAGTTTTTTTAATTATTTCTTCTTTAATTTATATACAATCGACATCAATTCTATAGATCTACTAAATCGTAGTATCAGTCGATTAAAGATAAAGTAATTATTTAGAAAAGAAGAAATAATAAGCAAACATTTGTCTTTGAGACAGAAGCTTGAAAATTGATAAATTATCAATTCGGAGTTTACAAAATACTGAAATTTGAACGACTTCCGCATTTTTGCTTTATTATTGAATGTATCCACACGATTCAATAACTAATTTAGGTTAAAAGTTCGGAAATGTCAATTAAATTTATTGTTTTCAATGAAATTTCCTAATGACATATGCCTTTACATTTTACCTCAAGTTTGTTTCCATAAACAGACGTTGAGTCATACGACTAACTACTAACTATAGGTATTTCTTTGGGAATTTTATCGACTGATAAGATTTCTTGGTGGAAAAATTTCGTTGGAACTTTTTCTTATCCTGCGTTAGTTGTATAATTATTGATCATTGATCAAATTATCCTCTGCAAGTCAAATACATTTAAGTATATTAGGCAAGTCGAAAGTCAATGTCTCAAAGAGTTGTTCCACCAAGATTTAGAAACTAACAAAGTAAAAACTGCAGTAACTAGTATATAGTTCCGTAATAAAGATTATTTATAGATTAATATTATATTGTAGGACGGTAACAATTATTCCGGGCGTAGCAAGGAACTGATAGATTCTATAAGTCACTGAAGACTCCAAGAGTTCGACTGTACTGACTTTGCCAAGAGAGTATTTTTTAGGCATTTAATTACTGTAAAATTTATTCGTAGCAAGTCACAAGCATATGTAGGGTATTTGTTACAAAGTCGTGCAGATCATCTCAATGCGGTAATTTTTTAATTCACAAAATAAGGCGATCATAGATTTTTACTGTCCAGTTCTTCCAGTAGATTAAGTATGGAATCAAATAAAAAAATTTAATTTAGTTATTATAGATTGTAGATGAAAAATATTCGAAATTTTGCATGTTACGAAATTTATATTATTTTATAGCAAATAATTTTTTTATACAAAAAATGTATACTTATTAACAAACTTTATGAAAACCAAACTGCATATCTTTTGTACAGTTTGTGCAGCTGGAAAATGTATGTAATAAATATATATATATATAGAATATTTATCACATTGTTTGAATTTATTTCCAAAAATCTTTCAGTTGGCGGTTATTTTTAAGAAATTTTAAGATATCACATACTGTAAAAAAGTATAGGGAGGGTCAGTAATCTTTACAAGACTGTTTAATTTTACAGCGCAGTATCCCGGTCCACATGCAACGGCAATGATATATTTTTCGATACAGTGATATATGCGTAAAGTGCGATTTAACGTACGATTCGCGCGCAAGAAATCGCATTTTACGCCTCCTGCATCGAATAATATACTGTTCGATAAGCGTACGAAAATTCATATTTTTTTCATTCTAGTCTCATCTTTTATTTAATTCATTTCAATTATTATATCGATAATATGTAAAATAAAAATGTGCGGATATCCGCTGCACTTGTAACGTTATGCTTGCACCTACTTACATATACATACAATAACTGCAGTGTGCTGACTGCTGAGTACAATTAGTATAAAGTACTCGCGATCTAGCTATACATTACATTATAGGTAGTGTGTGTATATACATCTATATTTATACACACGAACGAGCGCTCGCGCACTGCGTATTTTCCCCGAATCGTAGGCCGCGACTGTGCATGTAGTAGTAACGTCTGTCAATCGCGTCAGCTGTTCGTTTTTTGAGGTTATGTCACCAGTCGATTAATCGGTATTCTTTTCTATTTATCGATGCCCGTCGCAAGAAATGTCCTCCGAGCTCGAAAAAGCGGACAGTCACACGCTAGTTGAGCTAAAAAAACACGTGAAAGCCAACGCCAAAGCCCACATACTCAGCTGCCTAACGCGACTCAAGGGGGACTCGCAATGTTGCAAGCGCTTCGTCAAGGCTGGGGGCCTGGACCTCCTGGTGCAGCTGCTGCGCTTCCAGGATAGCAAGATCATGAATGCCTCGCTCAGCATACTCGCCAACTTGTGCTTGAACTCGGATGCGAGGCAGCAGGTAGGCCAGAACTTTTTCTTGTTGGCAAATAAAAGAGTGTCAACATTGTTGAGTCGATTATATTTATCGTACATGTTGAATGGGTTCTGTTGCAGGTGCGGGACACAAACATCACTTTCAACACAATATGGATATTAAAAAATTTGAAAATGAGTGAAAATTTGCAATGTCGAGCTTGCAGACTTATTGGGAATCTTGCAGACTGCAGCTGGCATGCGAAGGCCTTTTATGATGCAGGAGTGGTTTCAGTATTGCATGACATCATCAAAAATAAAGCTAATGTTCCAACTTACTTGATGGCTATCAGGGCTGTTAGGTAATAATCTTTTTTTTTTCTGAACATCAGGCATTTAGGTCATGTTAAACTCATTATTTCTTTTCTTTTTAGAAATATCTGGAGTATGTGCGATAGTAGCAGACGGAAAATCATTGAAAGCGATATTATCAGAGCAATCACAGCAATCTTCATCGATGTTGGCAAAAAATTGCATGAAATGAAATTAATGGACCTGGCAGAAACCTGCTTGAAAGCCATGTGTGCATTTCTGGTTGGTTCTAATTACGAGTGCGCCAATCAAATGTTAGGAGAAAAAGACAATGAAGGTTTCAAGACACTTGTCTCTTTGTACGAAACGCAAAATAAATTGGCCATAAAATGTGTGTATAGTCTGGCCTTGATACCAGAATGTCGACCTCCTCTCGGTGATTGTGATGCCGTTGAAGTCACCGTCAGGCTCGCGGATACCTGTTCTTATTACCATCATGAAATCGTAGCTAGTCTTTGTTTATTCTGCCGCGAAGCGGTAAATCGCATACGAATCCGTTACTGCAACGGTCTACAGGTCATGCTGGACCTTCTAAAAAAGGAGGAGAACGAACAGTACCATCCTGCGTTGCTGCACGCTCTTGCCCAGTTCATGTACGACGACGAGAGTATCCTGATAATGGTGAAAAATGGCCTTCTCGACATACTGGGAAACAAATTGCAGATATTGGCAATCGAGGCACCAGTCGAGTCGGAAGAGATATCGACACCTAGGAAACGCTCGGGAGATCGGTCGCCGTACAGGAAAGTCGATGCAAAGTACAACAGAACCAGTTCTGGGAGGTGAGCTGAAGTGATTATTGATTTGCAAGAGCTTTAATAACTCGACGATTCGTAACGATGTCGATTTTATTCTTACAGATTTAGTCTGGACTATCAGCAAGACGATTGGAGCCCCAGAAGTGCACGTAGTGGATCGTCTACTCCACCTAGCACACCCCCAATGAAGTTGTTTGAAGACATAGAAAACTCCGACGATGAGAATGGGGAAGAAAATTACAGTCCCGTTTGTAGCGATAACGAGTGGGCCGAAAATGGTTTGACATTGTTATACATCTCTGTAATCACGATATAAAATACATTGGTTGATAACTACTACGTTGTTGCAGAACCACAAGAAGAAATCGAATCTTTGAACAGTTTTAATTCAACGACGATAGAACTGGAGGAAACTCAGGATTGCGGAAAAGCAGGGAAAAACGAAGCCAACAAACATGTTGGCGCATGGACTCTTGCATTGTTGAGCAGATTAAGTTACTTGGACGATCCGATCGACAAGCTCGCCGATCCAGCTATGATAGGACCCCTTGCCACTTACATTAAATGCGCAAAAAATCCGAAAGCTTCGCGAATACTTAGCAGAATCGTCAAGTAAGTAGTTCTATTAATTATAAATCTCTTACTTTTATGAAATAAAATTAATTCGTACTTCATGATTTTCGTAGAAATCAAGCCTATCTCATGCCGCTAATCAAACAAGGATTTGTGTTTGAGGCTCAGAATCTAAGCGGTTCGGAGCAATACACGCGGCACATGTGTGCCTTGGCAGAAACGGGTGGTGCTGTTGGTGAGTTACAGTCGATCCTACTACGCGGTCAGGAGTCTCATCGCGTTGTCACTGCTGTCTCCATACCATTTCTTATAAAATCCAAGGAATTGTTACGCTGCCTGCTCAAAAACCATGGGGCTTTGCCTCTCATATTCGATATCTTGTCAAAGAACGAGCACACTTTGTACAAAGAGGCCATCTGGTCGATCTGCCAATTGGCTGACACGCTGGATGTGCGACCCGATGCTTTAGACAAGAATCAGCCTATCGATAACTGCTTACTGTCTACCATGGTAAATATCGACTTTATACCTCATTCTATAGGTAATCAGTTTTGCAAAATAATCTGAATTGAAAAATTGTTCAGGGTTGCGGTATGGAGAGTCACACAAAACCGTCTACGGTAACGTTCGAGCTTGATGACGGTACAACGGTGGATGCCTGCCGACGGGTGCTATGTCAACGCTCGGATGCGTTCTCAGCTATGCTAGAGGGTAGCTTCTCGGAGTCTGGTAAGAGACGGGTCAAGCTTAAAAACACTTCAAAAGAGGGCCTTAACACTCTTCTGCTTGCGGCAAACGGTTCGGCATTCCAAAATCGAACAATCGAGTCGCTTCTGGATGCCGTGCTGTTAGCGGACAAGTTTCTCATGGCCGACGTCTCTGAGTTGCTCACCGAAAGCTCAATGTCCAAGCTGAACCACGAGAACTTCAGCAGAGCTTGGTCCTGGGCTCGTAATAACGACTGCCACGAGCTTAAGGTGTGCTGCGTCAAGAGTTTCCTCACAACCAAGATGACAAGGTCTGAACGCCTTCGGGCTTTTGCAGACTTTGCCACCTGCGACAGCTTCAAGGAGTTCCTCGACGAGGTTAGGGACATTATTACCAGTGTACTCGCTCAACGCTGAGCAAGCTTTCTGTCGTTACGCAGGGACGAGACCGGTTTTCTGTGTCCCTTATTGACGAGCAGTATGATTTTAGAAGCATGGGTTTTCAAGTGAATTTCTTCGAATTTAGTTCTAAATTTTAGATTGTCGAAAATTTTTTTGAACCATTAGAAGCCTTTGTAATTACTTTTTATTCTTAAGTTGTCTCGAATCACGATTATGTAGACTGAAAACCGTGCTCGAAAAATCATGAAGCTAGTTTTTTGACATGACTCGTAAAATATTTCAAAAGGTACATGGAAGCCAAATATGTAAAATTACACGTGATTTTACTATCCGGAGCCTCCGTGTAGTAATATCAGTTTATTTTTTACAGAATTAAGAAATAAATCGCGAAACTTAAATTTGAACCGAATGTCTTTGTATAGACACTGCATAAAAACGATTTTTTATTGTAATTAGCTTGTTGAAATTCGGAATTTATTCAAATTTAGGGTTTCGCGATATCAAACGAGTTGTAGTGAATTACACTCAGAAACTTCTTAGGCAGGAGTTACGGCACTAAGAAAAATGCTCGACTGAAAAATTTTACTAAGTCAAGCAATAATTTTTAACTATTTAACGAGTTACTTGTGATAACAAAAGCACACTATCTGTCAATGTTTAATGAAGCATTTTTCTCGGTGCGCTTATGTATTTATATTTATAACAATGTCATTTGGAAGAACTTTAGAACATGAACTTTGGAATAGACATCATATTTATTTTCAGTTCAATTTAAGAATTTTTACAAATATTGCTATAATTGTGTATAAAAATATACGAGAAGAAACTTTTGAATATAAAATTCTTGTATTACATGGTTCGAGCTATATCTCTCTTACTCTAACATAACTAATGAGCATTTAAAAAGAGTGTGTTCAATGTTTATCCTTCTTATGCAACCAGTTTTATTTTTAATTTCATGTTCGTTTATGGTCTTTCAAGTCATATTGATCACTATAGCTGTTAATACTTTACATCTTATTAACTAAAAATGGATTATTTTTATTAATTCATATTGCGTTGAGGCTGTTATCTATTATAATCAAATACATATGTATTATTTGAGTTAAAAACCGTAATTTTATACATATATATATATTGATGTACATTGATGTAAAACTAAAATTCATTTGCAGATTAGAAAAAATGAAATTCTTATTACGAACGTATACATGACGCAATTAAAATACGTATAAGAGTTATTTGGTCTAATTTTAAACATTCGAAACTTGGTTGCCATCTAAGATCGCATATATGTTTTACGTGATTTTCTCTCCAAGCAATACCGTAATCATTATGCATAATTTTTATGAGATGCTTTTAAATTTAAATATTATGCGACTTTTAAAGTCCAATAGTTATATAACATTTTTGTTTTAATGATCTACGAATCGCGATGAATTATTGTTGCAGTTTTGAAGAAAAGATCAAAAATAGTTTTTAGATTAAAATTTCGGTAAATTTTCATCAAAATAAGGACCCAGAAACTTTTTTTCTTATTGTGAATCGTAGCTCAAACCAATCGTGTAAATAATAACTCCAATGTGAGATTAGCAATCACCTTACGCTCGATAAAAAGATATATCGGATATATCTTCGGGTACTTTTATTACTGGGCAAGACCCTCTGGATTGTTATTGCAAAATGAGCTTAAAGATTGGATAAAAACTTGTTTCTAAAATGTTGTATTATGTAATTTTTAAGGGCGTCGTTTTATATACACAATAATAATAATGATGATAATAACAATAATAATAACAATTCATAGAATTTTAAACAATAGAAATTTCTCTAATACGTTTACCAAAATCGTATTAGGGACAGCAATTTTCCTTGTTTTAGCGGTACACATATATACATATATAAATAAAAAAGATTAAATTTTTCTGCATTTTTACGTTGCGATTTTAAGATAATTTTTCTATTTACCTGAAATTGTATTATACAAGCGATATATAAGTAAACGATTCGAATATTAATATATTTGTTTTCATTGAATTCCTTTCCGATGTATTGCACGCGTTATAGTCGCTAATCAGACTGTTAACATACATTATTGTATCGATGGTATAGTTTCATTGAAAACTTAAAATTACACAATAAATTAGTGACACAGGTATATAATGTACAACTAATTTGAACTAGCTGCAGTGTATAACTATACGTAGGTACTCTTATAAATGCACCTCAAAAAATGTTAATTATACAATATATATATAGAGTGTATAAAATCGAGTTCACGCTGCGTTTAAAAACATTAAAAAATCGTCAGTTCCCTCGAGGCACGTATGTACAACTTCCAATACTAACAATCGAATTGAACCATCATCATCGACTCCAGGGCGTAAGCTGAAGCTGCAACGGTTCCGATGGCGCGGAAATCATTCTCAGCTTCATCCGGACTTTATTTTTATTCACGCAGTCGATCTTGAAGTTCCTCAGCAGCTACATCAAGCACAAACAGATTGAAATCAGTATACAGCCGGGATATAAAAGGAAGGAAAAATTCAAGTCCATCGCTCACCTCGGCCATGGTGAGTGACATTTGCACTTCGGCGAGTTTCCTTCCAATACAGCTCCTCGCGCCCATAGCGAAAGGCAGCGTGGCATTCGGATTGATCACCCCTTGGAATTCTCCTTTCTCGCTTCTCAGCCATCTCTGCGGAAGAAACTCGTCGGCTCTCGGAAAGTTGGCCTCGTCTCTGCCGCACGAGTAAAGCGAGATGACCACCAACTCCTGCAACGATGATCGACGAGGATTTACTTCGCGCAACAAAGGCGTCTATGTACTCCCGAGAAGAATCGATTCAAGAGAGAGAGAAAGGGAGAAAGGTGCGTCGAAAGGATTATTATACTCACGCCCTTGCAAGCGGGATAGCCGGCGAGAAGAGTGTCTTGCGGTAGGATTCGCGTGAGAAACGGCGCGGTTGGGTAGAGCCGTAGCGACTCCTTGATGGCACCCTTGAGAAGAGCGTTGCGAAGTACTTCCGCTTCGTCGAGCTCGAGAAGAGACTGACGGATGGCTTCTTGGGCGGACGGGTTGCTGGCCATCAGGTACAGAAGCCACTGCATCGAGTAAGCTGTCTGGAGGTAATGATCGATTATTTTCCTCTGTTCTATATTCTCGAAATCGATCGTAATTTTTTAAATTTTAATTCATAACCCACAGTGTCACCGGCCGCGAGGATGAGGTCGACGCAGATCCGTTTGAGCATCTCGCTGTCGATGCCGTTTCGCAGCATCGCTCCGAGGAGGCCGTCTTCGGCGTTCTCAAGTTTCTCCATCTCCTCGACGAAGCGGCCGACGGTGTCCAGGGCGTAGTCGGCCGCCGTTACGAAACCTGTCCAGGAGGGCATCCGTAACAGCATCGCCAGACGAGCCGGGACGCTCGACAGATGCACCGAGTACTCGAAGATTCGGCTGAGGCTGCACGAGAGGATTCCCAGCTCGTTCAGGATGCTCCTGCGATAGGAGGGCCAGGCTGAACCGACTAGTGTTGCTAGGAGGACTGTTGGAGGTGCGTTATACATTTTTTTTTTTTTTTTTTTTTTTAAAGCTGAGATGATTTGGGAATGATTTTTCTAAGCATCACACTTAGCTTATTATAGCTTATTCATCATTTTACCTTCGATCGACCACTGGTACAACTGGTTCTCGAGATCCGGCACGATTCGCTCGTTATTCCTGTAACCCTTCCATTTTTCAACGAGATCCATCGCAGCTTCCTGGCACGGTTTGCTCATCGACTTGGCCGAGTCTGGAGCCAGCATCATTTTATTCAGTATCCGCCTGTAGTGCAGCCACTCCTGGCCGTCCCTGAAAGAAAATACAGCAGACCCTCGTTCATCTTTCAAGCCTCTTGCATCGCGAGTCTATATAAGCGAACGAAATTCATCTCCGAAAATAAGCGCAAGTGAATAGTGATTCACTTGCGCTGACGCAAAAGCGGCGATAACGCGGTCAGTTACCCCAGTAAACCCTCCCGATGCGTATGCGTTTACACACCGAGCCGCACGGCGCGCGCGCGGGAATAAAGCTCAATTGAAGCGATAAGTGAATATAGCCCAATAACAAGTGGCTTTCTGCATCGTAATGCGCATAACACTGCCACGCGAGCTCTCTTAATTGGCGGATTAAAACCAGCGCGCATGTTCTTGCTGTGTTGCTCTCGGCTTTGAGGAGATTTCGAGCTTTCGCGAAACGATAACAAGAGCTTTGTTTCATAATCGCAGTAGGTTTTACTTTGTTTATTTTGATAAACGACTGTGAAAGCGATGCGCTGTGAGGAGAGCCGATGACTTTCGGAATTCCTATCTCTCGCTTTATCGGTATGTGAGCTGTTCGGATTGCTTCTAGAGAATATGAGTTGACGAATAGAAAAAAAAATCCAATGCTCACATGAACAGCAAGCCCCTCTCCCTGTCCTTCAGCTTGTTGTAGAGCAGCCAAGCCTCGGGTACGAAGTGTTGTGGCGTGGGTCCCTCCAGCCTGAAGACTTCTCTGATGGCATCCGTCGAGCTGACGAAGATGGCTTTAGTGGGTCCGACCCTCCCTCGGAACATCGGCCCGTGTCTCCTGTGCATCTTGTCGATGTACTCGTGCAGACATTTACCCCGATCCGATTGCACCAACGAGCTGATGGTACCGATCACCGGCAAACCTCGGCAGTCCGGCATCTCTGCGAGGGACGATGCCACTGCTCGGTTCGCCAGTGACAGGTACAATTTCGAGATTCGCTGCATCGCGATGTTCTCCGCACTGAAAAAGCAGACTAGCCCGAGGAAACGATTATGTCGTTTATCATGCGCACACTCGCCCGTTGTATATTTAGCATAATTGGTTTGATATTGGAGCGTGTCGCGAGGCGATAAGATAGAAATGAATTTTAAACGTCGGAAAAAGCGTGTTCGAAAGTGATGCTACGATTTTTTTTTCAATTCGCCTTATCTATGCTGTGAAGCAATATAAAAAAGAAAGCTATGCGTAATAGAGATCAGACTCACCTAGACGAGGCAGTAGTGGAAAGCGAAGGTGCGACTTATACTCCGTAATAGCGAGCGCGGCTCCGGTTTTCGGCTGTGCATCTTCTTATCGTGCGCGCAGTCGTGTACGCGCGACTGCGGCGAGTTTTATTGCGGCTCCTGCCTGCAGTGCATCGATAAAAAGGCCCAACCTATACCGACGATGTGCGTAGATATTCGGCGCTGCAGCTGCGCATAAGTATATGAAAGAAAAAATGTTATAACGTTCGCCTCACGTTTAGCGTTTGGAGGAGTTAGGTGACGTTTCTTTTGAGGATCATGCTATGGATGTGCGTGAAAAACAAATGAAAAAGCACCTGTGCGCGAGATATATCAAAGTGGGCTCAGCTGCGATTTCGCTCAGTCACCTGTTGACAATGTGTTGTTTTGAAAAATAAAAGTGGCTGGTGACTATTGCAAATGGGTTCTCTCTCTCTCTCTCTCTCTCTCTCTCTCTCTCTCTCTCTCTCGAAGCTCTCTCTCTCGAAGCTCTGACGTGTACAGGCGAGCTATTCTTTAAATAAATTTATCGATCAACTTGGTAAACTGCGCGTCTTAAAATAAACGCGATTTCGTGTATTTTATTATATAGGTTCCCTCTCTCTCGCGCGATATGTAACTAATCGATACTTTTTGTCCGGTGTATTGCGTAAAGGTTGCCCAGAGGCGATTTCATATATATACTTTGTTAATTCAATACTGTTGGATTTTCTTAAATGAAGGATCGTGATGTGTGATTGAATAAAGAATTTATTTAACACTGTATTGATAATATATTGTATATAAAAAGAATGAGTACATAAATGAATACACTTTAGGTCTAACGTGCGCACCACTTGCCTGTCACTTTCAGAATGACTCTTAGGCCCACCCACGCCTGGGCCCTTCCGACGCCACGCCACGCCGTTCTGGGGACAGCGGAAAATGTCTTCCGTTTTCCCTCTTTCTCTCTCTCTCTCTCTCTCTCTCTCTCGTACCTAGACACTCGTTCTTTCCCTTACTTACTAATCCCTCAGCGTCTTCTCGATCTTTGCTCATTCATGCTTGCATTCACACAAATATTGATGCTTTCCAACAAATACACACTCGATACGATTATTCTTGGTGTTACCAGCGACCGAGCCGAACTACCACTATTCGCCTTGTTAAGTATCCATCAGCGCCACGAAGTACGTGTAAAAGTAAACGGAGTGGTGAAGTTAGGAACCCTGACTAGGGTGTACGATACATCAGCGCCATGAAGCCCGTGTAAAATTAAATGGTGTGGAGAAGTTAGGAACCCTGAGTAGGTTGTCGTTAACAAGGCGAATATTCGCGAATTTACGGAGCGGTTAGAGACATAATAAAATATACACGACGCGATCCTACATGATACCTATAGGTCTTGGAACAACAGTTTGTACCGGCGTATATTACATTTCGATAATTATGAAACTTCATTTCGACACTTTGTTTGGTCGACACTCGCGAGTGCATTGGATTCGAGAAAAACTGCCAACGCACGCGAGTTTCTTATTGTATTTGCATGAGCCATAATATTATTCTTTGTTCGAATTACACAAAAAAAAAGAAAAGTTAAACGTTCGGCAAAAGTGCTGAAGCGTTTGGTTCTGACCGGAAGATACTCACGTTTCGCGTCTCGAATTTTCTATTGCGGTCGCGCAGGCCAACAGTTGCGCTCGTATAACAATGGTTTTATACGGTGAAACAAGCAGAGGATTTGAATTCGCTTCCTCGATTGCGGTTTTCCCTATTAGCATACTAAAACGTAACTTGTATGCTGCGAGAAAGATGTTGAACCCTAATTTATTGCAGAAACCCAAGAAAATAAAAATCATCCGTTTAAAAAACAAAAAACCGCTCATCTCTTACGAACAATGCTCGCATTCTGAATATTCGCAGTCCCGAGGCGAGACAGTCAGTCAGTGTGTAAGTATACGCGCAAAAAGAGCCTCGCCGATGAGCCTCGTGTGGGAATCGGCTTTTGATCCCGTTTGAGCTCTGCGCGCACTCGCGCTTTTAGATCGAGGGCCGTTATGATGATTTCCGCGCGCGCGCGCGCAATCTCGAGGAAGAGAGGAAGTCCCGTGGGAAGAGAAGAAGCGACTTCAGCGGTGCGCGCGCTTCTTTGAACCTGTTGCAAGCGCCGCGTGCGCTATAATTCAAGCGGGGCCGAAATATCTCCGAAAGGTATAATACGTTATCGGCTTCCCGGAATGAAGTAATTGCGCGAGCGAGACGTTCTTCTCTGAAGTTTCGGTGTAAACGTTTCTCGGCCGATTTTTTTAAACGATCGATTACCTTGTGTATCAAACGTCGACGAAGCAGCACCACAGCAACCGCGAACTACACATCACACACTTGTCCTCCCTCACTTCACATCGGCAGGCGAATTTTCCAAATCCACAACGGGGGCGGCTCCGCATCCCTCGAGGAATTTCGAGCGATCGCGAGATCTCGGCTCTTTCTCCCACGCGCCGCCAAGAGACACTGTGATGCGGCCGGCTGTATGGTATTATGTACATTGTACACAGAGCGACAAACGTATGCGCGCTCGCGTGGAGGGAGTGAGAGAAGAACGAGCGAGGAAGAGGAAGAAGAAGAAGAATAAGCAGAAGGAGAGAGAGAGAGAGAGAGAGAGAGAGAGAGAGAGAGAGAGAGAGGAGGTTCCCTTTCTATCGCGGCACGACGTTTGGAGTTGCTCACGGTCAGGGTCGTCCTCGAGGTTCTTGCCTTCCGGACCGATGTCCTCTAATGCAGAGGCGGAGAGCGCAGCTATGAGGTTGTTCGTTTTTTTATACAGGCGAACGAGCGATAGGAGAGAGATATCTGCGCGCACGGCTGGTTGCGTATAGTGCGGTCGAGCGTTGTTTTTTTTTAATTTAACATTAGCAAGCATGCGATCTGTATATTAAAATATTCTAATTATGTGAATGTGTTTTCAGGGTCAAGGGAGGATTTTTATATCGTAGCACAATTAAAAATTAAGCAGCTCGGAGAGAGGAGAAAGCACGTGCCGCCGACGTGCCCAAGTCTAGAAAAGCCGAAGTAACGAGAGATGCCGAGCAAAACGAAACTGCTAGGCTAACGGAGTGAAATAGCTCATATTATGAGTAGTCTTTGCGTCATAACGTGAGCTAAAGTGAAACTTTGTCGAAATTATATTTCAGAGTTCAGCTTGTATGCCATATATACTAATATTCATTAATACAAATTAATTGTTGCAGAACACTGTTACTCATCTGTGTGTAAACGAGTCGCCGTCAGTATATTATATACTTTATCTGATTCTTTTCCCCTGCGCGTTTATTAATATCCCATTTTCCAGAGCATAAATTATTTCTTCCTAATGAGGCTGATCACCTTGAGGCTGTAACTAGTTTTAATGTATATTTTCAAATCCAGACTGTTCTTTTTTTCAGACGCACGATTGCTCACGTGAGAAATAGCGCGTGTCACGTATCTCGCAGAAATGTAAAGCAATGATTTCATTGTTTTCATTCACAACAATTCTGTGGATACTCCTCAGCATAAAGTATTTATACCAGTTTTGATGAAAAATTGTTAACAAACGCGTTAACGTCTTAAAACTAACGATTATAATTTACCCATAATACGGACATGATTTATAAAACGTTCAGAGGAAAGATGAACGTGTCAGCATCGCGGCGACGATTAAAAATTCAAATAAAATCACGCCGCCCATAGCGCGTGTCGTATATGTATATTCAAAACCGCTTCTCCGTAGAGCGAGTAAGTAAAAGAGAAAAAAAAATAAGATGAAACGAATCGCTCGAGCGTGTCCTTTTAATCCTTGCAACCGACGGGGGGCCTTGATGGCGCTCGTCGCGTGTGCATGTGTGTGCCTGATGTGTGAGTGTATGTATTATATAAAATCTAACTCCGAAATAATTCGGCAACGGCCTCGAGGCGGACACGAGCCACTGCTAATGCGACTTTTAGAGGCCGTAAGTGTATGCTACTTAGTGCTTTTCCACTTTTGGAGAAATCATATCTCATATCGTCGTTCGGTTGACTCAGCTGTCGATCATCTCACTCGGTATAGTGTGTAATTCTTTTGCGATGCGAAGCATGCGTAGGTAAATGTGGAGTAATTTGTAATTGAAAGAATTTTTTTAAAATTTTAGATATCACGGTAAGAATAAAAAAATCGACCGGGTGAGCTAAGCTACTATCGGACCTGCCGCTTCTTTTATATTACAGCAACCTACTGATTTGCATTTTATCTATTAATACCTACCCTCGATCTATTTTCGGAACCTCGTGTATACGTTCCACAAATTTTAATACAAATTCTATTTTTAAACCGGTTATCAACACGCCGCATTACAGCGATCGACTGGATTGTTTGGAATACCTTCGGAGTTTGTAAATACATAAAAGTTTGTTATACATCGATCGATCGCTTCGAATATTTAGCGAAATCGAACCTTGATCAACCTGCACTTAATCGTTGCAATCGAATTCAATCAACACAGGCTTGTGTGTTTATTAGGTATGCGAAGAGATTTTTACAATTCGCGCGACGCAAGGCCACGTGATTAGATAAATAATCAATCATCTATCGAATGAACCACGCAGCGTGTGTCTTTTCATTCCATTCGTATACGCATCACCTTTGCATATCTAACATAACCGAGTAAACATCGTTCTCCAGCCTATAAATAAATCCGATTCTCAATACTTAAATAAAGCGTATAATACAACATTCGATCGGTAATATCGGCAAACGGCAATCGGCAGTGCGCGCGCGCATCAAAGACCCGCAGTGACGTCCCCTCGATCTTTCTGGGCCTGGGCCCATTTATATAAATACTCCCAACTATCGCTTCGAAATTCAAAATTAACAATGCATAAAGCCGCACTTAAACGACACTTGGCCCCGCGATAGCCGAAGCGCCGATCGATACGATCGTCAAAAGCCCGCGAGAGAGATATGACGTGCGTATAAATGACGGCCAGAGCGACTCTCTCTTCTCTTTCTTCAGAGTAATACTTGTACTTACATAAGTGTATACACGCGTCACACATACACATCGTCATCATCGCGTATATCCGTATACGCTCTGTGTGCAGTCTGCTATTTCGAGTCCGCGCCGCGAGCGCCGCCGGAAAAGCTACGCGCCGCGCCAGTTTTTCCCTGTTTTAGAGTTGTTATACCCGCACTGTTTAGTTTAGTGTACTCGACGACACGGCAGAGGAGAGAACAGCAGCTGCACTTTTCGCGCGCATTTCTCGCCGGATCGTTATAGCTCAGAGTCGTGTGCTACGCACTCACCTGCGCGCGAACGAGCCTCGTATACACAGGCTGTGCTGTTTTTTTTTATCCTAGCTACGATTACATATTTTGTTCCGGATCGGAGAGCTGCTACAGCGCGGAGCTCCTGCTTTTCGGAGTAGAGATCGTGGGAGAGCTGTGGAAAAGACGGCAGCCGACATTATTTGAAAGATGAATACCGACGTGGAGAGCTGTCTCAAGGACTGGAATGACCTGCAGAATGACTACAAGGAACTCGAGGTGAGCCTTCAAACGCAGCTGTTATTGCAAATTTCGACCGTAGTTTTTCGCTATCATCTCGCACGGGCTTCTAGGTTAGGTTTCTGGAGATATATCCCTGATTTTTCGATGCGAGGGAGAGGTATTTTCGTTAGTCGACGAAATTTTGGTGTACAGAAGAGCCGCGGCTGATAAGAGGCTATTGCAATCTCGAGTATCATTGTCAATATTGTAATCGGTGTCTTTTCCAGAAGCATCTTTCTCTCTCTCTCTCTCTCTCTCTCTCTCTTTATCTCTCTTTACATATTTGTTTGTTAATACCTAACCTTACCGTCGACCTTTCACCTATTCATGTGACTGTTGCAAGCGGTCGCGCAGCTCTCCATTCGAGATCGCCCGTTTTTATGATCCCATCGTTAATTTTTTTTTCTTTCTCCAAACGATGTAGTTCTAGCTGCGCTTCATGGAGATTTATGCTGACTCTTTTTTTTATAGGCGTTAAACAGAACATACTTGGCCAAGTTGGAGGAGGTAGGAGAGCTGCAGAAAAAATGCCAGAATGGAATATCACATCAGAAGTATCGCATGGGAGTCATAAAAAAGTCCTTGAAACAGTGAGTCCATGCAATCAGGCTTAGCTGTCGTTTTTCTAGAAAGTTGGATGACACAAAGAGCGTTTTGACTTATCTATGTTATTTTTCTATCTCAGTCTTCATGCGAGCGAGACCAGGCAAATGTTGGACAAAGACATGCAGAGGAGAGAGCAGCAAATTCACGAGATGGAGCAAACGTTGCCAAAAGCAAATGGAACGTATCTTTCTATAATACTAGGTAGCGTTAATGTCTCGATATTGAACAAAAATGATAAGTGAGTATGCTTTCTTAATCTCTCCAATGATGTAACCACTCTTAGATAATGGGTTGACAAATTAATTGTTGGACTTTGTTACAGGTTTAAGTACAAAGATGAATATGAAAAATTCAAGCTTGTTTTATCTGTGATTGGATTCATCCTCTCAGTAATTAATTTATTTACAAATTACAGGCAAGTATCACAATCAATACTCCAAGCATAAATTCTGCAATTATAAGGGTGTTCTAAATTCTAATTATTATCACTGTATTGCAGAACATTGGAGCTGAGCTTCATGTTTCTGCTAGTCTGGTATTATTGTACTCTGACGATACGAGAAAGCATACTTAAAGTTAATGGATCAAGAATCAAAGGCTGGTGGAGATTTCACCATTTCCTGTCTACTGTAGTATCTGGTGTACTATTAGTCTGGCCAAATACTGGGCCATGGTATGCATTCCGAGGACAATTCATGTGGTTCAATGTTTACATAAGTAAGTTTTATGATTGTCAACTCCTATTCTTATTTATGGCACATTGTGATTGTGCAAACATGCATGCAATACCCTGGACTTCTATTTCCGAACAACCTTTATGATTGTGATCAGATTACAAATTACTAAATTATTTATCTCACATGAGTTTAAAGCATGAATTGAAAATGTATCTTACATAACAGTTGATTCAATGATAATTTTTTTTTTTAATTTCTCAAACACCTTAATGCCATTATCAATAGAATAATTTATCGGGATCGTTAAAAGAACATAAAATTTTGCTAAAAATTTGTTTTTTTGCGAAATTCCGTAAATTTTTGGCAAACTTGTTTTTACAAGCAGTTGGATCTTCTTTTAGGTGTAGTTCAGTATCTGCAATTCCGTTATCAGCGCGGTGTGCTCTATCGTCTGAAAGCGCTGGGTGAACGGCACAATATGGACATCACGATCGAAGGCTTTCATTCGTGGATGTGGCGAGGATTATCCTTCCTCTTGCCTTTCCTTTTCTTTGGCTACTTTTTCCAGCTCTACAATGCCTACACGCTTCTGAAACTCACCTGGCATCCGGAAGCGACTTGGCATGTTCCGGTGCTAAGCGCGATGTTCCTGGTACTATTTTTGGGTAACATGACGACAACGATAATGGTGATACCACAAAAGCTCCGAAGTAGAGTGATGGATACCTTTAGTTCTGGCTTCAATTACAAGCCTGCTTCTAAGAAAGAAGAGATGACGGAAGACAAGGAGAAAGTGGAAGAGAAAGAGAAGCCTAATGAGAATGATATAAAGGCGACTAAAAGTGATTGAAAACCTAATTAAATGTCAATTTTGAAGTTGAAATATGTTTGAGTGGCACTTCTACTGTGCTATTCACTCAAAATAAAACTTTTGCTATTTAACGATAATTTGGAGAAAACGAAATTTACAGGTGGTGTGATTTTTGTTACAGAGTTCTTGAGAATGTTTGTAGTTGTTATATATTAGTAAGGTTCACTCTTTGCTTTGAAATCGGTAGTGAAAATGACTTCTTTTACAAGCGAGAAAGCTAATAATTAATTTGCAATAGCGAGTTCAACTGACGTAAAATATATATATTTTTTTTTAATTGATTGCTGTAGATTACTTATTGATTTTAATTAAGCTTGCTCATAAGAAATTATCAGTATGAGTAATTAAATTGACAGATGTTGGCTAATTTATCAAGAAATCAATTGAAAAAATTGAAGTGCCGTAAAGCAAATGACGCATGTGACTCTTCAGGAGCCTCCTAATGAAATTACTTGTTGTTAATAGGGAGACAGGGGTTTTTAGCCTATTTAGCTTATTATAACGTCGGCCAATATCGTTCGAAGACGAAGAAAGATAAACGTTTAAATAACGCCCATCTAGTCCGAACTCTAGCTCTACGTTCACGTATGTATTGTCACGCACAAGATTCTTGCAGAATCATTGCCATTCATCATTCCAGTAAGGGAGTCATTAGCTCTCCCTCGAGAAAATAGAAAAGTGTTAAACATTCAAACTGAACCGTTATAATACATTAGCAAAATAAAGATGTGGTATGATAGCGAATTTATTATTTTTAAATAAAAATTGAAAAGGAAATGCTTCACTTGATTAATAAAGTTAGCTTATTTTTTTAACATGTCTGCGCTCTTCGTCGATTGATTATTTACCTGTATATTTTTTGTATGTATTTTTTATACATTTTTTAGAGGGTCGTTAGTAGGACCTTTGAAGTGAAAGCTTTGTTTTTCAATTTTTTATATGCATGTTATTTATGCCTCTTAATGATAATTTATGATAAATTTAATAATTACATTTTGTATAGCTTGTGGTTTTGATAGATTGTGTTTAACTTTACTCACAAATGCAAATAAAGAAGAAAATTGTTTACATTACACAGAACAAAATGTGAATTTTTTCTCAAGTAACCAGCATTTCGAAACTAAATCAACGTTCTTTTACTGAAAAAAAAATACGATTTCTCTACCCTATACCTATCAGATACATATTATGCTCAACTTATAGAGTCATGGATAATTTTAGTTTTATAAAAACTACATTTAATTTTTGTGTACATCCATTGTGTTTTGGTTCCTATATTAATGTAATCAACAACAATATTTTAAAATAAAATTCTAAAAAATAGCAATCAACGAGATTTAGTTCGAGATCGTGATCGAATTGGATTTTTATGTGATATTATATACCACGCCCTAACTAAAATTGGATAAAATACACTAGAGTCAAGCTTCAGATATGTTTCACCGTGTACGTCTACTTTTCTTTGATTAGAGAAACATTTCATAAATTATAGCACTATATTAGCGACCCTAAAGAATGCAAAATTTATGAAATACTTACTTTTTGGGAATTTTAAGTAATTTTAGATTGTTACAAAAAATAAAATCAATCTTCTCACATCACTCAATACGTACTGATTGAATTGCGTGATATATGTACAGGCAATCAATTTGTGCTCTAATCAGTATTAACACAAAAAATAAAATCTGCATAGTTCAAATATTTTTATTCCCGCGTATAATAGCGATGACCAATTATGACTCGCCGACGATCTGCGCTTGCGCATCCTCAGAGCAGCCGACAGTCGACACCCCCATATCAACCGCATTATATATGGGCCGTCCAAGACTGCAGAAATGGAAACTTGCGCGATGTGCTCGTACACAACATTCTCCGCGTGAATTTTTGTCGTTTAACGAGTCGCGATGTGATCGCCGGGGCGCTTTTCCTTTTTTCTCATTTTGCCTTCGGTGAGCCTATATGACGATTTCCGAAACATTCCTTCGGCTTTGACTCGGCCGAAAGGGGAGCAAGCCTATATACTTATATTCCAGAGGAGGATGAACTTTTGCATTTCGGAGCAGCTCCGTTTAAAGGATTAGTGTGTATACTGCATACATGCAGGTCTCGACAGGTCCGAGTCCAATTAAACAGTCGAGTCAGTGACTTGTCGTAAAATGCTCATCGACTCTTTTGAGGCGATCGAGTATTTTAAACGTAACAATCATGTAAGTGTTAATGTTCTCGTGGATTTTTCTATCAACAAATTATAAACAAATGAAGGCTTTATCTTATTTTAACAGGTTGTATATGATGATGAGGATCAACTTTAAGACAATTGTACTGCTGCTGCTTGTTGGAGTCTTGAGTTCCATATTTACATCATGGAATAATTGCAGTAGCTCTTTTTTCCTCAAAAATAGTGATTGGAAGTCCCATTTTCAGCATAAAGTGAGTTTTTCAATAGTTTTTTAGCTACTAGCTTGATGCACCATACTCTGAAACTATAATTTTGTAGGATCGATCAACTAATGAACTGGGATACCAAGAAATTGATTGCTTAATTAATGGTAGAAAGACTCTTAGTTGTCGCAAGGAAGGAGATGAAGTTTATATTCCATTTTCTTTCATCCACAAGTATTTTGAGGTACAAAAATAATTTGTTTACAAGCTGAACTTTGATTCAAATCAAAAATATACAGTGTCAAAATATATGCTTTTTCAGATTTATGGTAAAATAGTAAATAATGATGGACTGGAACGTTTCGACTGGTATCATAGCTATTCCAAGATTATTGATAGAAAAGTTAAGTATGATTCTAGAGGAGTATTTATGACATTTGAAAATTACAATGTCGAAGTAAGAGATAGAGTAAAATGTATAAGTGGCATAGAAGGTGTCCCGATATCGACACAATGGGAAAGTCAAGGCTACTATTATCCTACACAAATTGCACAATTTGGTTTATCACATTACAGTAAGAACTTAACTGAGCCAGAATCTGTTAAAAAAGTTATAGAAGATGCAGACAAAGTGAAACAAGAATGGGTTGTACCACAGGGTTCAGTTATGAGCAGAATTTATGATAAACGAGTTAATAGCTATGTAATGAAATACGCAACCCCAGCAACAAGTACTTCTGGCATATCTATTAAACTAGATCATATCCTCAAACTTATGTTAAAGCTTGATCTTTGCATTCGTGACAATGGTAGCATTACTGTTGAATTACAAATGAGAGAGAAAAAAGACACATATTACCTGCATTATGAGACGAATAATCGGGTACTACATACATACAATAATCACGTTTATTATGGAATAGGACAAGTGTACAATCACTGGAGACGCCTAACTAGAGATTTAATGATTGATTTACAAAAAGGTCTTACCCTTATCGATAAAACAAAAAAGAAATTGTCCAGATCAAAATTAAAAGTTGTCAGAATTATTCTAAATGGTTCAGGAATGATTGATAATGTTACCCTTTCAACAAGTGAACATATGGAGCAATTTTACGACGCAGCTCGATGGTTTGTGGCTAATCAAAACATTACTTCAGGGGGATGGCCTAATCCTGTCAAACGTAAGGTTGCCAATGGAATGGCGATCCTTGAACCTGGATGGTATGATTTTATAATATCAAAGACCTGTTGAAACTCATCCATAAAATCGATCTATTTTTATTCTTAGTTATTTAGCGACTATTAATTAGAAAAAAATGCAGTCCTTAATGCTATTTATAATTTCTAGGTATTCAAGCATGGGACAAGGACACGCGATTTCTGTACTCTCTCGTGCCTATTATCATTCGGGAGATGAAAAGTATTTGCAAGCAGCCGTTAGAGGATTGCGGCCGTTCCGATTATTGTCAAGCAAGGGTGGAGTTGCAGCGTGCTTTTTAGACAAATATGTATGGTATGAAGAATACCCAACAACGCCTTCATCATTTATTCTTAACGGTTTTATATACTCACTTATCGGTCTTTACGATCTGAAGAGTATTGCTTCGGGTAGCGATGCAGAAGAAGCTCAAAAATTATTTGATCAAGGTATGAACTCTTTGAAAAACATGCTAACGCTATTTGATACGGGATCAGGAACGACTTATGATCTACGGCACTTTACACTGAAAACAGCCCCTAATATAGCCCGTTGGGATTATCATTCGACTCACGTCAATCAACTTCTTCTACTAATAACGATTGATAATGACCCTATTTTTGTAACGACTTCTGAGAGATGGATCGATTACATGAGTGGTAAAAGAGCGGCGCACAACTAAATCCTTTCTAATACTAGATAATTATTTTTATAGAACCATTAAATTAGATTTAAATGAAAAACTTTTTTTCGAAGTAAAAGCCAGACTAAAGCTATATTATGTACATATCAAATCATTGTAATAACTATAATAATTAATGTTATTTTTTAATTTAATTTTTTTTAATGCTTAACAGTATCCCAAAACAAGTTTTCAGATGCAAAATCACTTGAGTGCACTGAAATCGCATTTAATTAAGTAACAAACTCAGAGATATATTGATGATTTAAAAGAAACGTACTTAAGTAGTATTGATTTTAACTTTGTACATAGAGGCATTTCATTTTACAACTTTAGATAATTTAAAACATTCTAGTAGATTTTTGTAACTCTCTTATACCTAGACAATACAACCTCTTCTTTGAACTATGCAATCAGCAACTTCTGAAGATGAATAAAATAACATTTTTTACTTATCTTTTCAATTTTTGAACTGTGAATATACTTGTACATTGATCATGTATGTACATTCGGGCACCTTAATATTATACATATCTAATAATATTACATATCCAATCTAATCAATTATTAAAAACATGTTTCAAAAAAGAACATAAAGCATGTTTCACAAAATCCTACTAAAGACTGTTTGGACACTAAAGTAGAAATTTAAATTGGTAAATTAAAATAATATATCGTATACCATTAAGTTTTGACTGCCTTAATTTTTTTTATGAATGCTTGGAAACCAATGTAATAATTGTTAAGCTTCTTTCAATAGAATGTTAAAAATAATATACATCAATTTTATACTGTATCTTGCTTTTGCTAGTCTCTAATAAAATGCTTCTAATATGCAGTGTTATATAAACAGTTAGTGCAACAGGGTAGATGTAAATATGAATAATGTTAGAGGAAAATATATATAGCTGCACTTTGTTCTCAGATTATGTTACTAATTTGTTGATGCATTTGAGTACATTTGATAAATATGTCAGTACTTAATTGCTCTGAACACAATCTTTGTACTAGTTTTTTGTTAACATATTTTAATCTATTTAGTTTTTTACTTATAATTAGAAAGAAAACATTCCACAATGTATTATGTATTAATATTTTTTATATCTATATATAGATATCGTTAATTATCTTTGTACAATTTTAGTTTTAAGTTTTTGTGATACGAAATTTTTTTTTAATTTTCGAATCGTTTTGTTGAAATATGTTTCATAAAATTCTACGTATAATTTTGACAATTGTATGGATTTCGTTCTAATGGATATTTTGTAAATAGCTTGGTAAAGTAAATAACGAATGCCCAAAGTACAGAGTCCTGTAGAAGATGAGATGTTGTATTTTTCAGAAAAGAAAATTGAAAATCGAAAAAGAACGTGTAGAAAATGTCATTGCAATGTATTTTGACATCCTAGTTTTATTATTACATAATGAAAATAAACCAACAAATTTCCTGTAATTTTCGACTTGCGTATTTATTTATCAGACCTACATCAGCATCAAAAATTAAATATTTTTATTTCGAAATCTATATGGTTTTTTTATTATTAGAAATCATCATTTTTTATGTACACATTTTACATATACTATTCATATTAAAATACGTGATAAATAAATAAATATAGAGTATAATAAAATTAAGCTATAATTACATTAATTCATCATCAATCGTCTATAAGCTGGCCAATACTTTGATTGCAAAGACTGAATATTGCTATCAAGTATAAAATCAATAGCTGCAGTGAACTTCAAAAAGATTCTAAAAATAATCAAGCATTAATTATTTTGATGATAATTCAGGTAATTATTAGAGTCAGTTTCTGAAGAAAGCGAGTTCAATGATAAATCTCCTGTGCTACAAGGGATAGTGGGAATGGTTGAGCCTTGAATCGAGAACCCGTGATAATCTTCTTGCATCGAAGCAGTAGGCTTAAGAGGAGAAGGCAAATTATCATCGCCGTACTGTACGTCATCCAACAAACTGTTAGGCGTCCTTTTTTCAGTAACTTGGAAGTCGTTACTGACATTATCACTATGAGGATCTAGACTAATAAGGCTTGTGTCATCTTCTCCTTTTCCAGATTCTATGCCGTAATTCCCACCAAATAATGGAAAATCAAATGTAGGTGAAGGGGTGGAATAATCCTTTGTTGAAACATTTAAGTTTGTTTGGTTTGGCAACGAGTTGTCACTTATTTGATTTTCAGGAGGTTGCGTATAAATCTACAAAATCATTCTCAATTATCATAATATGTTATAAAAAAAAGTTTTAATAACCATTAGTTTGAAAAAAATGTTATTTTACCTTTGGTACTATTGGTGAGGGTAGTTCAGGACACTCTTCGTTGTCACAGTCTATATTTGTGGGTACTTTTTGGCTTTTCGTTATTATGAGTGGACATTTTTCAACACTAGCAGATACACTGGATTCAACTCTTTCACAAAATTCAATCATATCCTGTTTCATTTCATTTGCTTCTCTTAAAATTATCTCGTTTTCTGTTTTCAATTCTTGCAATATCGTTATATTTTCACAGACTAAATGTAAATTCTAACAAAAATATTTACATTGTATTACATTTGCTTATTACACATTTTACATGCCTACAATTTTGCAATTTTATAAACTTACTTCACAGATCATTAAGGCAGACTCCCATGTATTAGCTGGTACTCGTTCTCCTGACATATATGCATTAAAATCACTCTTTGTCATATGCAAGGATTCCGCAGTAAGGTTTTCAATAAATGAAACAGCACAACACTGAAACGGAAAATTTATATATAAACATGAATAAAAATATTAAATTTTAAGATGAAAAATAATAAGAAACATACCAAATTTGTAAAATAGTATCCACCTTCTCCAGTCATAAGTCGGCTTTCATTGCAAAATCTTGATATAAAGTTAATATTACTTTTTAATCTTGCTGGATTAGCTTTGAGAACTATAAAAATTAGGGATGGCAGAAATTCATCTGCAGAAGCTGGACCACCAACATATGACTGTTGTAATAATAAGAATATATTACTACAACAGTGAACAATGCAAGCAAGTTTTTCTTGCGGAGCTTTAGCAGCATCCATGTTTAATAAGTCTGTAAAATAAAATTATCATAATTATGAAAAGAAATTACTTTGCTACAGAAATTTTAAGCTTATAATATATAATAAACTTACCCATCATCGATGTATAAACAAGTTCTCTAACTTCAACACTTGTTTCGTGTATTTTGCATTCTAAATTTTTTACACTAACCCAATTCAATTGTCTTATTCTTTTTTGAATTTCTAAATCTTTTTCTTCGTCATTTGTATATGGAGGACAAAATAGAATTCTGTACAATAAAGTCATTGTATACCTTTCGACATAATCAAGAAGTCTTTCTCTAATATCCGTTGACACATCTATATGGTAACAAACATTATTCATTACAATTTAGAATAGTAGCAAAATAATAATAGTTAAGATGGCATTGATCTTTACACAAATTACCTTTGTAAATAGAACTTTCCTCCATACGTTTTGAAAAGTTTTGATAAAAATTTTGTGTAATTTCAGATAATCTTTCTATTCTCTTACTGTCTTTATGCTCTACAATTTCATTTACAAAATGGTTAATTTTTTTGGAAACATCTTTGGCAACAAGAGTTTTGTTGAACATATTAATCAGATCTCGATTATCTGTCTCAATTTTTTGAAGATCAGATGCATTGCTGCTGTACAGTTCTCTCAACAGTTGCTTTGGTTCCTGTCCTTTAGTCGGTAATTTTCTAAGCCTTGAAAATGCTGTGAGTTTTGATTTGTTTTTGTCCTGCTGCAGTTGCTGTTGTTGTCGATGTTGATTCTCCACATGACTTACATTTTCACTACAATATTAGTTATATGAACGGATCAAAATATGATGAATAAATATTGATGTAAAATAAAGGATATTTGGAATAAAAATTTTCTGTACCTTTCACGGTTTTGTAATTGAGCACGTTCTCTTTCCTCTTGCAAGGCTCGTTGTTGCAGCCTGTGACATACACTGCAGTAGCCTTGCCAGGCAGCATTTCCATAGTAATCACAACCATTTTTGCACTTTAGATCAGATTCATTGATTCGGTACTTTGGAGCCTTTGTTGAATACATGACTGTTACTTTAGAATTCACACAGATAAAATTACTTTTTTGTTATTTTGATCAACCCTTTCATTGAAAAACATGCAATAATCCCTTTTAATAATCCATAACTGATTCAAATGAACTCTTTTCTCATAACCTCATTAAACACAAACTCAAAGTTATATTAAAGTGATGACAAGTATTCATGACAAATCTTGCATTCCTGTTTTTCAGTTTATATATAGGTATTAAAACCTCGTTTTCAAGACAATTTATGGCGCCATTTTAACTTCTCAAATAGTTTCTTTTGGTTTGCGATAGATTATACTGCATTAACACCTGTTTTGATCTTCATTGTTTTTCTTGGCTGATGATTCTGGCCTGTCAGCAATTCAGCCATATAGAGTCACCGCAGATGCACTGTGTCTGTTGTGTATTTTGGTTATATACCGTTTGCCGGATTTGCGCAACTGATTGGTAAAGGGGTTAGGATATGCTTACGTTCTCTATACACGTAAGTATACCTAATAACATTAGCCAAAAATCGAATGAATCATAAAAAATGTATAAGTAGATATATTACTGTGTAAACGATAAATCTGAGTAAAATTATAAAATGGAAATCAACTTTGAAGGTAATTTATTTTAAATAATATGATTAATTTAATGACAATATTTTTGTAATCTATTAATTGATAATAACTTTTGTTGTTATTTCAGGCATTAATTTATATTTTTGTTTCCTTATATCCCAACTGGTTATCAGTACTGGTGTCAACATGAATTCAGAATTAAATTTTTTACACATTTCAAACTCTTGCAGTGATTTCACCTCCAATTTATTTCAAGTACGCGCTTTTAAAGGAAATAAACATTATTGAATTAATAAATTGTTGCAATTTAATCATTATTAATATTAATTTTAGGAGCTTACTTCAAAACAAGAAGATACAGAAAATGTAGCAAGTTCATCGCTAAGTGCATACATTATTTTATCATTACTGTTACATGGAACTGATGGTGAAACAAGAGAAGAAATAAAATCAGGCTTAAATTTAAATGATCTAGACAAAACCCAAGAAGAACTGCAATCTTTATTTATGCATTTAAATGTTAGTTTTTTTAATGTATACTGTAAAATTATAAAAATGCTAAAAGTGATGCGTAAAACTTTTTAGTATTTTTTTATAGAATGTTACAGATGCTGACTTACAATTGACTAATGGAATTTATGTAGACAGTAACTTTCAGTTGCGAGACTGTTTTATGAGTAAAAGTCAAGAGTATTATCAAACTTCTGTTGAGAAAATGATTTTTCAGAATAGTGATGTTGCTGCAAACCAAATAAATGAGTGGGTGAAAGAAAAAACAAAGAATAAAATTCTCAATATAATTAGCTCAAGTACAGTAATGGTTTAAATTAAAATAATATACAATCATAAAACTAATTTCATAAAATGAAATAATACTTTTTATTACAGATGATATTGACAAATACACAAAAGTAATACTGATAAATGCTCTATACTTTAAGAGCAGTTGGCTAAATCCATTTGAATCACAGTTCACGGAAAAAAGAAAATTTTTCAATATTGATGGTATTGAAACATATGTTCCAACTATGCACAAAACATTTAATGTATTACATGGTCATATTAAAAGTCTTAGATCAAGTTTTATTAAAATGAAATATTTGGTTTGTAATTTATTTTAGTATTAAATATAATTAAATAGAGTTATAGATGACTTGAAAAAAAATTTCAGAGCAAAGAATTTGAAATGATACTTATATTACCCGACGAGAAAGATGGTCTACGTGAACTGGAAAAAAATTTTGATTGGAACAAAATTTCAAAAGCAAGTTGTTTAACTACAGAAGTTGAATTGTTTTTACCAAAATTTAAAGTCGAGGCCACTATAAATTTGAAATCTGCATTGAAAAAAGTAAATATTACTTTTTTTGTAAATTATAGTTCTTCAAAAATGTAAAATAATAACGTAAATAATTTCGCAGTTGGGAATGAATGCAATGTTTACAGAAAGAGCGAATTTCAGTCGCATGGCTGAAAAAGCATTGTATGTAGACCGAGTGTTGCAAAAAATTATTGTTGAGGTTGATGAAAAGGGATCAGAAGCAGCAGCAGCAACAGGTAATTTTTTATTTTTAACAAAATCAATGTTGATATAACTGTTAAAACAAAATTGTTTTTGTAGTTGCCCAAATAAGATCGCGACGTATGGTCACTGACACAGATGTATTTGCAGTAGATCATCCGTTCATGTTTATTATACATCATAAACCAAGCAGTATTCCTTTATTTATTGGCAGTATTAGAAAACTGGGAGGAAACTACAAAGATGAATTATAAACGTTTGAGCTCAGGTTTTTATGGTTCAAAAATATAATTTTATATTTTTTACATAATCAATTATCACATCTTTATACATTAAGAGTATTTTTAAAATATCTGTGATATAATGCGACAATTATAAAATTTATATTAACAATAAAAATTACGTATGTCTCTATCTTTTGCATTAAGGAACGCATAAATATAACGGATTTCTATCCGTTTAATTTCACATAAGCCTACTATTTTCATTTTCTCGATCATAAATATTTTCATACACTAATATTATTCTGTAAATGGCTCAGTTTTAAACCAAAAGGTTGTAGCCACACGCTTATAGTTTAGGGATTCGAATAATTTTTCCGAGGCGACATTTTTATCAACAACAAACAATACTGAGTCCAATCCCTCTTCATCTGCTAATTCTTTACTCAGTACTTGGGTAACGATTTTTCCGTAACCTTTTCGTTTATGTTCGTCCACTGTTTGAAGCATTCCTAAGTGGCCTAGTTCGCCGTATAAAACCCAAGAAACTAAACGACCATTTTTCTTTAGAAAAAGACCTACGCCTCTGTTCAACCTAATGAAATTTTCCAGATATTTTTCACTCGTTTCTGGCCTTTCAAGGTCTCGGTGAGGCCAAATCGAGTGTATCAATCGAATGTCTGATAAGTTTAGATGTTTGATTTCACATTCTTCGGGAATCCTAAAAGTTTCAACATTAAAATTAGATACGCTTTTTGCAAATTTTTATAAAATCAATAAATGTGGCTTTAATTAGTCATTGCTTACTTTGGTAGCTCCTGCTTCGCACAATCTTCTTTGGATTTGAAAAAATAATTCGTCACGTCCTTGATTATTTGTATGTTCTTTCGCTTTTTTATCTTATCTAGAAACTCTTCAACAACGTCTACAAAATGTTCATGAACACTGTTAAATAAGACGCCTTTATCCCATTTTATTATTTTCGTTTCATTAATGGCCTGTTTCAATACATCTTTAGATTCTTTGAAAGCAAATACTGTTGTTACGAAAAATCCTGACTAAGTATAACAAAAATGAATATAAATTTTGCTAGCATAGCTTTGAATAATTTTTGTTTCAATTAATACTTACGTTCAAGATACCAACGAACACCCCAGAATCATATTTACCATTGGGGCAATAAATTTCATGTTCTAATTCGGGTTCCTTTTTCCTCCATTTGATTGCGGTTTTTACCCAGTTGTAGTGCTAAATAAAGATAACATATAATGTGATCCATTATTTGAGCAAAACGAAACCAAATTAAAAAAGTTGGTACTTATTTTTTAAACAGTCATATCAGTTTGGATCTGAACTTACATACGCATACATTGGCCAGTCCCGCTTCAAAGTATCGCGGAGTAACGGCCAGTCTTCCATAGGCAATATTTGCAAAGGGTCCATCATGACTTCGCTGCTATTATTACTATAATTACTTGATACTTAATTGTTAAAAATTAATAAATAAATAATGTTCAATAAAAACGAGTAGTTCGTATTGCATAGAACCTGGAAAACTCAACCAATTTGCCTTATCTGATGATAAAATAATAAGAATGATAACTATAATAAATCTTGCGGTTGGCAATCACGTTTCTCTAATATACAAGATCTTGTGCGTGTATGTATGTATATATATATATATATATATATATATATATATATATATATATATATATATATATATATATATATATATACACACACCTATGTATAAGTACTATAATTGAGATAGTAAGTAGGCCGCGTGAAAATATTATATGCGATCTATACGAGATCTGATTACATACTTCAGATGTATGAGATCTTATTTTGAATTTTGAGAGGTGCATAACTACGAAGAAATAGTTTACTTTTTATAAGTATATTTAATTTTTTTTTCTGAATGTTTAAGATGCTTTGATTCGAGTTGCCATATGAAAACCAAGTCTCGCGACAGCTCTTATATTAGATTTTGTTTCCAAAACGAAACACTTAGCGCTGATTTTAAAAGCATATATATATATATATATATATATATATACGCATACACATGTCAGAAGTTTAAATTCAAGACATCGTGGATCTTTACTTGCTATAGAAGCAGTTTTTAGAAAGCTAGAATATCAGTACCGACAATTTGTTATAAAACATACCTTATCGGATCGATTCACTTGCAAAATTCCAAAATTATCACAATACAACTAGGAGTCTGTAGACCGTGGTAAGGAATGCTGGTCAGATGATGCATGTACCATTCATCAGCACGATAGCTGCGCTTACAATGTATCTTATCTATACTATATGCTGCGTAGCATTGACGCATGCGTATAGAGAAGCTGTGAAAGTTGCTCAAACTGGAAAATTTTTTGCTGTTACAGGGGCTTTTGATGTTCTGTACGGTGTTTTTTTGATTTTGCGAAATATCCAAATGGGGAGCAAAAATCGTGTTCTATACGCGCGATTCTATTTCTAAACTAATAAGTAATATACAAACTTCAATGTCGACGATTTGTTATTGGAAAGTTAAATGTTTACTGGAAAGAGTATCATATATACTTACTCTTTATTTTATATATTATGCAGCTGCATAATATAAGAAAGCTCAATGAATCAACCGGGAATTTCAAAAGTGACGTTTATTTGAGATTTTATGCATTATTATCATTAATTTAATTCGATATTTTACATCTGTTTCTAAGTATACAGCATTTTTAATACAAACATCGTTTGTAGGAAGTTCACTTTTTCATTCAAATCTATTTATGGTATAAATATGTACGCTCGCGCTTGCGGCTAAGTTCAGTCGAATCACCGATCGCGAGAAGCTCGTGGGCGTCAGCACTAGAATCGGCCTTTCGTTTCTCCCGCTTATTTTGTGTCCTTTGACGTTGTGGTGTACATAAATGGTACCGACGATTTGCTCATTCTCGACACGAGCTCGTGCTGCGTGGGCGGAGACTTTTCGCTTGAGGAACTTTACTATATACACAGAACACTGTTCTGTATACTTAGGTGATACGTATTTATTCGTAGGCAGGTGGCAATCACTTGCACTTTCTTCGTTTGCGGGGTCTCGTTGAAATAAATGTTACGAGTCTCTTCTTCAAGACTGTTTTTATATCTTGAATGAAACTTACGGAATAGAACATTCAGTATATTTGATGCTAGTGCAGTCATCGCTAAAAAAACCGCAACTTGTATCATTCTCAACCCAATGCAAATCAGAATATTTCCATCTACATCTATTCTACTCTATTAAGCGAGGAATGTCACGATCCCGCTTATGAAATCCGCGCCTATACTCAAAAACAAACCAAAAACTATCAGCGCGCGCGAAGAGAGCTTTCGACCACGTACGGACAGCTGTCCAAATCCAAAAGTAGTTTCCAACACCGATGTACCCTGCACACACTCGCCTATATACATTTACTTATAGCACAAAGTGTGTAATACGCCTCTGCTAAAGAAAGAGAGTAGAGAGAGACGCGATGATCTAACCTTCGGCGATGACGCGATTTTCCACCTCCGGCCGACACATTGCGCTTGGCTCAGAGAGTCCGGCAGTTCCGCCGACTCGTCGGCGACGAGCGCTCGCATACACACAGCTTCACATTACATATAGACATTCTTCGGCTACAGCACCTAGTCGAGCCGTTCCTTCGGACATGCTTTGACGGGCGGTTTCGCGTCGTCGTGCGCGCAGGTGTCTTTTTTTTTCATTATTTTTTATCCCGCACACAAGCACTCTTAAGAAAATAAAATAAAAAAAAAACACGAGGGACACTAAACTAAATATACATAGTGTGATACCGACGACGACGGCGACGACGACGACGACGACGATGGTGCAGAACGTTGCCAAGAGGAACACGAAGGTGAGGGACAGTAGTCGGTCTTTTGCGACGCAGTTTTCCGCTAGTGCATCAGCAGTGGATTGTTTAGTATATAAAAAATAAAGTGTAAAAGGTATACTACTCTTTTTCGAGCGATCGGGGAAATGCGCGTACACGCGGGGTTCAGTTTATTTGGACTTGTGTGGTGTAGAGCGAGAGCTGAGAGAGCGATGCGTCATGATGCTAATGCGCTCGTGAATTGTTCGAGCCAAATGCGACGGACACTCTGGTATGAGGTCTTTATAATTAATTGCTGCGAGGGAGATGTCTAGGCGCTTAGTGTGCGTGCGGCTTGTAGGAAGAAAACTTTCGATTTTCTAGCGCGTGGGTGTTGAATCTTTTTGCGGATCGAGTTTTTAAAATATATTATGCTAATTGAAAATCACGAATTCGTATATGATTATAAATCTTTTATAGTGCGTGTAGGGTATACTGCACAACTAGATAGCTGACGCAAAGCACTGCTTGTGTATACTGGGTCAGTTGCGCCTGTATTTATAGAGGTGCAGGACGAAAATAATAGCTTCTAATGTTAAACGCCATGCTGTGCGATACATAGTTTCTTCTATCTATAAGTGCTTCTAAGAAACCTCATTGTTGCTGCTCTACGCTGTCATTAAATAGCAAAGCTCTAATAAAGCTCGTCATGAGTAAAAATCAGAGAATCCAATGGAATATCCATCATCCGTCCGTTACAAATACTAATTCGTCGATCACAATAAACGTCAGTCCTGCCAAACCACACCTAATTCATAACACTCGAAGACGCGAAAATCGCTTTGAAAAGTTCACAGCGCAGAGATTCCATCATCACCGGTCTATACCGATCTAGAAAGCACACGCACGCCGTGGGTCGAGCGAAAGCTCTTTTCTCTCCTCTTCTCTCTCCCGGATATTTCAGTCCGGAGGCGGGCTTGCGCTATACTACTCGTCGCCGCCGCTGCGCAGCGCGCGAACTATTATTAGTCCCCGCAGTCATCGCAAGTCGCACACGGAGCGAGCTTCCGTGCACGCGCTCCTCTTTTCCCCCTCGTTTCGCGTATGCGTGTCCGCCACGCGCGCTCCAACTTTTTCTCCTGGAAACGCCTGCGGTGCATCGAGTTTTCGTGTGTGATTTCATAAGTATCGTAGATAAAAAATATCAGTGCGCGCAAAGTCATGGGGATCGTCGGGCTTTGAGCGTCGATGTAGAGGAGGATTCGGAGGAGCTGGAGACGCTTCGTATGCGTGTATAGTTATAATAGAGCGCGTGGATCTTCGACTTCAAGCATGATTCTCACGAGGCTCTCACTGTAAGTCGCCCTTTCGCTTGGTTAAATTTAGAGCTCTTTCTCCCGACTCTATTACCGTGTGCCTACACCTCTTCTTCTTCTGCTGCTACTTCTTTTTGCGCTACCGTCGGCTTTGTCCGACTGGTATTCGAGCGAAGATTGTTTTTATTGATACACGTATAATGAACGGACAAGGGCTTCTTTGAGACTGTAACCGGTGGAACTGATTTTTTTTTTTTTTTTTTAATAGGCTTTGCGCACAGGAAGTGTGCAATTTGTTGGTAGCAGATCTTCGTGATCCGATAGCCATAGCGATTGACGCGTGTTTAAAAGTATAGGATCACGCCCGAATTCTGGCCCGGTTTAACTGCTAGTTGGAGTGTAGAATCGTGTTGTTACTACAAGCTGGATCGGTCATCCAATTTAACGACTCAAATTGTGACTTATTTTTGGATGCATAATGGTTAACATGCTGTAACACGATATAGAAGGGAGCTTACAGTGACCCAAGAGGAATATTCAATTTTACAAATCGAACGAAACGCAGCTTATTCGAAGTAATAGAGTCTACGGTGGCGATGTCGTCATGAAGCTCCTACACACATATTCCTCCACAGTGGCTCATTGGAACAAATTAGCACGCGCGTACAATGAAAATGTTCACGGCCACATTCCAGAGAAAAAAACGAAAGCTTCGAAGGTGATCAGCCGCTGCGGTGCATCTCTGCTTCTGAACGTATAACCTACTGCTAATATACGCCTGTTAAGAGCTATAATGTTTCTAATCGCTATAAGTATTCGTGTCAATGTCAGGAAAGCGCCAAAGAGCGCAATAACAGCGTAACTTATACCCTTACCGCATACTCTTCTCCTGCTATCGCCACATAAACCCAAAAGAGTAATTCGAACATGTCGATTCTTAACTAACAAATCCCCATCAACAATTATATTTCAATAGAAAAGATCTCTTATTCAACAATACAGTATAGTCAAGCTTACGAGAAAGTCACGATCGCGCTTGATTTTTCGGCGCTGGTTCATTCTTATGCGAGTCGCGAATCGGCGTATAATATAGGAAGTCGCGATTCATATGCGTCCGAGTTGTTTTCTGAATCCCGGCCAGCAGTAGTGCGCCTCGATGAAGCTTACCCGACGTACACGAGGCGCTGAACGAACCTCCTTACATAAGGGGCCGACTTCAGCTTGGCTGCTGTACTGATGCCTGTCTGTCTTTTTCTTCTTCTTCTTCTTCCTGCTTCTTGAACGAACTTGATGCATTTGCGTGCATCGGGTTTTACTCGATTCTAAAAATACAACATTTGGAGTGTGTGGTGTTTAATATTTTAATAAAAAAGATATTGCTGTTGATTCGATTCTGAAGGTTAAGAATAAATTGTATCTTCTTTAATAGACACAAGTTTAATTTCCATACCATTAGTAATGCATAACGTGAGGAACCTTATAGACTTACCGTAATTTTGCAAATAGAAACCTTTCTATGCAGGATATATTTTTATTCGTACGTATAAACGACTTTGACAATAACGTGTGTAAACAGGTTTCACAATGTCTGCAAACGAAGACCCGCGCAGTTGATCGCCTGCGGTCGCGAGTACCATATGAAATTGGAAACGAAATCATTTTGCACACTTTCAAACGACATTGGAGTGGAAATCGTCATTGTAAAATTGAAATTAGCTTGTTTATTCCCGTCTAATAACTACAAAAGTGAAACATTTTGATTATAATGCCTTAATTAAAAAAAGTTGAACGAAAAATATATAAAAGCACCGCTCATAAATCAACTGGAAATCCATCATTTTCTTTTAAAACCATTATATCCTATCCCTCACGCACACAGCAGCATCAAACTACTAACGTCTCAATCGCCGCAGCTATAATACGAACAATTGATTAAAGCCGACAAGTACTTACGCGGAAGCTCATAGACTGCGCAAGACGCTCTCGTACGTACCATACCGCACATACGACGCACCTCGTGAGAAAGAAAATTTAGAAAGCGAGGCGGGATCTATCAGTGGCAAGATGCGCGCTTGATTGGAGAGAAGACGAGAAAAGAATATCGGCGTGAGAAGGCGCTGAACTTTCTTTTGATTTCTGCCGCGCGCTGCACGCTCCTGGTGTCGCCGAAAGCGCCTGTGTGGAAAGTGCAGCCGATTTTCAGACGAATGGAAACTCGTCATTCATTTCTATGCACACACCTTTCGCTGCTTTTCGCCTTGGCAAACAAACGATTTCTGAGGCGATAAGTGCTACACGCGAGATTCGCTGCGGTTGGCTTTTCTGCCAGCGTAATATCTTTCGAAAATTATGCGTTGGGATGACGAGGTATCTCCTTACCGCCATAGGTTTGCATTACTTGGGCTGTATAATGTACGATCGTTTGAAATGAAATGAAAGCACTTGACGCTTAGATGAGTGTATGATGTGTTTAGATGGTTTCTCATTCGAAATTTGTAATAAACTCGTACTTTGCTTTCAGATGAGGGATGCAGTTTTGCAGAAACGAAATAATAACGTAGCGACCTTGAAATCGAAACCATCCCTTGAAATTTATCGACCGCCCGGTTCGTGTAATTAGCCTTTTTTACTTTTCTCTCTTAAATCCAATCGCATCGCACGACCAGAACCGAACGATCGTTAATCTCTGGATTACGTGATTTTTCTTTTCAAGGCGTCAGAACGGACGGAACAACGGCTAATGCAACGAATCCCCAATTGAACGTACACGCTAAGGAATTCACCATGAAGCAGAACGACCTTCATCTACCCAAGTAAGAAGCTACCTTTATTTTTTTTTATGTTGACGCATGCACCGCGCGTGTAATTAAATTTTCTTTTGTGCACGCACAGACGCGTGCGCTTAATTATCATCAGAGACGCGAACGAGCGACGAAATAATTAGCCTCGCGTGAATCGGCCGTTTTTTCTCGCGCATATAAAGTGCGCCTGTATACACGCTTTTTAATTAATATCCGAAGCGGCATGAATTTCGATCTCTTAATCAAGCGCCGTGAAACGCATCGCGTTACGTAAAAGCATAAATAAATAACAACATGTCGTCGATCTCACGCAGATCCCAATCGAATTCGATGGACCGGCCCTACTACCTGCAGCACAGCAAGTCCAGTGGCAACATCCACCGGTACCTCTATGCCCAGCAACAGCAGCAGCAGCAGCATCAGCAACAGCAACAGCAACAGCAACAGCATCAACAGCTCCACTACCCGTTGCAGCATCAGCTGTCACCCGGTCCACACCACCATCCCCCGAACTATCACCCCCTGATGACCGCAATGAGACAGCCCCACGCGCTGAACACCTCCGCGTCCAGTGGGAACATCTTGCACGTGAGTCAGTTTCTCTTTTATTTCTTTCGAGAATCGCAAACGCACGGCGGCTGCTAGCTGCTGTGTTTGGACAGGGCGTGTTTGCGGAGAGCAAATGTTTGGGGATGAGGTATTGATTCGTTGGTTAAATATATGTGTAGAGGTGATCTGTGCGGTATTGTGTGGGCGGAAAAGTACTCGATGAGGCTGTGCATAAAATGTTCCACTAATTAGTATCAGTAATTACACGCTTTTAAAAGTTTATTTTTAGCGGCGGCCAACTTGAAATATTTACCGTAAGAAGCTACTGACACGACAAAAGGCTCTCGGCATTGTTTTGCTCCTAAGTGGATGCTTCACCGTGAAGCGCAGAGACTAGCACAAGTGTGTTCCATCTATATCCGAGAGAACTTCATTTGAATGAAGATACATTTCAGTTGAGAAACTAAAGTGCTGTATTTCAGTAGCGGAGCACAAGGTCGAAAACAATGCGCGCTCATAACATAATAATGTGAAAAAAAAGTCACACATGAAAAACGCTGCACAATCTTCCTATTTTTAGAATTAGCGTCATGTGCCTGTTATAAAAAATACTAATTAAACTATCTCGACGCGTCTCTTCCACAGAATTCCGGTCGAGTTCACTTCAGCGTGGAACCGCACGACATGAAAACTCCGACCCCGAAACCGGGGAAACTCACGAAATCATTGTCTTTCGTTTCTTCCTACGGCCTGAGACGTTCCAAGAGCTTCACGGCTGCCGATGTCCTAGCCGCCCGAGCCATGAACATAGCCGACGCATCTGAGCTTGGAAAGTTTCCTCCCGACGTGCAAGAAACACTGCTCAAAGCGATCGACGGTACGTATCCAGACACATACCTTCACTTCACCTTGATACACACTACGCTTTGCGCTTTTTTTCGCCGCCGCAGCCTCTAAAGACGTGTGCATGTAGTATATGCGCCCGGCGCGCGAAGTAAGGCGTGGTCTCTCGCTGTGCCCGGAATTGCACGTTCGATCTCACTTTTGTTGCGTTATTATTGCGCCGCGGACGGGACGTAATTGAGGACTTTTTTTGACTGTGGTATCGTTGGAAACGAATTAACGCCGGTAATGCTCGCGACGTTGAACAAATTTTTCCACAAGGGCGAAGAAAGTATACTTATACGGATCGAGAGCTTTTACGACGAATAAAAGACACGCGATTAATGGCCGGACCCAGTTTCCGTATTCAAATTCGAATAAAGTGTATGCGTATAAGCGGGTATGATTAAAGAGTCCCAAATTTCAGGCCCAACGAACACAGGATGAATTATATATACGCGTGGCGTACGGCTCTTTTCAGAAGCGCGCTCGCGATTCGTTAAAAATCAATTAAGCCCCGCCAATTTGTCAGTTCCGAAATCGCGCGCGCGTGTGTATAGCGAAATTTATCGCGCAATTAAAGCAACATTATGTATATATCGCGGGGGCCTTATAATAAAGAAACGTTCATAAATTTTGGGAAAAAGCGCGCTTATAAAGCAATGCAGGCTACTTAAAGATCGGAGAAATTGAAGAGCATAGCGCTAAATTCATAAAAAACAAAAACTGATGCTTACTTACAGATCCCAACGTTTTAAGCTCACGAGCGCTGATGGAGCTCGTGCGGCACATTTTGGAGCGCGTCGTTGAGAACCAGCGCTGCGCCGCTCCGGCAGCCAAGATCTGTATCACGATAATCGAGGTGAGCATTCGTTCCCATTGTTTCCGCGCAGAGGCATTTCTCTCTTTGTCGAAACTTTGTCTTTGTATAAATATAACTACATTTCGCGTTTTATTCAGAAAGAAGTGAAGGAGACGTTTCTCGAGTCATTGCTCAACACGTGCCAGGCCTGGTACCAGGAACGCATCAGACTGCTCCAGAACGTCTCGGACTGCCATCACTTTTCGGCTTTCATGACATTCCTCAACGAAATGTATTGTCAGGTGGGATTTCTTATTATTTTTTTTTTTAATTATTTCTTTAATTCGAGGTAATAAAGATACGCTGCACTGCGTGCGGCAGAGTACGACGTATAATTTTTTTCATTAAAAAGAATTACCGCGTCAATTTTACAACGCGCGCAGCTTTTCACCGAAATGAAGAAATTAAGATAATATCAGCTTTCGCGCATATTTGTTCGAGTTTTTGCAATTGTCGGACCACCCATCGCACAATATCTGCAATTTTCATCTGGAGCACGAGCCGAGGTGCGTGTTTGTGTGTATAAAAAGAAATCGTTTGTTCGCGGCAATTTCGGGAGGCGAAACGCGCTGCCCTTTCCCAATATCGTAATTATATGGTCCGATGGAAGCCGCAGATTGTGCTTGCGAGGGCATCCGATCGTACACCTGTTGGAGGGCTATAACTATTAACTGCCGCTGTTCTCGGTACGACGATGACTCAATTTTTTTTATGGTTTTGATGAAATAGTTTAAAACGATTCTTCCTCGAGCGAATGAAGGGAGAACATTTTTAAACCTGTGATCTTTCGCAGCTGAAACGTCGGCAGCTCCAGCTAAAGACGCAGCAGGAAGGCGTTCCACCTGGACGGGTTCTTCTCACGCTGCTCTGGAAATGTTGTCAAGATTGTCTTCGTCCTCCGATGATTAATTCCCCTGCGGAGGTACGTATACCTATAATATCGCAATTTGCTCGACTGCCTTATTATATTCTAATGTACAGCTATATATTTTTTCCTACTTAAGAGCGTGCAAAGTTTACGTAAATACAAATCGTTCTGATTTATGTCCACGAGAGAGTTTATATAACAGCTACGTTGTATGCAAAAAGTTTTGAAATCGCTGATGGTGTAGCTTTTCTGATCGATTATTATTGCGAAATTAGTATTTCTAGCAGTGCAAATAACAATATTACATTATGTATTTAAAATTCAAGTTTATCCATACGAAAAAACAGGCTACACGCAACTTTCAGCGGAATTGAATCAGCGAGCAATTTGTGTATACTTTTAGTGTCCATTCCTTTCGCATGATACTTATACTCCACACTGCACTTATAATTCACAGCGCGCAGACAAGCGGTTATTTAGCTCTCGCTGCATTCTATCTCTGGCTCTAAATCACATTATCGGCAAAAGCACGTGGAATTTCCGTAGCAAACGTCAATGTTATCAATTCCCACAGGCGAACTGTCTCTTCTACATCCTGACGTGCGTCGGCAAGGACCTTGCCATGGAACTACCAGCCCAGCTGCAGCAATTACTAGGCAGCGTTCGCGACGCTTTCCTCAACGAGGACAACACGCCCCCGGCGGTGCGCAAGACTCTTCTCCAGCTGATCGAGCTTCACGCTGCCCACTGGCAGTTGCCCGCCCCCGCCGTCGTCTACTACTACCCGGGCTCTACGAAATGACATCGGCGGTCCCTCCTCACATCCAAGTGCACTTGTACTTCCAGCATCCATCTCTGACATCTGATACACACCTGGTCCTCGAGAAAAATCTTTGCGATCGTCGATGTGCCAGGATTTTGCCCGTAGAGTGTATGGTTCTCTACGTTGCTTTGAATTCATTGATTAAGGCGTGTCGACGATCGTTATCGATTTTTTTTTGGGACGGTGGCAGCCACACGGTCGATTTTATCTTTTGAGATAGGGACAGATATAACAATAAAGAGAAAAATGTTTTTTTTTATATTGGGCATTTATGGTTGGTGCTGTGTGGTTATAAAGCTCGTTATTTCAGAATGAAAGTTGTACACGAAATTCGTATGGAAATCTTTTTTAAACAATGTTATCGGCTTTTCTCTTGTGCGGGTTTTAACAAAAGATGAATAGGTTTTTTAACAAATGAAGAAAATTCAACAAATTTAATTTACTTGTATATCATCATACACGCGATATTATTAACTCTGTTATAAATCTAGTCTGAATTGCAAAAAGTGCTAATATAGTCATCGACCATTGTATGTAGGTTTTTTTAATTACGATTTAAGTAGCCTTTAAAAGTCATTCGATTGAAGATAACGCATACATTTAACTGTAACTTTCGCATCATAAAATCATTTAGTTTGCAATATATAGGCATAACGATAAAATGAACGATAATTTTATGTCGAGAAGTATAAACGCGTTTTTGATTGAATTTATTGTTTTTGTTTCTTAATTGTAAAGCGCATTTAAATTTGACAGCATGATAATCTAACGTACTTTTGTAAACATTTTGAAATTAAATCATTGTACGTTTATATAAGAAGAAAACATAGTTTTGTAAAAATGATGAAAGGTATAAAATATACATAAAAAATGAAATATATAAATTACTCTTTATTTTGAAAGCTTCGCAATTTTGTGCGTGATAATGAAACACCTTGAGCAATTTATGCACGATAATCAATTAAGAACACACGAAGCATAAAACGTCTCTTTCGCAAAATAATTATAAAGACAATCCGTAATATAATGGCGAATATCCTCACTAACGTTCTCGTATACAAATTGTTTTCTCAAAATTCACGATGAAATCTATTGTTAAATAACAACTGCTTATCGCGGCAGGACCATTATCAGCAATTGAACCATGCAAAATAAGCCGTATACACATGTGTATACACCTCAACGGCAGAATAAACGTTGGCAGTCGCTCGTGAGCGCGCCTCCTTAGAAAGGAGAACGTATAGTCTCGCGAGCGCGCGCTCGTCGCCTTCAAGCCGAGGATGGCGAGAAGGTTGAATCGATAGAGAGACTCCTGACCTTAAGTGCCCATGCCTACTCGCGCTCGCGCACATGGCCTGTGCATAGCGCTTTGACGTAACTCCTTGCCTGCAGCCGGGATGAATGAATCGACTGTGCGCACGCGATGACACCGACTCTTCGGGGAACGGATTTTCTCATCGGCTCTGTAGTAACTTCGAGGAATTCGATTGTGAGGACTAGCGCCTTTTTTCGCATTTTTGGACTTCACGTCTTAGTGACTAATAAGAGCTATACTGTGTGCGTGCGCGCGTTTTTGGAGATTCTGGATGGGCTGCGGAATATCCCGCTGGTGCTTGTAACGCGCGGGGGGATGAGTCAAAAGGCTGGAATCTTTTAATTGCCGCGCGAGCACACTGCACTGTTATTTTAATTTCGACGCTATAAATGTACTGATGCTGCTACTGCGATGGAGGTATCGGATAATGACATCACTATAATATAATATGCGTGTGGTGCTACTGATATAAAAGTACCGAGAGCTTGGTGACACACTGATCACAATGGAATCGTAAAACACTGTTATAATAATTTACAGCCATCTTGATGTGCGTAATAATTATAGTATAAAAAATAATGTTTCCTTGCGTAATTTGAGGAATGCCGTCTTGAATCGTGCACAATTTCTCTAATTTTCCAAGTTTCTGTTTAGCGGCGATAGGTGGTGCATAGGCACTTTTTCATTTCCCTCAGCACACTTTTCGTACAGAGTGTACATATAGAGGTGTGACATATACCTATATGCCTATGACAAAACTGCCTTATTGTTATGCTATACCTGCAAAAGTCTAACGTTGCTGCAAGTTCAAGCGAATTTGCGTCTTTTTCCTGACAATTAAGCATTTCAATCCTATCATTCGCTCGAGTTCTCGTTATTCGCGTGGGACACTGCGCTCGTGAGTTAAATTCGTTACTTAATTGGACGATTTATTATTATAAGATCTGAATTCAGCTATATGGATACTTTCAATTTCCTCGAAAGTAAAAATGTTAATCAAAAGAACAACTCGCAGACACAGACGTTTCGAGTATAGATCGCAGAACAATGGCACTGATGATAAAATACCCTATTCATCGGCGAACACAGACTTACAAACGCGCTGCATCACGTGCGGCGGCTGATTTTCCAGCGCAGTATAATGAAACTAGTTTGATTTTTCGATTATTACGCCGTGTCACGATGTAACAAGAATATGCACCTACATCAACAATGAAAAAGCGACCGCACAAACCACAGTTATTTTAGCCGACATCAACATTGTGCACATTATACTCTACGCCGCAAAGTCGAATTACGACGAACAATTCCGAAGCAAAACATCATCTCATTCGAGAATCTGCAAGTTAAATAACACTGCAATTGAAACTTCATATACAAATATATCGCGTACACATATATACACTGTTTTAATCAGATTCCTCGCGATAAACCAGCCGCGGGCAGATAGTATCTTTCATCTCGACGAAGATCACGTCCCGCAGAGCATCTGCTGTAATGTCACGTTTCTCGCGCGCGCCGATTTGCTCGGCCGATAACAATACTGTCTCCCCGAAGGTGCGTTGACTCCTGCGAGTCTTATTAAGGCTTTTTGCGGTTTTGCCGTCAAGTCAGCGGGAAAACCGACGAAAATTGGCTATTCCGCACGCTTGCGATGCGCGAAGCTCCAGAGAATTGCAACGATGTGTTTTGCATTCAAAGTGTGCACTTTTGCATTTTTACAGACTCATATGTATTTACATTCTCTTATACGGATAAGCTCGACGTATTATAACTTTTTCGCAGGGAATAATGGTACGTATTAGCAAATTACAGCTTCTTACTCAGCCGTTTCGATTTGTCGTACACGAGAAACATCTGAAACAAGCTATAGTATGACCAAGGCAGCTTGTAGGCTAAATAACTTATACCCGCAACGTAAGAGCCAACAACAAATCAATCGTCCTCAAAAGCCTCTGCTATTACAAAGACCGACAACTCATCAGCCTAAGTTCTTCATTACAGCTGAAGACTATATATACACACACGTCTCTGCGGTACATAAAGACAAGAGCCGCGCGCGGGTCTATGTCTTACGCGAGAGATAGACAAGACAAGGCTTCGCCTAGTTTTATCCAAGAAGGAAAGCGAGAAAGATCTCCTTTAGGCCTGCTTTAGGCTAATTGCAGAAGGCAAATCGCGGTATAACGAGGGCAGCCGACACGAGTGACTCTGTTCTTCTCGTTTTCCTCTTGTGCGCGTTTTTTCCTATCGACGCGGCCCTGCGCGCACCGGCAATTAGGCACGACAAGGGCAGTATAAATTCGCGTGTTTTTCTTTTTTTTCCCCCGTATCTATGTACACTAGCGTATGCGCGTAGATATAGCGAGTTGCCTAATGATATGATTGCCCTGGAAACCTTAATTTTATGGCGAAAGCTTTACAATGCAGTGAGCGAGTTTCGAGTCCACGTGTGTGTGTGCGAGTGTGTGAGTCACAGTGTGGAAACTGGAAAGAGATGATTTAGTGCCGCAATGACGCTCTTGATTATGCATACGAAGTTCGGGTAATTAGGTGCGCTTAATGGGCTCGGCTCTCTTTTGTTTTTGAAATCAGTGCTGCTTTGGATTTCGCTCGGCGGGGAGATTGTTAGCTAATGTTCGCATAAAAGCGTATACGAGATCTTCGAAGAGCTGCGAGTAAAAGCCAAAGGATGTAGGTACATTGTACGGAATTTGTATACGATTCGTCGAGAATTAAGTTTCCTATGTTTGCATTACGAGCGCGCGGGCATTAATTCAGTAGAAACATTCCGGTGCGGCCGGACCTGTCTCGGCTGTTACCACTTAACGACTTCGATAAATAACAATACAATAATTCAAGCCCGTGGGCGCGTGCCATTCTGTGTTCAGTGACGCTTTTTCATTTTGGCAAAGTTATTACGTTGCGAGAGGAGTGTCTGGGTATTACGAAATGACTATATTTTATTACGACTTTTGATTCGACCATTGCATTATGTGCATACGCGAATTGCCACAAGTCATATTTCAAAGCACTTTATAAATGAACGTCTATTTGTCTGAAAATTCGAGTATGCGCAGCTTTTGCGGGAGTAACAGAAAATTCTTATTCAAGCAAAACCGAGGATATACGTTTATTAATGAATAATTGGTTACAGGAAAAGCTGTACGATTATTCGAATAAAAATCTGAAGGTTCCCACCTCACATGTATGGAACCCAATATCGAAACAAAAAACAACTGGCAATATCCTATATCTTCTAGGATTTCATTATTAATAAACAATTACGCAAACTCCCAAGAAAAATAATAATCATCATGCACACGAGCTGCTGCGTTGCCAAACGACGACGACATCCGAAAAGGACACAAGCTTGAGTTTCTCCACCATAATATACACGTACAAAAACTTTATGCGTGCGTGTATAAAAATATGATTAAAGGCACGAGATGTAGAGTCGAGGAAAAAGCACGCGACTACAAGGAGAGCCCATATCAAAGGTGCAGCAGTAGCAGCAGCTTTGCCACGTAATAATCGCCGACGACGACACACACACCGGCTCGTAAATCGCCGACCGGCCCGTATAATAATGGTCTTCTTCTTCTTCTTTTCTTCTTCTTCGCTCCGCGAACGAGGACCGTTATTATGCACACAAGCACACACACGTGCGAGCGATCAATGCTCTCTTCCAGCAATGTGTGCACTCGGATGCGTCGTCGGATTTTCGTATTATTAAAACTTGGCTATATAGCGGTCAATTATGCACTTGTGCACACGCACTCGTGAATCATGCGAAATTTATGCGAGCGCGGCGATGACGTATGGCGCACTCGATATAATTATATCTTTGATATACTCGAGATACAGCCGGATACCGGTATTACATTTTGCGGTTTTCCGGACACAGTCTCTCTTGCCGCGTTCGCCTTTGTTTTTGTCTCTGAAATTCGTGTGCAATAAAGCGGGCTTGATTAATGCCGCGCGTGTGTGGAACTGGATTTTTTTCTCGAGCGAACGCAGCTTAAGTTGCATTACAGTCGAAAAAGCGAGACCTCCGCAGCTCCTTTCCCTTTCGTTTTCCTGCGGGTTTATCTCACACTTTTACTCTCTTTGTCCGCTTCCTTTTGTTTTTCGACTGAGCTGAGGACGGATTTCCGTCAAGTCTACGCTGCGGCGCAAGTTTAATTGATGAGGCAAGGACTTTGTGGAAAGAAGCGATCGTTGAACTTGCGGACATACGATTTGAAAGTTCCTTTTCCATTATCAAGCCTTAAGCGGTGTGCGAACACAGAAAATTAAGGTGGTAACGATTTAATACGAGCAAACTTATTTCGCGATATTATCGTTTGCAACTGGAGGAAAAACTCTTATAAAAACCATATATTTATAGTCCCATGGAATCGGCATCGCGAGCGCGCCTCTTTTTCATATACATCCCGAGAAATATGCCGCGTTTGTAGCTACCTTTGATCATCATCAGACTCAGCAAAAGAGCCGCACGTGCATCAACCGATGCGGCTTACAAACAATATAATCATCATCTCTTATGCCCCGTCGCTCGTTTTCTCCCTATTTCTTCACGCGCTTTGCGCAAAAGAAGCGGCTTTTCGTAAAATCATGCACTTATACCGCCAGCACGAATATAATCCTCAGCGTCTACTATAACAATAATTAAGCTTATATCCGCTGCTCATCCCACGAATCCTTTTTTTTTCATCGAGTATACTATAAGTGTACACGTATATAGCGACAGCGCGTCTTCGCTTTTTTTTCGTTGCGCGTCGACTACTTACTGCCTCAGTCAACGGAATGGAACGTGTTGCTCAACTCTTTATACTACTGCTGCTGGTCGATGCGTCACTTGAGGACGATTCGCTAGTGTGCAAGAGACGAGTGAAAATGAAATGGCTTTCGTCATCGGAATTTTTACGCTCTTTTTCTGCTTCTATCGCGAGAATCGACGTCGAGGGTTGTTTCCGATTTCTACGCGGATTTGAGACGACTTTTATTCTTGACTCGATTGCTCTTATATTAGTGTGCGATTCAACAATTCCAACGAGGGAAAGAGAGAGGCCGCGCGAGAAATGGGCGACTGTAATACAAGCTTTAATTAGCCAATTAAAATTCAGCGATTAAACTTTGCATAATGCGAAACGGGCGGTTTGCAAAACGCGCACTTGCGAGAGCGCGCGCAAATCTACCGCGAGTTTTTTTTTGCGAAAATTAACGCGATGATTTTGCAGCAACAATTAATAACGAGGTTTTTATTATATAGTGCAAGGATTCGCTTGAGAACAAACGAATCGTTTGAAAAATTAATGCCAGCCATTATGGTCGATTGTATTTTTTACTCATCGCGAATATGAAAAATGTATAAAGCGCTTCGCGTGTCAGGTCGCGGCAGAAATTTCATTTTCTCGTATCGTTGTGTAAAAAAGAGTGGATTCATCGCGTTACCCAGCGCTTTATTAACCAGTTTACGGTAGCGGGAATATACAGTGAGTCGACTGCTTCAGCGACGCAGTTAAAGGGTTAATTCGCCACGCAGTTCTGCGCTGCGCGAAAGAATAGGCGTATGTTTCGAATTTTAATTGCCTCGGCTTTATATATCGTCCGGAAAAAGTGATTTTTATATACTTGCGCAATCGCTTTATTAAAATTGTTGTGCTTGTAACTGCCGCTGGTCGTGAGAAACTTTTTAAGCGTAACGATTTTCGGATCGTTTTATTGTACTTTTTCGGAAGATTAATACAATTACCCAATTTGAAACACCTCGTTGCTTATGCGATTTGCATAAAAGTATACAATCCAAAGCAACGTATTACGCAAAAGACTTATACAGAAAGAAAAAAAATTACAGTCAAGGCAGCTCGAAATTATTTTATCTAGTGAAATCCAGTTTGCGTATGCATAATTTGAATATATTCTTGAGAAAAAACAGAATTTTTGGACACATGGGCCAGTCTCAAAGTCAGAGCTGCTTATGTACCTTTTACGAATCAATCGCGCACACGCCCATGAATAATTAACTCATCATAACTCTATGCGCGATTTTTGGCACCTCAATTTTCATCCGTCGCTCTCGTGACAATGCACTGTTGGTCGTTAACGATGTGAAATAGCGGCTTCGTACCGGTTTACCTTCGTCAAGTGAGACTATAATACGCGAGGAAACTGGCACCCGCTGCCGAGGCTTCTATATTTATTATTTGTTCATATACCAAAAGCGAAAAGAGTTTTGGACTGGCGGAACTCTATGAGTTTCTGTTTGGCGGCGACAGGTGGCGCATGCGCAATTTCCCGTTTCCCTCATCACTATTTGATAGCAGAATGCATTATACATGTCACAACTGTCTTGTTGGGCCAACTGCTTGAGATGCTCATGCTGTAACTGCAAGAGGTCTACACCGTCTCCTATGAGCTTATATTTTATGCGAACAATAAAAAGGGTAAACCATCAGGAAGCTCGCAAAGACTCGAGGAAATCAAGCTCACCGCGCACCTCATACATCACATCAGCTGCAGGACTGTCGCCCGAGGACATGATCTGCGCTATACAGGCGGAAAAGAAGCTTGAAAAAAATAATGAAAAAAAGGAAAGTCAATGTATATACTAGCCACAGCCGATGTATAAAAAAGCTCTCGCTCTCTCTCTCTCTCTCTCTCTCTCTCTCTCTCTCTCTCTCTCTCTCTCTCTCTCTCTCTCCTACATACATCCGTACGCGGGCGATTTCGCGCTTACATATGTAACACGTAACGCTGGCGTCACGTGAATTGTATTAAGGTCAGACTCGATCAAATTCTTACGAAAAGATCACAAGGTCGCTCGGTGCGAAAGATATCGCGAGTGTGTGTGCCTGCGCGCCTTTTTAGTGGAAAAGCCATAGCTAAAACAAACTCGCGTTGTATGTTCGCGCCCTTGAGCTGACACCGCGAGCGAAGTGAGAACGTGCGGTTCCTGGCTATTACGCTACTGTGTGTGAGTTGTAATTGTCTCTCTCGCGCCAGTTTGGCTTTTGGTGTCGAAGCGCGGAGGGAATCGCGGAGATTGCGCGGTTCTCCGGAGGGGAAATTAGCCTGCGGCTGATGCAACCTGCTGCCGCATCGCGTAGTTTCACTGCTAAGGTCGTCGATGGGATGGGGGGAAAGAGTTAGTTATCGCGTGAAAGTTGAAATTATATGGTGGCAGTAAAACGTTGTGGAATATTCGTAAACAATTGTCGCATTGCACTTTGAAAAGCGGTCGATAATTTGTGATCGAAGGTACGTTAAGTGTGCATTTTATATTTTTAGTATTCGATCGTTGCCAGCTTGGGTAAAAAGTGACGATGATATTATCAAATTAAAAAGTCATCTAAATTAGTTCTTTGTTTCAAACGATTCTTTCAAATATGTATTCTCAAAGTATTTTACCAGTATTAGTGCTTTACTTGAGTTTTGGTCCTACTTTGAAATGTACCTGTGCAGCAAAGTGGATAGACGTATTTGTAAAACACTTATTGGAGGACAGAAAATTGTATCAACTGACACTTTTCAAAAGTTCGAAACTACTAAACTTAGATGGGGTGAAGTTTTATCAAAAATTATACCATGAAACTATTTCTACATTAATTATTAATACGGATAACCTTTATTCGAATGATGATAATCGAAGATTAGATTTACCAATTTTTGAAAATCCATGACCTGCTACCATATACGTGATACTTGACGAAGTATCGAGGCTGGATAATGATTCTCAAATTCAACGTATTGGTTTATTAATATCCTTGCTCATCCAACTGTCCCCTCCTAAAATAATCAGGCCAAAATGTCTATTAATACTTTTTATTGATGATGGCTTCACATTAGAGAGCTCAGTTATTAATACGATTTTAAAATTTGCTTGGAGTAACGAGTTTTTGGACTTTACAATTCTAAAAGTAGAGCATCATTCGAAATTCGGCAGATGCCATGAACGAATACTCTATTACAATCCATTCTTTCGATCTTTTTTTAATGATTGTTACTCTGCAGATACTATACTTTTCCCCAATAAAATAATTGATGTAAATGGATATAAACTTACGATTCCTTTTTTTCATGCGCCACCTTTCATGATGATGAGTCCGGTGAACAGTTCAGCAATCGTTGGCACCGTATTCACTGCTATCAAAATTATAAAAAAAAAATGTAATTTTACATTGAATATCTTAACCCACGATAAACTTCATAGTAACGAAGTGGGACAATTTTCTGAGGAATTCAGTGCAATATCTGCTCACAAGCGTGTAATAACAGGCGACGTTGATTTAGTGCCCTTACAGTATTTTTTAGAATATATAGTGTCAATTTCAACCGAAAATCAGTTATTAAGCAAAGTTTTTTATTTTGATAAAACCATTTTAATAACACCGATCTGGTATGAATCAGGGAACACTTCAAAGCTTCAAGTCTTAATCGTATTGTTTCTAGGAATCATCATTACTGTTTCACTTGTAGATTTGATCTATACTTCCGGAACCCAAGGCAAAAGATTACTTTCATTTGCAGTAGTACAAATTATTCTGAATCAGCCCGTATTAAATCAAAATCGAAGCAATGTAAAAAAATTTTTTTTCATCTACTTTGTGATTGTGTCTATGATATATTTATCAAATTTTTACGCAAATCTGACCAAAAGCTCAGTTGTGAATACGGAGATGGCTTTGGAAAATTACGATGATATCAGTAAATATACTACAGAAGTGTATGCAGATAATAATATGCGTGAATTTTTAAGCAGCCGTTTGGAGTCAAACAAATTTTATTCGATGATTAAATTAACTAATACCACGTATGATTGTATCAATAAAATTTTAAATGGTAAAAAAATTGCTTGCCTTACTACTACAATGCGAATCAAGCACATATACGAAAATTACTACAGAAGTAATAATTTGAAAAACAATTTTCGAATTGTAGATTTTATCTTTCATAACTCAGCGAAAGGTTATATTTTCCGTAAAAATTTTCCATTTCTTGAACAGTTTAATAAGATTTTTCAACAAATATTAGAATCAAAAATGTTTAAATTATGGTATGAAAGAGAAACAAGTTTTATACATGGAATTATGGATACAGAAGAACGCAATGTATTGAGTCAAGATTTAGCATTTATAAGCATAGTTGGAATGTTATTATCAATTGTAACGTTTGTTATTGAAATATTATATTGGAATTATTGGGATCGTTTGAAAGCCAAATCAGTAAAATGGTATAGTATCATGCCTGCAGTATGTATTTTTAAAAAAGCTTAACAAATATGTAGGTATACATCAAAATAATGACAACAATAATATATCCTTTTTGTCTGTAAACTTTTTGTTTTTATAAATCCTGAGGAGAGTAAAAAGTCTTTAATATTTCTTAGTATCATACAATAATTGTGAGTGGTTTCGGTTTATAGACATCAATGATGGTGTGTTTTATAATTCGACTTATAAAATAGTTGCAACTCAACATAGCAACGTGTATTTGGCGCTGCACTAGAAAAATCAATAATTTTCTACATGGTTACGAAGAGAATGTATTCCATCATACCTTTTATCGCAAAAAGTATTCTAATAACTGCTCATTATAAGTCAATAAATAATGTTATTCTTACAAATGTATACGTGTAAGCGAGGAAATAAATGAATATTGTGAGAACTTTGTTGATTTAATATTCAAGGTGAAATATTTGCTCACTGAATTAATCAATAACCAAATATCTATTACTAAAGATAATTTGAAGTGACGATGTTTTTGTACATTGGAGTAAGCATCATAAATTAATACAATGTTCGAATAGTAACAATTGTACGCCATCAGATGTAGTTTACACTATACTGGATTCGAATCCTTCAATAAAAATCCTTCTCTTCGAAAACGCTCATCATCAATATTCAATTAAATTTAAATCCGACCACTCATAATCCTCAACGACACTCATCAAAGTCTCCGCGTCCAGCCTCTCAATAACCTAAGTCCACTTAGTTAAAGCACATACGAAAAAAAACTCGCGGAATGACTAACCACCGCTCAGCGTCCTGCGGAGTCCATCACAGCTCACACATCAGGCTATCATTGCCTCGCGCTGGCGGCCTCCCTAAGGTCGAATCGATCCCAATATGCAAACTCGCTCGTTCCACTCTATACTTACCTACATATGATCGGCATTTCATATGCATCAATGTAGACACGTGCGCACACGGGATTCCCGCGATCGCCGTGGATTATACGCTCCGCTGATGCCGAGGGGGAAAAAACTGCGTGCATCTGTCATTCGGTCTCCGCGTTGAAGAAGGAGAGAAAACGAGCTTCCCGCTGTCTCGCGGTCGAGCTTAATTAACCGTTGCATTAATTACCGGCGCGGCTGAGGTGAAGTCACGACGTGCGCGCGACTGGAGGCTGCGGATGAAATTCAGTGCAAAAGGTAAGTTTTGGCTTAATTGGCAAAGGTCAGCGCTACCGAGCTGGGCTTGCGCTCTGAATAATCGACGGATCGGAATATAAGTTCGACCGTGGTATAGTATACGAGTGAAACAATCGTCTTTGGACAAATTCACGCACAACAAAGGCACGTTGCACAGTGGCCATCGCAATCTCTGGAATCCAACGGCTGACCTCCTGAGAGTTCACCTCACAAATTTAACTATCCTCCATACGCGAATAATTTTATTATCACCTAGTTAAAATCAAAACGGCTCTCAAACAAAGCAATCCCGCGCGCTTTTAGTGCTCTAAAGTGGAACGCAACGGCGCAGAGATGCGCTGCGGCAGCGGTTTTATTATCGTTTCTAGCCGAGCTCGCGGGAACTGCACCTCTCTAACGTTGCACACTGAGTATACTGTATACACCTGATGCCCTTGAGGATGCGTTGCTTTTTCTGCTCGACGCTTTTTCCACGTACTTTTGTACACATACCTACACGTATGTACCCCACATACAGCCATCAGCGGTGCACACACGACCTCGCTACACTTATTCGGAATTTTCGGCTGCCAATTTTTTGCTCCTCCGACGCATAAACTCGCCACTGATTGGACGTACGTGCAGCTGTTTGCGGCTTTAATTGGACGCTGATTATGATTGCGACCCGCGCGTATAAGCATTCGCCGCTTCGTTAGTCCGACGCGTGAGAATTTTCGACTCCAGCCTATATCGGGGTGTGGCGGTACCAACTCGTGTAACAGCGCAGAAAAGAAGTAATTGCGTGAGGATAAGCATCGCCGGGCGTCTTTTATTGTACAGTTGTTATACCTCTCGCGAGCGCGCGAGCGGCATTCGAGGATCGTATAAATCAGGACGGAATTGACAATGAAGCGATGCAGAGCCTTGACCTTAAACGCATTGCTGCACACCCTCTCTCTCGACTGAATATCGGCATTGATTGGCTGTGTTACTCGGGGATGCGTAAAAATGAAGGATGCTTACGTCAACTCAGCTTTGAGTGAGCCGAAGCTTCTGGATACACAACGAGAGATATTCTGCGGCTGAGGGGAAAAGTCATTGACGCAACGATCTTGAGCCGATTTTTCGAGGAGGAGAGTATGCAGCAGCGCGGCGCGCTCGATCGAGCATTAGCTTGTTAAACGAAATGAGATTCGATATAATGTTTTACGCTCGGCTTCGCCGTCGAGCGTGACGAGTCTGGCCGCGCCGCTGGTGGTTTTGCAAACTGTTCACGGAGGAGCCTGTTATATTATGTGCTCTCGATTTCGGTTAGCCGTTTAAACGAACGAAATATAAGGCGTATAAGAGTCGGGCCAACCTTGCTCTTAAATCTTATCGTGAACTTTTTCGCGCTTGATTGGCTCTCGGGCATTGGCTTTAATTGAAATTCGATAATAGTTTCAATGTGACCGACAGAAATAAATACTCTCATGCGTGAAAACGAGACGATTTTGCAAGGCAGGCGTGCGCGCGCGGGCAGATAGCGATCGGCAAATAAAGGAGATCAGACAAGGACTCGTGTGTGAGGCTTTTTTTTATGGGTCGAGTATAAATGCATCCATTAGGTTCGATATTTCGAGAATGGGAGACTTATCGGATCGAAGATCGGTTTATCGGAAAAAATGATGTCTTTATAATGTACGATAGATTTATTGCCGCGTACAGATTGCAGCATATTATTTCGAGTTACAGAGAAGATGAAAATCCGAAGGATAGTTCGTATAAATGAGTCATAGAAATGATTCGATCTACAAAAATGTCATTCTTCAGTTCCTTCGAAGCTACGTCTTCGCCGAGTTTAATTATTTATATTTACGTTGCACCGTTATAGACATAACGTCGCTCGCTTATATAATTTAATTGCAGAAAAATTATACCTCATTAATAATGCACTTGTTGACATTTTGCGCGTCTCAACGGTTATTCACGAAGGTCGACTTTCTTCATTATATGTCTCTCCAAAGATGTAAGTATAAGCTACACGATTAATCGGTTTTGATATTGCTCTCCTTTTTGATTCACTCAAATTTTGATTTTGGTCTCGGTAGGACATCCAGAACAAAAACAGTCTACCACTTTGTTTATTGCATGAAATTCGGGCAAGGGATCGTGTTTTTTACCGCGTGAAAATAAAATGCATTGTTCTGCCAGCGAGATCCTGCACCTGAGCAAGTTTTTACCGATTCGCGCAAAGTCTGGCTTTTATTTATTCTGGCGACTGCATGGATTAACAGCCGAAGGTGCGAAAGAAAGAAATTTTTATGCCGGTCACGCGTGCGATGTAAACTCAGGTTTTTTCGGGTGGCGAAGTAAGCCGAAAACTGTATAGCTGCACACAAAGAGTGTGTCATTATAACGTAAAAAGTTTGAATATCAAGAGGTTTCAAAATTATCGGTTGATGAATTTTAAAATCCGATTTTTGCAGAATATCTTAAAAATTGCAATATCCAGCAAACGTTACAATCGTAGATCATATCCGTGTCACGATTATTTTTTGCCAGCGTGTCCCCAGAGAAAATCGTCGCTGAAAGAAAAAAATCAAGGAAAAATGCTCAGGCGCGCACAGATTATAAACATAACGCTTATTTTAAACCCATAATTTAATCATAAAACAAACAAGCCCGCGCGAGATCGCCGATTTCCGCATTGTTTGCCGGCAGCAAAACTAATCTCTATTCATGTGTATACGAGCGACGCATTCCACATCCTCCCACTGAAAGGGAAGAGAAACAAAATCTTACGGAAGAGACAAGTCCAGGCTGAGTCGACAGGTTCTCTTTTAAATACAATCCGGAGACGTAAAATTAATGATTCGACAGCGTCCTTGCCTTGGTAACCTCGCGCCTATTGGAGCGTATACGCACCACGAGAGAGCGGACTAATTATCCTGCGGAGACGACGAGAGATGAAACTTAGAGGTAAGGAGAAAAAAGTTTGCGAGGAAAATTAGTGCAAAGTGTGTATACTAGTATGGAAGTATGAATTATACGGCCTGACATATTTTAGGGCTGGTTTCTATAATGCAGTTCGATGTGTTTCGTAATTTATATATAGGTATCAAAGAAATGCCTATCGTGGTTTCGAATCGGTACATTACCGATCGCATGAAAAAATCGATTTGTACCGTCGCGGAAAAATTGTACAGTGCGAAGTGCGAGATATTTGTCTCTTCAGCGGGCAAAGAGAAAGTCCCATTGATAGATAGACTGATCGGAGAGGAGATACACAAAGGAGAATGAAATGATAAATATTTATAGTCATCACAATAAAACCTGCATCGCAGAGACGATGCATGTATGTACTTTCCATTATGTTAATGGATTATTCGATTCGGCTATATAATGGAAAAACTATGAACATTCGTAATTGCTTGTGATTTATATTCGAATGATAAATCCTCCGAAACAAATACTAATGAATGTAAAACTTTGTTATGACTGAAATTAAAATTCTTTTCAATGCTCCTATGCAGATCTCAATTGCGATGAGAAGAATTTTTGCTTGAAAATAGAATTTTATAGCCGTGCGTAAATAACGCGCGTCAAAAGAATAAACAAATTTATGGGTTTAACGAATAGTAGTAAAAGAGACAGACGTGGAAATGCCAGCAGCTGGAACGCACTAAATCACTGGAATATGCAGAAAAAACTAATTGAAGCTCTCGCGCGGAGAGTCTAAAAATAAAAGCTGGATCGTTAAACTTTTGTAAATAATTATCATTCCATAGAGGCATGCAATTCGTATCTTACAAGATAATAAACTCAAGTCGCGTACGCGTCTCCAACTAATATAGAGGAACAACAACCGAGACAGAGATTTATATCCTTTTCCTGCTAAAAACTTCACTTCTCGCGCATCGGACGAAAACACTTTTTTCAGGAGCGTGTAAAGCGCGAGATTTATTCGAAAAACCCTAACCCAATTAAAAAACCGCAATGAGCAACAAAAGCTCGAAGCAGGAAAAGAACGGGAAAGACAAAGGAGCTGCGCGCACACAGTGAAAGGAAAAGCAGTGAAAACTTGAATTCCGGATGTGCGTACATCGCAGCTGCGCGAACCTTTTCCTCCCGTAATCCACGCACGCTGACTCGCTTCTTCCGCTTTTTATCCGCTCGCGGCAATTATAAAAGAGCCGGTATTACGAACGCCTCGGGGCGTTATGTTCTCTTTCTCGGGTGATCGGCACCGAACCGGATTCGCTCTGGGTTTCCTTTATGCTTCCTTTCTCGCGCGCGTCGAGTGTGTCTGCGTAAGTATACTCGAGCTCTCCTCTCATTGATGGCGATAAAAAGTTCCGCGTACGTGTGTGTCCCGGCTGTAATTCTCGCTCAGAGTCAAGGTCGAGGGGCCGGTGGGCGTCGAAAAGGAACACACTTCTGATGCCTTCGGCGCCTTCTATATTATACACTTATCGAATTTGCCTAGTGGCTCGGTGTGCCGGACGCTCCGGGAAATCGCGGTTTTCCGAGAAGATCGCGTGAGTATAAGTGCGCGAGAAAACCGTGTTAATTGTTCTTCTTTTTTGCAGTTATATCTCTCTCGTGCGTTTATAAATGGATGATTATTTATACACACACGATGTTATGTGAAGGGAAAAAGAAACTATTGTGAAGACTTCTTGTCGCTTCTGACGCGAGCGGAATAAAATTGCGCTTTTATTGAGAAGGCTGCCGCTGTTTTGTCTGTTCTGTGATTTATTTTGTTAAGAAGGCTGATTTATCCAAGGCGATCCCATTTGTTGTAAAGCGCTCGCTTCGCGCTTTATGATTTATGTCGTTTCGCGACGATTGTTTCTAACGCTCTCTCGGAACACAAGCGCACGTGTGAAAAAGAAGGGAGAGTTTTTGTTCATTGATTTCCGTATAATTGTTTTCCACTCGAGAGCCAAGTGATTGATAGTAATTGAACTTTCTTCTCAGCCGCGCGTCTATAAGTCTCATGGACATGAAAGTTATAGGATGATCGATGGATCGAATAACGCGTGTTTTTCGATCGTGAGCGCGCGGTGTAATGCTACGAATATTTCGTCATTATGTAGAGAAACAGCGCCGAGAGAGCGAGCAGGCAATTGATTCGAGATCGTTTTTGAAACTCAATTAAGTAACGCGGAGCCGCGAATAGAATGGGAGAATTACACATTGTAAATCATCTCCGATACGAGCCGAGAGGCCGATACCCGCCGTTAAGTGCAAGCTTCGGCAATATCTTCCGATCTGGATTACATAGCATGAGCATCAGCTTATGGACGGTAAGCGTTTCGCTTATCATAAATCTGCTATTCTATATGCACGTATTTTCCGCGAGATTTTCTCCCTCGATACCGTGTATTCTACAATTGCATCTCTCAATTGGCCGAACCGAATCGCGAGCTGTGAGCTCAAACATTACTTGCCCTCGTTAAGTGCAAAATCGATAATGCAGCGGGAGGCTGTTTGCGCGCATTAATTTGCATAAATTTTACACCTCGTCCGGCGCGCGTTAACGAAATTAACTGCCTGCGAAAAGAGTAATTGAACTTTGTTCTCGCCGGCCATTCCATCGAGTTATACGTTGGGCGCATGTCAAAGAGTTTTTTTTTTTAGAATAATGACCGCGGGACCGCAATGATACCGCGATGTATATGTAACGTCACGTATGATTCTGTAAAACTTAAATCTTGTAGATCAGGTAACGAAAAAATGATTTGCTTTTAATTTATTTTTTTACCCTTGGCCTGGGTTTAAAAACTTATGAGGTTACCTTGACTCGGCAGTCGATCTGATTTATGTGCGTTATTTTTATTTTGGAAACAAAAATTGAAGCTTGGGTGTATTGAAATTAGGAATCGAAGTATCCTTTGAAATCACTGATTATATGCAGTAAGTGATGAATGATTTTCATGGAGTATAATCTGCTGATATTATTATTATTATTATTATTATTATTATTATTACAGCAAAACATATAACGAGCTATGGTTCTCTGGTCGACAGACGTTGAAGCTTCTTTGATGATATTACGTTGCAGTAATATACGATTCAGAGAGATTGCTGACACGGCGGCGTGACGACACGAATGTTTTTGTAGTGCTGCTGTAGCTTCCTGGGTATATTTGAATGCTGCAAAGTTGAGAAGATTGACAGGGAGAATACGTGTAATATATTTCATGTATTAGTGACACCGTTATTTTTATTTAAAAAATTGTACCAATATAATACTGTTACCGTGTAACAACGTCTATAATAACAGTAATGCTTGGCACAATTTTTTACTTTAAATAGACAATTTACGATACTTTCTACATAATTCATGGATAGTTTTCAAGTTTTTTTCCTCCACATATAATTATCAGCTCTTTTTCCATCAAGCCAATTCAGCTCAGGAATGAGATCCGTTCGGTTCACGGCAGGTTACACGGACTCAAACGTGAACCGACGAGTCCAAATAACGTTCCACATAGTGTGTCACGTAAATCCCGTTAGACTGCATGCATTCACTTAGCACGAAAAACGGGCTTTTTCGGAGAGATGGGCTTTTAGCGGACTTTCACTGGCATCATATTTCCGGAGCAGCCTTGATGAAAACAAAACGCGAGCGAGAAAAAGGCTTATTCAACGAGTGACGCTTCGACGATTATATACTGATATTCCAGAGATACGTTATAATTTGGATCATTAATTTTTTTCCTGCATCCTTTGGATTTATTATACAACAAAAGTAAATTCAAAACGAGATCAATGGCTCTATCTCCGCATCTCCCGAATTCATGCATAACAGGCAATTAACGCTGCTTATTATATCACTCGTTTAATAAATCAAAAGTGTTAAATATATCCGTGCACATATACGTCGGTGTAATAAACGTCATTTTTACGCATTAATTAAGACGGAGAAAAGCAACGCGGGATAATGAGAAAATGTCTTTTTCTCGAAAGTAATTGAAGGCACGCCCAATACAACGCCGCGATCATGCAGTTCCGATATCTTTTCGAGCCATCGTTACATACGCGCGCGCGCGCGCGCTGTACTCCAAAAACCTACTTATGGCCGCGTGTCGAGTTAAATACGAGGAAGCCGAAAAACTCGCGCGGCCGAGAGAGCAACCGGCGATGCTTAATTTAAGACCTTCTCAGGTATTGCTTCTCAAATTTTAATTGCCTGTTCTCCGTACTATTTATAGAATCACTCTGTAATCGTGTTTTCACAAAAAAAAAAAACAAAATCGAGCCACATCATACTCATGCGCCCCTTGCGATCGGTATATCCTGGAAATTTCCGCGAACCGCTTCCGACGTCAGCCGATGCGCAAATAACGCCCGTACACGAGCAGATCATCTCTCGTCGACCCCAAATTAAGTACACTCGTGCGTGCGTCTGCAACTTACTCCCGAAACCTACTTTAACCGCGGCACCGGAATTTCCCCGCATCAAGCGCATCGATTCGAATTCGGCGCGTAAAACAATCCTCTGAGGCAAAACCATACACTCACCACACGAAAGTCTAGTACACGCACGAACGCGCCCGCTTTCGTCACTTCCTCAAGGTAGGCTCGCGAAATCCCAGAAATATCAAAAAGTCTTTCATCACAGAAGCCTCAGCAATAGCAGCAGCAGCAGCAGCAGCAGCGGCAGTTTCATCTAAGGAATTCAGGAACGTGCTCTCGCGCGCGACTTTCAAAGCCGTTCAAGGTCACAAGACTTCCATGCGACGATCGGCGCCCAGGAGTTTGGCTTAGCGCGCGCGCGAGAGCCACTTTTCAAGGTCAAATAAGTAGTGGCTCCGGTGTATATAGCGAGAAAGTCGTCGTCGGCGCGGATTACGATGCGGTCCGCCGAAACGCGCCGACGCATCGGGCCTGTACACATGCAAATAAATCCGCAACGAGTCGTCGTCCTCTCTCTCTCTCTCTCTCATACGGCCTTGAGTGTCCTTTGTCGATTTAGAGCGACGGAAGCTTATTAGACTTTTTTGGGGGGGCTTTGTGTTATTGCCGGTAATTTGCGCGTCGAGATGCACAATTATAGGCATTATATACATACGTATCGACGTCGTAATTTAGATCTCAGCGTGTATATAATAGAGTGTATAGCCCCAGGCGACGATACACATTCGTTCTACCTACTCACAATGGAGCGAAGGTACGCGCGCGGAGGATCGCGTCTCTCGATAATAGAAACGGAAGCAGCCACTTGTGAAGCTGCTGTTTCACCTTGCGCTTTTTGCGCCGATTTTTTAATTGGAACTCGAGGGCCGCTTCTCTCGCGCGCTGTAATATGTTCATATAGCGATGTGCGCGCGCGCGCGCACGTTATTATATTGTTTATACTCTTTCGCGTGAGAATAAACAATGAGGTCGAGCGTATAAGCGATCCTCGCCGTTGTTTGCACTGTCTGTGGCCGACGATCGATTTGAATATAATAATATCTGCTGTATGATTTATAGGAGAAACATTCAATTAAATTTTACTGCCGGCGTCTCGAAAAAGCGCACTCGTTTAATGTCTGGGTCTCCGCGTTGTACGAGCGTGTAATACTGTTCTCGCGGGTTGATATTGGGCAACGAGTTGAGAGAAGGGCGATAAAATAAAGACATACAAACAGAGGATATTTAAGAGAGAAAAAACTAGTAGCTGTATCGGAGACTCGGAATCGAAAAAATGACCAACAGGAGCCGCCCAAGGTTCCTCTCGGGGGGCAGCCGTTCTCCAAATTACGATATACACGTAGGCATATAACACATCCGGTACTGTATTATACAAATAAACCCACGCAAAATCGAAGGCCGAGTCGCAGAGGTTCCTTTCTACCCTCTTCGCTGCGCGCGCGGTGGTGCACGTTTGCACACACATGTATACGCTTGCGTGCCTCTGTAAATCGTTACTGCAGCGCGTGGAATCGAGCGAATCTACATTCCAGCGGCGAGAGAGCAATCTCTGATTCCGCCGGGCTCATAGGCGGCAAATTCTAGTGATTTCCCGAGGCCGATATGCTCTTTTCTTTTTGGGTTCGCTCGATTTTCGCAAAAACAACGATCGGTGCGCTGCCAATGCATACGCGGGGATATACGAGAGTGGCAACAGCGTTGCGAATAAGACATTTCAGAGTGTTTGCAGAAAGCGTGAAAGAATCGTAGAAGACAGTTCCACTTCAGATGAAAAATCTACATTTACGTCTTTGCTTGAGCGGCTCAAGCTGTAGGCCTGACAGGCCAAGCAGGCTGTTCGGGCATGGTTTGCACACCGCTATAAATTTTGAGTATACATTTTGAGCGCAGATTACTGATGTGGGTAGCAAGGAATTGCCAGTGCGCCATCTATCGTTGCCAGTGGGAGACTAGAATAAGCAGCGGAGCCTGGACCCGTCCAGTCCCAGAACTGTTTTCTTTCACAAGCATTTTACATGGATTGTCTTTTTTTTCTTATATTATTTTGTTAATGTGCATTGATAAATTATTGTCAGGCGTATACGGTAGAAGATAATTAGATCACTACACCAAGGTTTTTAATTCGAATTTAAAAACTGTGAATTTGTTTTTTTTTTAAATAAACTTGCAATCAACCATATAACTTTTGTTACGATAGGTGTAATTGCATCGATATACCCGGTTCACTGTAGTCCATAATCGGAGCTCTCGGGGAGTAATTCTTTACAGCCTCCTCGTGTACATTATTTCTTCTGCGTTTCGCTCCGGCCAGCGCACAAACATGGCACGTTTAATGAGCTTTTACTTTTTGATCGTATTTATTTTTTCTTTTCGCCGTGTTCATTGTGGAGAACGAATAAGCTCGTAATTTTCGTAGAAATGCATCTATATTCATCATTTTATATTCTACGAAACGCCAATTATGCACCGCAGTTAGTTCGATATTTTATATGAATTCTATAGTCATTCAATATTATGCAAAGTGAATTTTTCAACTGTATCGCATTACGTATTCGCAAAGAAAGTACGACTTCAATACATAAATGGCGATCGAGAGAAAACTGCTTAAACTTCGAAGTGTGCAGCAGTCTAAGTGTGTAATTTAAATCGCCACAGACATTTTTGGCTTTGCATCGACATTTTGAAGACTAAAAAAGAAAATCGCAGTGAAACACCTCGCACTTAATTATTACCCTGGTTTTCGGGCGGATTTTCATACAGTCGCGCGTCGTTTATTCGAGTGCAGTTTCGACATGTGTCCGATGTATATCTAGAGTAGTGCACGAAGCTGCGTCAGTCTTTGAACCGATTGTTTTTGCCCAAATGCGTATAATGCGCGCGCGCGCACTGATTCCCGCGCTTAAACCTGATTGATCGAGGTAAACCGTTTGTCTCAAGATCAGAATCCGAGGTCGGCTTGTGAGCGATTTATATACGAGACATTTGCGTTAGAAAGTTCAGACAAAACATCTAATACATCATCTTCGCAGACTTTCTAATTTCCAAAAAGTGCACGAAGATCATCAGACCTCTACGTACACCTGTTTTTATAGGTGACATTTCGTGTACACATGGATTATGATGAGCTCTAAAAAGTAAGCTCGTATAATTGTGGCGTATCGAATGTTTTTTTCTTCCATATAAAGGTAATTAAAAATGTATTCATTTCTCGTAATTGTACAGAATCCGTTCCAATTACAGCCGTGTATCTTGATTAGAATTTTCATTCTAGCATAATTATACCGTTGCGTACCCGGAGAAAAGCTTGCATTGTCTAGTCCCAAGCTCATACTTCAATATAATATACAATAAAACGCGATTAAAAAATTGCTATAAAATCACACATACACACCAATGACCTAGATGCGCGAAAACATTAATAATTTTTTTTTCATTTGTAACACACTTTTGGCGTAAGATTTATATAATTCATCCGTAATATTAATTTTCAAAAATGAGTCACACACACGCAGTGATATACTCTTCTGCTATTTATGGAAACTTCGAGGCAGATTAAACGAGCCTCCGGTACATTGCACCGTGGTATGATCATCCGCATGATGAATGTTCGAGCATTAAATATACACACGGCAGTGCAGTGAGTTTCGATATACATTACCAGGTATTTAAAATTATTCAAATCATTTTTCTGATAAATATCATGAGTCACTCGTGTGTGACTCACGTGCGCGCAACCGAACTTTCCAAGATAACTTCGATGAAAATATTTTTATGCTAATTTCGGTCCGATATGTAAACGTTACGCTATATACGTATCGAGATCAAACTTATTGCATTGCTTCATTTCAATATCGTCGCTTCCGACTAAAATATTTGACTTTTTTTCAAAGAAAGCGTACTCCCTGCGCTGACAACTTTATTCAATAAGTTACGTAACTATATCGGTCTCGATTACCCAATTAAATTATCCGTCATGTAATTAATCGGTTTTTCTAACGCTTCGTTCCTTTGTTTGTGTGTGCACGTATACGCGTACTTTGCGCGCATCTGTTCCTTTATGACAGTATAAAGAACTTGCTGACAAGATTGTAGGAGATAACCGGTGCGCAATCACACCTACCGGCGCAAGAAGCCAGCTAAACTAGTATAGAGCGATTCCGCCCGAGTAAAAGTTACTCCCGATAGAAAAATCGCCAGAGGCTTATCACCGCACATCGACTGCAGATACTGCGAAAACTAGCTTGGATACGAATCTCTAACGTTGCAAAAATTATGTCGGTGAAAATTGCAGGTTTTATACATAGTAATCGAAATGAAATTACGCGGTAGAATCTGAATCGAGCTTGAAAATTCTCTAGCTTACTGCGAACGGGTAAGTAGATTAGTTCTGGCTTTGACAAGACTTTTACTTGTAGATCGTGGTATCGGCAAGTCGTGCAATCACGCTCGTCAAAAAAATCACCCCAAAACCGCTGAATCACAAACCGCCTCGCCTCAACGGTTAAAAAATCCCACCGAAAGCCGCGTGCGAATCATCGACTCACGCGGCACACTCGATCGCGCTCAATTATCTCGCTCGCTTTAAAATTCCTCGGGTGTCGATTACGCGCTACTTCATACACACACGCAGAGGCGGGCACCTAACAACACCGCCGGCGCGAAAACCGCCCCAAGCGTTCCGCGCAACAGTCGCGTAATCGTCATCATCATCCCGCGCGCGCGCGCGCGCGTCATCACAGCTCGGCCTTCCGATCGTCCAACCGATCTCCTGCAGAATCCGGATCTCCGGTCGCACAGCTGTGTCTCTTTACCGGCAGTGTGTTATAGTGTCTATACGGACGAAAGCGAACCTACAGAGAGACACGCACACACTCAAATAGGCCGACGTTGCTGCGACGACTTTCACCGGCGTATTAACGCCCGCTGCACTGCGCGGAGCTGTATACACACAGCAGCACACGGGTATATCTCAGGACGCAGGCGTGAGCACACGTATATAGCGGTGCTCCTCCTCGAGCGCACAATGCGCCCACGACGCGATTCTCCTTCTCCTTCTGTCTCCTGTATACGCGAGAGCCGTATCTGCGGCTTTCTACACAGCGTCGATCGCCGCGCGCGCGCGCGCGACGTGGAGGGGAAAGACTCAAGAGGCAGCTCGACTCGCTCCGTCCGCGCAGAGCACAGACACGGGTGCGCACGAGGCGCGCGGTCGTTGGATAGTACACGGCAGTCGCGCGCGCGAGTATAACACTACATCGTCGTGTCGTCTTCTTCATTACACTCGTTACCAGCGGCGAGAGATCGGTAGAGTGAAGCGTTGCCGATTTTTGCCCGTGTGTTCAGTGCAGAGCCGCCGATCGCCATGCGGATAATAAAGCGGTGAGAGATATCGAGCGGAAGAGCCGGATACACAACAAGACAGAAGAGAAGTGCTGCGTGGGAAGGTGCGTTTAGTGTGAGATGTGCGCGCGGAATCCGGGAGCGCGAGACGTGACCGTCGACCACGACAATGCAGCCAGTTGGAGCGACCACTACCGAACGCCGGCTGCACAGCAGCAGCAGCCGGAATCTTCTTCTTCTTCTTCTCCTCTGCGCGATCTCGACTTTCGCGCCGACTGGTGAGTGTCTGTTTGCTGCGATCTTTCATTATATTATACCTTTTACATACATGAACCTACATACCGATCGCTCGGTTCACGACCGGCTGCGCTGCAGCTCTCAACCGGACGCCTATACTTGTTTTGCTTACGCGACGTGTCCTCCTTTTTATCGAGTTTTTTTCGACTTTCTTCCGCGCGCTCGCGCGACCTGGCTTTCTTGGCCCGACTTTCGATATACCAGACGCAGATCGAAGCTCGTGTTATACGGGCCGCTGCAGCGGCGCCGAGTTTTGTTCGAGGATACATCGCCGCCGCCGAGTGAACGCGCTGATCGAGGATATGATTGTTCGGAGAATAGAGCCGTTGTACTCTTTTATGGAATGAGTCGAGGGGAACTGTGCAAACAGTCTTCTTATGTTGTCTCTCGATAATATAACGCTCGCTCGGAAGAAAGAGGGGAGATCGGTTTGCTTGCAAAACGTGTATGCAGCGCAGACTCGTGGAACGATTAGCAACGATCAGCTGTTCCCGATTTGTATAACGTATACAGAACTAGATTTATCGCGTCGAAACTTTATGCAACGATATACGGAACACCGGCACAATTTTTTTATTTTTCAATGCAACATTCGTTGGTCTACTAGTTCGCAGTCCATATCGCACCGGAGGCTTACGACACGCGCTCTGCATGTGTGCGATGTTTTGGCTTCTCGGAGATATGCGCCAACCGCAAAGTGGCTGCACCAGCTCTCGTTCGACTCTATCAAACTCAACCTCGATTCGCATTTTTTCCCGACGTTCCTGCTGCACACACTCACATTTGAATAATACTCGCTCCGCAGGTATGCCGCGCGTCTCTTTACGTTTTACTGCCTTGCAGTTGCAAACATAATTAGGAATATGGGTTGGAAAACTCGCGCCGGTTATCCTGATACTTATGGACTGCAAGTGGAAAACTAGATAGTAAACACAATGGGATCCGTTAAAATAATCGCGTGTTATGAGTAAAAGGCTCGAATTCATGGATCATTAAGTTTCGCCGCGCTGTTTTACCGCACGACGTCAGGTATAATATTCAATACGAGTGATAAAAAGCTGAAACGATAGGGGCAAAACATCGATGGCTACCGAAAAGCATTACTACTGATTTTACAGCGAAACGATTTGTTACGAATTACAGACCTCCTTTTCTTCTGGAATTTAACGCTCGGTATTATTGCGTTGGAATCGTTTCCTCGTTCGGTATTATAACTCACGGATAAAGGAAAAGTTATGGCTCGCCGTAGACACCTCTTTAGATCTTCTTAGAAGAAACGCCTGCTTCAATTATTATAGACTCCATAGGATTTAAAAACAATTAATGTCAGAAAACTCGCTTCGAAAACCGGCAAAAAAGTCCTTACAAACTTCGACGAGTCCCGTCTCGCCACGATTATCTCACGAGCATACGGTAAACCTCTCGCTCCTTGCGGTACATTCGGCTCTCGTCCGTCATGCCGAGCCACGCGTTGGAATCTCCGAAGTATCGCGAACTTCTACCCACACACACGTATACACACATACACTCGTCGCTTTGTGTACAGCTCTCGCGCGGGAATTTTCGGTACCAGTGATTGATGGTGCTTTTATGTATGGAGAGACGCTTTTTTTTACTCGTAACCGAGAGAGAGAGAGAGAGAGAGAGAGAGAGAGAGAGAGAGAGAGAGAGAGAGAGAGAGAGAGACAGAGAGATGTGTGCCAATTGATTACCTTCGGTATAGAACGTCGTTTACGAGCTTGAGATCGGCTCTATCGGGCCAAACGTCGGGACGATAAGTGAACCTTTCTTCATTCCTGTCATCGGAAGAAAGTTTATAAGTCGTATCGTGTGCGGAGACTTTTTTTTTTGCTCCTCATCATTGTGTTACATGAGAGGCGCCGGTGAAAAGGTTTATAAGTGCTCGATTGGAGTTACACTGTACAACAAAACTGCCTTTACGTGGTCAATTTGACGATTCACTGAAACCGAAAAAGTTATGTAATAATTTCAGCGGGACGACTTGAAAGGGCCGCCGATGAAACGTTGTAGCGACGAATCATAGCTTATTATTCATCGCGGCGAATTGTTAAATTTTTAGTGTCTCTTAAAGATTCGCTGTGGCGAGTGATTACTAATAAACGTCTCGAAAATGCTTTTACGAGGTTCGGTGTAAAAATGTGACGATGAAGCGACTCGTTAAAATCCAATGCATTCGCCTTTATGTAACCGCGTGTGTTTTTGTTTTGCTCTTCCAAAATCGGAATGCACATACCCATCGGAGGAGGAAGTAAAGCTGTCGATTTCAAACATCAGCTTTCTTATACATTCCTTTGTCGGCTGTAAATATGGAGATTTAATAACACGTGCTCGCACACGTTTTATAAAGCGAATTAATCACATTCAGCTTTTTTCCTGGTCCACGGATCGATCAAACGGTTATACACTTTTGTAAAGAAGAAATAGGATTAAGGCCACGATCAATGAATGGATACCGATGAATATTGCATAAAAAAACCGATTTCCAAATATCTAACGCATACCGAACCGGTGTACCCCGCACACCTAACGAAATTCCCGCGACAACGCGGCAGTATAAATCAATTAACGTATCATCGCGAAAAGATGGAATTCAGAAAACGTTCGATTTCGACACCCTCATACACCGCATTCTTACAGGCTCTCGCATGAGGATAACCGTCACATAAAAAATGTAAATCGTTAACATCGTAGCGAGAGGAGAAGCCGTTCATTAAAGCTTCCAATAATTCACACGACATTAGACTGCGCACGCGGCAAAAAGCCAATCTGCAATGGTAATAAAAATTAGCCGCGTATAAGCGTACACCTATATTTTTGCTATATTTATATCGCGGTCGATATGAAAAAAGAAGAATCGAGTCACCGTTAGCTCGTCGGTCCATACGCGAGAGCTGTAAGACTCGGCAGATGCGCGCGTCACGCGATGATAAAAAAGGTCCGACACGTGGTGTCTCTCTTTCTTCCCGAGAAAGCCGATGCTCGGCGTGACGCTGAACTCGTCGCGGCATTTCTTCGCGAGGCCCAAAACAGCCTGAAAATCGCGTTAAAGGAGAGAAAGTTACCTTGAAATTGCGATTTTTCCGAGTTCGTTTTTGCTTTAGAATATTTCGAGACAGTTTTTGAATTTATTATACCCGAGTATAAAAACTCTTTCGAGAGATAAATCTTTGTATTGCAATTAGCACTTTCTCCCGTTCTATCGTAAACCGGCGCGTTTCTCGCGATTTTCGCGCTTGCTTTACGATTCGTCTCTTGACGCTCTCTGCTGCACTTTAACTGCGTTCTCTGCCATTTTCACGATTCTCGCATTACGCGTGCGCGACTCGAGAATAAAATCCAGATATCTTCTCGTGCCGTTTTTTACTAGGATTAAATCGTCTTGACGTTAAAAACGTTGCAGCTGAAAGCTTCCCTTTTTTATCGGATTTTTTTCCAGCTCCAGCATCGCGCTTTACATAATGAAATAATGCGCTTAGCGATTCCCTCGTTAGCGAGCTTAAAAGGATTTTCCCAGCGGAATTCCGTTTTTCAAACGCGACGCGATGATCTCATTGAATGCTTAATAGTTTAAAACAAGTTTAAATTATTGCTGGATTTTCTCGCCAAGATGACGCGCGAACGTACAAAGAAAAGTTACGTAACAGCTGGTTGTTAAAACATGTATTTCTGTATTTTTTATTTATAAAATGTCGGACGATGTAGCTATTCGAGAATACGTCATATGCGAGGTAGTAAACAAGTCTATGACGTTTGTTATAATTAAAACGCATAATATTCTCGAGTCGTAAACCACTGTTTAAAAATCATCGACGACGCGTATAGAGGAGGAAAATCATCGTTAACGTCGAAACGAGTAAAGTATTGGTTCGAACTGTTTAACCGAATTTAATTTATGCTCTCCACCTCGTATACGGGCATATGTACATATACCTTCACCGGATACGTTAGAGAGATAAGTGTGCGTTTGCCTTTTTATTTTCACCGCATAGCGCAATGAAAGTTCCATTTCCGTTGATGGGATGTTCCGCGACTTGGATAATTCCAGCCTCATTTACGGGCCTAATTGTAAAGTGAGTATTTGCCTTTGGATTCATCCATCAAATTTGCGGTTGCGAGTTCTAGAGGAAAAATTCGCTATTTCATTCAGATCGCGGAGATTACTTAGCCTGATTGCGAGTTGACTATCGGCTAATTAGGCTTTTGGTTACAGTACGTGCTTCAATGAATGGAACGGAATTTTCACTGAATCATTTCTGATCATAGTTAAATACCAAGTAGAGCAATCGACAATTAGAGAATTCGTACATAGCTACTAGAGTTCAATTTACGGCTTGTAGTGGATAATTAAAGTGAGCACTTCGCAGAGCCATAAAATGTGGTTCCTTAAATTAAGTACGCGTCGAGTTAAATTTCAATTAGAATCAAGTATCTTAATGAAATAAACGACAATGCGTCAAGATTATAAAAATTCGCGTCGTCTAAAAAAAAAAAAAACGATTTCAAGTATATTCAGAATAAAGCACAGCGTCAACGCGAATAACTCAGACTAATTACCCAAATTTATATAAACGCAGACGATAATTAATATAATACATTCTCCGAGACCTAGCATGCAACAAGTCCACTTGAAAATCGCGGTTACCATATAGGAACGCCTCTCGACGAAACAATTTCCTCTCCGTCTAAACCAACGATAACGATAAATCAAGCAACTAACAACTCCACTATACCTACACCTAATCCTTCCATCGGACGGAAAAGAGCTCAAAACAAACGAGGCATACAAACATCAAGGAAAAAAAGAAAGTACCCCGATGTGGTGCGCGGAATAATAAACCTCGTGTGTTTGTTCTTGTCCACGCCAATAGCGGTTAGGCGCATAACACACAAAGGCCAACATCTTCCGTATAGCAGTGTACAGATAGTCGCCGTAGTAAGTATACACCGCGTATCAAATGTAATTAGCATCAGTATTATAGGGCGGACTACTTACCACTTGCTCGCGCGCCGGCACACAGTGGCGCAAGTGGAACCATTCCGAGAGCTGCGCCGCCGCCGACGAAAATTACCATAAACCGCTGAAAAATCGTTGTCATTACGCATCTAAAATTAACGGGACGTAAAGAGTACAAGTTTACGATTAATTCGCCTGTGCAGAGAGCTCGTGACGCAACTCTGCGTCTGTAATGTATGTACACACACGTAGTCGCGGGTTACAGGCGCAGCTGCGCAGGCGTTTGCTACTTACTTACTGTGTGCGCTATTGCCACTTTTTTGCGTTGAAGTTTCGCAAAAAAGGGATTAGGATAAATTCTTGGGGCGAGAAGTTTTTAGATTTTCTGAGAAATAAGCTGTGCTTATTACCCTAAATATTTATAAATCGTGTTTTCGTAGCCAGCCAGCAGTAGTTTGAATTTGTGGAACGTCGTGCATTTTTTTGGTGTGTATGCTTATACTTTGAACCTGTCTTGGTTATAAATGGTACAGCTATTGTTTTTTTATATTTTCAATAATTAATATTCGTGCTTTATACTTAAAAAAACCCGTATACAGCAACAACATTTTGAAGTATAATATCAGCTGTTGCATATGCATACGCGCTCGAATCGGTAATCCGAATCGAAAAAGTTGCTCAAAAAAACACGAAAGAAGTTTTTTCACGCCGCGGTGCCCGACTCCGAGAGCAAAAATATTAGTTCGTTGACCAATGCGAGAAGCCATTTCAAATCAACGTGCACTTTCTACACTTTTAAGTTTACCCATAAGAGCGCAAAATTTCAAGCAGTATCAACGTAAATCAAATTTACGATGGCCAAATAAGCTCGACTAATTTGCCAAGCACTCGCGAGCGATTTCTTCTACCGAGTGCCTTCTTAGAAATCATCTCCCAGCGCATAAGCTTCTGATGAAAGTCTATTAAATCTAATCACCCCGCATGTACGGCGTTAAAACGAAACCGTACGCACTTTTGCGCGCATTACAATCGCGCGCACGCGCGTTTCAAAACAACAAAAAGCACATCAATCACGACCGACGTGCCGGTGTTTGTTAACGAAAAATCGAGTCGCTTTCTTCTTTTTCTTTTTTTTAAGAGCCGCGGTGAAAATCACTCGAGGTCCGGCACATTAAGCGTCGCGCGCACATTTACAAAGTGCAGCCGCTAATTAGTCACGCGCGCACTTTCGGTCCGGCGAGCGCGCGCACGTCAATCCGAGAGAGCTGCATTATTCCGTCGTTTTATTATCTTAATGCAAGGAAAGTTGAAGGCCAGTCGGTAGGCGCGGCTTTTCGCGCGCGTTACGCCGCTCGAATGCTGTATAGGTACTGCTCGACTTTAATGATCCGTCGACACCCGGTAATTGTGATTCTGCTACACTCGCGTGTATTTAGGCTCGATGTCATTGCGACACATTGTCTCGCTGTACGAAGTTCTTTTATACTCGTTGCCGAACGAAACTCGCGATACGTGATGCTGAAAATCTTTGTGTGTTGGCATCGGTTATTGCGTTATACACAAACGAGCGCGCGAGAGTTTTTCTGTATTTTCGTGTGATTTTATTGAATCGTAGATAGAGGGAGAGCGTTATGTCATGGGAAAAGGTTGGTGAAGGTATACCCATACGCAGGCGTAGGGTTGCACATTTTTACAAAAACTAATAGTCTCGCCCCGAGGCCTCGTGTGGTGTGTATTTTGATGGATGGCCTGTCAAACTCGAGTGTGTAGAATTTGATGAAAATATATAGAAAATGAATTTTTTCGACTAGAGCAATTACGGTGTAAGGGATATCTCAAGTAATACACTAAAAATATAAAGCATTCATTTGAAGAAACAACGCTTGCTCATCCCGCGAGAAACCTTCGTGAAATATCGTAGATCAAAGAAAGCGTCTCCATTCCGCGCGCGCGTGCGCGCGACTGACAGGCCCATTACAGTCGTCGTCGCGAACGACTTCGCCGCAATATTTTTCCCTCTCGCCCGGCGCTGAAAAACTCCTCGCGCGGTGTGAAATTTATTGACAAGACCTAGATTGCGCGAGACAGAGACCTTCATAAATTTTCATAATTCATCGCGCGACAAAACGAACGGTAAACCGTACCTACGTGTACAGCCGCGCACTCGAAGTCTCGAAAATAAAAAAAGAAAAAAAAACACGCCTACATTATACGTCCGAGAGAGAAATTCACCGCGGCGAAACGACAACAGAGCACAATACACACCGCACACTCGAATAAAGAGTCGTTCACCTGTCGCGTGAGTTTTAAGATATTCGATGGTCCCGAAATTCCTCGCGCGAAAGTATTATAGCGGCTGTAACGTAACGACGGCGCCAGAATCGCCCTTAGGCGTTTTCTCGATCGCGCGGGCTTGTCATCGGGTGTGTGAAATCGATTCGTTATACTTACACCGAATTGCGGCTAATTTCGAGTATTCGTGTGATGCGCAGCGACGAGGAAAACTATGTGTATTGTATAGAAATATAGCTTAATGGGGAGAAATTAGGTTTCGGTTTTGTCAAGACCTGTTCGGGACCATAAGCGAGAGAGAGTCGCTGACGTTTATAGGCATTGAATTGAATTAACTCCCGTGAAGCTTTACGCGAGCGCTTAACGCGTCAAAGCGAAGATAATTGGTAAGAGTTTTAAAGTAATTTATTTTGAATGCAGCTCACGCGGTAATGAAGTTGTGACGTGAATTCTGCGTCCGCTTCTGTCTCCTCCTTGTAGGCTCGCTGCCGGGTATATGGGTTTGATGCTTTGGGGGATTATATTGTTTCTTTTTTTTTGCTTAGATGCACGGAGAAAGTGTAAGGTTGATCGAGTCATGCGCGAGTGCGTTTCAAGTATAGTAAGCCGGGTGTGATAAGACCGGCATATGTGCGCCTTTGCTCATTATTTAATCCCGTTTTTTCCCTCGACTTTCTCTGCGGGATGTAATGTCACTCGCGTGAAGATACGAGCGCCTTAATTTTTCAAATTTACACGCGCGATAACGTCTCAATCCTTCGCGAGAAATATACAATGAAGAAAGTATAGTATGCAGGACAGGGAACAATGTTGCACGTGCAAATCTGTTCGCCACACTATTAATTGGCACCTTAATGGGCTTCGGCTATATTTTATCGGGTATATCCGCGCTTCATCGGGTTTATTAGCCGGTCGATAGCGAATGATTGATATCGACGCACGAGATCAATTGAAGTAATGAGTGCGCACCGGCGATTTCTTTTAGACACTTGCCGGAACCTTTTGTTCGGCGGTATTTATTGCCTTTGCATTGATCGAGTCTAGTATCCTGACAACATTAGACAACGGCTGTCGGTAGCTACGATTTACAATCGATACTTTGTATGAAAATTTGTCGATATTACGTTGAGAAGGAAATCGTTCTTGACGCTTGTACAATTTACAATGTTTGTCACAATCGGCACCTTATCGCGGACACATAAGTCACTTGTCATTTACATTTACAATTTTAATGCGCAGTCTTTTTAAAATTCATCGAAAGTTAATAATATCGGGTTGCATTCAACTCTGATTGAAATCCATCTTCGAGAGTCGCCTTGTCGGATGACGAAAGTGCATTAAATCGTCGATTAAAAGCGAGTGACTCACTTTAATGCGTTAATAGTGAGGATTTACGATTAAGAATTTAACAACACTCATCAGAGGGAGGCAAATTTTTTAATCTTATCAACTCTATGACATCGTGTCTTTCATTAACATACTCCCGCAATGCCTCCCCCTCCTTATTGCAAAAAGAAACAAACCTACCACAAAGTAAACCACTCAAACTCGCGCAGAGACGATTCCAGGAGCTCCCATCCCAGCAAAAAAAGTACCGCCGTAAAAACTCTTCAAAAAGTCGTTACTCTCGCCAAGTTTCGTCCGCAGCGCAAAAATACGACTCGGCACTAAAACACCTCTCAGCTCTCACCGCACACCGTCGAAGACCGTAAACTTCTGCACCGGAATAAAAAAAGACACCCATAATGCACAGCTGTGCTTTTTCGTCGCGGTGCGAAATCCTCAGGGCGTGAATCGATAATTGCCCGCGAGACACGTAAGTACAATAACGCTGCACATATTAACGGATTCTCGAGTATGTATACAAGAAACTACATACGCACGGATCCGATGATTATCAGCGTAGCGGTTTGGCAAGCGGGCAGTTGTAACCTTCATGTCTCGGGTGTTTCCTTTGGTTACCGTAACCCGGACGCGACAGACGCTTCTCTTTCCTCCGAAGTGTGTATATAACATTGCGATTGTCTCGACGACGGGCATTTAAATCTCGTAAGGTGTTTTGAAAAGCAGGTGTGTCGTTATGGGCGGCGACGATTGCGCGTAATTAGTAGCCGGCAGAGGGAGAGAGAAGCGATATTACCCGACTGACTGTATGTGTACCTATGTATAGGTATAGTATCTCGAAATTTCATGTCTATTTACGGCGCGCGCTTTTCGCGCTTTGACGCGCCTGCTGATGCAGTCGGCGGCTCTTTTTTGCCCGTCTCTGCCTCTCTTTTTTTTCACGTACGCGGAATTGGGCAAGAGAGTTATACTCGGTGCTGTTTTTGAATCGGTCGTGCGGGGCGCATGATTTATGGCGAATTTTTTGCCGATTTCGGCGAGTAAATAATATAGGTGTTTATACGCGAGTGGACGTATTGTTTTTTGGTTTGTCGTATCCTTTGCTTTCGCTGAATTACAGCTTTTCGCAATCGCCTTGCCATATATAATAAATGTTTAAATAAAAACCATACGACATATTATCCTTGTACGTACAGCTGATCGACGTTTAAAAAAGCAGTGCGCGCGCGTCTGAAATTCCATCCGATCCAGGCCGAAAGCATAAAAAAGCTCGAATTTCGGCGGCGCAGAAATCATTACCGATTTTCCTCTCCATAGCTCTCTCGAGATACACGCAGACCCATAAATTTTCGTTCGCCGTGGCATCAAAAAATAAACGCCCTGGAACGAAAGCAAACAAGATTATCATAAGTGGGCCCGCGCGGAGGACCGCGATCCGGCGGTAAAAAAGCGAGATAAGAGGAAAGAAAAAAAAATGCACGAAAACCGCAGCAACCAGGGCAGAAGGCCAATCCACCGCACGACGTCGCGGTAGACCTCGAGTGTACCAGAGGGCCGTCTAACGCCCGCGTTTCGCCATCGAGAGTAAAAACGACTATATATATATATATATATATATATATATATATATATATATATATATATATATATATACACAAGCAGCTCCAGTAACTTAATAATAGTATATGGCCTCAGAATTCGCGGGCGGACAGGCGGTGCGGCACCTCTTAAGTAGAGCAATGCAGAATTATCTCGTCAATTTCCAAAAACGTCCGCGACCGCTTTATTCATGAAGCTCTCGTCGCGCTGAAAAAGGCGTTGCCGAAAGTGTGCGGCTGGCAAAAAAAAACCAAGGGATGTGGGTGGGGGTCGTCGCGTCGCAGCTTTTAGGTCTTCCTTTCACTTGATGATGCGTAGTTTTTTTCTTTTTGTTTGAAAAAAAAGCGTGTTGAAACCATATAATCGCCGATTGTATTAGGGAAAATGTGTATACTTGGAACTGTGGTTTAGGAAGCTTGTTTTCGTTTGTAATGAATCAATCATTCAAAAATAATTTTAATTCAGGTTTATTGCCAAAGCTTTGTACCCGGGCCGCAAATTGTTTGATATTATCGATTAAATTATCCCGTAACTTTTGACAGCGCATGATTAATGATCTTTTAAGTACCGGGCACCTCGTTTTTTTTTTAGTTTTATGAATAAATGCACCAGAGTATATTGGCAAATCGCTCTTTGCGCGATACGGCGGACAGGTGGCTTTGACAATTTAATATACACGCGACGTCAAAATGTTTTATTTAGTCTTGCGAGAGTGGAAAGTTTAATTTACAACGACTTACGACCGATAATTTTTGGTTGTTTCAGGAGCCTTCAACGGACCCGTAGAAAAGCAGAGATATGACGGCTGGTACAACAATTTGGCACATCCCGAGTGGGGCTCCGTAGGCAAGTATCCACATCATCGATCCGCATTAAAGTCTCTCTCTCTCTCTCTCTCTCTCTCTCTCTCTCTCTCTCTCTCTCTCTCTCTCTCTCTTTCGCTCGAATCATGCGATAACGCCTTTCTTATATTAATAAGCCGCGCACAAATATCGACATATCGACCTCTCTTACAACCGATCGAAAATCACGTAACGATCGCGTGGCATCTCTCAGTGCCGATAAAGCATAAACGAAATTTGCATAAATTACGATCGAGCGAAAATGAGAGTCTCGTACTTACGAGAGCGATAAGTGCAGCGCGTCTTATCGATAACGGGGAGTAAAAAGGCGTAGAATTAATGAGGCTTCCAATCTGTAGATAGCAGGCTGATACGAAAGGTACCGGCCGCATACACCGATGGAGTTTACATGATGGCCGGCCAGGACAGGCCTTCGCCTCGGAAATTGAGCGATCTCTTTATGCAAGGAGAAGACGGATTGCCTTCCATCGGCAATAAAACGGCTCTCTTTGCTTTTTTCGGTGAGTTGCATACGCACACGCACGCACGCACCCGTTGCGTTATTGTAATTGACTTAATCTCCGCGAGCGGCCATAATTGTCTGTGTACGATTTGGAATTTATCGTTTTTATGGCGTCTATGCGTCCCGAAAATTTATGCTGGCGTTACTTATTTTCTCTCGCTGGCTGTGTCTACTCGGGATGTGTTATTACGTAAAATTTGCACGAGCGCGAGTATGGTCTTTTTTTCGATTTTTATAATGTCTTTATTAACGTTTTTGCCAGTTGGATGCATAAAAGAATGTTGTTGTTTGCTCGTCATTTTCGTATTGATATTTTACATATGTTTATTCTCAGAATTTGAGTAATGATGACGCTTAAAAATTCCCGAAGAATCATACGCGGCACTCAACGATCCAATACCGATAAATCGAACCATACGCGCGGTATGGAATTAACCCATTAACACTTTGCGAGAATCAACGTAGTCCGCAGCTAATCGCTAAATCCCAGCTTCCAACAAAACCCATCCAATCGTCGTAATAACTCCAATAATCCTCGGCATTCATCGACTCTCGCCTTCGATCGCGAAAACCGATTCCCCGCCGCGTACAATAAGTTGTTTACGGAAACGTCCGTAGGTGCTAATATCATCGACGCACAGAATCCAATCAGCAGTTCGCGCATAGGATGTATGTAATTTCGAAGAACGCGATCATCATCAAGCGCGCGCACTTTCATCACGTACATAAATAACATCGCTCGCGACGCGAAGGGCGTGTGATTAAGGACATTTTGATCGATTTTCCTTCTGGGAACCGCGTCTATGTCGACCTTGCCCAATCGTTTTATAGCGCGCGCGGGGAATTCGAATAACTGAGCTCCGAAAGGTGCCTGGCGTTGTTATTACACAACGGCGTAATATACTGCGTATATTCGAGTAATTCCTTCTTTCAATTTCTGAATGCTTTCCTCGCGCGAAATAGGCCAACTGGTCACGTCGGAGATAATCATGGCTTCGGAGAGCGGCTGCCCGATAGAGTTCCACAAGATCGACGTGGAGAAGTGCGATCCGGTTTTCGACAAGGACTGCCAGGGCAACAAGTACATTCCGTTCCTAAGGGCGGACTACGACCGGCAGACTGGACACAGTCCCAATAGTCCACGTGAGCAGGTAAGCTATAATAACGTTGCGTTATATATGTGGATATATTATGTATCGAGGGATCGATGGTCTTGAACTCGAAGAGAAAAAGAATCGAGTGCTGACGCACGTACGCGCATCGCGGGGAGTAATTACCTTCGTCGCGCGCGGCGCGATTTTTTGAAATTCACGCCCCGAAACGCTTTATATTCCGTCAATCAATTTTAATTGGTAATCGAAGCGTGTGTACAGCGCCGAGAGGGAAATTCAGTGTGTCTCGTTTCAATTAATGATAATTTATAGCGAACGATTGAGTGTCCGCTGGTTCTTTTTTCTTCAACGAGAGGGTGATTAAATTGCTATTATCGTTCGAACGTATTCTTTTCCTGCGGACACGGTTTAATTATTTTCTCGAGTGTAGCGCGGATTCATTGTTCGCGCTGACAGGTGCGTTATTGTATACTTAATAATAATAAGATCGTATGTTGAGTAAAATCGTCACGCGGTTTAAGTAGATTAGTGCCGTGTATGACGAGCCAAGCTTGCTTCGGGTTGTTCAAGACCAACGTTCCGTACAATATATAATACACTACATACTTATACGAGATGAAGAATCCTTTGCATAATACATAAATTACACATGCATATTGAGCGAACACCTTGCTTGAGTTACGCGGAGGGTATATTATACCGAAAATTACGCCTGTAATTTGACTGTCGATTGCAAACGAAGGTGTTCGGCGGAGAAAAAATAATTCGCGTATGAAAAATGTGCAATATACCATTTCAAAAAAAAAAAAAATAAGCATCGCAATGCAATCCCACACAGCTGATCCGAAATCTAACCATATTTAAATCGAAGCAATGTATCCCTGATTTATTCGCGCCCGCATCGAGCGCCGAAACTCATTCAAGACCGCGTCGGTATCTTTTTTCCACGCGTACGAGCAATGATTCATTCCCAGCAGACTTTTCGATTATAAACTGTTGACTTATTGTTAAGAAAAAAAAATGAAACCCCCACTCGGCTTAAAACTGAACCATCGCGGCGAACGCCATCAATCTCCCTTTCAGCATTGACATTTCACCCGCGGAACCTTCCTCCTCTTTTTGCTCTCCTCTCGCACCGAGGTGATTTGTTTGCGCACGAGTACATCTCTCGCGAGCGAAAATCTGATCTTTCTTTCGTTCCAGGGGGTCGTCGCTGCGTCTCTGTGTTGATTTAATTAATCGCCTCGCGATTTCGGGCTTTAAATTTCGCGAGATAAGGTCCTGCATATGCGCGCAGCCTTTTTCGCAACGGACTCACTCACAAAAGACAAGCCGCCTCGTCTCTCATTTCGAGCCTATAGCATCGCTCGAAATTATTGTTATGCGTCTCGATTTATTCGGTAGTGAGCTTCGTCGTCGCTCGCGCAAATATACGTATCATTCATTTTCTCGTCGCCGCGACGAGCTGCTCTCGTAATGAGAGGTATATCGCTCGCGCGTGTGTATTTAACTTTAAAACGACGTCGAACGTGTCGGCTTTTATCGAAGCTATCGGAGAGCATCGAGGTCGCGGACGCGTATTATGCCGAGATCGTTATACTCGATCGCGAGAGAGAATATCATATTCGGCGTCGCTCATCAATTCATCACGGCTCGCGTTGCACCCGCGGCGCGCGTTTGAGTGCAGTTTACTTTTAATAATAGTAATTTGTAATGCACACACGCGCATTTTTTTTTCTCTCGCGGCGCTCTTTTAATGCAAAAATTATACGAGATCATGATTTATCGCGTTAAAGCTAAAATATTTAAAAACAGACGTGCCGGCAACCAGAGTAACTCAAGCAAAGCTTTTCCATTAGCATATATACGCACACGAAGAAAAGCGAGCGGTCTCGCACGGCTAATTGGAAGTTAATGCGCTTATTGCTGCGGCGGCATCTCTTAGCGCGCGAGGTGAGCGTTCGCGGAAAAAAGCGCGAGAATAGCTGTAATTACGTGAGGTTGCAGATAAACAAAGTGACCAGCTGGATCGACGCGAGCTTCATATACTCGAGCAGCGAGGCATGGGCCAACACGATGAGATCCTTCAAGAACGGCAGCTTCCTCATGGAGCCGACCAGGCAGTTTCCCGTGCGCAACACCATGAGGGCGCCGCTATTCAACAACGCGGTGCCCAACATTATGCGCTCGCTCAGTCCTGAGAGGCTGTATCGTAAGTGGAGCCCTTTTTCTCTCTCTTTCTTTCTCGTGGAATGCGTTGTTGTACTGCGTAAGTGGATGATGAGCTTGGGAAGATTGTTTCTGCGGAATTGTTTTGAATTTGCTCGGCTGAAAAGATTGAATTTTTTTTCCAACTGATCGCTGGACGCGTAGACGTGCATTTTGATTCTTGACCGGTTACAATATAATCGTTAAAAAAACCGAACACCGCACCGTTAGAAAAAAAAAGAAATCCAACGTCAGCATTTCGCAGAACAAAGCAAAGCTACATTGTTGCACTTTCCGCCTCTAAAAGCCTATTTTCTCTCCCCGCGCTTGTGTAGCAATAGTTTACATCAGTTTTCAATTTCTTCACCTACGTACCGATCGTTCGCTGAATAAAACATCGGCTCTCGAGTCCAGAGCGCGCTCGGTCGTTTTATTTTTTTGTTAACAGAGAATTCTCGTTAGAAAAGCCAACACGGAGTGCATTATTCAGCGGAGTCATACCAAACGCACTCGAGCCGACAGTCTCACTATGATGTGTTTATTTCTAAATTGCAGTATTGGGCGACCCAAGGACGAACCAACATCCTCCTCTGCTGGTCTTCGGGATTCTGTTCTACCGCTGGCACAACGTCATCGCCGAGCGAGTCCAGTACGAGCATCCGGACATGTCCGACGAGGAGATATTCCAGAGGACCAGGAGGATCGTCGTGGGTACTTTGCAGGTAAGATCGATCCTTGATTTCGTAATAAGCCGTCGTATTACACTTTTTTTATGTCCCAGTGATCATCGATCGATAACGTGAAATTCGCGCGACGACATCGTAAGCCGGAGATAATTGCACGGCAATAACCGTTTGCTTTGTATACATCATCGATACACGTCCAATAAAATCCAGTTGGCGAGGGATACCATGTTAATTCAGGGGATAATTAGCGCAGCTCGGTTTCGGTAATTGCGTGATTTACATTCATAACGAATAACGCGCTTATGAGCTGATGTATACGAGATTATTCGTTTACGCTTGACACATATTGCTTCGCGTATATGCAATTTTTTTCCAGTTTCTTCCTATGCATGTTTTTTTTTCGCACGCGAGTGGCATCGTTCATTACACAATCCTTCGTATCGTCGGTTTAATATACACCATTAGGCAAATACGATTGAAAAAATATTTTAATAGAGCCCCTCGCGTTGAGGAAAACCATCACGCGCGTCAATTAAACGACTTTATTCTAGTTTCGTTCGCGCGCGAAGCTTTTTAAAAGAAAACTCGTGTCGCGCATACACAAGTCTGAAACACATAGCTTATACACACGTGAATTCCACACACGAAAGGTTTCGCGCCTCTTTCAATTATTTTCCCACCGCGAGTGCCTTCACACACACTGCAACACGTTCGAAACGCCTCATGCATAAACTCATTCTAACGCGCCAAGATCGTGTAAGCTCCGGTATAATCGGTTTACGATCGCGTTTCGCAAATTATAAAACAAGCGCGTCCGAAAAATCAAAGCCAAAGCCGGCTATCGCGCGGCATCTATCTATTCATTATACAAAACAACGCTGTATGCCAAGGTGTATAAGACACACGCGCGCGCGCGCGCGAGAGAGAGAGAGAGAGAGAGAGAGAGAGAGCTGCAGAATTACGCAACTACTTACATACACTTAGCCGCGAGAGCTGTCCCCGTTGTTGTTGCTGCCGCGCTCGTTACGGTTCTCCTCTCGTCAAGTTCACGACGTGATCTAATGTGGACGAGAGAAGGAAACGCTACTGTGGGTTTCGAAAAGTGATTGATATAAGGAAAGAGACAGGCTGTTATATGGGACTTGTATCGAAAGAGAGAGATGTAGCTAGAGTCGTGGGGAATTAGCTGGTGGAACGGAATTGTGCGAAGAGAGACTTTATGAGTGCTGCCGTGGATGTATGTTTATTGAGCGTTGTAAAGCCTCGTGTCTTGGTTTGCAACTTAGCGATCGTTGTAATCTTTTATAATAGTTACGAGATGGCCCTTACGAAACGTTGCTACCGATGGTGTATAGTTCGGATTACAGTACTGTACTGCTATTCAAATAGCTGAGAAGTACTGTCGGATATTTTCAAATTAAAATTTTCATTAAAAATTGCTTGTAATTATTTCAATTTGTTCACATTTGACCCTCCTCCCGCAGCTTAAAATCTCTGGCTATCTCTGGATAATTCCAGCTATTATAATCGTGTACCTCAACAATAATAAGCGCGAGAGTTCATGAAAAACAAACTTGAGAAAATCGGTTATAAGAGGAGCAATTTCAATAAAAAGCCTTTGACAAACGCACTGGATCTACGTAAGAAACCTCGCGGCAATTTTTTAGTCTCTATATACAATCTTTATAACAAGAATACTGTTTTAGTTTACCGACGTAATTTATGTATTGAGAGCTGAATATGATTTCCCTTTTCTCATTCTCTCCGCAGCTTAACATTAATAGCTGAAATTTATTATTCAAGGCGTCCCGAGAATTTTAAAGGAATTTTATAATGCCGCCAGTTTACGCGCGAACATTCAGAAAAATTAAAACCTCCTCAGCCGCGATCGGTTATTCTAATAACACAGTTCGATGTAAGCGCGTGCAGCAGAGTATCAATCATAATGATCCTCGAATCGATGAAAAAAAAAACTGTACGTTTTCCTACAATATGTACGATTTCACTAAACGATTCGTAACTATCGATAAAAAAGAAAAAATTAACATGTAGTTGAAAATCCACGTGTCTATACATAAAACATATCGGGCGAATATTTCTGCGAACGAGAAAAAAACGAGATATTCTTTACTACCGAAACGTAAATAATCGATCGCAAAGCCCCGAGAGTTGCAGTAGGCGGAGTCGATTTTTATGCCCCCGTCGTCATCATGCAAATTTTACGATCGGAATTACGCGAATCGACAGTACCACTGCAGTCCAATTATTTACAATTCAGTTAACAGAACTATCTCGCGGCTCCTTTGCAACCCAACGCTTTACTTTGTATACGTATGCACGTATACCTATAAAAACCACACAGACAAACAACTCACCCGTCGTTACTCTCAATCTACCCTCGCAACACCGCAGACAGTAGGCGACGAACGGATTATTTAAGAGAATCGGCATGCCGCGAGATAATAAAAAAAGAGGCACAAGGTGGAACACGATTACCCACGAAGGAATGAGGGTAATGTCACTCGCGCAATTCTTTCACACGCGCGCTACCTAATTTCGTCGCGCGCGTCCGTGAATCTCTCTGCTGTCTCGCGAGATGTGTGTAATTTTCCTCCTTCGTTTCAGAACATCATAATGTACGAGTACCTGCCGTCGTTACTGGGCGAGAGGATTCCGGCCTACAGCGGTTACAAGGCGGACTTGCACCCGGGTATCAGTCACATCTTCCAGAGCGCGGCCTTTCGTTTTGGACACACGATGATACCGCCCGGTATCTACAGACGAGACGAGCAGTGCAACTACAGGATGACCAAGGCTGGACAGCCCGCTATAAGGCTCTGCACCACCTGGTGGGACTCGAACGTAAGTTTATACGGATTTATTGGATTGTATGCGTGCGCGAGTCGTGGAAAGAGCTCGCGAAATTTTCTTTTGGCGCAGGAGTTGCAGATAATTCACGCGTTGACGTCACAGCGTGTCTGATAAATATAGGTGGGGTATTTTATTTCTCGAGTTATTTAAACCGGCTAATAAATGATCTCATTTTAAAATTTTTATCAGATCATCAGCTGCATAATTAATAAGAGATTAAAATCCGATCGAAGCGCGATCTCGCTGCTAATGGAATCGCGAGGGAAAAAGTATAACGAGCACCATCAGGAAATCAGCATTACTCATCGCATTTCCGTGCCATCTCGTCATTACAATATAGTCTGGAAAATTGTTCGATCTAAAGAATAGCGCATGCGAGCTTAATTTAAAAAAAATTCCATCATCCAAGCATAGCCTTATCTAAACGTCACCTACGCGTAGAGCTTGCAAAGTAAACCGGCTGCATCAAGATCGAGAGATCAGAAGCTTCAAAGGACGGCGCAAGGATCCTCGTGTCCGCAATGTGGGTTATCGGCGGATTGTCTTGACCCTGGCTCTCTCGGTGAGCACGATGTATAACGACGCCGCGCTCTTGTCTCGCGCGGGAAAGCAAGCCAGCGTTATGACAGGTAGTAAACCTACTACTACTAGTCTTAAATGTACCTCGGGCACTTAATGCATCATCCGTGCGAGCTGTGGGAGACGTGCGGTAGTTATTGACCTCCGGAGAGTGAGCGATCTTGGGGTGATGGAGAGTTTGTGTGTCGAAGCGTTTTTTGTGCCAATTATGAAATATTTTAAATTGGAATAATAGCGTTTACATAAAACTCGATTCTAATCGACACTTTCATTCGGTTACACGTAGATGCATACGCCGACTGTGCTTTGCACGTCATCGTTGTGTACTTGCTCCTAATAGAAATCAAAAGACCGCAACGAAATTGCCGCGGCACGAGAGTTTCTTCTCTCTTTTTTGCCATTATATACACCATTACGGCTTATCTGCACTTGAGACTTCTCGAAGCTTTGGAAGTTAATGAATTTCTGCTACTTTATTAGCCGCGAGAGCGCTCACGGCGCTTGTCTTCGCGAATCCTTCTCTCATTATGTAATTTTTTAACGATTCCACCGCCGCGTCATCGCTTATAATTTATAATTACGTAAGCAATTAGTCCTGTAATTAGACGCGATTGTCGATTGTGCTCGTTACTAAATTACGCACGCGGCTAAGCGCGGCGATGAGTCTTTTTTCAAAATATCGCTGATGTACCTTCGCGCCCTTTGATCGAGCGATTTGCGAAGCAAGGAAACAATCCTATACACTGTAGACGATCTTTTTTCACTGCTTCCATATTGTTAATGTGGTATGGTTTGCGGACATTAGCTGGAAACTCCGTAGCGAGTGCACATATGGCATGTAACACTTTGAAATTTCTTTCCTGGAGGAAAGCGCCGGCGGAGACCATATGATGCGTCGGGCTTTCTCTTTATAAAACGAAGACAATTACAAATAATTCCTGCGCCGTAAATCAATCGGTGATCTTTAATATACCCACGTGTGTGTGTCACGCCTTACACACACACACCGCCACCAGCCCGTAAAAATCCGTGTTAAGTGCGTGTTAACAAGAGACGCTATCACGGATAAAATCGGCGCAATAAAGTCACCGAATTTCGCAAGCTCTCGAGCTAAAAAATGAAATCCTCGTTTCAGGAGATCCTCGCAAACAGCACAGTGGACGAGCTCCTGATGGGTATGGCTTCGCAAGTGGCCGAGCGCGAGGACAACCTCCTCGGCACCGACATCCGGAACAACCTGTTCGGCCCCATGGAATTCACTCGGCGCGACCTCGGCGCCCTGAACATCATGAGAGGTAGGGACAACGGACTGCCGGATTACAACACCGCCAGAGCTTACTTCGGGCTGCCGACAAGGAAGACCTGGAACGAGATCAACCCGGAGCTCTTCAAGAGGAATCCCGAGCTTCTCAGGAGCTTGATGGAGATCTACTCGAACAACCTCGACAACATCGACATCTACCTGGGAGGAATGCTCGAGTCGACCCAGGGACCTGGTGAACTCTTCACCGCAGTCATCAAGGACCAATTCCTTAGGCTCAGGGACGCGGATAGGTTCTGGTTCGAGAACGAGCAGAGCGGGTGAGTTTGAAAATAACACTCTCCGCGTCGATATCGCGAGTCCGAATCTCTTGCGCGAAGAGAGTCGTTACGAAACCCATACGCGCCGGCGCCTGTATCCCCAAGGTTCGGCTTTCTTCGCGACGTGTACACGCATACGCGTCTTTTCTAAATCGCACGTAATATCCGCGAAACGGATCGGCGTAAGGCCTATCGGTTTCACGGTCGCTGATGCCTCGCCGATTCAGAGATACGCGTGTGTACATAATCGAAAGTTACATTACGGCGTAGAAAGCAGAAACGTGTACGAGAGTTGCGTGAAAATGAATTTTGCGCGGATATTCGTTCGCAGGATCTTCACCAAGAGCGAGATCGAGGATATCAAGAAGGTGACGCTGTGGGACATCATCGCCAACACGACGAGCATCGATCCGGATTCCATCCAGAGGAACGTGTTCGTCTGGGCGAAAGGCGACCCGTGTCCTCAGCCTTATCAGTTGAACTCCTCGATGCTGGAGCCCTGTGTGCCGCTGCAACGCTACGATTACTTTGAGGTAACGTTATCGATGGTTTATCTCGTGGAAGATTTACGTCGTGTACTGTGGAAAATGATTTACGCCTGCTGGCAATCGATAATTTTTCCGAAAATTGATGAATAGTCGGTGATGTCATCGGCGTTTCGTGCAACGGTATACGTAGTATAAAATGAAAACGCTGCATAAATATTGCATTAAAAACGGTGTATCTTACCAGCCAATCTTTAAAAAAAAATTATCAACGCGCCATATCAAGCCAGCCGCAAGAAAATCTCCACAAGCCTCGAACGCGATACTTCGTCCTGTTTGCACATTTAATTTCCCGCCGCGCGTATTACGCAACGTCTTCATGCAGCGGAAGAGCCGCTCGAGTGTGGGCGCGAGTGAAACGCACCGCGCGCGAGGTTTTATATCGAGCCGTATGCACAGGCTTGGTTGTGCAAAAGTAGGAAGAGATTTGTAAATATGCGCTTGAACTTTCGTTTCGTTTGTATTTTTTCCTTCGGCCGTGTATGCCGAGAGTCAATATTGCTGATAGTCGAGATGGACTGTTAATTTTGAAATTCACAAAAGTTGCTTCAACTGACGGACGCAGGCGTTAGGAGTAGTTTCTGAAGTGCCGTTTGTTTGAATTGACGATTACGCGCGATTTTGTCATTGCAGGTTTTTTATAACGCGTTGCAGAAATTACTGCGTTGAGCGTTTTGGTTTTTCAAATTTAATAGCCACGCATTTTTTGAGAATTTAAAGAATTAAAAATTCATTCAAAAACTTTGCCAAGCAATTACCGGCCGACCTTCGGAACGAATTTCGAGACAAAAAAAGTCCACCGAGAGCCCGGAAATGGTTAAAACCGCAAGCCACTCACTTTTTCGAAAAACCCGCGCCAATTTCCTCCAAACTGCCCCATAAAATCTCCGTAAACTTACGAACTTAAAAATGCTCCAACAGGGTAGCGAGCTGGTCTACATCTACGCGTGCGTCTTCCTGGGCTTCATACCGATCTTGTGCGCCGGAGCCGGTTATGGTCTCGTCAAGCTCCAGAACCGCAAGCGTCGTCGGCTAAAGATCCTCCAGGAGGCCATCCAAAAGCGCAACAACAGCGAAGGCAAAATCGTGGACAAGATGATCGTTCGCGAGTGGCTACATGCCAATCATCGTCGACTCGTCAAGGTCAAGTTTGGGCCCGAACCAGCGCTCTACATCATCGACCGCAAGGGCGAGACGCTCCGGACGTTCAACTTTCAGGATGTTAACAGCGTCAGCATCGAGGAGAGTCAGGTATACAAAGATGATATTCCTTTTGCCCGAGTTATGCTAATTGGCGGATTGTGATGAGTGAATAGAGCCGTGTCATTGAGTCTGCGGGACTGAACTCTCGAGATGATCGTTTTGACGGATTTGCATATTTTTGCATGACGCGTGGGGCTATTGTTCGGTAGAGTCGCGCGGAATACAATGACACCGCGATGCAAAAAAGTGTCTCGTTAATTGGATTAATAACTGGTTATTATTTTACTTGCACAGTCTGTGTTGATACGGGCGAACTACCCACGCGAAATAGTAGTCTGGTGTATACTGTGATTAAAATATTTTTAGAATTATGCAGAGGTTAATGCGTAGCTTTGAGCTGTCGGAAAGTGATATATTTTACTCTACAACAATTTAATATTTATTTGTATATATATATACTCGCATCAATTTATTCTTGCATAATAAGAATTTTCGGGGAAACGTGTTGTTATTGTAGGAAGTTTTATGAGAGCTTATGAAATACTAGACTATCACGTGGGTAAAAGCTATCACGTGTGCTTGGCAAAATAGCTTGCGCAAACATCGTCAAACGACTAATTATGCCATTTGAATTTTTACTGATACGCATTATGCAAATACATGTGAATTTACGTAAATTCGTGATCTTTCAAAAAAAGCTGATTGACGCGCATTGGAAAGGTATATAACATACTTTCAAAATTGCTTGAATTCAAAAAATTGGAGCGAACCGCAGTCAACCTGACAACTTCATACATTAATTTAGCACACAATCCTTGAGAAATCAATCCATCGCGTAACATAGTAGACGCGAAAGCAGGTAGCGCGCAAAAAACACTCCTCATCGCAGATACTCATCTCCTCCAATAACCCGTCCCAAGTGATCGCGTCGCTCGTCATCGCTAATGCTATCCGACTATCTGCTTTCCCCGAACAGGAGGCGGATAACGGCCCGAATAAAGGCCTGATACTGCTGCGCATCCCTCGGGACTACGACCTCGTCCTCGAGCTGGATTCGGTGGCTTCGCGACGCAAGTTCATCGCCAAGCTCGAAACCTTCCTCACCTCGCACAAGAAGCACTTCGCCCTGGCGCAGACCAACCGGGACCTCATGCTGGCCAAGGCGGAGACGAAGGAACGACGACAAAGGAAGCTCGAGCAGGTGAGTAGTGGGGCTACTTGACCTACGCCAACGACCGGTAAAGAGCCTCCGGCGGTTTTTCGAAAGGCTTGAGAGCCGTATGGGAGGATAGAGTTAAAATACGGCTCGTTAAAATTCAGCAAAACAATGTCGATGTTCCTCCGAGGCGGGTTTGGGAGAATTCCAGGATATACGACATCGAGATTTCGAGGATAATTGGGTTCGATGTTTCGCGAAATTCTCGGTATACTGGATTATAACGTTTTTTTTGTTGTCGTTCGGACTATATTTCATTATTTTTCAAGCCCAAATGACGATGAATCACGCGTAATCAGATGTAACAATGCGTAGACATCGGCGCGAGCGTGTGCAAATAATCTTATCCTGTCGAGCGCGTACGTGTCTCGTGCATCAGTTTCCTATCACGTAGAGGCAATTTTCATGATTGTACACAGCGATGTCAAGAAACTCGTATTATACTATACGCACATAATACAACCTCGCATCGACTGCTGCAAATGATAACGTATTTTCAAACAAGCCATACACGAGTATAATAGCACCGCATACGCGGATGTTTTTCGAAGAATCGAAGTGTATTTTTACACACTGCATCAAGCCACTTTTATATTATGCTCCCACTTTTTCAAAACCAATTCGTTCCTTTTGCCCGGCAGTTCTTCCGCGAAGCTTACGCTCTGACCTTCGGCCTACGTCCTGGCGAGCGTCGACGTCGCTCGGAGGACAACGACAGTGGCGAGGTGGTGACGGTGATGCGCACCTCACTGTCCAAAAGCGAATTCGCGAGCGCACTGGGTATGAAGGCCGACGCCGTGTTCGTGAAGAAGATGTTCAATATCGTCGACAAGGACGGCGACGGGCGCATATCCTTCCAGGAGTTCCTGGACACGGTCCTGCTGTTCTCCCGCGGCAAAACCGAGGACAAGCTCAGGATCATCTTCGACATGTGCGACAAGGACAGCAACGGGGTGATCGACAAGGAGGAACTCTCGGAGATGCTCAGGTCGCTCGTAGAGATCGCCAGGACGACCAGTCTGTCCGACGATCACGTTACCGAGCTCATCGACGGGATGTTCCAGGTCAGTTGTTATAGTCTTGTAAAATGATGATGATGACGACGAGGAGTTTCGAAAGTAAAGGAGGAGTTTGAAACGATGCGATGCGTTGCAGGGCGCTGGATTGGAGAGAAAAGACTATTTAACGTACAACGACTTCAAGTTGATGATGAAGGAGTACAAGGGCGACTTTGTGGCGATCGGCTTGGACTGCAAAGGGGCCAAGCAGAACTTCCTCGACATGTCGACTAACGTCGCTCGTATGACGAGTTTTCACATCGAGCAACTTCCGCCGGAAGACAGCAAGAACTGGGCGCACAAACAGTGGGATGCACTGTCGACTTTCCTCGAGGAGAATCGCCAGAACATATACTACCTCTTCATATTTTATGTGATTACTATTGTTCTCTTCGTCGAGAGGTTTATTTGTGAGTATATACTTTTTTCTTTCGTAAACGAGATCAACCGCAAAAATAAAAGTTTAACAGACGGGCGAAGCCACTTTAATCGGGAATCAACAAGAGCATAAATAAAAAATTTTTTAATAGCTGCAAAACGTATACTGCGGCTGCAGTCGTTAACCGGATAAACGATGATAAAAAATTGCGTATCAAGGTAAAAATACATCGAATCTGGCGTTATTCGATTTTTGGCAATAAAACTTTATTGCTTCGGTATTTTATTTATGTCAAAAAAGAAGGCTTGTCACATTCGGGTCTGGAACACTGCTAAAAAAGCAAAAGTATCAAAATCAAACAAGCACTCCGAGCGACCTTTCAAAATATTGTCCATTATTCGAGATTTTGATAATGTCCCAAATAAATAAAAAGCATACAAGCGCATAAAAATATTTTCGAATCAGTTTTATGACACACGCGTCGTTACTATTTATAAAGTCGTCCAGCTTGTCGCGCAGCCTGACATACTTTAGGTAACGTTCTCAATGATTTTAAAATAAATCGGTGCGATCCAATTTTAATTTAAATAAGTCCTCTGTTTATACTTTTAGAACGATCAGGTATTACACTCACGTCCGCGAACAGTAGCCGCAAACTCATTATCTTGCTTTGCATATTAGAAGAATATCGCTTCAAAATTTGCATTCATGAATTCGCAAATAACTAATAGAAAGTCTCGCGCGACTGTCATTGTAGTAGTTCTCATCAAAGAATGCGCGCATAATATTTCGATTCAATATACTCTCGCGCTCGTATAATATGAAATCGTTCGGTATAAAAAATTACTGCAACCGCGGCGGCTCGCGAACGCTACAAAAGAGAAGGAAACTTTGTATTGTTTTTATTATGCAAAGCCATCGGTTAATCGGACGTCTTAACTGATTGATTGGTACTACTGCTCGTGCGGTCGTCGATGCAATACGTAATTGCTCGGAGATGAAGAAACCGTCGGTTTCTCGCTAAAACTTTGCGAATGGATACAATAATGTCCGTAGATTTCACGTGTTTCGTTGTGGTAATAAAATATAGCAAAATTAGTCTCATCAATCCCGTCTATTTCTACTTGAAAATTGTTCGTTCTCGCCGATTTCTAAAAAATTCCCTCAAAATCCAGATTACTCCTTCATGGCGGAGCACACGGACCTCAGGCACATAATGGGGGTGGGCATAGCGATAACCCGCGGCTCAGCGGCAGCCCTGTCCTTCAACTACAGCCTCCTGCTGCTGACTATGTGCCGCAACACCCTGACGAAGCTCAAGGAGTTCTCGATCCAGCAGTACATCCCCTTGGACTCGCACATCCAGTTCCACAAGATCGTCGCCTGCACCGCCGGTTTCTTCTCGGTCCTGCACTCGGTCGGCCACATCGTCAACTTCTACCACGTGTCGACCCAGCCACTGGCCCATCTCCGATGCCTCACCGCCGAGGTCACCTTTCCCAGCGACGCCAGGCCCACCATCTCCTTCTGGCTCTTTAAGACCGTTACAGGTATGTCTGCGCTCGCGCGACGTAACGGATTTTTTAGTGGCTCTTTTTTTTATGTCTTCCGCGTGGATTCCTCTCGAAGCATTCCAGAGATGGGACGCGCGCGCGCGCGAGGGGAAAATTTAGCCGAGTCGAGTATTTGGAAAGCTCGCGCGCGGAGCTCGTACGTGTTAATCGGCCCGTTGGCTGTCTCGAGCGGGGAGATTATACGTCGAGATTCGGACGATCTTATCGGTAAGCAGGCGTGAAAAAATGAGGGATTGATACTTTCTAGTTTTGGGAAAGATATTGTGTTATTTTCGAGAGTGTAATAGAGATACGCGCTGCAGAGCGAAATTGTGCGTTCTACTTGGCGAATTTGGAAAAGTGTGTCGCCCAAGTCAAAAGGCGACACTTTCTCTCCGAGTTAATTGACGCAATTAATAGATGACTGCGCGCGCTCGCTTGAGTGTGTCATAATCGAAGCGGATATCATAACGCGCGAGGATTATTTATGAGGGTTTAAATTTCGCGCGCTATTTCAAAACGCCTATGTGCCCCGTTAATTTGATGAAGAGAAGATAAACCATCATTCATTTTGCCTCCGCGACTCCTAACCGAGATTCATTCGTCTGCCCAATAAATCCATCCCAAATTAAACGGTAAATACATTGAATTATACTCGAGGGTACAGGCTATGAGCACAGGAGCAAAATTGATCTATTTTCGCTACTCGATTTCGTCTATCGTTTTAACGGCGATAAGCACGCGATGAGTCATAATTAATTAGCTATTTACTCACGCCGACGTCGGACTGTATATGTGCGGCGAAAAATGTCGAAATGTGGGACATTGACCCGGGCAAAGAGCGCGATCGACGTGACCGACATTTTTATTCCGCTTTCGTTACGTCTATATATAGTCTATGCTTATGCGCACAGATGTGAAATTCCCGCATATTTCAAGGACTTCGGTTTTTCCTTATCCCAAGTTCAGGCTTGATGTCAAGATCAAACTTTTTGAGCAATATATCTCGTCGTGGCTCTCCGCAGACGTTGCTGGAACGATTTTTTTTTTCTAAAACGTTTGTTTGTCTCTGCCTCGCTACCTTACAGGACTGACTGGAATACTTCTATTCGTCGTGATGACGATAATCTTCGTGTTCGCTCATCCCACCATTCGACAGAAAGCATACAAATTCTTCTGGAAGACTCATAGTTTGTACATTTTGCTGTATGCGTTATGTTTAATTCACGGCCTGGCGAGGCTAACCGGATCTCCCCGATTCTGGCTGTTCTTCATCGGTCCAGCAATTCTCTTCGCCATTGATAAGGTAAGCTATTTTTTTTTCTACTCGACTTTATGATGGCCTTTTTTATTATTCGTCGATGCACAAGGCTGAGGGACGTGGATGACAGAAAAATACCCGTTGAGAAAGTGAACGGAAACTTTTTTTTAACTAATAATTTATTTTTCGATTTCGAAATTATTGGACGAAAAAAATTTGGATTTTTATTCTCGGTCCCCTTAAAAGGGTACATTTTTGAGACAGCCACACGGTGAAAGGCTACTCGCGTCGAGAAACGAGAATCGGCTTTTATTTTGCAAACGAGTTTCCGGGTGAAAATAAAAATCTCGTACTGATAAAGTAAAAAGTCGTATACATTCGCATCCGGATTCAATATACGTTACTCACAATTAAAATTGGCTTCACTCGCAGTTTTCGTTTTTAAAACATCGGACGATCATACACTTTCGGAATTTTGATTTCCTTGAAAATATACGAGTCGCGCGTGTACTCAAAACAAACCCACGTTGAATATTATTCAAACGCCTGGAAATTTGCATACGAAACGAATTTATAAATCTGCATTCCCGAAATCCAAAAAACCCTTACCCAAAAAAACCTCTCCCGATAAAGATCTCCGCATCCATTTGAATGCATTACGCAAAGTTCCCCACCGATAGAAACAAAAAGCCAGCGCTAAACTCGTTCGTTTCCGCCCGACCGATCCTGTATACCATAGGTGGTGAGCCTGCGCACGAAGTACATGGCCCTGGACATAATCGAGACGGAGCTGTTGCCTTCGGACGTGATAAAGATCAAGTTCTACCGGCCGCCGAATTTGAAATACCTGTCAGGCCAATGGGTGCGGCTAGCCTGCAGTGTCTTCCGTTCGAACGAATTCCACTCGTTCACGCTGACCTCGGCGCCGCACGAGAACTTCCTCTCCTGTCACATCAAGGCCCAGGGGCCCTGGACCTGGAAGCTGAGGAACTACTTCGATCCCTGCAATTACAATCCGGCCGAGCACCCGAAGATTAGGATCGAGGGGCCATTCGGCGGTGGGAACCAGGACTGGTACAAGTTCGAGGTAGCCGTGATGGTGGGCGGCGGTATCGGCGTCACACCCTACGCGTCTATGCTGAACGACCTCGTGTTTGGCACCTCGACCAATCGTTATTCCGGGGTTGCCTGCAAGAAGGTGAGACGATCGTTATCCGCTTTTTTTTCAGATCTATTTCCCCGTGTTTACTTGGATTTGAAAGTATTCAATATGTAAATCGTTCTCCAGGTATACTTCCTCTGGATCTGTCCGTCCCACAAGCACTTCGAGTGGTTTATCGACGTGCTGAGAGACGTGGAGAGAAAGGACGTGACGAACGTGCTCGAGATCCACATCTTCATAACGCAATTTTTCCATAAATTCGATTTAAGGACCACGATGCTCGTGAGTGCTCGCAATTACACACACACCTCTCAAAATAAACGTGATAATTCGATCATCATAATCAATGTTGCGCTTTCGTTGCTTACAGTACATCTGCGAGAATCACTTCCACAGAGTGTCGAAAACGAGTATTTTCACGGGACTGAAGGCGATCAATCACTTCGGAAGACCGGACATGACTTCGTTCTTGAAGTTCGTTCAGAAGAAGCACAGCTACGTGAGTATGATTATGCGTAAACCGCGATCGTAAGGATATTCAAATATGCGTGCAAGCACTCGAACGATGACACAGTTATCGAACATGACATTTCATTAAATCGCCGTGAAAACAAGTAGTGTTTGTATTTTCCGCTTGGCATACAGACTCTTCCTTTCATACATATCGTGCAGCATTGTTTGCCGAGTATACAATTACCGCGCGAGTTAATGTTCGGAGAGCATTTAAATTTGAATTAAAACTTAATTACATAACACAATAGAATAATGAAGCGTGTCCTTAGACGCGCGTATTGATATGGATTTCCACTCTCGAAAGCTCTTACGGACAGGTATAAAATCAAGGTGTCAAACGAGCGTGAAATCGCGTGTGTATCACACACACTAATTAAAATCGTCATGATATATTCGAAACGTTTCTATTTTTTTCTCTCCTTCTCTATAAGCATTTCATGGTCTGCTCGGAACAGAGAGCTTATTACATCCTTGCAAAAAGTCGTTTTCAGACGATGTATGGCTTCGCAGAAATCAAAAGCAACCTTGATTAGATTTTCCAGTGCAGCACCAGCCTCATAAAAGTGAAAGCGTAACTCTCAAACGAATATCAGTTTATGCAACGCTTCTCAAATTCGGGTCGGCCGCGTAGACTGGAGATTAAAAGCTTTTTATAAGCTCGGTCCATAAAATCTTTGATCTACTACGCGCCTTAACGCTATGCAGCAATAAAAAAAAACTCAACTACATAAATATACATCCAAACGTGTATTCTCGCTTATCGCATACAGTCGTTCGAACGATTTATCTCCACTATCGCGTCTTCGTTATAGCTCGGATCGTCGTGGCACAGGCGCGTAATACCGGCAATCAGCTCGAAAAAAACCCACAGAATCCATATAATTCGGTCTCCTCGTCTACAAATCTCATTGCCATCGTTACCGCGGAGCAAGTTGATCAAATTCGCTTTTATACCCGCACACACGTATAGGAATGCAATTAGCTTCCAAACGCACTTGCTTTCTATTTAAAGTGACAATTTCACTGAAAGAATTTTAGAAAGCTCACGTGAGGTTAATCCTCGCGCGTATGCGTGTGTACCTACGTCAATCGACAGTATAGCATAACGTGTGTGTCGTCGCGCGCATTGTCCGAGAAAGAGGAGAAAGACAGAGAAAATTGACTAACAAAAGATTCTTTTTTTTTGTTCTTTCTGTGTGCAGGTGAGCAAAATCGGAGTGTTTAGCTGCGGGCCACGTCCGCTGACGAAGAGCGTGATGTCCGCCTGCGACGACGTGAACAAGGGCCGTCGGCTGCCATACTTCATTCACCACTTTGAGAACTTTGGCTGAACATGTGTTATAATGTGCTATATACATAATATAGTATACCTCGGCGACAGCAGCGAGTGTGCCTTGACGAGTCACGGAAGATCCTATTGTCGAATCATCATTATTATTACTATTATTATTATTATTATTATTATTATTCTTTTTTGTATAATGTATTTTTTAAACGCATAATGAATTATTTTTCAAGCTGTCTGAAAAATCCTTGTAAATATTGTTTTGCCTGACGAGCGAGGATCTGTAGTAATGATATTATTATTATTATTATTATTATTATTATTATTATTATTATATGCGCGTGTGAATGTATATACGTCCGGCGTGATGTTCTATCTTTCTTCTTATATTATTATTTATATTACATACTTGTATGGTATATGCACTGCACGCAGCGGCGTGTGTGATGTACTTTTAATTCCTTTGCTACGTATATGCTCGTTTAGCTGATGTGTATACTTTCATCTTGGCATAATGCGATAATGAGTCAGATGTATATGTGTGTGAGCGTAACGGCGCAGTGCTGCGATGTGTTCGATCGCGAAAAATGCAACGAGTCTTGTCTTTTCATTTTCCTTCGTGTATACAACTCTATGCACTTGAGTGCGCGAGTATGCGGGGAACGACTTTTTCGAGTCATTATTGTGAATTGTGACGCTGAAGTAACGGCAATAAATCAAAGTATTCGCATATGAAATAATCGAGTGTTTTATTCCTCTAATTGTCCCTTGGAATTACCTATCTCCTATGGACGCATAATTGTCTAATGGCTGCTGTATAAGAAAGTGCAATCGTCATCGGACAGACTTGCTTGAAGACAAAATGATTTGAGTGGTAACGAAAGTCTGCAATGTTTGTGTTGTAATGTGCGAATTAAATTCGTTAAACGTAAATCTAATGTGATATAAAAAAATAACAAGAAAAAAACTTAAGAATCGCTATAGTAGAATTTCCAATCTTTCTCTTCATCTGCTTGTTTATTTCCATTCCTATATCAATTCCTATTTTATATCCTGAAAATTAAATCTTATCCATGGATAAAACTGTGATGAAGTTTGTACAGTTTGTTGTAAAGTAGTTACAAAATTAATTTGATGAATTCATAGCTTCTTTAGTCATTATGATCGAGTTTATAAAATAGATTTAAAAACTTTTACGTGCAAAGAAAGTTGTTCAATGTAATGAATACATTGCCAATAGTCGAACATTTACTTTTTCTCCAGAATCCGTTTTAAAATTTTAGCGTTTCTTCTTAAAAATATCTTCCCTCATTTCCACAAAAAAGAGTGATCGAGAACGCAAATAACCGCCTGCAAAAGGAGCACAATCCCAAAAGCAAATCTTTTCCAGCAAAGAATATAAAGCCATCATAAATCCAACAACCCGCAATTTCATTTAATTAACCCTCCGCCGCGGCAGTAGAAAACGACCGAATCGGAATCGGCTTCACCGGCGCACATACCCCACAATTCCCATCGAAATACGAGCGCACCTTTCCAGAAGCAATCGCCTACTTCGAACTTCGCACGAAAGATCGAAAAATCTCGCGTCGTTATAATTACCAACCCACAACCTCGACTACTGCACAATATGCAAAAACGCTCATTGTCTCGTCTCGACCCGCTGCGGTCGCATCTACACCCATACGGCAACTCTTATATACATATACGTCTAGAAAACCGCACAAACGAGGATAAACAAGAGAACTAGCGCCGGCGAAGAGGCTGCAAAGCCCGCATTTCTGGCGCGTATAATACTTACTTTCGCCTCGCTCGCGCGCAGGAGGCACAAGGTGAGATTATTGCAAGAGCGAGCGAGAGGAGCGCGACGAGCTGCAAAGTCAACGTGACGAAAGAGGCGTCTTTCGCCACCGGTTGCTGCTGCTGCTCCTCGTCGCCGCCGCCGCCGCCGCCGTAGTCATTATCATTACGCGACGATGAAACCGCCGCAGAAGGACGAGCCAGGCGTCTCTCTCTCTCTCTCTCTCTCTCTCTCTCTCTCTCTCTCTCTCTCTCTCTCTCTCTCTCTCTCTCTCTCTCTCTCTCTCTCTCTCTCTCTCTCTCTCTCTCTCTCTCTCTCTCTCTCTCTCTCTCTCTCTCTGGCTATCTTCTTATATATTATACATTGTGGATGTGCAGTCGCGGTTGTCTGTTTTTTTTTTGCGCATTGAAAGGCACGTAAAGGCTGCGCGCGCTCGTAAAGTTTCCGCAAACGAATCGCTTTTTTGCCGCTATAACACTGCAGTATAATGTCTCTTTTTCTACTGGGGCAGAGGATCTTCTGTATTCCTTTTCGCGAAGGAAGTTACGGAAACTTTCGCAAGTACTTTCCTTCGAGCGCGAGGTTAAACGCTTGAGAAGTATAGTATGCGCAACTCGTTTGCATTTGTTTGTACGCGTTTGTTATATTACAGAGGATATTGTCGGAGAAGGAAAGTTAAGTGATCAAATAAAATTAATGTGAAGCAAAATCCCGCTTGGACCTCTTATATAGATGCATAGTAAATTCTTTTGTAATTATTTGAAATGTATGCATCAACATTCACTACCTATTGAATTCAATCAATTTATTGTGGACCAGGAAAAAATAATAGAAATGTGTAAGGTCGACTAGGCAGTTATAGCACGAACGGTCTAAGTATTGTATAGCAGGCTCAACAAGACAGTTTCGACGTAAGTGGCACACTGCTCTATATATCAGTGAGAGCACCTCAAAGTAATGGGGAAAATGGAAAAGAGTCCATGCGCCACCTATATATTCGCTGGAGCAACTAAAGGCCCGAGAGGTTCAAGCGGTGGGGGAAAGGCCAGTCTAAACTACTCGTCCAGTTTCGCATAAGAAACGGTTTCACTGTTACACATGTAGGGGAGTACAATTATCGGTTATAATATAATAACATAAATCTGCGAAAATATCAAGTCGAAGGTGTACAGGATTATGACGAACTTGTTTTATATACATTTTATTGATAAAATTACAGTAGCGCTTAAAAAATATAAACACAAAGGACAACGACGCAGTACGCGGTCTCGCTCGACGATTATGTCAAACTACTCGTCGCTGCGTTGACGGGAACGGGTAGGACCAGTTGCCCTTGCTCGAGTCTTCTTGCAGATCCGACGGATGCGAAACATAGCCTCGGTTCACCATGCCACGGTGATCCTCTTTGTTTCCATTTACTAGTTTCGAAGAAACTTGACTGCAACACACACGTTTTATTATACATAGTTATATATTTCGCTGTGTATAATGCTCATTGTGCGTGAACCATTCGCTGCGCTTATTATTACTTTAATTTTTGTGCCCGTTTTTTTTTATGCGAAACGTTATTTTTAGTACTTATCGGGCGATGAGATTCAATCGCGGGCATTTTTTACAGACTGAGACCGCGGCTGTGTGTTTCAGTTAAAATATATGAAAGAGTTCATGAGAAATTCAAACAATGGGCTGCGTATTTTTTCACAGCTTATTAGTATAGTTGTGAGTAGAAAATGCCAGGTGCGGTAAGACGGAGTAAATGCATACTTCGATTGCACATGATTCTCGACGAGAGAAAACCAGAGGTTTTCTCATGCGTAAATATCACAATGCGAATAAATATCACAATCAATAACCAAATTCATAAAAATATAAGCGTGTATGAATCCAAAGAATACAAACTATAAATTTCTCTGCGTTGAAATAGCTTTATTACCTCATAAATTGATCGCTAAAGGAATCTTCAATCCTGCCCATTTTCCTTCGAAAGTCCTTCCTTCGCGTGTCGAAACTTTCTTCGATGATTACGTGCCTATCGTACGGAGTATCGTAGTCAACTTCCAGAATAGTTGAGAACGAGTGCGGGAAAATCATGTCTATCGCAGTGATCACCACCCCGGCGAGCAGAAATGCAATTCCTGGAAAAAATATCACCAATATTGTTATATTTATTCAATTAACAACTGAATAGTTTTCTACTTCACGAGAAATACTAAGTCAACGTTACCATTACATCAATACTTTTCTCTAATATAATTAGATTAGGATCGAATACATCTAAAACTTTTTGCAATTAAATCGATAGCATCATTCTAAAAAAAATATATCGTCGTAATAATCGTACATAAATGCGGAAGTCATCGGGACTGCATCGATAAAGCGGACATTGATTTATCGTTATACCTTCCTTCTGAACGCCATTGGCAAATATAAATCGGCAAGAAAAAAAGCGCGTCTTATAGATCTCCAGCCGTATTAATCGAATCATTGTTATACAATAGGCTCGAGCCTCCGAGTGTATTACGCTGATTATTCATGCTCTACTTAGCGCGGTCTCGTGCAGCAGCAGCGGAACAGTATGACGTCATCGGCTAATGTACACACATACAGCTCTCGTCGGTTATATATACCGACAGCCAAATCACAAGCGCAGATGTGGAAGAGTACAATTACGAGTGATTGCCGTCCAGTGGAAATGCATTGTATGCTTCGCTTGGAACAAATGCCCGTTTTCTCGCAATAATTGAAGAAAGTTATAATCATTCGGGTAAACAAGGCTGAGCCTGGATGGGTCGTTTGAGTTTTTAAGTGTAACGCCGTGGAGATTCATTATATCTCTGTGTGTGTTACGTTTATTAGCCGGAATTTTCTCTATTTTGAAAGGCTCGCGTGTAATTAGTCTTGTTCGAGGCGAAAAAAATAGCTCACGGGAGTAATCGCGCGGCTGTTAAATGCTGCTCGTAAAAAACGACGAGCGACTAATTAGACGATGCGAAAACATGACAGGACTCTCGGCGTTTGTTTAATATTAGAGCCCCGGAAGTGTCGGTTATTATGTTCCAAATACAATGATTGTAGAGGATGTGCTTCGCTACTTTGTAGAGGGTAATATAGCGTGCAAGTTCTAATTTGTCAGTCGAAGTGTCGATGATTAGTATACATCTACTCAAGCATGATTTTAGAGAAGAAACGAAATTACAGCTAAACCTTCACCGCAATGTATAGTTTGATGATACAAACCGACGATTTACTTGTATACAAAGAAATGGTTCCTAGGTGTTCTAATCGTAAAATATTAGTTACCGATTTGGTAGCGATTTGCATAGAGATTGGCATTTATAAAAAAAATTACCGATTCGAATAAATCATGTGACTCACCGGCGACTAGGACCAGCCAATAATTCCAGCCGAAATTGAATATCAGAATAGAGCCGTCGACGTGGGCGACGAGGGGGTCGCAAGGCAGTAGCGACCAGTAGGTGAGGTTCGTGAAGAGCATACACAGCCCCGTGAACACCATGCCGTAGGCTCCGTAACGCGGAACCATCACCAGCAGCAGACCAGTCATCGACCAGGATGCGAACGAAGTCCTTGAGAAGAAAAAATCGTGAATTATAGCATCGATCTATTCCTTATATTGTAACGGCCTGACGAGTTGATTTTAACGATGTGTTTCGCCTTCGTTTTTTTCTTCTTCTTTACTCTTATGACACCTTGGACGTCGAGACGAATCATATAAGTATCGAATAAGGATTTTCCGGCTTACAATCGATAATTGAAATTTGATCGAGTGACGCATGCACGAAAATTACGCGGAAAACAGTTAGAATTACGAGTGTAACGTTATACGCTTGATTCTATACCGTAAGCCTCGAGACTGACGCGAAATAGTAAAGCGCGATCTCCAATGTTTCGAATGAAACAAAAATGTAAATATGTAAACAAGGTGGTAATTAAAAATAATTCGGATAGCAATTTAGCAGAATTACAAACCCGACAGCGAATAATTAAAAATCTCGGCTTAACGGCCGGAGGCGCATGAAATAAATCTGCAATTCTCTCGTACCACAGCATAACCGATGCGTAGTAGCCGGCCTCGCGATACTTTCCGCCCCAGGAAAAGCCTTCTTGGTGGAGGCTGAAGTATTCAGCGAGAGAAACGATGGGGAAAGGAGTTCCTCGAAACAGCGCGTCCTTGAAGCAGTCCGTCATCTCGTGAGGCTTCCTCCAGTAGAACCTCTCGTTGTACTCCACGTCGCCCATGTCCGCGCTCTCCGGTAATACTGTGGAGCGGACATCGTTGATAAAATTGCTCGTGAACGAAATTTTTATATGGTACAAAGAAAAAGTTAAATATATTTGCCTCTGTAGGTGATGTTTATGTGCATGAGACCGATGTAGCCACCGATCTCCGCTGTCATTCTCTGCCTCGAGTAGGCGCTGTAGGAACTGACGATTGTCGCCGTACTCGTGTGCCATGTCGAGCCAAGCAAAGCAACTGTCGAATTTCAACATAGACATTTGAAGTTGTGAGGCTTGGAACTTGTAAATGTATATTTAATGCATTCATTCGAGCGAATTTAACGACTCAATACATAACACGGCAGAGTTCGCACTGGTATGAATATCTTTATTCAAATGAATCCGGATATTATACGTGAATTATTTATTGGATAATAAATGTATGCAAACTGTTACTTGTGTATTGGGATATTGTACAAACTGGTTGCATGCAAATTCACTCGAGAAATGCTTCGGTGTGAGAGAAAATTGTAAATTCTATTGCTGACTGTGAAGAAAATTGAATATATGCATACTGTATAATATAGAGTTATGATAATTTAGAAAAAACATTGTGTTCTTGTATATCAACGGATATTTTCGATCGTGACGAAATCTAAAAATAGATTGACAGTTTCAGACTATTATTATTTCCCGAAAAACCTACTCATGCAAATTATACGTTCGTTCTAAGTAATACATCAGCATCGTGAATATACTAAAATATATTAACGAGTTATTTTCATCCGGTATCTTTTTCTATGGCAGTAAAGTTTTTTGCAGATTTCAGTGATCGAAATTCTGAGTCAACAAGATTGAGGTAATAAAACCCAGGGCTTAACAGTCCGCATTCCTCACACGTCATCGCATTTCACATAATCTAGACGTACCAATAGACGTCCAATATATATTGGGGATTTAAATAATTTCAGCAGACCTCACTACACACGAGTCGTCATCAATGATTTGTGCCATCTTTTCCAAGCCTCGTTATTGAATTAAAACAAAGCAGTTTTGGACTGGCCCTTTCGTAGAACCGCCTGAACCTTTCGTGTCTGCGTCATGTGAAAATAGATGGCGCATAGGCACTTTTCCGTTTTCCTCATAACAATATGCGAGCTGAGTCTCGATATAGTGGGTATACCATCAGTGCTAGAACTAGCTTGTTAGACCTATCCTGATTCGGCTGCTCATGCTATTACTGCGCGCGAATAAGCGTCAGTTCAAAATTGTATTCATTCAGGGCATAAACCGATTATTTCATTCAAACAAAAATTCGCTCATTTTTGCAAAGACGTATACGTTTACATAAATAACACAGAACAAATACGAACCATTGATGGTCATACCAACGAAGACAACCAGCGTCACCGTCAGAAAGGTCGTCAATCTCTGCAACACATAAGTCATACCACGATACACATTGATATAACCATCATTTTGTCATCGCATCGCGTAAGTGTTTCCGATGCAAATCGGCTTACAAAAGCTTGGCTTTTGATTTCTGTCAACGAGGCTCGCGCTTAGCTCGAGCCGTGATTAAGAAGATCGGCATCGCTAAGCGATTTCGAACCTTTTGCGCCTACAGTAGGCCAAGGACGCGACTCGCTGAGTATTGTCTGATGTGTATACGCGAGCGTCTGTAGAGCGAAATGTAAGCACTTTTTCAACTACGCGTGTGTAATCCGAAGGTGCTGTGTGCCGAGTCGGTAAAATATTCAATCGGATATAAGGCTTTATATAACGGATATCTATGCGATTAGCTTGATCATTGTCGTTTGATGAAAAAAAAAAAAAGATTTTGCATGCAAGCTCGTTCTGTCGAACGGGTTTTAAATATACAAGGCGAATCGAGAGACAATGTCGTAAAAATTTGCTTTTTACCGATCGTAATTTTACATATACCAAGCAGACCGTTCGGTTAAGGTATACAACTGAAATATTCATCAGCGCAATCATAGTGACTTCGACGAATCTCCCTCGATTATGCTAATATCTTTATGGGCGTATTTATTTCGCGCGTTGCAGTCCTGCTGAATATGTGATTCGGTATATAGTCGGGCGTTACATTCTCGGATAAATGCATAATCAATTATTCGCGCGATTAAGAATATAACGCATATATTTAAATACGCATTAGCGAAGGTTCAGTTCCGCGTGCGATACTGTAACCAGAATTTATACGCTTTTGCCGCGGAGAAAGCGGCGTTTAAACAAATACGCATCGGAGAAAGCGACAAAGCAATGTATGAACAAGCGATTCAAGACCTTTGTTGAATGTGCATGTTTATGGGATTTTACGTACCTCTTTGCGAATGCCTGGAAATATGAGTAGAAACGCAACGAAAACTGTGCCGAAGAGGACGAAAATCGTAATTAAACTAACGTCTCCGGTGACGGGAGTTCGGTTGCTGTAGCTGTACAGCGTCGGTCCGCCATCGTTTCGAAATGCGTCGAACCATCCCTTCATTTTTGTTTCTGAAATACAGACGTCTTCTTATTTTTCTGACATATATTCCCTAGCGCAGCATCAACGTTCATTCATTCGTTATATAAAACCACTCGATCAGTAGAAACAGCCGTGTCCGTTAAGACGCCCATTCATAAGCTCATTGTTTCGAATCCTTCGACTACGGAATTCATTCGCTCGTTATATTGCGAATATAGAGTTACTTTACAATCTCCTTTATTACGAGGCTGGCCTACTTCGTGGTATGGAAGATGATTAAAAAAGAAACATTGACCTCCTTGCATAATGAGAATAGTCGTAGCAAAATTAATGAAGCTAGTGCAAGAGCGAAGCTACTCGAGTAGGTAAATGTAGTGTAAAACTTGATCCACCACTTAATACGCGCTCACTGTATCGCTATATAGTCTATACAGCACATTTCTCACGGAATGTAAAAGTTAACTTTTTACGAACATCGTAATCACGCCGCCGGTCATTAACACTGATATACACAGCTGAAAAAAGCTTGGCTGCGTTACGAGCCGGAATTTCTAATCTTCATTCACGAACTTCTTCGATCAGGTTTAGACAAAAAGATAAACAATATCCACAAAACGCACAATCGAATCCTTTCATCCCACAAATTATGCAATCCAAAACAAGACAAAACCACGTGAAAACACACACGCACACACATCTCTCGAGCTTATCCAGCGTCAAGAGGAAATTCCCCGCAGAAATCCCTTTCCGATTGCTCGCGCGCAACCCGTTTCTGCCAGAATCCAAAAAGAGCGCCAAAAAACCAGCGTTCACGTTCACTCTCGCGCACTGCAACAGAAGCAGCAGCAGCAGCGCTCTACTCACAGAAATCGACGAAAAAGTCGGAAAATTCTCGCAGCAAGACAAAGAGATCGACTCGTTCCAAGGTCCTTGTCCTCTCGGTCGGCTTAGTCAGACGATCCCACGTCCATCTCTCTTTCTACACATACGCACTATTGTACCAACACACACACACACACAGACACACACACACGCGCGCGTCCAACTTATAATATTGCAGTCGTCTCTTCTCAGACGCTCACGTTATACACTCTACACGAAGTGTGTTCACACAACACAAGCCGGCGACGGCCAATAATTCGGACTGTCCCTTTCTCCGGCGTGACGGAATCTCCTGATGCGAGAGCCTACGTCACACGTTGAGGCTTCGCTCGTTGTAATACAGCTTCGAGAGAGGTGGCGTTGCCGTGAGGCGACCAGCTGAGAGGCGTTTTTATTGTCTCTCTTTCGCGTAATACTTTTTCGGCGTACGTGATTTTTTGTCATTCGAGGACGCGGCAGAAAACTGCGGCGAACGGATGAATGTGCAGGTGGCCGCGTCTCTCGATTAGAGATAATTGAGCGATAGAGCCTTTTGACGCGCGAAGTGTTTTGTAATACCGGAGAACGCGACGACGACGGCGAGTTGGTAATTGAACGTTTTGAATTTCAATCGGAGAGGGGTAATTCTCGTATTTTTATTGGATCGTATGTGCATTTCGAAATTTCATGGAAGATGGTGCGGCTACGCGGACGGGTAGCATTGAGTGAATTTTTTAAAAGATTCAACAACTCTTGACTTTTTATAACGAACGAATAAATGCTAATTAACGCGAGCGAGAAAAAAATGTAAAGTATGAAAAAAGATTCTTGAAAAGTAAACGTGAACGCTCCTGCAAAAAATGAGCGATTTCGTAAATTGAGAAATAAAACCGCGTTCGCGCAGTCTCAGCAACAAGTGGCGAGAGAAGGACGTGGTCAACGTTCGCGGAATGGCACTGCCAACGACTCTGTATACACGTATCTATATATACCTGTATAAGCGCACGTAGATGCATACCGAGTATAGTCAGACGCGCGTTATTTCAACTTTCGCGGATCTTCTAAATCGCGTAATGTGCATATTCGCACCTGTACACGCTATGCAAAATAATTCGTAACGAAGCTGTTGTTAAATTAATGTTTCTCCTGGTCTGTGACACACGAGAAAATTGATATTTTTTGCTATAATTATATCGGGACTTTTCGAACTGCCCGAGATTTTTTATAGGATGCGCGCGCGTTCTCCAGTTTTTTTTTCTTTGCTGGAAACGCCGAACCTTGAAAATTAGTAATTCAATTATCGGCTCGTGTGTGCGTGCGGTACAGAGTGCCGTTGTGAAAGTGAGATTTTCGCTTCACGTCTCTTTCGGTGCGTGTGCGCAACAAGGATAAACGAAAACAATTTTTCGAGGCTTTTTAACCGAATATTACCTTTTTGAAATGTGCCAGAATTTATAATCGGACTTGTTTACTCGTTTCTGTTTAATTTTAATGTACACCAGCTCTACACGAGAGAAAATCAAAACCGACCTCGGAAAAAGCGCACCGCGCACACCTGCGCTCTCCGAGGCTTCACCGCCGCTCGGATCGTTTGTCGAGGCGTACCATCGGCACAATAACGCACTCGCGCTTTCTTTTTTCGAGTTTCAGATACACACGGCCGAAATAGGAAGCCGCCGCCGCGGCGTTTCTCCGCTATCCGTCAAAATCGAAAGTTTCGCAGTGTCCCGAAGCGATGCGGCGATTACACGCGTACTCTCGACTTGCGTGTGAGGATATACAATAACGCAATAACCGCACTGCGTGATTCAGAGCTTTAGCTGGAAATTCGTCGAATAAAATCGAGATACACTCGCGCGGCGGGTATGTGTTTCGCGAGAAACCGGTTTGTATACAGCTGAAAATTTCAGGGAGCTTAACGCGACTGTATCTCTGCGGATAACACCGCGCTGTCTTCTAATCCATTCGCGTTAATTACACAATACCGAGGAGATAATAAACAACGATCCACATTTTTTATAGCACATAAGTATACACAGACATAGAGACGGAGACCGGCAAGGTCCCTCGGAACAAAGTATTATCTCTCTTTCTCTCTCTCTCTCTCTCTCTCTCTCTCTCTCTCTCTCTCTCTCTCTCGCGACACTTACGTGATCACACACGCACACAGCTCAATGCCGCGCACTGTATAAAAGTGCGTTATATTCACTCGCTTCACATAATCGAAAAGGACACAGAAGCCTTCAACCTCTCCTCTCCCAAAAGTGAGCTGCTGCCTTCTCGAAACGACACACACAGTCACACAGAAAGACACTCGCATTCACCGTGATTATCCTGCGCGCGCCTCCAATTCGGCGCGAGACTCGACTAGCCCAGAAGAAGAAGCAATCGACGCTTGAGTCGAAATATCAGTGATGGTCCAGGACGATCCCGAGGCGCGGATGCTGAGACCTCTCTAAGAGGCGGCAGCACATGATTCTCCAGCTACTGCAGCAGCACGTGCACCTGCGCCGCGCGTTTCACGCAGTGAGAGAAAGAGCGGAGCGGAGCGCGATGAAGTCCAGGCGACGGGGGCTCGACGACTGGGGCCCCAAGTAGGTTAACGGGTTGCCGGGCCTCACTGCTGCCGCCACCGCCAGTCTCGAAAGTGCCGCGCTAAGCGGCCTCCGTGGATTTCAGTGTGTATACGCGGCGGCGTAGACCGGAGAGGAGAAGGGAGAGCCGATTCGCGGCGGGAGTCTACATTATGCTGCTGCTCTCGAGGGGCCTTGTGTTCTCCAGCTGCTGCTACCTGCATGTATATTATACGAATGTCAGCGGAGAGAAATCGAGTGAGTGGGCCGCGCTGATGGGAAAAACGACGATGCGTGCAGCGTGGATACGTGTAATACATAGTATCACGCAGGAGTAAGGAATTTTCTGGCTCGATTGTCAAGTGTGCTGGGAGAGGAGCTGGCGTTGCTTATTATAGTCTGCTTGTATAGGTTTCTTTTGTAGGAGCTGATTTTTAGGTGGAAAAGCGACAATTTATTCGACACACCTGCTGTTTTTGATGAGTACAAGATTTACGGTGATAGGATTTTAATTGGATGCTCGATGGCTATCTGTGAACTTGTTAGCAAGAGTGTCGCTCGCGATATACAGTAGAAATGTCTTGTTTTGAAAAACTCGATTGAATTAGAAGCGTGTAATGAAAATATCGTTTTGATCTCGAGTATAGATTCCGTGATGTATTCTTTCTTCCGTAAGCGAAATTTGTGTTGGATTGTAATCAACGCTTTGTTCGGCGCTAGTTACGAATATACTTGGATGTTTATGTATATTTAAATACTGCTCATGAGATTAAGTAACTTTAACTACATTTTAAAACTCGTTAGATTAGTTAAAAACCCAGCGCAAAATTTCGCAAGCCGTAAATTATCAAGTTTCAGTGCATTGCACTACATTTCAGAGTTCCGCCAGTTCATTCATCGAACTAATTATCAATAAACATTGTTTCTCTTACAGGAATGCTTGAGCTTTATCGATTTTTAAAAACCTACGTATCGCTCGGAAAAAAACTGTGCGAAAAACATCGAACGCGCTGCTTCTTTAATAGGACGTTGAATTCTTCGGATCAATTAAAAATCACTTCATAATATATTCGCAATTAAGATGTTCAGGATGCATCCGATACTCGGTGCTGGATTCTCTCGACTTGTAGAATTTTTTATCCCGGTGAGTAAGAACGCATTTTTGTCTCCTTACTGTAGCATCAGTCCATTTATACTGTCAATCTTGACGTATGTTATAAATTAGTCCCTAATATCATACATGCATCTGTGAGTGAAAAATTATTCAAAATCGGAAGTGACTCACATCTGCCTACAGGACGTATAATAGCATCGGTGTATATCGTTCTTGGAATCAAAGATGAAGATAAAGCCGGGAATAAGAGGATATACATCGCAAGGATAATGGAGTGCAAGATATACGATCCTCATTAATAATTTATAACAAAAGAGCTGCTTCATGCGAGCGTAAACGAGCCGAAGTTGGTGGAAAATATTTCTGATTTGTGTGTGAAGCATATCCGTCCGAGAATTGGGTCAAGTGGGAAGCGAAAGAAGAAAGACAAAGAGATGCAGAGCGTCCGTGATACATTTTGGATCGGTCATGGTCGCTGGGCGCTGGGCTGTTGTCTGCGCTTGTTTGCTTCTTCTTCGAGCGCGTTGATCTTGAATTTTGTTCCTCTATACTATTGTAATTGATCTTATAAAATTTGTTTAACACTATCCCTTGTAGTTTCAGTAGTCATCCTACAGTATGTCTTGTCTTACTTTCAACTCTTCCGAAAGCAATAAAAAATAATGACAAAAATAATTATCCTCCTACAAAGGTCGCTCCGAATCACTGCACTCGTTACACCCAAAAAAAAGAAGAAACAGCCGCGATAAAAGCAACAACCTTCATCCACGAAAACTGCGTATCGATTTCCAAAAACGTCGTTCTCACCTTTTCCCTACCTCATAAGTACATCAGCTGCATACATACTCCTCGATCGCGAAGCATATGTATAATGTAATCCCAAAGCGCGCCTGAATCATCACCGAATGACCAACATATAAGTATTCGACCAAAACAGAAATCCCCAAGTTCGCCGCGCACACGACCATAAGCGAGCGCGGAGGTCGCGGACTCTTTCTCTCGGGGGAATAAACGCTTCTCGCAAACACATCACCTCGTATGCATATTATATATACACGCGCCGAATAAACGCGTTCGACCTTGTATTTAAAGCCTATTGCTCGCGGTTCTCCCTCGCGGCTCGGCACAAGAGAAGTGCGTGTGCCGAAGGCTGCTGTATACCGTTGAGCTCCGAGTCAGCTTGCCTTTGCGCAACTCGCGCGCAGGGCTGCTGCTGTAAATGAAAAAAGCCGTCGTCGCCGGTTCCAGCGTCGTCTCCCACTTCTTCTTCTTCTTCTTCTTCTCGAAGTCTCGAGACGAGTGTGCGCGCGTTGCCCATAATCGTATATAGGCGCGCGAGCTATACTCGTAATTAACAGAGCAGTTAGCCGCGAATTGTGCGCTTGACTCACTTGACTCTCTCTCTCTCTCTCTCTCTCTCTCTCTCTCTCTCTCTTGCGCGCGCGCGCGCGCGCTTTTTGATCAAGTGCATCGGCCAGAGGCATGCTCTGTATACCCCGGCGAGCGAGAGGAGGCGGAAGAGCCACTGCAGTCCAGTGCGTCGTGTGTATAGAGCTGGAGCGCTTTTTCAGGCGACGAGCTATCCGCCGATGCAGTTTCTCGCCGAGATTGTAACGTGAAACACATCACAGTGTGGCCGAGAGCCCTCTGCAGCTCCTCGCGGTTTTCGATACGAGTTTATCGTGGATTTTTTGAGTTTCGTCGGGGCTGGTTTTGGATTATGGTTTTTGTGCGTGAAGATAATGTGCGGGGTGAAGATATACGTAAGCACCGTTGTGTTTTTATATTTTAGAGTTTTAGTTTGGAAATACTTATATGTTGATATTTTAGGGTAATGTGTGATAATTGATCGGAAATTTCTTATAAAGTTATAAATTGGAAGACAGGTTTAAACTTTAGGTCAGAGATTAGATGGATTATCAAGTACTGTGTTGATGAAAATAATTTTTTCTGACATTATAATGTACAATATTTTTCATGCAGGAATATAACAGTCCGGACTGAAAGTAAGCTAGTTGAGTGGAAGAATCTTCCTTCTGCTCTTATTTGATCAACGAAGTTTCCAAACCCATTAATTACTCGCACTGATTATTGCAGATATGACGTGCGAGCGCACACTTCTTCAATTCTCTATCCATCAATCTTCCTACGCGCAATAACGAACTGTTGTATACTATGGCAGCTTCAAGTGTTCGCAATATGCAGTTTTTAAAAAGCCATCCTTTATACCTTTGATTTGATAATTTCTTTCAAAATTAATGTATTAGAAAACTTGATACTGTTCTCTTTGAAAAATTTAATCTAATTCATTCTCGCAATTAGGAAAGTCACGCTAAATTTGTCATGTTGCTCCTATATAGGCTGTATAATTAAGTTATGAGCCAAATTGGCCCAATTTATGAGCCAGAAGTTTTATCGCTTTGCGTTTGAAAAAAAATCGCAGTCTTCGAAATGACGTCGACGAAGTAGAAAACATAAAGGTTTATGTTTTTATAACGAAATAACAACTGACAATTCCCGCTCCGGAAATCAATATAATTTTTTCAGCAGAAAAACTCACACACTCAAAAATACTAAAGATCGAAATTGCTTTTAACATATTCTGCGTCTGAAGCCAGATATAATCCCGCAGACTGAACGAAACCATGCGCCTACCTGAACGACAGCAGCAGCTTGCCAATTCGTACATCTCATCATCATCAACAGCAGAAGCAGCAGCAGCGTCTCGATCCCTCCTCTAGCCCCGCAAGCTCGCATCACCTCTATCCGCATTGGCGCAGCGCGCAGGTAAAGCTCCGCGCTCTCGCTCGGCGGGAAATTCAAAAATTCCCGCGAGCTATAAGACTAGGCATAGAGAGCGAGAGAAGCGTTTACGGTAAAATTAAGGCATATATGCAGGCTTGAGGTAACAGCAATAACTCGTCGCTATTTCGGGCGGATTCTAAATCGGTACGAGTGATGCCACACTTCAGCAGCGGCTGCGGCGGCGGCGGCAGCGCCGGCACCACCACTAGCGAGCGATCACCGAGCGAGCTGATCCGGCTCTGGCGCAGTCGCCTCAGCACGTCGGACACCAAAACTACCGACAGCCAAACGAGCCGTCATCACTACCACCACCACCACCACCACCACCACCCTCCGCCGCAGCCGCCGCCAACCCTCGAAGGTAAGTGTATATGCGCACTTCTTTCTGCATACTTTCGTCCCCCTACTCTTCGCGCGCATCTTTTCGCCACACCTCCTCTCTCTCTCTCTCTCTCTCTCTCTCTCTCTCTCTCTCTCTCTCTCTCTCTCTCCCTCTCTCTCTCTCTCTCTCTCTCTCTCTCCAACGATGCAGTTCGCCGCCGGTGCACTGCCTCCTATTGTGTTTTTTTCGCGTGCCGCAAGCTCGTCGTCGCGCCACTACAGCCGATGCCTCTATACTTTATTTATTCGGCGCTAGCGCGGCAGCAGCACACGAGAGAGAGAGAGAGAGAGAGAGAGAGAGAGAGAGAGAGAGAGATGCTCTGCGCGCGAACGCTCGGGAGAAATAGACGCGGGTAGAGGGAGAAAGAGAGCTAGAGCGCGCGAGACGCGCCGTAAAAGGTCAGGTTGCCCGATTTTTCCCGAATACGAGCGCGAAAATCGCCGGTGAAGCTCTCTCTCTCTCTCTCTCTCTCTCTCTCTCTCTCTCTCTCTCTCTCTCTCCCAGAGCTTGCGATTGGGGTTCTGGCTTCTTAAGCGTGTGGACGTAGTGATTTACGTTTGTTTATTTACACAGGTATTAGAGCGGCTGTGTGGGAAAATTTTCGAGCGGATTTGTTTTGCTGAGACTTTCGAAATTTATTTTGCAAGCTCGTTTTTACGTAAAAGACGTCGGATCCGGCTGTTTTGAATAAACGTGAAAATATCCGTAGCGAAGACGGCAACTAGGAACTTTTTATAGAAATGATTCAGCTACGCTTTAATTTCCCGGTTCGTCTATCCAATTCGTGCGGTGTGGATTGAATGAAAAATTTAAAATGAATTCTATGCTTTACAATTCGAAATTCAAGCATGACTCGATGTCGTTGAACCTTGGCTTACGTCTAAAACTAATATTTTCCACGGAAGAGAGAAATATGTTTCTCTGTTTCGTTATTTGCGTAAGGCGCTAAACATTTCACCGACGATTTTTCAGCCGAGGCACGTGTTAATCGCAACAAGCCACTGTCATATTTAAAATTAGTTTGTTTATTATTGCAAGTAGACAAAGTTGGACGGGGTAAACTTCAGCGCGTCGTTTTTCAAAATCTACTCTCAACGCTCGTGTTCAATTAAATTTGTTAGCAATTACGAGAGTTGATGTATGAAGAGAAGCTTTATAAATAAGCGTATAACTTACAGCAATATTCATAAATATTACTTCACTTATAGTAAATAGAAGGCTTTTACACTCAAAACTCTTATAACCTCCAGTTAAAACGGCTTGTCGCACCGGAAGTATACGCGATCAAGCTCCAAACTCATCAATTTCAGTCTCCCCCCGTATTTATTTTCAATAGCCGCGAAAAGGTCAAAACACGACCGTAGCTCTGTGCCAAAACTGATAACCGTACGTTCACGGACTTTTTATATATCCTAAAGATAGAGTACACTCGATTCTATGCAACACAACAGCAGCTGCGACGTGAACCCACACTTGAGAGGCTCTCACCGAGTGTTGGTGGTTTCGCCAGCGGCCTTCGAAACTTTGCAATAGATGCAGCCGGCGCACCTTCTGTCTGTTGCTAAATAATTATATTTTATAGATACTCCTTTCCTTGTTTACCGCTTCGTTTTCTCTATTATTATATTCGGTGTGCATTAGGTCGGTGAGAATGAGTTCGATGATTTAGTTTCTGCATGTGACCGAGTCCGCGATTGCGACTTTAATCTTGATTACTCGACATTCAACGTTTTGGGCTTTGCTATTTTCGTTTCGGTTTATTTGTTCAGACAGCCGGACGGATTTCCTCAAATGTCAATCTATAAGAGAGTTTTTATTATCGGTGCTTCTGCTTCGCGGAAGGTTACTTGGAAGTTAATAACGCCGAGTCTAATATAGAATTTTTTTTTTTTCATGGCATTTGGAACTCGAAAGTTCATCGCCTCATCTACGCAAGCCTTCCACGCTGCCCTATCTTGTGTCAACCCCACCCAAGATGCACCTCTCCGATCGACACCCACCCGTCCTATTTCTACTAGATCCGCTTTTACGTTGTCCTCCCATCTACTTCTAGGTCAACCTAGAGGTCGCGTTACCATCGGCCTGCCCTTCATGACACGCGCTGCCGTACTGTCGTCTCCCATTCTCGCTACGTGCCCTGCCCATCCCAATCTGCGCGATTTTATTATTCTGTTAATATTTGGTGACGCGTACAGATTGTGTAACTCATCATTGTGTAGTCTCCTCTATTCCCCGGTTTCCTCATCTTTCTTCGGCCCGTATATTTTTCGCAAGACTTTATTTTCAAATACCCTAAAACGGTTGTCCGCCTGCTTAGTGAGAGCCCACGTTTCGCACCCGTACAGAACCACCGGCAGTATTATTGTCCTGTATATTCTTATTTTAACGTTTTTAGACAACAGCCTCGACTTAAGTAAATTACTCACGGCGTAGAAGCAAGCATTACCCGAATGGAGTCTCTTATTTATTTCGACATTAATCTCGTTTCTATCATTTATGGTCGTACCCAGATACCTGAATTCGCTAACCTTTTCAAAAGTAAAATTCCCAACTCTGAGATCTTCCTCCCCTCTGCAGATGCCTAGCTTATCCACAATCATGTACTTTGTTTTTGATTCACTCACTTCTAACCCTGTATACTCCACAGCTTTTATGAGGATTTCCGCATTTCTTGCTACCGTTTCCCTACAATCCCCCAGTATATCCAAATCATCTGCGTAGCCTAGTATCTGCGTTGTTCCATTAAGCGTTGCGCCCATCTGGCTAACCTGCATTTTTCTAACGGCATACTCTAACGTTAAGTTGAACAGCACCGTAGAGAGCCCATCCCCTTCTTTTAAACCATCGCGTATCATGAAGGGTTCTGATACATTACCGCCTACTCGGACCTTTCCCGTGCTTCCGTTCAGACATATTTGAATTAAGTCTAATATAGAATGTAATAGATTAAATAGTACACTAAAATATCATCCCGTTTGTCTTACCAGCGACGACTTGTTCTACTTGATTTTCAGACTGTAACTCCCAAATGTATACATCGTTTTCATGATTCATGCAATTACTCTTTTTACAGAATTAAACCAAACATATCCCATAAACCCGTCATATTTACCCTCAGACCAAAAGTCTACCTCACACAACTTTCACCCCAATTCTCTCGAAATCCGCGCATCGGCACACACACACACACACACACACACACCCACACACTCGGTGCAATAACTATTCTGGCGTGCCCACGTGCTTCTTATGCACGCGTATACACGAGAAGCGGCTCAGCGCGCGTAGAGCCGGCCATTTCGGTACACACCGGCTGCAGAACCCGAAAATACACGACGGAACCGCTGCGCCGTCGTGTATAGTTTCTCTCGCGCGGGAACGGCGAGAAAAGGAACAGATGCTCGGCGGAATGCCATTTTTCACGGCCTGGAATGCACTTTTCTCCCGCTCGCGCGTTAATAATAATGTGCCGCCGACGCGTATGTTTCGCTGGATATCATGTTGTTCTTTTTTTTTTTTTGACGGTACATGCAGTGCGCGACAAATGTAAACAATGTGATTATCTTCGCAGCTGAGGAGGGATTAGGCGCGAGCTTTTACGCTTCGAGTATTTTTAGAGGAAGAGTTCAAGTCCTGTTCGTTGATTTTTTATTCGTATAAGCGCGACTTTGGCGCGAAAGCTTTTTTGAGACTGGGCGAAACGAAAGTTTTTATTAAACGTTGAATTGATACGAATTTACGCCGGCGGTGTTGCGTAAACGGCTAATATGTTTCTAGAAAATAGACGAAAATATATTTGGTCGTTACCGGCTCGAAATAATAACCTGCGAAAGGTATACAGTTTCTGGAAGAGCACAAAAACGTACTTGGCGTCACTCGTGCTTTTATTTTTAACAATTTTCCCTCCCAACGTCATATTCGTTCCGTTTCCTCGTCTGCAAAACCGAACCGTTCAATATACCGACTGGCCAAACGAACGCAGTGTACGATATCAGCCTCGGCTAAAAATCCAAACAAAAATTAAATTTAGCACGCGCGCGTCGGGAAATCGGCGAGCGTGCACCGCTTAAAAATCGCTAACGGCTCGAGATAAATCAGCCATTCCTCTTAGCCGTCATAAAAGCCATCGATAAAACCTTTGTTTATACTTCAAAAGATCGATTTAACGACGAGCGGCATCATCATCGCCCGCAAGAGAGAGAGAGAGAGAGAGAGAGAGAGAGAGAGAGAGAGAGAGAGAGAGAGAGAGAGAGAGAGATAGAGAGAGAGAGCTTTCGTCCGAAAGTAGACACACGAAACCGAACTCTCCCTCTTTCATTTTTGCGCTCTCTCTCTCTCTCTCTCTCTCTCTCTCTCTCTCTCTCTCGGTGCGCGCTCACTACTGCTCCGCGCGCTGTATAATGTATTAAAATTATTTATAGAAGACGGCCTCGTGGCGTGTGTGGCGCACATACGCACACACGGCGAAGCCGAAGTTTATATACCGTAGTCCCGCGTGCAGTGACCAACGTCTTTTCTTCTCTTCTTCTTCGCCTCGCTCATTAGCTCCTATAGAACTTTTCCGCTTTTCCCGCGCGCGCAACTCGTTGTGCCGCTGTGTTATCCTATATACCATAATCAATAATCAATCGGATGTTTCCTTATCCTCTTCTTTGTTTTGTTATGTAATAATTATCCATTTATTCCACCACGTTCCGTATAGACATATAGATGTTACTTCTTGATCATCATCATGACGAGTGACGTTATCAGTGTGTGGTTTCGCTATTTCCTTTACTTCTTTCTTAACATTTTTTGCGTCAGTAAGTAATATGCATACTTGTATAGTCGTACCGTTGAGTTATTAAATTACTCTGTGTGGGAATGACAAAGGAAAATACTCCGTGACAAAGGACGATATCTTCCTGGTTCATTGTTGAATTATATTTAGGGTAGTGTATGGTCAATGCACTATTGCATATAAAAGAAGTATAGAGCTCAATAACAATTTTAAACGATGCCTGCACTAAAAAAATCGCTTACTCTAACACGTTTTCAAAAGACTTCCGCAAAACAATATAATACAGAAATATCTCTTTCACGAGAATCCGAAACAAAAGGATCTCTCATCACCACCGAGAGTCGCCGACGACGACAAAGAAAAGAAAAGCCCGCGAAACGGAAGTTCAAGCCACAATGCCGTGATTTTTCATCTTTAATTTTAGGCCACGTCCGCTTATACACATATCTCGCTACTTTTCTCTCTCGAACCTCGTCGTCTACGTCGTCGTCGTGACGTCGGCGGAAAAACATAGAGAACCGAGCGAAAGAGACCCGCCGGTGATTTTCCTCTACTCTAGCCCGAAAATCCGCGCGCGCAAGCGTACGAATAAATAGACTTACTCGATTTAGGTATAGAGCACAACCGCGGCCGGACACACAGGCCTGCGCGGAGAAAAGTTGGAAGCATCAGCCGCGTTACCTATAGCTAATGAAGGAGCCGCTCATCGGCGCCTCAAATGAGCGGGACAATTATTCGCGTGCGCGCAGAGCCAAAATAGATCGACTATAATAGTAGAGCGCTGTACGCGTGCGAGGTAAAGATAACGGGCTCTGGCGGTTGGAGAACGATCGGATCTACCTGCTTCGGTGTGCTAATTAGACGGGAGATCGGAAAAGGCGCACAATGCGACAAGCCGATTGCGATTTCTATTCCGCGGCTTTTGCATTTGTTTTGACTGCGCTAAAAATGAAAATGAGAAATATAGGCAGCGTGTTATTATCGCGAACAAAGAAACTTTTTAGAAAAAATAAGGATTTACGTTATTGCGGTGCTTTCTCGATGTATAATTATACTGCGCGGATGGATTGGAGGCGGTTTAGGATGATTTTAATGTCTTTTCAAGGCGATTCCGCATCGAGAAGTGCTGATTACGAGAACGATAAATTCGAGAATGGCCTATAATCACAGAGCCTGACAACGATTAGGCGACGAGTTTTATGCTTTCGAGCTTATGCGATTGCGAGTACAAAGGAATCGCAATTTCTCATTGTTACACTGCTGTTCTCGTTTAAAAAAATGTCGAACTTGCTTCGTGTATACTATAGAATTGTTAAACTTTAAAAGATAGTCCGAATATATATATGTATATATATATATATATATATATATATATATATATATATATATATCCAAACGGACTGACTACTCTGTAGCACGCGATATGTTTAGAAATACATTTCTTACAAGTCGTTCTATAGATGTAACTGGTTCTCTAGGATACTAGAAATACATTTGACTTCTATCGGGGCTATTGAACTATAAACTGTGGGCGAGCATTATTTTCACTTGCACTTTTGTTAAAAATTATAAAAAAAATCATGCGCGCAATATAATAAAGCTGTAAATCGATAAATTGAAATACACACCAAGATCGAAATCGAATCGACAAATCGCGCAGCCGTCGAGTTTATAAATAAAGCGCAAAGAAATGAAAGACGAGAAGGAAAAACGGTCTTTCCTGGTACAGTAGTACGCTCGAGGCTCGCAGAAGCGCAGCTGGTGCAGCATCAGCGGCAACGAAAGGTGATAGTATTTACGACGTCGAGCACAAAAGAAACACACGTCTCTTGCACGCGCACTTCTCTCTCTCTCTCTCTCTCTCTCTCTCTCTCTCTCTCTCTCTCTCTCTCTCTCTCTCTTGTAGTTCGATGCGACGAGTATCTTCGCCGAGCCTGACCCGCTTTCCAATTTCTCTTGCGCTCGGTGTAATCTGCCGTAGTCGCTTATCCACGCCTGACCGATCAATGAAAACCCGAACGTCTTGATACTCGCAGCTTCACCTATTAAGGTTTTGTGTAGGATATGTACTTGTTGGATGGGTGACGAAAAAACTCGAACGACTGTATTGATATTATTGCATGTAAACGAGCGTATGCGGAAGTAAATAACACGAGCGTATGTGATTGAAAGCAAAATATTGACTCTACTGGAAAACCGCATAAACCTGTGGATTACATTGGAATCGAGACAAGATTTCTTTAAAAAGCGGTGTCTCAATAACTTATATCAAAAGCGCATGTTTATACTTGGACTGGCTTTTCGATTACATAAAGTATAGCGAGTTGGTTCTATATAATACCGAATTTATAGCTGATGATTCTTGGTATTCTATTGGCCAGTGGCCACCAATATAAACACCAACGCGTGATATCAGTGTTAAACAATCGGGAAGTCAAACATATGAGATGCAACGCAATGCAACTTTCAGACCGCATAAACGCATCTGTTGTCTGTGAATACACTCCTATATAGGTATAACAAACTTGATTATAAATAGTTTCTAAAGTCGAATCATCCATCTGTATGTTAACTTTTGCACAAAATGTTTTTTTCCATAAAACGTAATTAGAAGCTTGTGAAATAACGTGAGAATCATTTTGATCGATGCTCCGACTCTCCAGAATCGAATAATATAAATCACAGCCCATAGCGCACAAGCATTATATTTACGACTATCGTTAGATCATTCACAATCCCAAAGATATACATAACGCCACAACAAGTATAATAATGCCATACCTTCGATTGCATTATCCCATTCAATTCAATACCTCTACGTCAGTATATAAGATCGACGCCGTGAAACCTCAATAAAATCCTCGATCTCTCCCGCAAAGAAAACACACAGTCGCGCCTCGACGAAAATAAAGTAGCAGCAGAGGATCGTCTCTCCGCGAATCGAAGTAGATTTGACCCAGTTACCTGCCACATCTCACGTCGATCATCAACGCGGCGTCTTAAAAATCGAAAATCGCACACACACAGCCCGATGTGTATGCCGGAACTTGAATGCTGGGTACGTTTACGCCAACGGGACCAAAAATAATCCAGACGCGCAGAGAGACGCTCCGCGCGAGCTGTGACGCAATACGGCTCTCGATCGATTCTCGCTCCCAGAGACGCTTCATGAGCGCAGAAGGAGACGGAGATACGGTGAAAAAAGCAGGGAAATAAAAGTTGGGAGAGATAGCATGAATTTGCGTGTATTTTTTGGGATTATGCAAGAGTGCAGGTTCCGCGTAATTCACGTGAAATTGATTTTATTTTCGTGCTGCTTGCATACACGTAATAAAGATTATAATCGCGTGTAGGAAAATAATTGAGTCGTAAAATCGTACTCTCAGCGAGAAATTTTAGCAATAATAATAATAATAATAACGATTTCGTGATCGATAAGCTCTACTGCAAGTTATAGGATAAAAAATCCTAGAGGAAAATTACTTTCCGCTAAAAATAACCACCACACACAAAGCCGTATAACTCATTTTTTGCCCCACACACAAAAAAAAACCCTAGCCCTCCGAAAGCCCATAACTCTTTCCGGCCCGTAAACCTTTCCAGTCGACTAGTCACGCGAGTCCTCCTAGACAGGCGTACACACAGCGAGCCAATCTCGATACGTCTTCCGGCCTCGCGACAAGCCGTACACAATCGTCGCCAGTAGACTTTCGGTCGTCACAAGCGTCTCTCGGTCCAAAAGGAAAAGCCGACTCGTCTTCGTCGCGATCGGTAGACACTGCGGCGCAGTATAGCAGTGCGCAGCCAAGAGCGAGAAAAAAAAACTGGTTTACCGATCTGCCGGAAGACTTTTTAGTAGAGCGGAGACCGGCTCTCGTTGTTGTGTGTTCGCGAGTTGCGTAAGGAAAGATCGGCTCTCATTTTGTCCGAAGGAAAGAGAGAGAAAGATTACGTCGTACGATGTGCTGCTGTTTGGAGAGAAGACGATTAGGGACTTTTACGGTCGTAAGAGCGAGACGGAGTGACGTCGCCGCCGTGCGATGAATGAAAAGCGCGACGAGAGTTGAGAGACCGTGCGGGATGGTGTAAGAGGGACGCGGGATTTGATTGATTTATATTTTGTGCGGCTGGACTTGATTTAAGCGCGTGAGATAAATCCCTTTGTGACGCTGCAGGGTTTCATTTGGTGCCGATCTGAGAACAATGGGACGTGAATTTACTTATATTAATTTTGGACGTGGTTTTAATTGAACGTTGAGCTTTATTACTTCGAAGCGAAGTACTTATAAAGTGTAAAAGGAAGTCGTGCAAAGCTGCAAGTGGTAATTTGAGAGATAATGATTGTGGTTTGTGAATTTTTCTCGAGATGTAAACGATCCCTAATTCGCAGCTATAAAATGTTTACTTATACTTATATACTTATATAGTTTGAGCACGCCCCTTCCTTTTTTAGAGAAGCGATATTTTCCTCGCTTAACGCTAGCTTAAAACCCATACCGATCTTCTTCGATTTTCCGCGTCGTACGAAACATTGTAAAGCCGATTAAAAATCGATCCTCCACCACCGAAAATAACTCCTCGAAAACGTGTTTACCCTGACAAATTACCGAGCAGACGTCCAATGGTCGGGTCGTTGGCACGCCTGATTTCCTTAGCGCAGCGATCTAATTACTCATCGTCGATCGAAGCTTAGCTGCAGCCTATATACCGCACACACCCGTGTATGTCCGCAAGTAGAACGCGGAAGGGGCTGCCAAAAATCGTCGCAGAGAAGGAGGGCCGATCGATAGATCGATCGAAGCGCGTCTCTGCTGCCGATCGCAGTCTTGTGAGCTCCGTCGTCGGAGACCGATTTTTTGCAACGACGTGAGCGTGAATTCTCTCTCTCTCTCTCTCTCTCTCTCCCTTTGTCGGTGGATTTAGATTTCTTGGAATTTATTTCGTCGATCTTCTTTTTACGCTTTGTGCGATCGCGGCGAGAGTTCGTTCGTTGCCGTCCGACGACACATGCACTCACACACACGAGACATGTATTACTACTGGCCGAGGGATTTCGTAGCGACGCCGCGATATGGACATTCGCATGGTAATTCTTTTTTGTTTGACTTTTTTCAAGACCGGATTTTCGTTTTTGTTTATGATAAGTGGTGGTTTTGTTTTTGTTGGGGTAAAAGTAAAGGGTTCAGCAATAGTTGAGGTGACACCGACTTGTTTCTTAGAAATAATGAGGAATGCTCTTTATAACTAATGATTATTTTCCCTTTATTTATACTAAAAATAAATTAAGTTTTACGCAAATATAAAAATATTATTCTTCAACTTTTTGTCCAATCGGGAAGTGTAAATATTGTTTCAGCGTTAGTTAAGAAAAGTTCCGAGAAAATACGCAACGCCCGCAAATAATTTGAAATTTTCAGTACCGGACGTTTCCGAAAATTATATAACAAGAAAAAACAAATCTTGTTTGCAAGCGTACATCTATAATCGCGACGCGTACGACCTTTCCCCGAAAATTGCTCTATTTATACTATTCGTACAATAAAGATAAAAGAAAACATAGATCAAAGGATAAACTGCGAAGGTCAAGGAGAGTAACTATTTATTCAAATTTCAGGCGTCCTGTCGCAACAACCAAAAATGTCAGAGGCACAAGGTGAGCTCGCAACTCGTCATATAAATTCGCCCAATAAATCACTTCTCGCCTAGTTCCACGAAAGCACACATATGGCTCTTTTTACTCTACTCTCTCTTTCTCTCTCTCTCTCTCTCTGTTTCATGCGTTTTGCAGAGGTCTCGTCTGCAGTGGAGAGAAGAGAGAGCAATGCCACTGAGATCACAAGACAAAAAAGCGAAATCAACGAAGAAAGAGAAGAGGACGAGCAGCGCGATGAGTCTGAAACTCAAAAGTCAGGTATGGATATTTCATTGACCAAGCTTTCAACGATCGATTGACAATTACATCGTAAAAAACATAAATAATATCACGAAACCCGCGCAATATTCTAAAAACGCTTGCTGCAACTGCGCACACGGCATTGTCCTCGTCGCGAAAACTCGTCGTCGTCTTCTTCTTCTCTCGCCATCTAATTTAAAACCATCAACTCAAACGCGCATCAGCTATACTATACAACGCGTCGCGACGACGAGAGCCGACCTCGTTCTCGAAAATCTCCTCGCTTGTACAAATTTTTCGCGCGAAAGCCTCTCTTAAGTCACCCCAAAAAAAAAAAAAAATTCACCTCCCTCCTACTCCGAAAATCACCGTGCAAGCTTCGAATCGACCAAGTGCGATGATACCCTCTAAAACAAAGCTAATGCTCGCGCTGTATTTCGTTTCACTTGGTATATAGCCTCTACAGAGAGACTCTCTCGAGCGGTCTAAAATAAATCCGCGCGGAGAATCCCGCGTTTTAAATAAAACCGGGTTACCGACACATCCGCACACTGCGCTACACGTACAACCGACAAAGCGTCGCGCGCCCATCACACACAGGCCCATTTTTGAAGCTTGGCAAAATGCGCGCCTTCTTTGTCCCTCGGCGCTTCTTTCTTCAAAGCGTACGGTATACGCAGCAGAGCACAATACATACGCGAAGCGAAAATCTCTCGGCAGCGCGCAGTATCCGAAAAATAGCAGCAGCCTCGCGTGTGTGGATCTGAGTCATGCGTTGTTTGCGTTATTTCAGAGTCCGCAGCCACGACGCCGCGGTGCGACGAACCTACTGAGAAGAAGCTCTTCGGCGGCGGGGGAGCCGTGCCAGACGTGCATCAGAGACCCGCCGGCCAGCAGCAGCAGCAGCAGCAGCAGAAGCCAGTAGCAGCGGCACCAGCAACGCGACAGCAAGTCGGTGAGTGCAATTTACTGCCAGTATTAGTTGAGCGTCTGCGTTCGGCCCTGGAGCTCTCCTGCAGCTCGAGCAGCTGCGACGACCAGCTGCCGCTCGAGGACTCGGGCGTCGATTCCGAGGAGGACTTTCGGCTCTGGAACACGGCCGGACTCGTCGCCGCCACCGGAGCCGCAGCTACCACCGGAAAGCCCAAGCTCGACCTCAAGTTCCTCGAGGACATCCTGCTGGCGGACATTCACACGGCTCTGGCCAGGCTCCAGGACACGCTCAAGCGCGTAGACATCGGCACGCTCACGCGGTACAACGCCAGCCTCGACCCCTCGAACAAGCTCTACCTGCTCAGGCTCATCTCGAACCTGCTGGCCAAGCTCAAGGTGCCCGAGGAGGCGATCGTCCAGGGCGACGAACCGGAACACGGCGCCGCGCACCAGGGCAGGTTCCACAACCGACGGCGCAAGAACGAGAGACACACCATCGGCGTCTCAGCCGAGGAGATAGCCCGAGCGAAGAGATGGTTTGACGAGAAGAGCGTCAGCTCCAACGACTCGTCATCGCCGTCGCGGGTCGAGGGCATCGCCGACAAGGACCTCGTCGTCGGCAGTAGCAGCATCGAGAGGATAGTCGAAGGCGCGCCGAGCGCCACTGCCGTCGAGACGCCCGCGATCGAGGACAAGCTCGTCGTCCTGCAGGAGACAGCGCCGACGCCGATGAAGCCTGGCACCTTCAGCGACAAGTGCATGAAGGACGCCATTAACCAGCAGCAGTGCAAGAGCAACCGCGAGCAGGAGAACAGCGCCAGGTACGACCCGCTCGAGAGGGTGCTCACCGCGCCGAGGAGGTTCGACGGCCTCTGCAAGGACGACAGCTCCATCGCCGACGGCTTCCAGGAGCGCAGCGCCGCCTCGTTCTACCAGCAGCAGCAGCCGCATCACTCCGGTCCGAGGCACAACAAGTTCACGGCCAAGAAGTCCAAGATCAAGCGCGCCAACACCATCGACATACCGAACTACCTGAAGCTCAAGAGCGACAGCCCCGACCAGGTCCAGAACGGCTGCTTCGCCCTCAGGAGGCCCATCGACGTCGGCGATAGACTGACCAACGGCCATCACCAGCGAGTCGTGCCGTCGTTCGAGCCAAAGACGGAGAACGACAGGAAGTTCCTCGCGCTGATCAACAAGAACAACAGCAACGCCGAGACGGCCACCAGCCAGACGGCCAACGGCAGCCCGTTCAAGAGCTTCAACTACCGGCAGGCCGCGACGGTGGCCGACAAGAACTGGAGCAACCGCTTCTGGAACATCAAGACGAACTTCGACAAGCCGACGAGGAGCGAGGGCGAGGAGGAGCTTCCCCGGAAGCCCGGCAAGCTGGACGTGCGCAAGAAGTTCGAGAATCGGGACGACAGCCTCGAGCGGGAGGCTATGCTCGTCGGCTCGCTGAGGGTCATGCCGCAGAAACAGGTCAACGGCTTCACCCACGCTCCGACCTCGCCCTTCCAGAAGATCGAGAAGCCCGTCGCCAAGCAGCCCGAGACCGGACCGCCGTTCCTCAAGGCCGCCGGCTACATGCCCAAGAACAACAACATGCTGCAGGCCAAGCTCAAGATGTTCGACCAGGAGCCGGCCAAGAGCAACGCGGAGACCAGGGCGAAGAGCAAGTTCGGGAAGCCTCCGGAGAACAAGAAGCCTTCAGCGCCCTCGCAGCCTCTGGAGAACGGACAGCTCAACTACTACTCGTTCTGCAAGCAGTTCGCTCCGTTCGCCAGCGGCAGGAGCAACGCCAACGAGGGCAAGTCCAACGTCAACTCGACCAAGTCCAAACTGCTGGAGAACATCCAGAAGGAGACGGACAAGCCGGAGCCGGCGAAGCGGGACAGGCCGAAGGTGCCAACGACCCAGAGCAGCAGCCAGCAGCACGACTTCTCGAAGCAGTACTCGTACCACAAGCCCTACGAAGGCTACGCCTACCAGGACTACAGGCAGCTCGAGAAGAAGCCCCAGTTCAACAGTCCTCGCGGGAGCTTCCAGGCTCAGGAGGCCGACTTCGTCAAGCCCGAGAAGCCGCCCAGGAGGTTCGCCGAGGCCTCCACCCAAAACGTGGCGGTGCAGACGACTCTGGAGTCCTGCACCGACAGACGGCCGTCCGCGCCGGAGCTGCTAGTTAGCTCCAGCGTCGAGCACCCGGTACCGCAGCCTAGGAAGCGCAACAGCGTCTCCGTCCAGACGACCAGTCCGAGCCTCCTGTCGCCGGTCAACTACAACGCTCAGACCTCGACCAGTCCCAGCATCACCTCGCCCATACCCCACGCGCATCAGGCCTTCAAACCGGCCAACTACTCCGGCTACCACGCGCCGATGCCCGCCGACCAGGTGCCGAGAAACTACTACAGCAACGGCTCGAGCTACGACTATAACGCCTACCCGTGCAAGAGCAACCAGCACGAGGTTCTCTCACCGAAGCCGACTCCGGCGGTACCGGAAACGCCCCAGCTTCAGGGCATCTCGCAGAAGCTCTACAACGAGTTCAGCAAGCTGCCCGACAGCAACCCCGCGCCCAGAGGGCCCAGCTTCGACTACGGCAAGATCGACGCTCCGGCCTGCGACGAGGCCAAGATCCTGGCGTTCAAGCCGACCGTCTATCCCTACGAGGATCCCGTCGGCAAGCCTCTCCCTGACGTGGTCGAGGAGAACATCGAGAACCAGGACATCAGCTCCGACGGCATCGTCACCCGCTACACCTGTGCCATAGCCACCATCTCGCCGGACAGCCCCGAACCCGCGAGCGACAAGGCTCCGCGGTCCTACGAGCCGGTCGTGCCGCGCATCAAGGAGCCGCAGCCACAGCCCCACTTCGCCGAGACGACGAACGTCGGCTGCAACCTCGACGAGATCCAGCGTCACAACATGCTCCAGCAGCAGCTCATCCGTCGCATGCAGACAGAGCCGGCGACGGAGAGGATCGTCGCCCCGTCAAACCGACGATTCTCCCAGGAGATCGGCCGCAAGGAGAACCGATCGCCTGCCGTCAGTCCCTCGTCGACCCCGTTCTCCAGTGCCAATTTCCCGGGGCGCGTCTGCGCGCTGAAAGCCCTCAATGAGAGCCACAAGGCCCAGGAGAAGATCCACATGTTTGAGGAGAAGCGCAACAGCGGCAGCCAGCAGCTCTTCCGGCCGCTCAACGTGCCGCCCAAGGTGAGCGTGGTGAACCCGAGCTCCGTGCTGCGCCAGGAGCGATCGCCGATCCGCAACGCCTCGCCGATCGACTCGAGCGACGAGTACCTCATGTCCTGCGCCAGCAAGCCGTCGCGCAACCTCGTCCTCTCGAAATCCGAGTCCTGGCACCAGCTGGCCCTGGCTCGGGGAGCCGGTGGCCTGGCCCCGGTGAGCCAACTGAAACCGCCCAAGCCCAAGTCTCCCTCTTCTCTGAGACTGTCCAAGCAGTTCGAGGCCTCCTCGGCGTCGGACAACATGCGCAAGATGGAGGAGAAGATCCAGAGATACTTCCAAGGCAGTGGCGGTGCTGCTACTGCTGCTGCTGCTGCTTCTGCTTCTGCTGCTCCCGTCAACTACTCTCACCACGAGGAGACCACGACGAAGAGCAAAGCCAAGAGCAAACGCAATCTCCAGAACAAGAAGAGCATGAACAGCCTGATGCGCAGCCACACGATGCCGCACCTCTTCGACGACAGCGTCGACGTCGACCAGGCCTTCGACAGCATCTTCAAGGAGGCCACTCGCGCCGACAATCGACACTGATGATTTTTTTTCGCGATCGTATACAGCTAATGTATACTCGCAGTACGAACTCTTTTTTACACGCTCAGTCGCTTCCGCACGCGCGTTATATCGTATGTACATATAGACTGATCCGAAGTGACGGGACAAAGTGCCTGATGTGTGGAAGCGCCCGCGAGAACTCTATCAGCGAAGAACGAAGTTACACATTGTGATATCTATACTTTTACTTGAGGAGAGATGAAGAAGAGGAAGAAGGAGCTTCTTTGATAAAGATATACCGTCGATGTACGCTCTCCGAGATTTTATTTTTTTGTTCGGACTCTTACGACGAGTCCCTTATACGCACGTGTATTATAGGAAAAGAGCGAGATGAGATAGATAATTGAGAAAGAGAGATGCAAGTTTTTTTTAAATGTCGTGTCTGATGTGTGTTTCCGAAGCCCTGGATTTATAGAGACGGACGTTGCGTTCGAGGCAGCCCCGAATAAGCAGTGAGTCTTTTTACTTCATGTGAATATTATTCTTTTTTATGATGATGATGATGATGATGAGAGACTTGGTGTTGCACAAGTGGATGGTTGAAGTTCGAAAGATTCATTTGAACATTTTTTCTCGCTAGTTTTTTACTTTGATAAAAACATAAATCGTCGTCACATATGTAGTGTATTTTTGTTGTTTATCATCATCGTTACTCGAATTATTTATGTATACTATACTCGTTACCGCGTAATATGATTCACTCGATTTGCATTAAGGTCGTTCATTCATGAAAGATCGCAATTGATACGGTTATATAATATCGTTAAATATGATATTTAATAATATTATAATGATATGAATAACTTTTTTAACGAACAACTTTTGCTAGAAAAAAAAATGATCTGTTCGACACTTCGATCGTTACATTGTATTTCCAGTTTGCAGTTACATACATACATAATTTGTTCCATAAGAATGATCATGCTAAAGATAGCTGCGCTACTAAAGGCCGTTTTTATTGCTTCTACCACTCCCGATACTAAGCCAAACGTAACTAAAGATAGTAAATTTTAATTGAATTATTGTATATCTTCGTCGGTACAAAAAATTATTTAACTGATTTTAACGAAACTGTATATATACATACACTTTCATATACTGATGAGTAGAATGATTGGTATCGTTGAAACTAACAGTTTTTTTATCCATGGTGTGTATCGTATTACTGTTGATTTTTATTTTGGTTTGACAACTAGATGTAGATCACTTGCAGAACTTTTGTAAATATAGTTTGATTTAGTATTCACACTCATTTTAGCTGCTCCTGTTAAAATTCAATATTCTGTGATTTGTCAAAATTCTTTACTTTGGACAGGGGCAGATTCTAGCATACCGGTCACGTAGATCGTAGAGAGTTGAAATTGATGTGGTCTTTTTTTCAATTTCAATGAAAATTTACATTCTTCTTACGACTGTACAAACATAATAATTAACCCCCTTTAAAAAAGTCGCAACGATGTGATGATTGATACACCACAGGAAACACACGTCGGAAACGAATGGAAATAATCAAGATATAATAATAATAATCATAATAATAATAACTCGATTGAAACGTATAATGCTTTTTTGACATTAAACCGCTAACTAATTTTGTTTTAAGCTCTAGAACCCGTATTTCCAGAGTCTACATTACACATCATAGCTGCGCACATCAACTTTCAGACGTTATATAGTAGTCTGCAATAAGTTGATAAGTTTTTTTTCGCTAAAGCTACAATCATTCTATACCTAAAATACCTAACAATAGGAAAATATATACTACATTAGATGTATATCGGAACTGGAATAACGATTAGAATAAATAATAATTAAGTGCGATAAATTACACTAATCAACACATAATAAAGATTCTTACTAGCGCAGCACGCTAAACATTGACTACACTAATAAACTCTATATATATATATATATATATATATATATATATATCGTGTACTGTTTGCATATGAAAATACGTTCCTCGTTTTTCTTAAAATAATGCAGCAGACCAAATTCACGAAGTTTCACATGCAAACAGTGCACGAGAAGCTCTATCATTAGGCAGTGAATATTTGCTCTAATAAAAAATTAATAATACGGCAATACAATCGAATATAAAATATATACATATAATAATACTACTTCATCAATCTTTTAGCGGAGTGCTGTGGTTAGACTATCGTACTCTAACTCTTTATTGGTATCATAGTATCAACGCATGCGTATCATTAGTTACCTCCTCTTAGAGTACAGTTTTGCCCCCTTATTAGCGAAATCGAGAGCCGAGAGGGAAAACTAAAATATCTCTCGTGATGTTTCAGCACCGATAAAGAAGCCAATGTCACCGTTCGCCAAATTTCGCCAACTTGATCGGCAGAACAGTGCGCCTTGCTCGCCGAGGTAATTCGTTATTCTTATCTATGCAGAGCTTCACAGAGATCAAATCCGATAAGCCTGATTTATGCACGTGACACTTGCTACAATTCATTTAATTTAATTAGAATAGATAATTTATTGTAAACAATACTATAATTTTTAACGAATACATCTCATTTCATTGAAACTTCACTTGTATACAATGCACTCATTCTGTGATTTTATTATTTGTTTTAAGTTTGTTATTATGGCAACGTTTGAAGGAAGAATCTTTCTTGCCAAGGTATACGAAATTAGAATACTCGATAGTGTTATATACACAGCAGTAGTTTTAGTGTAAATGCCCGAATTAGCCGTAGAGTAGACAAGGAATCGATTGCATTCTTCGTAGTCTGATACCGCAAAAAATTAGTTTCAAACGCATCTAAAGCGACCTCGAAATAGCTGAAATTCCAATCTGAAAATAACCGAAACTTTCACGCCCAAATTTAGCACTCCAAAAACGCCGGGGAAGGAGTTTCAGTTTAAATTTACCGATCCCACGGTGCAAAACAACGCCGCATTGATAAAGGAACGACTGCTGTCGTGGTGCCGCGCCAAAACCAAAGAATACGAGGTAATAATAAACATTGCTTTGTTCGATTTTCGCGCATTATACACTGAACTCGGAAGCTTGATTTAGCCTTGATTGTCCGTCTCTATTGTTCTCGTACTTATTATAAATTACATCTCAACGAGTCTTTTTAACGATTATTCCATTATTTGTTTCAACTCAGAACGTGCAGCTGGACAATTTCTCAACAAGCTGGAGCAATGGTCTAGGTTTTTGCGCTCTCATCCATCACTTTCGGCCCGATGCTTTTGACTATCACAGTCTTCGATCCGAGGATCGCAGAAAGAATTTCGAGCTAGCATTTACAAAGGCCGAGTGAGTAATATTCCTTTTTTGCGCAATATTCAACAAAATCACAGCATGCAATGAAATTAATTATTTAAATGAAAATATTCATAACGTTACAGTGAAGTGGCAGGAATCGCTCCACTACTCGATGTCGAAGACATGGTGATGATGCGTCGTCCAGATTGGAAGTGCGTGTTTACATACGTCCAGTCGATCTATCGCCGCTTCAAGGACGAGGATTAACTTCTAGGATGATATCGATGTATGCGTTGTTATTTGTAAACGTATTTGGTCGTTTTGTTGTTTTCGTTGCCAACGGAACTTTTGGAGCAGACGTCGCACACTATACACAATTGCTGATCACTGGAAACGGCTTACAAGAATTGTTAATAATTATTATTTATATATAACAAACACACCAGCGCAAACGGATACACATACGCAAGTGCTTCACACGCGACGACATAGGGAATCCTGTGTATTTTGTACTACCGGCGTCTTTGTGCTGCAAAGATAGAATTTATGTTTATATGTTTATACAGGAATCTCGCTGCGTTTAACTGTTTCTTTTTTTTATATAAGTTAATATATTAAACTGTTTGAAAAAGACAATCAACGAAAAGAATAGTCATTGTTATTTTTTTTACAAAACACCCTTTATTTCACGTTTTATATTAGTTAAATACATAGTTACGCTACACTTATTTATTTATTTTTTTTTTATTCTCAATAAACGTTAACTGGAAATTATCACAATGAACACGTGTAATTAATTACAACTAAAATATGAATCAGGATGAAAAAAATTATTCATGTAAAAGCACGCCAACGTGTGCTTAATTTGAGTGTTTTAGAATAGAAATAAATGCGAATCTTTAAAAGATACTCTAAGAAAAACAAAGGTGGACAAACCACGGTAATCTTAAGGTTTATAAAACCACAAAAATGTGTTAGTCAGTTTCTGGTAATCATGATCTTTCTTTACACCGGTAAGAAAAACTTTTAAGTATTGTACTAGTCTGTTTTTTTGAATTATATACACAAAAAAGATGAAAAATATCTACTTTAAAGTCTGCTATCATCTAGAGAATTATTAATATCATTTCTATCTTCGCCAATCATATCCTGAAATCAAAATAAATAGTTCTTAAATCTAGTCCAAAGGAATTAAATTACTTTATTTAAATTTTATGATTGCATACCTGTAATACTTCCACCAATGCTCTAGATTCATCCAACATTTCTTTGTAGACTTTAAGTTGTTCATGTAATATTCGATTTTCTTCTAATGCATCATGTAATGCAACACCCCTCCTCTCTGCCAAAACTTCCCAATAATTTTCACTGGGGCCTGCTGAAATTTTAAATATATGTAATCATAAAAATAATTTTTTCCATTTATCATTACTTTTGGATTACAAAGCTCTTTTTTACCTTCTGATGTAAGATCATCTCTGGATACTTTTACTTTTCCAGCTGGTTCAGTTTGTACACCCCTATCCTTGAAAACCCTCCCATCTTTCTTTCCTTCTTTTTGCACCTTTTTAGTCTCAGTCTTTGGTTTCTCGCTGACTTTCTTGGAAGTTTCAGTTTTGGCAACTACTGCTTTATCAACAGTCTTTTTGACATCTCCTTTAACCATCTTAGCCGACATCTCACTGTCAGAAATAAAGTACAATGTCAATAAATAAAAGCAGCATAAAAATTAAATCTTTTTCAGTGATGAATATTTAGGAAACTTACTTCTTAATTGCGTCTTTACCAGTGCCAGTAGAACGAAGCTGTCTACCAGCACCAACTAAATTTTCTTTGTCAGTTGCTGCTGGTTGCAGAGGATGCAAAGATTTTCTCACCTTCTCCTGTAAATCATTACAAGTTATTTTGATTGCCACGAGAAACATCTTTGTTCAAAGTGAACAAATAGCAGTAACTGATGAGAAAAAAACCTCACACTTGATTTGAATTTTGAATGTATTTATGTAACTAAAAGTTGCTCGTAGGATGTTAAATTTTGCTGTTTAATGTTGAAAAGCATATTTTTACAATAAACTAGCTAGACTGAATAAAAAAAATCTATGAGAAATACTAAAAATAAAAAATAAAGAAAAAGAATAACCGTCGCTGGACTAACCTCTGAAATGGTCGTTTGGACTGCAGCGACTTTCGTGGATCCTCCGGGTCTCATGATCCCGATCTTGATTCAAAGAGCGAAAAGATGTTGTTTATTCGTTATTGAGAATAAACCCGGCTTTTGTCACAAAATAATCATGGAAGAGTTTTATTGTGTTAACTGAGATTCAATTTTTAACGGTCAAATTCAAATCAAGTTTCACAGGTGAGGCGAGTGCTGTTGGATCTCTTCTTGACTGGACGAACAAAACAGAATGCTAAAATGGCGAAGACGGACAAAAGGGATATGCGCGCGAAAGGGCTGCCGCCATTTTGATACGTCAATGACATCTGTTGCTCGTTAATAGAAGCGTAGTGACTTTTTTTTTACGCATATATTTATTATTTAAGTATATATAAATATATAATATACACTCACCGTCGTGATACTTAATTAAGTAGTCATTTTCAAATTTATTTACAGCGAATTGATATATTTTGGTTTTGAATTTTTGATAATATTTAAAATTTTTTTTGTTATTTCTAAATGAAACCGACCTTAATGAGTGGTGTTACTGTCGCCGATTTGTAGAAATTGGAAGTGCGTTGAGAATTGTCCTTAACCCCCCCCCCCAAAAAACCGTGTTAAATGTATATCTATATATATGCTCACCACACGCACACGCACCGCGCAATGCGCATGCGTGACTTGCATGTCAACCACCGTATATATAGTGGAGAATAATACTCTGAATGCATCAGATTCAGTTCTGTCACGGATGTTGCACTGTTTACAAGTGCCTAAGTAAGCATTTCTGCAAAGGGTAGTTTGTGAAAGAAGATAAACAAATAAAATGGAGACTGTACCAAAAGATTTGAGAGGTTTAAGAGCGTGCTTGGTTTGCTCGCTTATTAAGGTATGTACAAATTTATATCTGTCAATAATTTGTTTAGGTTAGATAGAAATATACTTAACATTTTTTGTATAATTCCAACTCTAATATTGACTTGCTAGCTTATTTATGAAGTACCTATACGTTAATATTGGATAATTCTTTTTTTCAGACATTTGACCAATTTGAATTTGATGGATGTGAGAATTGTGATGAGTTCCTAAGAATGAAAAACAACAAAGACAATGTTTTTGATTGTACTAGTTCAAATTTTGATGGGTATGTTATCTTCTTGTTATAGCTTTAAAATTCTTTTTTTTTTATTATAAATACTAATAAACAAAATTTTAATGTGTTTTATTTTACAGAATGATTGCTGCTATGAGTCCAGAAGACAGTTGGGTATGCAAATGGCAAAGAATAAGTAAGTACCAGAGAAATATACTTTTACAATTACAACGGAATGTTTTATTATATAATTCAACGAGACACAATATAATGTTCATAATATATATCCTTTGAATTTACGATTGAAAATTTTCTCAAATCATGTATGTACATACATAAGTTTAGGATACTGTGAAAACTTCACTTAGTAAAATATGTGAGATTCCTAAATTATTCTCTTTTTTTTCAGGTCGATTTACTAAAGGTGTTTATGCAATATCAGTGTCAGGACGGGTGCCAGCTAATATCATAAGAGAGATGAAGAGCAGAGGAATTACATACAGATCACGAGATACAAGTCAACGTTAATTTTTTATTATATTAACATTAAATAAGTTTTTTATACTTAACATTTCCAAGTAATTTTGCAGGTTGCTATTATGTATGTAAAAAAAATAGGAGCTCTAAAATATACCCCAAAACATAGTTTGACTTGGTATTGTTAAAATTACATCAATAACAAATGTATGCAACATTTCATTCACAATCACCTTTATCTCTTATGTGAATATTATATAAGCTATATAATAAATTCTATACAGAAATATAAATTAATAAAATTGTGTTATTGTTCCTATTCAACCTATAGAGATTCTTTTTCATCAAAGTATAAACTTGTGCGCAAAAATTAATTTGCAGTAATCCATAGACAAACATTATAAAATCATACATCTACACCTTAAATTCCGATTTTCAATTTGCATATAATCAAGTATGATTTGCACTTTGTGGAATAGGAATTGATTGTATGTATGGTATTGGATATCGAAGAGCTGGTAGATTACTATTAACTGTGTGCAACCACAAATTTGCACAAGTAGCATGGTAATTATTATCATTATACGTAATTCTTCCACTCGTGATAATAGTTAAGCATAAAGCACAAGTAAGACCATCTCCATGATGTAAAGGCCAAGCTGGTAACTCTGTAACAATCTAAATTCATAAATTAATGAGTAACAATATCTTGATAAAGAGTATATAATGAGAAATACACTTTTCTTAACACATGCATGAAAAAGACCCGTTTCCATGCATCTAAAGTGAACGCCCAGTGCAAACTCCGCTACTTAAAAAACACTAAAAAATAATCAAATTTTTGAAAGTGAGTGGCTTACGGCTCAAAATACGCAACTTACCATTCACTCTATATACATGAAAACGGGTCTTTACAGGCACTTGTCAAAAAAAGTACAGTGTGTAACAAGGGGGAGAGGCCGATTTCTACCTCGGATGAGATTTGAGCACTTGTCTCCATCTCGGGCGGCACTCTCGATAGAAATAGCACTTTCCCCCCTAGTTGCACAATGTACTAATTCAAAATGATTACCGGAATATTTGTATAAAATGGTTCCATTTCGGACCAAATCTTATCTATATCCATCAACAAATCATCAAAACCCATTATGTTAATGTCCATCTCTTTATGAGAAAAATTGACTCTTCTACAAACAGCTGCCACTTCTGCTAAATCTAAAAAGATTCAAATTATATTTAGGAATAATAAAATTAAGATAATACAGACATAAAAAATGAGTATCTAGACTTAATGCATGACTTACTGCAAAGGAAATTATATCCTTGTGCAGATGATAAAACTTCTCTCAAAACGATTTCAGATGTAATACTTGTAAATATATTAGCTGCAACTTGTAAAAGTAAAACACAACTCTCCATATATTGCTTCCATTCCCAGTAAATCATCTAAATATTAAAAGCAGTAGTTAGATAATATTATGTTGTATTATGAAAGGTAGTTGGTACATTTATAAGAAGTTTTTTACTTGATGCATATTTTCAATTTGTTGCTCATCGTCTTGACTAGAAGGTAAAAATGACTTCAGATCTAAACTTGGTACAGATCCTGAACGAGTTAAGACTCCAGAGGGTGGTGGACCTAACTCTATGCTATTTATGGACAAAGCATCTTCTCTCTGAACAACTTTTTCTGCTAAAAATAAATTAACATTATTCTGTCTCTAACATCAAACAAATAATAAAATTAATATTATACATACCCGTATCAAACACTACATCAAACTTTTCCTCAATTGGCCTATCTGTGTTTTCTTCAAATGCAAGAGCATTAAAAGCATCTGAAATTTCTTGAATTAATGAAGGACTAGACTTACTATTTGTGCCAATTATACTCTCTGTATTAAAATCGAAATCGCTCAGCAAATCAATGGAATTTAGGGCACTAGAATTTTCTACTGTTACTGTAGGTACAGGTTCTGGCTGCTCTGCCGAAACAAAGTCTCCAAAATCATCCACTGGTGGAGAGACACTCATGGGCTCCACAACTGGTTTTGGAACCGATACTACAGGTGGTTCTTCCACTAGTGCTCTAAGCGCACTGTATTTATCTTCAGTAGTGGGTTGCAGACTCATTAAATCCTGCTGAAGTCCATCATCTTTTGACTCCTTCAATGGAGCAACATAAACTGAGTCAATGTTCTTGGAATATGTTGGTTTTGGCAAAGGATTTATTTTAACTATCTTTTCTGCATGACTTGGTAACTGTAAGTCTTTTGGAGCAGGTTTAACCACTTCGACAGAATCATTATTTCTTATTGCAGTATCTTTCAGTATGAATGTTTTGGATTGATTTTTTAAGTTGCATTTGGGAAATAAATCTGTCAAGAGTTCATTTGACTGAATTTCTCTGCCATTTGATAAGGGATTAGATACTGTTATGTTACGCGCTTGATTATTATTGCTACTCTTACTAGTACCAGTCTTCTTTACTTTATCATTAAGTTTCTTAACACCAAGATTATGATTAGCCAGCCGACTTCCAATTGCAGAACCTTGTTTCGAATCCCAAATGTTTGGAATGGTAGGAACATTTGTGATTGGAGCACTTTGGAAATCAGAAAAGTCATCATTGGAATCTGTGGATGTAGCAGAGTACGATGAAGACTGATGTTTGACTTCTGGTTGGCTATAGAAATTTTGTCTTCCATCAACGTAAACTGTATTAGCATTATAGGAAGAAGAATGACCAGAGGAAAATTTTACTTCCCTTGAATCCGAGTGATTGTGATTATAAGTAAGTCCATCAGCATTTGAAGGTAAATTCATTGACTTACTAGAAGGTCTAGTTGAATTTCCATGCTTCTTGTTTGTAACAGAATTCAGAGATGGCGAATCAAATGGAGATACATGAACTTTAGTTTCATTTTTCACCGTGTTTGCATCCAAAAGTGATAGATTTAAATTTGGAGTAGGTGGGATACGTATATAGTACAAAACTTCTAAGCTATTAAATGGATAGGATGCTTGAGCAAGTGCAACTAGCGCAAGAACAACATACAATTCTTGCTCAGTTAATTGTCCTGCATATTTCTGATTTGCCAAACTCCAGATGTAGCCAAGAACCTCTGTAGGCAGTTGACTTGTAAGTAAGAGTGGGAAGATCTTGTTTGTGTCAACGAGTACTTCATTGTGCACTGCACCTGGCTTGGGGCGATCCTCTTGAACAGCCTCCCAGATTCTTTTGTACAGAGGTGACAAAACATTGGAATTGGGCCAAAGCCATCCAGGAAGCTGTGACATTCTTTTGTCACTGTTAACATAAGCCTTACTCATAGCAAAAACGTTATTTAATCTGGGATAGAATGTAAACTCGAAAATTCTATCAACAATCTATATTTGTTATAAGAGGTTACACCTCATCTGTTTCCCAATCATTTTTCGAATAGATCGATAATTGCGCGAGTTTTCTTCGAGCGCTGTAGTACTCATAGTTACACCTTGACGATTTCATTCAAACAATTCTAGAACTGGATGCAAACGCAGTAGACATGACGTATTTCTGTTAATACACTATACGGCAGACGATTTTTTAGTTGACTTGACATCACACGCACCCCCACACACCATCAGACGCACTTGCCTGCATATAGTGCACAGCTGTCAATCATAAGACTGATTTCAGCGCCACGATATGCCGGTGGTCAGTGGAATAAATAGGCTGGGACGCCTTTTTCCCTCCCAATATTTCACATCTTCAGAGTTGCGCGGTTTATGAGACGCCAGCAGCATCACACTCACACTACACCACTACACGCTACAAACAACCGCCGACGAAGAGACAACCTGAAAAAGTAGGTAAGTGTAATACATTTTTAATAACTGTAAATTAAATAATTAAAGCTGCTCTAAACTAAAGCTTCCATTAATTCAACAGATATTACGTAGAGGAATATAAAACACGTCCTAAAGATGCCGACCGACTTCTACATTCGATACTACGTCGGTCACAAGGGTAAATTCGGCCACGAGTTTTTGGAGTTCGAGTTCAGGCCGGACGGCAAATTAAGGTATGCCAACAATTCCAACTACAAGAACGACACGATGATCCGTAAAGAGGCTTACGTTCATCAGTGCGTCATGGAGGAACTGAAGAGAATCATTCAGGATTCAGAAATCATGCAGGAGGACGACTCTCTCTGGCCTCAACCTGACCGAGTTGGTCGACAGGAGCTGGAGATTGTCATTGGAGACGAGCACATATCCTTCACAACATCAAAGACTGGCTCGCTGTTAGATGTTAACCAGTCGAGGGATCCTGAAGGATTGAGATGCTTTTACTACCTCGTTCAAGACTTGAAGTGTCTTGTTTTCTCTTTAATTGGACTGCATTTCAAAATTAAGCCTATATAAGTTCTTTATGATTCATTGACTTCAGATTTTTTGTTCAACTCTGTGACTGTAAATGATGTAATTGGTATAATTTCATAAATTTAAAACACATCAAGTCATTTATACCCAAGAAATTCTAGTTTTCGTTTGATATTTTTGAGTATAGATTATTATTCAATAAAAATGTGTACTTTATTATTTTCATATTTGCTATAGTATAGCTTTCTTGTAATACACTTCTAATAATTCTAATAAATGACTTTTCACATTGACATGTACTGTATGAACTATTGTTTTTCATGAATAAACATCAAATAATTCAATCAGATATACTTACTTTGTTCAAGCTTTATATATTTCCTTATTAGTACATACATGCATATATATATATATATATATATATATATATATAAGTATACATCAGAAGTACCTGACTGACTCAAACTCTGGTTCAAGATCAAGCTACTAGAGTCATGCCTTTCACAAAATAATGCGCACCTATATCTATATACTATACATAGTACACTGTACAATGTATATGTACTGACTACTGGTCAATCTCACAATGATCTGTCTATAGGTTACAGACATAAGCTAGGTGCTTGTTTATATTTTTCTTTCATACCAACAGTGAGTACAACATTTATTAAAATACGTTTGTTTATATCAGGAACAAATAACTTGTTCACTCAAAAAACAATTCATTTTCGAAAAGTAATAATGGTAATTACCCATTAAAAATCATCAAAATATAAGAAAGTAAACTAACCTTCAACACATGTATTTCAGATTAAATATTGATTCTATTTCACAACTGCATTTAAAATTTTCATTAAAAAATAAAAGACTGTTGTTAATTTCTCAAGGTATGAGATGTCTGCCAACGGCCATGCATCAAATTTTGGGACTCACAATGAATCATCAGTGCTGGAAGACAGGTCACGCAATCAGAACCCAGATGTAGGCAGAGCTGTCACTGATGCTGTTCATGAGAGGTTTAGACAAAGCTATGTTTATTGTGAAAATTGCAAGGAAAAATTCATTGGAAATGGTGTTAGTATTCACAAACATTTTAACAAATCTCATCCTGCAGACGTGCAGTGTATTTACTGTTCAGGAAAAGTTTTTCATTATTACAAGGTAAAAAATGGTAACAACAAAGCAGAACAAGTTTATTATCATTGGTGTCGAGACTGGATTACCAAATGAGCCTTAGCTCTCAAGATTAAATATAAGCAACCAATATTATGGATCTTAAATTCCTTTGTGCATTTATTTATAATTATTATAAATACTGAAAAATGTACAATGTACAATAATGTAAGTACAGTTTTAGAAAAGGCAGAGATCTTATGTTTTTGTGCCACTTAACTTATTTACTAGAGCGACAAATTTAAGTATTAAAATTACATTGGACATTAGTTAAAATGATGAGCTTATAAAATGAGATTATTTGTAAGCCTAAAACTATTGTAGAGTATACAGAGTTTGTTTAATTCACGGTATCTTAGTACAATTCATGTTAAGTTATGCAAAACATGTACACGAATTATTATGGAAAATTGGAAGTACTAATTCTAGTATAATAATTATTCTCGTAGTATATAACTAAAGCAATATATGCACAAAAATATGTGTGATACTAAATTTTTTTTTACGCAAAAGCATTTATAAATATGTCAACAATTTGTGTAAATATTAAACAGTGATGTTTTAAAATGCAATCAGAATCTCATTCAAAATACCCTTTTTAGGAATTTTTATATTTAATTTATATAAAATTGTAACATGACAAAAAACTAAGATTGTAAATGATACAATATATAATGTACACTAAAAAGATATACTCTTAATAAAATAGTTTTGTATTTTTTACAAACAAATTTGCTTTTTTCAGCTTGAACAACTTTTCCTTGTATAAAAAAGTTAATTGGTTTTATGTAGATGTATCACATTATGTGACATTCGTTTTTTGGTGAAAAACTTTTACAATTTCTAATACAAACATTAGAATACTTTATTTTTGGTAAATATCTGTTTTTTTTTCTCTAAAAACTCATAACTTTTTTATACTTAACATTCCTATAATTTTATACATACAGTCTTTGCTATTGCTGTTAAAAGTAAACCACATTCTATCAAATGGCATTTATATTAATGAACGTACACTATCACATTTAAAAAGAAAATTAATCTACAGAACAATTAATCGTGTGATGTAAAGCTAATTGTTAATATTGTTTCACATTTTTGTTATTAATTCTATAAGATACTTGAATAATGAAATGTTGAAAGTATCTTATATATTATATGTATATGCTATAATAAATATTAATCTTGCAGATCTTATCACATTAACCATTTTTTCAGTGAAAAATGTTATCATTTTTATCATTTGTTTTTTGTGTGTGATGTTTATTAACTTATTATAAAAGTTTGGCTTTTAACTGACTGTAGCAAATGTAAAGTTTAACATAAAATTTATACTTTACAATCAGCATTGAAAAAATTTGTTATTTTACAAACTGTAAATATAACTTATGGTTATTGTGTTATTCCTTTTTAGCTTCAGTCAATGACTAGTTGAACGTAGCTTGTGCGGCAGTATTGTTACGCTTTGCCACTTCATAGTATTTAATAAACAGTTTGTTTCAATGAGTCACTCAATCATTTTGTTTTTAAGAAATAATTTCAATTTTGTTGGGTAATCAGTCATTATACCTGTTGCTTTGAGATCCAATGCTTTTTGAAATTCTTCTTCTTTATTTAGCACCCAAAAATAAACCTTCAATAATAATATAAATAATTAATGATCAAATATTTAATCGCATATTGCACACATGAGCAAACTTTACTAAGAAAATACTCACATGAATTCCTCGAGCTTGCAAATGGTTGAACAAACAAGGTCTCATTAATAATACATTCATGGCTCCTAAGAAAACTTTGTCTATAGGTAAAAATGATGGTATTTGGCGATCTTTTCTCCTAAAACTAAGATCTTTGAATTAAGTTTTGTCACATAAATATTACAATGTGAATTCTAAACATGTACCTATAAATTGATGGTAAAAATATTTCAAGATGTGTTTCTCTCAGAGGCACAAATGGTAATAGACCAGTGTACATAAGAATTATCAGTAAGACAACTCTTTTCATTGAAAACAAAAGATTTACATTTGGATTCTGAAATAGTGATTAAGTTAAGATATTAAACATTTGAATTAAATAATCATACAAACAATCAATTTTCATGATTACAAACCATTTTATAACATTTTCTAGTTATTTCATCGCTGTAGTTACCCCATACAGTGTACTCTTCTCGTTGATACTGTTTTATTAATTCTGATACTTTGAATATCAGTTCATCATTATTGATTTTAATATCAATATTAATGGGCATACGAGGAAATTCTTCAAAAACTTCTTTCAATAATACAAATTTTCTTTCCTCTTCCTTATCCGAGCCCACATATTCAACTCCTGTAATAACATTTAAATACATAGAGTATAAAGAGAACATTTTTTTGAGAATTATAGCAAACAATATCATACCTGGAACAAAGTCTATAGGGATTCTTTGTTTCAATAATGGTAAATCCTTAAAATTCAAGTCAGAAATATTTATGTCGTAACCAGTACATCTCAAAAGATTTTGGTCATGAGAAACCACTACTTGTCCGTCTTTAGTTAGATGACAGTCTAGTTCCAGCATTTCCGTTCCTATTGCTGCAGCACTGCAAAAAATATTATCATTGAGACTGACTAATTATAGCTTTGTGTATTCATTAGATAAGAACACAACACGTATTACAATTGAGAAAAATGTAACTGAAGAAACTTGAAAAGGTAAATGAATTGCATATCAAAATTTGCAATAAAAGTATAGTCATTGCCAATATATTTCGTATGACGAGTTTAAGTACAAAGTTAAGTAAAATTAATTGTTAGATGGATGGTGATTAAGTTCTTGTTTAAGTGCAAATAGAAAATGAATGACTTTAATCAATTTATGATAGCTGTGTACTAAATTATTTTATCAAAAGCCATACAAAAATGTCACCGTAACTAACCGTTTAAAGGCACACATTGTGTTTTCATAGTTTTCCCCAGCACCTGTGAAGCAGAATTTTAATGCAAACATTCTTTGACCACACCTGCAATGATGGCCAACATGAAAATGAAGTTAACAAAAAAATATTTACCTCCTCTATGACTAATATGACGACACATGAATTTAATTTTTTTCTTTTTGTGTATTAATGTTGGATATTTAAATAGCAGTATTGATGTGAGAACATAGCTTCCAAACAACGTGTAAAACAACATTTTCTTGAACAGTCGGTCACTACCTGAAAGACGTGTGAATAAACAATCTTTTCTTTTGTTTGTGCAGAGTTAGAATGTTGAATCGTATATAGGCTATAGTGCCTATATATATGGAGCAGATAGGAATATGTGTACCGACAGCAGACGATAAATACTCTTTTGGCTGCCAAGAGCTCTGCTGTCGCGAGTCTTGACTTTGCCAAGGAAGTAGATGGAGCAGACGGTTTTAAATTAATCAGAGTATACGACAACAGCGCGTCAACGTTAGAAGCAGAAACTATATGATAAAGATTGTTTAATTTTAGATTTTTGAACAGTATTAATGTTAAATCGTATTTTTTTTATAAAATATTTATTGTGCGATTCTTATGACGATTTTAATCATCAATGCCACAGATTACATTATACTATAATGATACGTTTCAATACGAATTGATTCCAATTTATAATGACATCATCGTTCATAATATAATAATGGAACAAAAATTTAACGGAATTGTTACTGTAGTGTCTCACGCTTTAAACGGACATTGTATAGTTCTCATGCAAATTAGATGTCTTGAATCGAGGTTCCAATATGTATAATCTAATTATTCTTCGAGAATATAGTATATAGGTGTTTCAAGTGTTCTACTTAGGATTCTATCTTTAAACGTTTGTAATATGTGAAAGAGTGTTTCATATATGTTCTATCGACAAAATAATTAACCTACAAGGACGATGATTTTTCTTGATAAATAGGTATAATGAGCAATTTTTTAATAATTAAAAAAAATCCATTAATTTCTAAACAAACGTATATATAGTTCCAATTTATAAATACTGTTTTAAAACTGCAATCCTCTATATCGCACAATTAGTTTGTAGTTTGTATTAAAAATCAAAAAATCAAAAATAAAATCGTTCGCGCCATGCAGGTTCACCAACTCAAAATTTTCGTTCTCGCACGTTGCCTACATTAGCGCAACGCCATGATGGCGTCGCCATCTTAGCTTCTTTAATGCCCGACAGAAAATACCGAATGGCGAGTAATTTTTGGAGTATCTGAAATCTCGCGAATTATTCCTGAAGTAAACCTTCGACGGAAGTTTTGCAAGTGTTTAACTATGTCGTAAGGTTTGCTGGATCGGTGTTTCAATCAAGGTTAGTCATTAATCTTGTACTTTTTACTCTCTGGCACTTTGAAGCAACTCGTCCAAGCTGACTCTGCACCGTCGCTTCTACCCAACACACGTTCGCGAGCTAAAAACGTTCGGTTTCGTATGCGTATAATTTTTCGCAGTACTTAACTAAAAAAATGAAGCTTTTGCATCAAAACATCGTCGTCTAATTGTCGTTGGTAAAGTACTGATTCTTATCGACTATGCTTTTTGACATTTTCTGATGTTTTGGATCATTTATTTTCAAAGCATTATCTTGCCACGTTTCTTCAATGATTTAGTTAGTTCTAAAGTTTGGTTATATATACTATCGGCATACTCAATTTTTCGCGATTACCTACAGATCATCCATTTTCGATAAAACAATTATTCTTACTAATTTTTTATGTATGCAACTTTGTAGTTCCAAAAGTTTACTTGATTTGCGAAATTTTTTAAATTATGTATAATTATGTATATTAAAATATATATGTCGGTCGCTCAGGGAAAAAACTAAAAAAGTCCACTTTTTTATATTTCTTTAAGGTATTGACTACAATTGGAAAGACAAAAGATCATTAAGTATTTTTTCAATGCAATCTTTGAAATACGTAAGGACGAGTTTAAAAAAAGGTTTTGTAGTTCTCAAAATTAATGATTTGTATAGTTTTCTTTAGTAATGAGTCTTTACTGAGTTTCATTACCGGTGCTATTCTTTTCAATATCCAAAGTATTAGCTTATTGGAACTCAGATATGAAATGTCATCTTTGCCCTGTATTGGTTTCTTCCATACCTAAAACAGTTTCCAAAATGACAACACTTGAACAATTGATACAATATTGTTTTCAAGCCAATAGTGTTGTTTTATTTCTATTAACAAAATTTTAATTTTACAGGTTTTTAGACATTTGTGACAAAAATGTCTATACCACCCTATTTACTGGGCCCAAATCCTTGGGCCCAGATGATGGCACAACAGCAAGCGCATGCTCAGCTAGCTGCTGCGCAAGCTGCTCATGCTCAAGCAGCAGCAGCAGCGCAGGCTCAAGCAGCACATCATGCTCACATGCAAGCTATGAGTGGAGGAGGACCTCCATTGCCTCAACCACCTAAACAGCCTGAAACGGCAATATCTGAAGAAAAGATGCAGGAAAAGGGTAAATCAATTTATGTATTATTTATAAACTTGAGTAATAATGTAACTTGTTTTTATTGAGTGGTGCATAATTGTTAACATGTTCATTAATTTGTTGATCTGTATCGCTCAAAAAGTAAGGGTCATATTTGCCCTGTGTCAATGTAAAATTTGATGCAGTTTCCTAGTTGACAACAATTCCAATTTTAAAATTTCAAAAATTATATAAAGTTTAATAAATAAAAGAATAATTTAATGATTTATAAATTTTTATAGCCCAAAAATGGCAACAACTACAATCAAAACGTTTTGCTGAGAAACGAAAGTTTGGGTTTGTTGATGCTCAAAAGGAGGACATGCCACCTGAGCATATACGAAAGATAATAAGAGATCATGGAGACATGAGTAGCCGTAAATATAGACATGATAAGCGAGTTTATTTAGGGTAAGTTATATACTTTTAATAGCTGTATGCCAATCGTATTTAAATGGTAAATCTTGTACCTTTTTTATCAACCAGAGCTCTCAAGTACATGCCCCATGCAGTTATGAAACTGCTTGAGAATATGCCGATGCCTTGGGAACAGATAAGAGATGTCAAAGTATTATATCATATTACTGGCGCAATTACATTTGTAAATGAAATACCATGGGTTATTGAACCAGTATACATAGCACAATGGGGGTAAGTTTTAATCAATTTTAAACAAAATTATTAAATAATAATTTTCTCGTTATTTTTAAAATTTTAAATAAAACCTATTATTTTATAGAACTATGTGGGTTATGATGAGGCGAGAAAAACGTGATCGTCGACACTTCAAACGAATGAGGTTTCCACCATTTGATGATGAGGAACCTCCATTAGATTATGCTGACAATGTTCTTGATGTAGAGCCGCTAGAGGCCATTCAAATTGAGCTGGATTCTGAAGAAGATTCATCCGTTGCTTCATGGTTTTATGAACACAAACCTCTTGTTGGGACAAAGTAAGTTGAACATCTTTTAGAACATAATTTTACAAGAGCACTTGTAATGATGAATCGCGTAGGGGTCCTGAAATCAACCATTCATGTGGGTTGACTGCTGCAGTATCTATGATGAATTGTCTGAGACGAGACATCAAGTGCTGTAGTTGGATCAAACGCTAATCTGAACGATTTTGCAATAATTTAAATTATATTTTAGAATATTGAATTACTTGTTTAAGTACTAAAACTAATAAAGATATGAATGAAATTTCAGATATGTTAATGGATCAACTTACAGAAAGTGGAATTTAAGTTTGCCAATGATGGCAACATTGTATAGGTTGGCCAATCCACTTTTGACCGACTTAGTAGATCACAATTACTTTTATCTGTTTGATCCTAAATCATTCTTCACGGCTAAAGCTTTAAATATGGCAATTCCTGGAGGACCCAAGTTTGAACCTTTGGTAAAAGATTCAAATGCAGCCGATGAAGATTGGAATGAATTTAATGATATTAATAAGATCATTATCAGGCAACCAATTCGTACCGAATACAGAATTGCTTTCCCATATTTATACAACAATATGCCACATTTCGTGCACTTATCTTGGTAAGATTTATACATTTATTTGACAACAGTATATTACTTTACTCTTTTTACCCACACTTAGTTTTAAGGTTTATATGTAAAGTTTATAAAATCTTACTAGCAGTGTGGTAGATTAATTAATATGGTAGTGGATATTTCAAATCCTTTATTAAGAATAAAAAGGAGATCGCTGAGTCTACCTACAAACCAACATTTTTTAATAGTATAATTTTGGACAAACATTAAAGATATTTTTCAAGTCTAATGAACTTTTCTTTTTAGGTATCATGCACCAAATGTAGTTTACATCAAAACTGAAGATCCAGATTTGCCTGCATTTTATTTTGATCCTTTAATAAATCCTATTTCTCATCGAAATTCATTAAAGGTTAGTACTAAAGTATAAATGATTTTATAATTCATTTTATTGAGTGATATATAATTATCGTCATGTTCTTTAAAATGTTGATCTGTATCACTCGAAGATTAAGGATCATATTTGCCCTGTATCAATGTTATATTTGATACAGTTTCCTAATTGATAACAACTTATAAAAAATATACATCAAACTTATAGCGTTATTGTTCTTTTTATGCTTTTATTTTTTTAACAACAACTCAACTTTCAGACCATGGAACCAACAATAGAAGAGGATGAAGACTTTGTTCTTCCCGAGGAAGATCAACCATTCCTCCAAGAAACTCCACTTTACACTGATAATACAGCCAATGGTATAGCTTTATTATGGGCACCTAGACCATTCAATACCCGATCTGGCAGAACAAGAAGAGCAATTGATATTCCGCTTGTCAAAGCGTGGTATCGCGAGCACTGCCCACCAGGACAACCCGTGAAAGTCAGGGTTAGCTATCAGAAGTTATTGAAGTATTATGTTTTGAATGCCCTAAAGCACAGGCCTCCAAAGCCACAGAAGAAGCGATATTTGTTCCGTTCCTTCAAGTCAACTAAGTTTTTCCAAACGACGACGCTTGACTGGGTAGAAGCTGGCTTACAAGTATGTCGACAAGGTTACAACATGCTTAACTTGCTGATCCACAGAAAAAATTTGAACTATCTTCATCTGGATTATAATTTCAACTTGAAACCAAGTAAAACATTGACTACCAAAGAAAGAAAAAAATCTCGTTTCGGAAATGGTAAGTATCTCATATACGAAAAGAAACCTATTTGATCAAATTATATTTATTTTTCGGCTTCTCGATTTGTCAGTATTTTTTTATTGAGAAAATACTGATCCACGATAAGCCGGAAATAAAAGGTCCTATTTGCCCTGCATAAGTGTGTATATCTCTTGCAGTTTCCTAAATGACAACAATTATATGATAAAAGAATCACTTATAATATATCCACTACAATAACTATATTAAAAACTTTTGTTTTACAGCTTTCCATTTGTGTCGTGAAATTCTTCGCCTGACAAAGTTGATTATTGACTCTCATGTACAATATCGTTTGAACAACGTTGACGCATTCCAACTTGCTGATGGTCTGCAATACATCTTTGCTCACGTTGGACAATTAACTGGAATGTATCGTTACAAGTATAAGTTAATGAGACAAATCAGAATGTGCAAGGATTTGAAGCACTTGATCTACTACCGATTTAATACCGTAAGTTTCGTAAATTCTTATAGTGAAAAGGCACAACTTTTAATTAAATATATTGAATTACTCCATCTTGGATTTAGTTTAATAAATTCGGTATATTTTTGTTAAGGGTCCAGTTGGTAAGGGTCCTGGCTGCGGATTCTGGGCTCCAGGCTGGCGAGTTTGGCTCTTCTTCATGCGTGGAATCACGCCGTTACTTGAACGATGGCTGGGTAATTTACTGTCCAGGCAGTTCGAAGGTCGACACTCTAAGGGAGTGGCGAAAACAGTTACCAAGCAGAGAGTAGAATCTCACTTCGATCTTGAATTGAGAGCATCTGTCATGCACGATATCGTCGATATGATGCCTGAGGGTATCAAACAAAACAAAGCAAGAACTATTCTGCAGCATCTCAGTGAAGCCTGGAGATGTTGGAAAGCAAACATTCCTTGGAAGGTGAGGAAAATCACATGTAATCTGTTTAAAAACGCGATTTTTACTTTAAATGATTTGTATCAAGTTTATGAGTATTGTTTCGGTTTTTTGATTCGTCGATATTTTTTAATAAAGAAAATATCGATCTACGATAAACCGAATATAAAAGGTCCTATTTGCCCTGCATTAGTATACATAATATCTTTTGCAGTTTCCAAAAAGACAACAAATCAAAAGTTATATGTATACAATACGTTTATTATAAATAAAAAATTTTATTTCGTATAAAAACTTATTTTAATTTTTATTAAAAGTATACAATTTTTTTTAAAGGTTCCTGGGCTACCAATTCCGATTGAAAACATGATTCTTCGTTATGTGAAAATGAAAGCTGATTGGTGGACTAACACCGCTCACTACAATCGTGAACGTATCCGACGTGGTGCGACAGTTGACAAGACTGTGTGTAAGAAGAATTTGGGACGTTTGACTCGACTTTACCTGAAGGCTGAACAAGAACGTCAACATAACTACTTGAAGGTGATAAAGAGTATCTAACTTCTCCAGAAGATTATAAAAGATTCTTGTCTGTAACTTTTCTTGTTTTGTTTTATGTGTTTCAGGATGGACCTTACATCTCGCCAGAAGAAGCTGTTGCCATTTACACGACAACTGTGCATTGGCTTGAATCAAGAAGATTTGCTCCAATTCCATTCCCTCCATTGTCTTACAAACACGATACAAAGCTGCTGATCTTAGCTTTGGAAAGGTTAAAGGAAGCTTATAGCGTCAAATCCAGACTTAATCAAAGTCAACGAGAAGAACTGGGACTGATAGAGCAAGCTTACGACAATCCTCACGAAGCTTTATCTAGAATTAAGCGTCATCTTCTGACGCAAAGAGCTTTCAAAGAAGTGAGTTAAATTTTTCTTTTTTTGCACTGAGTTCTAGCAAGTAGCACGAATGATAGGAGTTGCAGGTCTATCTTGTTGATATTTAGTTTATTATATCAATTTACTGCGATTCCAAAATCAAAGGTCATATTTGCCCTGTGTTAACGAGTTCAGTTAGTGCAGTTTCCTTATTGATAACAGATTAAATAGAGAAAAAGTTACGATTTTTATTTTTCTAAAATATCTACAAACTTTTAAACTTCAAAAGTTAAAATAGAAACTTTTTTGTGTAGGTTGGTATAGAGTTCATGGACCTGTATAGCCATCTCATCCCAGTATACGATGTAGAACCACTAGAGAAAATTACTGATGCATACCTTGATCAATATTTATGGTATGAAGCGGACAAACGTCGGCTGTTTCCACCATGGGTAAAGCCAGCTGACACTGAACCACCACCGCTTCTCGTGTATAAATGGTGTCAGGGTATCAATAACCTTCAAGATGTTTGGGATGTCAGCGAAGGCGAATGCAATGTCTTACTTGAGTCGAAGTTTGAAAAGCTTTACGAGAAGATCGATTTGACGCTGCTCAATCGTTTGCTGCGTTTGATTGTCGACCATAACATTGCCGATTACATGACAGCCAAGAATAACGTCGTCATTAATTACAAGGACATGAACCACACCAACAGTTACGGTATCATCAGAGGTTTGCAATTCGCCTCTTTCATCGCTCAGTACTATGGACTTGTATTGGATCTACTGGTACTTGGCCTACAGAGAGCCAGTGAAATGGCTGGACCGCCGCAAATGCCCAATGATTTCCTCACCTTCCAGGTAATAATAATAAAAATAGAACACCTTTTTGTACCTTCGAGTTTCAGGATATCGATATTTTTATTTAGTAGAATATTGACCTATCAAAACTCGAAGATAAACTGTCATGTTTGCCCTGCATCAGTGTCTTACGTATCTGATGCAGTTTCCAAAACGACAACAATGCCTATACGTGCAAAAAATTTCAGTTTCGTAAATATCAATAATTGTTTTAAAATAGGCACAATATATCTTTTTAGGACGTTGCATCAGAAACAGCTCATCCCATCCGTTTATACTGCCGCTACGTCGATAGAATTCATTTATTCCTTCGGTTTACGGCGGACGAAGCTCGGGATTTGATTCAGCGTTACCTGACTGAACATCCCGATCCGAACAATGAGAATATCGTCGGATATAACAACAAGAAATGCTGGCCTCGAGATGCTAGAATGCGTCTCATGAAGCACGACGTCAATCTCGGCCGTGCTGTGTTCTGGGACATCAAGAACCGTCTGCCCCGATCAACCACAACCGTGCAATGGGAAAACAGTTTTGTCAGCGTCTACAGCAAAGACAACCCTAATCTACTCTTCAACATGAGTGGATTCGAATGTCGCATTCTACCCAAGTGCAGGATGACTCACGAAGAATTCACTCACAGGGATGGCGTGTGGAATTTGCAAAATGAGGTGACCAAGGAGCGAACAGCTCAGTGTTTCCTGAGGGTCGATGATGAAAGCTTGCAGCGTTTCCATAACCGTGTTAGGCAGATTCTCATGGCCTCCGGTTCGACGACGTTTACTAAGATCGTTAACAAATGGAACACAGCTTTGATCGGTCTGATGACGTACTTCCGCGAAGCCGTGGTCAACACACAAGAGCTTCTAGACCTGCTTGTCAAGTGTGAAAACAAAATTCAGACACGTATTAAGATTGGTCTTAACTCGAAAATGCCCTCGAGATTCCCTCCGGTCGTGTTTTACACACCGAAGGAGTTGGGGGGACTGGGTATGTTGTCAATGGGACACGTGCTTATTCCGCAATCAGATCTCAGATGGTCCAAGCAGACCGATGTTGGCATCACTCATTTCCGTTCTGGTATGAGCCACGATGAAGATCAGCTGATTCCCAACTTGTACAGATACATCCAACCATGGGAATCGGAGTTTATTGATTCTCAGAGAGTATGGGCTGAGTATGCACTTAAAAGGCAGGAGGCCAATGCACAAAATCGCAGGTTAACATTGGAGGATCTTGAAGACAGCTGGGATCGTGGTATTCCTAGGATTAATACACTGTTCCAGAAAGACAGGCACACGTTGGCTTATGACAAGGGCTGGCGTATAAGGACGGAGTTCAAACAATATCAGGTACATTAAATTATATTCTACAGTAAATTACTCTCATGACATTAGTTAAGTTTATGATTTTAAATAGTTGAGCAAAGTACTATGATGAATTGTCTAGGGGTCCTGAAATCAACCAATAATGTGGGTTGACTGCTGCAGTATTTTTTGATGAGTTGTCTGTGACGAAACATCAAGTACTGTAGTAGGATCATAAGCTAATCTGACTATTTTATTCATATATAAACTTACAATCTAACATTATTCACGTCTTGTACTCTAATAAAAAATAAAAATACACATTAATAATATGCGTGATTTTGTATCTAGGTCTTGAAGCAAAATCCGTTCTGGTGGACTCACCAACGTCACGATGGTAAATTGTGGAACTTGAATAACTATAGAACTGATATGATTCAAGCACTTGGCGGAGTTGAAGGAATTTTGGAACACACTCTGTTCAAGGGAACATATTTCCCAACATGGGAGGGTCTTTTCTGGTAAGAAACGATTTTCTTAAATAATAAATACCTAAGTATAATGAAAACTAATATAAAAATTGAATTTAATAGGGAAAAGGCGTCTGGTTTCGAAGAATCAATGAAGTACAAAAAACTTACCAATGCTCAGCGATCTGGTTTGAATCAAATTCCCAATCGTCGATTCACTTTATGGTGGTCACCGACAATCAACAGAGCTAACGTGTACGTTGGTTTCCAAGTGCAATTAGATTTGACAGGAATTTTCATGCACGGTAAAATTCCAACGCTAAAGATCTCGCTTATTCAAATTTTCCGTGCTCACTTGTGGCAGAAGGTCCACGAGTCAATCGTCATGGATCTTTGTCAAGTATTCGATCAAGAACTCGACGCTCTTGAAATCGAAACAGTGCAAAAGGAAACCATCCATCCTAGGAAATCTTACAAGATGAATTCTTCCTGTGCTGACATCTTGCTCTTCTCCGCTTATAAGTGGAACGTATCCAGGCCGTCCTTGCTTGCCGACTCTAAGGACGTTATGGATAACACGACAACACAAAAGTATTGGATTGACGTGCAGCTCAGGTGGGGTGACTACGATTCCCACGATATCGAACGATATGCTCGAGCTAAGTTCCTGGATTACACTACAGACAACATGTCCATCTATCCGTCTCCTACTGGTCTTTTGATAGCCATAGATTTGGCTTACAATCTCCACAGCGCTTACGGTAATTGGTTCCCTGGCTGCAAACCACTCATACAACAAGCCATGGCCAAGATCATGAAGGCAAATCCTGCGCTTTACGTACTTCGAGAACGTATAAGAAAAGCGTTGCAGCTATATTCTTCGGAACCCACTGAGCCTTACCTATCGTCGCAGAACTACGGAGAACTGTTCTGTAACCAAATCATCTGGTTCGTCGATGATACAAACGTATACCGTGTCACAATCCACAAGACCTTCGAGGGTAATTTAACAACTAAACCCATCAACGGAGCTATCTTCATCTTCAATCCCAGAACAGGTCAACTATTCTTGAAAATTATTCACACGTCTGTGTGGGCTGGCCAAAAACGTTTGGGACAGTTGGCGAAGTGGAAGACTGCTGAGGAAGTAGCGGCTTTGATTCGTTCTTTGCCAGTCGAAGAACAGCCGAAACAAATCATCGTCACGAGAAAAGGTATGTTGGATCCGCTCGAAGTACATCTGCTCGACTTCCCCAATATCGTCATCAAGGGATCCGAGTTGCAACTGCCTTTCCAGGCTTGCTTAAAGGTTGAAAAGTTCGGTGATCTCATCTTGAAGGCTACTGAACCTCAGATGGTGTTGTTCAACTTATATGATGATTGGCTTAAGACGATTTCGTCTTATACAGCCTTCTCGCGTCTTATTCTCATCCTTCGAGCTCTACACGTCAATACCGAGAGAACAAAGGTTGTACTCAAACCAGACAAAACAACAATTACCGAGCCACATCACATCTGGCCTTCGTTAACAGATGACGAATGGGTAAAGGTTGAAGTACAATTGAAGGATCTCATTCTCGCCGATTATGGAAAGAAGAACAACGTGAATGTTGCTTCACTCACGCAATCTGAAATCCGTGATATTATTCTTGGTATGGAGATCAGTGCTCCGTCCGCACAACGACAACAGATCGCTGAAATCGAAAAACAAACAAAGGAGCAGTCGCAACTTACCGCTACCACTACGAGAACCGTCAACAAGCACGGAGACGAAATCATTACCGCAACTACTTCAAACTACGAGACGCAGTCTTTCAGTTCAAAAACGGAATGGCGTATTCGAGCGATTTCAGCCACAAATTTGCATTTGCGAACGAATCACATCTACGTTTCGTCCGACGATATCAAGGAGACTGGCTACACGTATATTTTGCCGAAAAACGTTCTTAAGAAATTCGTCACGATCTCAGATTTACGTGCTCAGGTAACGATCGGAATTTATTTAATCTGTTTACACTATCAAATATTATTTTTTAAAATTTAATTAATTATCTCTTTTGTTAGATTGCGGGATATTTGTACGGAGTAAGCCCACCTGACAATCCTCAAGTAAAGGAAATTAGATGTATTGTAATGCCTCCTCAATGGGGTACACATCAAACTGTACATTTACCACATATGCTACCAAATCATCAATACCTCAAAGAAATGGAACCGCTTGGATGGATACATACTCAACCCAATGAATTGCCACAATTATCACCTCAAGTATGATATTTTATTTTTAAAAATTGAATTAATGCTGTCTTTTATTTTTAATGGATTAAATATTTACGTTATTCATTTGTTTTATAGGATATATCAACGCATGCAAGAATAATGGCGGAGAATTCTTCATGGGATGGAGAGAAAACTATTGTGATAACTTGCAGTTTTACGCCTGGTTCCTGTTCTCTTACTGCATATAAACTTACGCCCAGGTTTGTCTCAGCAATTTTCGCAGGCATAAAAATTAAACATACATCTGACAATAACAGTAAAACTAACAAATATTTTCCATTTTAGTGGATTCGAATGGGGAAAACAAAACACAGACAAGGGTAATAATCCTAAAGGATATCTTCCTAGCCATTACGAGAAAGTTCAGATGCTGTTATCTGATAGATTCCTTGGATTCTTCATGGTACCAAGCCAAGGATCATGGAATTACAACTTCATGGGTTAGTATATTAATATAAATTTTTCTAGTACATTTTATTTTCATTGTATCAATGTGAATTATTCAAAAATTAATTTCCAACTTATTTTAGGTGTAAGGCACGATCCCAGCATGAAGTATGAGCTCCAGTTAATAAATCCAAAAGAATTCTATCATGAGGTACATCGACCAGCTCATTTCCTGAACTTTGCCAGTTTGGAAGACGGTGATGGAGTTAGTGCCGATCGAGAAGACATGTATGCTTAATATATTAAGAAATTTAACTATAAGACACTTATGTAAATAGTTTTGCTTAGAATGTAAACTGTAAAATAACCGACTATATGGGCATGATAATATTGTAATTACATTTTTACAGAAAGTGAGTACAATTTACAATGTAAATTAGATAATTAATTTTCACGAAATATTACATTAGTAATTTCCTTACTGTTCAAGTTCATATTTATTTAGGCATTTATCATGTCCCAAATATTTAATTATAAATTCGTTTTTTAAATAATAAAGAAGAATTTTTAAAAATATGCGATTTTTCAAATTTGACTAGAAAATAGTAGTGACATACTGCGTAAACTGGATATGCTTCTATTCTTGATCATGTATTCGACGTTCTGTCTTCGCTTAAGTTACGCAGTTTTGGTAATTTTTATATTGTTAAGAGACCACTTACCTTGATTACGTTTCGTGTAATTGATGCAAGGAAAGCATGAAAAAATAATCCAAAAGAGATCAAGTTTACAAAATCAGTTTCAATATATATTTCACATACAGACATTAAAAATTACAATTTTATGATTATAAGAGAAAATAGGTTACGATAAGATTGTACTTTGCTATAAATAAATGCAGATTAAGCTAATAAAAAAAGTCAAAATGTTTATGCGACATTAAAATCTTGCAATTATCTGCCATTTTCAAAGTGTCTCGTCTTAAACTCTCGATGCAACTGACTCACACTCTTATAATTAAACTACACGTAACTTACCTACTAAAGAGACAGATATACATCTACAAATATTATCTCATATATTTATATAAAACATACATATAAGGTAACGTTAAAACGATTGTAAAGTATATGGTACACAAGGATATAATTTGACTAGAAAATAGCAGTGACGAGTCATAGTGCATCGAGCTAGCGGATTATCGCATTCATTGATTATATTCTTAAAAGCACCCTGATAGCCAATTCAGCGTATGCATTGTTATTACGGCTTTTCACGCTTAACATTAAAATTATGAATTAGATTGTATTGAGATTAAGAGAATTTTCATCCTACTAAGGTCTTTTATCGGTAGTTTTGATAATGCTCAGCACTATCTAAAAGTATAATTACAATACTCTTGTTTTTATAAGTATTTATTCTTACACAACTTATTTTAAATAGAAAATTCTAAGTTTTACTAACTTATTTCGTGACAACCATCAATTAAAAATATAAAATATTTTCATTCGTATAAACTTAATTATTCGCATAGTGCTAATTTTGATCAAATTTCGCATATATTTGCGATTTTATATTTGTTTTCGTATTACCGGCATTTTTAAAGGACAAAGAAATACGTAAAAAAGTAAAAAAACGTCAATAATAAATATGGAGTAAGTTTATTGATTCGTTTCTCCCGGAACGATCACAGTAAAAATTTCAGCCTGTAATCAAACTTTGTCTATGAAAATTTTTAAGACAATCCAGAATGCACGTGATTTCTCGTCAATTTTCTGTTACAAAATAATATAATTTAATTGTATACCCGGGGAATTGCATCAAATCACTGTTTTATCCATATACGGAGAAAAATATCCACCACGTTGACTGTATACTGCAACAATGCAGTTTTCGAAGGGCCTTTTTTCTCTGCCGCTTAAACATTATGGCTCTAGTCGTCAGTTGACCAAAGCAGTTGAAGATGTATCAGTATTTGGGATCTGCACGATCATTAGTTTATTATAAAAATAATCCTGTTTGAAAATAACAGGATCGCTTATTTATTATACATTTTTGGAGATATATATGAAAATATGATAAAATAGCTTTTCATCTTTGTAAGTTTAGATATACTATCGTATTCTGAGGTATTCCAGTTACCACATCATCAACCGTGCGCAGTATCTGTCGCTTGCGATACAATGCAGCTTATAAAAATATTTCGTCTTTGACTCTTAGTAGTCAACGCATCCTTATCGTCATTCTCGATTAAACCAAAACTAGCTCGAAAAACTTAGATTTTAATCAGTGAGTAGTTGACAAAACTAAAGCTAAAAATTCTATCTTTTTTATGCTGTGCTTTGAAATCGTCTTCGCTTTTATTCACAATAACATTAAAAATAAACAATTGATATTGTTCTTTGATTCTTCAGATAGTAGTTCGTACAGTATATTTACATTTTAACAACTGCTTGGACAAGCACCAGAAAGAATTCTACGTTATATAATCTTTTGGCTATCAGGAGAAAAGCTTTCGCATCCGTCTTTGAAAAAGAAAAGAAAAAATAAATAAAACTTACAGCTTTACTTGTCTCGTTACACATATTAGGTCCAGCAGAGCTTTGAAGTAGTAGTTGTCGCGGTCAAGCCTTGAAAATCACAACTATAAATAACGCGCGACAGATGCGCTTCGGATACGGGATGCGACACTTTCCTAATTACGCTCACTCTTAGCTCGTCCCAAGTTATTTATAATATATACCGTCGCAAGCCATCTTCGCAGCGCATCCATCAGCGACGGCGAATATGCGTCATCGAAAAAGTCTCGGCGCGAGAGAAATCGAAGATGATCCCCGAGCTCTGAATAATTCAGATACAGTCGCTCTCGTCGGTGACGGTCGCTTTGCCGCGGTAAGAGTCCGCGTAGGGGTTGATCTTTTCCTGCAACGGGGCTGCGGTCACACAGGTTGTGCGCGAGGTTGAACTAGTTGGACATCCGCTTCGGGAGGTTGAGTTTCGGGAAAGAAAGTTATTGCCCTTACAGCCGAATCGCTTCACCAGGAGTCGCCTGATCTTGTCCTTCCATACGAAGATAATGAAGATTATGACACCTTGCAGGGTGTTGGTCAGGTCGGTTATGTACCACACGGATTTTGGTAACTTGTCTTCCAGCAGCCAGGAGATTATCTCCATTGACCAGTTTATGCCCATTACGATGAAGAGTTTCAGATAGAGGTTGAACCTGCAATTCAAAATTTTTTATTATATTTTTTACGTCAGCTATAGCTTTGTTTTTATTCTTCATTATAGTTTTTACTATAAATTAACGTATGATATTATATGCTTTATTACTTTTGTGCGTCGTTTACGCAGTGACTAACAAATCAAGAACAAACAAGTGGCTGACAAGATATTTTTGCATTAATTAATATCGTTTTCAGTCCCGTTTGAAGAAAAATGCGATTTCGTTAGTCACTATATGCAAGATAGAAGATATGACGTTGCATTTGAAGCAAGAACTTTGAAAGCTTCGGGGAACCACCTGTAAACATTGCCCAGGAGACGTTTATTAGTTCAGCGGTCACTACTGCAAATAGAAAAACATGTAAAGCGTAGTAAACTGTCTTTCATTGGCGCGATTATGCGATGCTGGTTTGTTGCAAGAAAACGAGGGAGAGAGAGAGAGAGAGAGAGGGAGAGAGAGAGAAACGGATTTCAAGCTTATGCCCTCGTTATCGATTTTCGATGCGTATACATTAGCACGTTTCCTGTAAACCGCGATATATGTGTACTTATATGAAGACATCTTTCGAAAATATCTGAAATACTGATGGTAAACTTCTGAAGATATCTCAATGGAGAGAAGTTATTATTGGATATATAAATCGAAATTTTACGGAGTTGTTAAACTTTGATGGCCTGGTATGAGACACACCATGATTATATATTGGTTTATTCAAGACGATGTTTTATGGGCATCAAGTTTTAGATTAAAAATGAAAAGTCTGCCTGTAAAGTCATTTCACGATGATCGTCAGGTTTATAGCACTTTCCTGCAATTAAATTTCTCTCCTCTGTATGTAAATTAAAACTTCAATCTGCTTTCATGTCGGAAACTAAGACTATGAAACTTCTGCAAGTCTGAAGAAAACTAATCATTGTACGTCATCCGATAAGTTTTCGAGCAACGCTTGCGTGAGAATTGAAACCACGAAAGCTAAATGCTTAAAGTAGTTCAAAAAAGCTCGACTAAATTTTGCAGGTTTGTTCTCAAGACGTTTAGCAAACTATACTATGAAATAGAAATTTTAAAGCATTGGATAATGTATTGTTAAAATAAATAATAAAATTACATTTTGTTTATAACTTCTGCGAAGTGCCTTTATTAGCAGCTCTAAGGTTTTTGCCACTTTTTATTCGAATTCAAAGAATGAAATGAGGTATGAAGTTGTTTGAAAAGTCACAGCTCATTGAGAACATAAGCAAACTCAATTTTTCACAGTTGCTTTACCTGGTAACTAGTTCGAGAAATTTCGGGAACAAAACGTAGAGCAAATAACAAATAGGTAATCCCCGGACTTCAAACACTATCTATATTAAAACTATTCTCAAAATATTTCAATTCTTTCTAAACATTAAGCTATACGTTCGCGCAATTTGAATGACTCTCGCACATTTTGAATCAAAGCCGAAAATGCAACACCTGCTTCATAATATTTTAATTTAAAATAGTTCAATATAAATTTCTCGGTAAGACTGCAGTGTCAAGTAGTATTTATGATAAAATACCGCTATAAATAATCTAGCCAAAAGTGTAGCTGTCCCTTTTGAATTATACCTGCAAAGTGAAAATTTCTCATCCTCTACACGCGGAAGCTGCTTAGATTAAAGCTCTGGCGACAGTGGCCGAAAGTGTATTTTGAAAAATCCTCTTCAATTCAACAACCGCACTCAAAAAATTAACTCTTGTAGATTTTACGAAACTTTTTTTTTCTTAAAAAAAGGGGTATGAAGCAAGAAGTAGATATAGATATATAAAAAAGCAATAACTCACCATTGCTTGTTATCGTCGTGGCGTTTGCTGTCGCTGCCCTTCAATTGGCGGGCCGTGTCTTTCTTGTGCTTCAGAATTTTATGAGCAGTCAGGATGAACAGGCAGATATTGCAGATGACCGTCACCCCCATCGGGCCGTAAAAATATATGGCTCTCGCTTTGTTAGCTGTAGACACATTATTATATACACCTTACAGATATGCAGATACGTACAAATATTCTCTATACTATTTTGTACTTCATTTGCGGTCAAGTTTATTTCAACTGATATTAACGTTATTCTTTTACTGGATCGAGGGGACGAAGTTTTTCTATTTTACTGCTCGTGCAGCTCGTAAAGTGACAGTAGTTTTATCGTTAGTGCAGCGGAATTTTATATGTGCATACATGTATATCTATAAACTTTTTTATTTATGAGGCCGCCAGCTTATTATTTTGCAATGAGTTATAGTGCATAATGTAGGTCGATTAGCTATTATTCGTTTCAAAGAGTTTTTATAATCGAAAATAAGAGGAATTTATTATCGATACAGTAAATCATTATTAAATCAATTGCAAAAAAAACCGACAAGTTTGTTGTTGGACTTACGTATCTGCAGTTCCAAACAAAGTGATAAAATTAAGTTAGGCGTGTACACTTCAAAAAAGTATAATAATCGCGCTGGAAGAAAGTTTCGTATGTAATCCGGTAACGCGCGACTCTCTGCAACTTTCTTTTTACACAGTTTTTTTCATACGAATTCGTAAGTTAATTAAAAAATTTTAAATTTCTGATACAGCAGCGGAATTCCTGCGCGGCATAAACGAGCCGACCTAATTAATTTCAACCCTCGAGAAGTGTACATTAACGCGACCATTTACATTTTCACCAGCCCGACTTTACCTTCCCTAAAGATATATCAGAAACGCGCCCGAGTATAAGTATATTCATTTGAGCAGAAGCTGCACAATCACGAAATTTTCTTCGAACGTCCGAGCCATTTCCCCCGCGCGATTCCAATATACTTTTTACTCCCCCCCCCCCCTCACCCGATATTCCACGGACTTTCGTCGCAATTCCGGGCACGAACATACTTTTAAGAAGTTATCGAATACGGATAAAAGAGCATAATTACACTATCCGCCGCTGCAACGTCATCAAAGTGCAATACATATAAAAAAACTGTATAGGCATCAAATTATATCGGGTTTGATTAGGAAAAGGAAAAATACTCACAGTTAAACCAGCAGCTGCCTCTGCCGAATTCCGGGCGTATGATGTGGGCTGGAATACCGGGCACCAGGTCCATGATCATGCAGACGGTGGTGAGTGTGCTGGCGCAGCCCCAGGCGTAAATGGAGTACATGATGAATTTCTTGCGCTCGCGCTGCTTCACGCTGCCGTGGAGTGAGCGAAAACCACTGGAACAAGCAAAGTTTTCTTCTTTAAAATCGCATTGCGCCCACTGCGCGAGCTTTCGTCGCAACTTTCTCCTCTCTTTTTTAAAGGTTTCTTTTTCTTTGGAGGCCGGGGGGGGGGGGTTGTTTCTCGTACATATGCGAATGATGCGATATACATCGGGTGCACTAAAGGGTATACGGTATATGTATAATGCGCTTGCAAGACTTTTACTTTTGGGTATGCAATGATTGAGAGATCTTTTAGGAAGAGATATGAGAGGAGAGTTGCAATTTTAGCTGGAAGAAAGTACTTCTAATACTCCGATTTTCTTTTCTTTTTTTTTTTAATCAAGGGTGATTCATCTATAAAGGGGATGAGTTTTTACACGTATTATGTTGGCAAAGTGCAATCAATAGTTTCTCTTACCAAAAATATTGCTAAGTCTCTAATTAGTTTTAAAAAATTGTAAAAATGAATTTATACACGCGAAAAAAGTATTAGAAGCTTTTTGATACAACTAAAATGTATATACTACATACACTATATAAATACAAAATTTAAGACAAATTTTCAAGGTATAATAGTAATGCATTAAGTGGAAAATATAGAATCGTGTTCACACTCATGGAAAAGAAGAGTTTGTTTTCAAAAGCTAAATGATCGAGTCTGTTTATACTCTTCGGAAAAAAGTGTTCTGAGCTTATTTTCGCTGTCAGTAAAAATGCGAATGCCACGCGAATGGTCTCTTGGTAATTTATTTTTTGCTAAATTTAAAAAAGCAAACGACTGGGCTGAATATTTCTCTTATTTCATACTGTTATAGATTCCACTAATTTAAATTATTTAAAATCGAGTGTATCATTACGAATATTGAATTTATGTGTAAGGGATGAGTCTTAAGTTCATAATATATAAGATGCATAGAACACACAGTATAATACTCGCTATTCTACTCGTGCACTACTTCATACGAAAACACAAAAAAAAACTAAAAGAAGAAAAAGAATACGTATGCAAGAGCAAATGGAAGAGAAGACTATTGATCATACAGTTAAGACTCTCACCACTGATGGTGCGGTACTTTTATCATCGCCGTTTGCAGGCTTGTAAGAGAGAAAAAACACATTTCGCTTTAATAAATTGTTGGTTCGACTCAGATTTGTGTGTGCTATTAAGCGCTGGTGAAATGTAACCGCGCGATTTTCCTCGATTTCAAATCGACTCCCTGCTCGGAGCCGTTTCTACAAAATCTATTATCATCATGTTCGCAACTGCATGTATAATGAAACATGGGGCTTCCCGTTTCGCGACAACGAACCGCAGGTTTTTACTCGTGTTTGATAACTATTATGACTTTCCTCTTTCGAGCATTATATAGTTCGTGATTCATTTCATTTCATACTCTTTGCAAACATTATAAAAACTTCTTAGTTAACCAATGAGAACACAAGAAAAACATTTTGTTAATTCCCTGATTCATCCTCTTACCACAACACAGAAGTAACACAGAAGTAACATAAAGCCGCAATCGACGCTGCTCCATATTTCCTTCTCATCATCATAAATAACGATAAAACAACGTCTTCCCCGCCTTCGTCACTTCGTATCACCCCAGTAATATATTAACAACAAAGCCTCGCGCGTCCAACCGTACACAGAAGCATCAAACGCAAACTACCGCGCCTGTAACCCTTTTCTCGCGAAACTAATTAGAACAAGTGTATACCGAGGAAGATTTAGCCCACGCATTCGTTCGTTAATTATAATGCAGTCCACATTACTCTAGCTCAACCGCAGCAGCAGAATTTTCCTCACACATAGATTTGACGTTTCTCGCGCGTAACATTTAGGATCGTCTTTCTCCATGACTGCAACGCGTTAATGCACTCGACTCACGCGACGACTATGTCCACCTAAACGTCCACGCCTTTTACGAGGCTCGCGGGAAATTCCTCTAACGCGAGAGGCTACAATGAAAAAAAATCGAGAGGATCGACTTTTTTACCGCGATTGTTTACGCTCCTCTCTTGGCGCATAAGTTTCGATGGGCCGGAACTACGACTTGAGGATAGCGCGTGGATTGAATTCGCAGAGACGTGCCGAGAGAACTTTTAATTAAAATCCGTTTGCTTTGTTCCGCGAAGGTAGACGTAATCAGTGAAAGAGAAGAAGATGTGGATCGAAGATTTTTTAGAAGGTCGAATTTACATTGCTATAGTGCAAATATTGTATAATAAATAAATTCGTCCGATTGATGCGTTCGCTCGAATAAGTTCGTTCGAGATTGCTTTTATTCTCGTCAAACACAGAGAGTGCGTTGATAATCTCATGTTATTCAACAATTAGCGGCTGTGCGTCATTATTGTGAATCACGCAGGCGCATCGGTTATATGACGTTCTTACCGCGATTTCGGTTTTTCGTATTTTTTTTCTCATCTTCGTTCGTCACTAGAGGCGCGTAGGTGTAAAATAATTCAAAAGCGCTCAGTCACCGTCTGTCGTTGTGTGTATTTTTTTGAAATAATGCACTGTCACTTAAAAAAAGATTTATTCAAGATTGATGCACTTCATGGATGAATTTATTGTCAAACAATGTCGTGAACAATGTAATCAAGACTTCAACGAGTATAGCGTGTACTTACATCATTCGATTATAAGCAAAAAAAAAAAAATGAAACTACATCCTAGGCTTATCTAATCCTCACTTTTTTACGCGCGTCGCAGTCCGAAGCGATGATTCAAAAACGTAATCATTACACCCAACGATATATCTACAATAAACCCAGATATACACACTCGTCGCTTAAAATATCCAACTTTCAGCGCAAATAAACATAAAGAAAGCACTCGCACAGATCGACGAAGCCGAAGCCGATGACATAGCCTCTCGCAATAAACTGTCCAAACAATCGTGCGATGGCGTGACACATCAGAGAGAAAAAAGCCGACGAAGGCAAACATATCCCGTAAATTGGCGCCAATATATATCGCCATTCGAGCTTCGTTTGAAAAAACTGCGAGCGCGCGCGCACACATGCGCCGATAAGCCATCGACGACGCGACGCAAGAGTCAAGCGCCCGCACTGGCCGTCTAACCCACGACGGGCGGTTCTCTTGGCCCACCTCTATATAATTGATAGTCGCTCGCTCTCTCGACTTCGCCTCGAACACAATGGAGCTTCTATACACACCGTCCCACGCGGCAGAGAAGCCGAAATTTCCCACGTTCGTGTATTTACGCGCGAGAGGGCTGCAGCAGCGGCGGCGGCTCTCTTTATGCCCGGTTCTGACCTACTTACTCTGCGCGTGCACTACTGAACCCCATCCCCTCGATAGTTAATTTTGGAATTCCAGTGAGCTTGCGACTATTCGGCTATTTTTTTTTGTTTCTCGAGAATCGTTTATACGCGAACTGGATTTTAAACTGGGTTTTATTAAATATTTTTTCAAGATCGTTTGTTCCCTCGCTGTCTTCTCAGAACGTGATCTCGATTCGGAAGAGCTTGCGTCGGTTATTGGAAAACCGGCGCGACACTTAGGTGCGCAAGCTTTTATTAATTGGTCAAGGTCGCGGCGGCCGTGTTCGGTCGGATTTTGCGGAATCGCGTGGGATATAAAAAAAGTGTGTTTAGAGCGAGCGACATGAATGAGGCGTTCCGAAATTGCGGAAAGTAGAGGGATGGGTTATTTTTAATGCGTCTGATAGACCGTGTCTACGCAAACACAGACGAGAGCGTCGTGTGTGGGAAATTCGATCTAATAAAATGTGTGCTAGTGTCTTCACTTGGTTGTGTAGAGACGAAGGGATGAACAAACAAATTAATATAATATGAGGGTCGATATTGTAATCCTTTGTAATAGATAGCTTTTTTTTAGTTTGTCCAAGATGCCGCTCCTTCGTGTGGTCTTAAAAGTGACGCGCGCGACCTTGTCGTCCCTCTCTTTGATCTAACTTAATTGAGGATGAAGAAAGTGTGGTCAGTGGCTCTGGTCTGCTGTGGAGTAGCGGTTTAATGTTACGAATTTTCGGAGAAATCTAATCAGCTTCTGATGTGGGAGCTCTGTATAAGCTATATCGATAATAGTTATTTTTTTATTCGCGCAGATAGTTTCCGCGTACCTGGTTCCTAAGTGATAAATTGCAAGGGATATTTCGCCGGATGTCAACGATTAAAAATAGTCGCCACTTGGATACTTCTAGCGTATTTTCGAATTTTGCAATACTCGGATAATTTCATTTTATAAGAGATTTCTGATATAGAACCAATATAATAAGCGCACGTATTGCATCGCGATGCGTAAAAAATGCGCAACACTTTTTTCCCCGCGATCGACGGGAATTGATGATTTTTCAGGCGACGCGAGTTATATACAGTCTTCGTTAATCAATATTTTTCTATAAAGCTCTCGTGATAAATTGCCTGTGTGACACAGTGAATGAAAGAACGGTTAAATCTAGTGGGCGGAACTAAAGTGATTGTTAAATGAATAGCGAAATCCGACGACCTCATACACACACAGCAGATTAAAATGGTAATGAAGCCAATCTCGCTCTCTATGCGAAATCGCGTTAAACGCGTTCTATATTTTCGAATTTTTGCTGCGCCTTGCCACACTCGACTTGCACTACTGGCCTGCAAAGTATCAGCAACTTTAAACCACTTCAACATCTAAAGTTCGTTATTTGCATAGTAACTAAGCCAAGAAAATAACGTTTTCGCGTTTAAATTCGTTCCACCAAACAAGATTACCGTTTCAAATTTAAAAAACGCAGCGCTAAACAAATTGCGAAGAGCCGCTGCGCTCTTATTCACTTAGGCGCGTCGCAGTAGTACAGAGGCTATAAATTAATTAACGCTTCGCGCGAATTCAAACGCGGTTTCGATCGATTCTCCAAAAAGTGAGCGAGAAGCGGAAAAAAATGCCACAGAGAGAAAAACACCCCAGAGCGGTACGGAAAGTGCGAGAAAATATGATTGAAACCTCCCGAGAACAGTGTATATGTATTCGCGTCTCTTCCGCTGAGAAACGTATACCGGTCAGGTTGGTGCGTATTTTGCCAAGCGGTTTGTTACTGTTACCGACCATTTTTTTCCGTGTGTTCCGTCGAATTTTTCGGCAGTTCTCGCTACGAACGCGTCAAAACCAACGCCAGCTGCTGCTGCTGGTCCACGTGGGTTTATTGTTTTTTTATTCTATCGCTCATCGTCCGCAGACTTTTGTTCCTCTACGTCTCTTTTTCTCATCGGCGTGGATTTGTTTACGGGGGCGAATCGATTTTCTCGGAAGCTCGAGAGTATACACTTAAATTCATTCAGCTTTTTGAGAAACAATGAATATTCATGCAATCATGGGGCTCGGCTCCCTTTACAGCCTGTTCGACGTATTTACTCGAAGAGGTGACTTGTGTACATTTAAAAAAAACAACGCTATTATACCTTTATTTTTAACTCCTCGCGCGTGACAGCTGTCGAGCCTAATTTATTTTAAAAACGGTCAAACCCGCTCGTGATATATGTCACACAACCGCGTCTGATACTCGTCTCTCGAACAGAACAAAAAGAGCTAAATTTACTGCGCACCAGATTGAATCAGTGGGGCGCGACTGTTTTCGTTTCTTCCACACCTGCCTCGCGATATTTCGATTTCTCTCTGTGCGCAGTGAGATGCGAGATTGAAGTTCAATTGTGTGCTGCTATGCTACTGTGCGCGAAGTGTTTGAAATACGGGCTGGATTATCGAAATGGGACGAAGAGGAGAGGAAAAACGCTTTACGATGTAAGTTTTTTAAAAGGCAGCAGCAGACGACGCGCGCGCCTTTATCCGATCGTGAAAGAGCTGCTCTCTTCTCTCAGTGAAATTGGATTTCTATATTTAATAGGGCACAGGTTGCGCTTTACGATGGATACGTGAGCTTGAAAGTTTCGATGATTAACTGCGAGCGCATGGCTGAGACGGTAATTAGCTAATACGCCGTTGACTTAGAAAGATTTGAATTCGTAATGATAAAAAACTTAAATTTAGCATGAAAAAAAGCTTTGTAAATACGAGAGAGTTAAATATAGCTATATGCATCAGGATGTACTCGAGGTTTAATCTCACGCGACTCATTCTAGCGCGGCTACAAAATATTTACCCGGCGCTCGCGTACACGTTATTTCCTGTAAGCGCAGAGGATAAGGATGAGGAATTTATTTTTAAAATTTATACTTTTATCAATATCAGAGTTTACGTATCCGCCGGCCCTCGAGGCCATAAATCCCGTGACTCTCTCGCTGGCGGAGCTTTTATTTCGGCTTAAATCGTTGCATGTACACTACGAATTTCATTGAAAAGAACAACGGCAAAGGTGAATCGCAACGGATAGAAACGTAAAAGAATCGTTGGGGGAAACCCATATAGGTTCTATATGAATAGTAAAACATACTAGACTTTGAGAGGCATTAAACATTCGCAAATTAGCATAAGGATTGTGTACGGCCGCGTTTCCACGTAAGTAATAATTATTAATAGAATCTCTCTCGAACCTTTTCAAGATACATAACGTAACACACGACAACGGCATGTAAGCGTCGCGTGTTTACCGCTCATTATGCCTCGAAATGCATTGCCTGACTCGAACGAAAGCTGTCAGTATTAAGAGTATCGATTAGAGGGTCTCGAATAGCTATTAACCCCTTTAGATAAATCTCCCGTTATACGTTTATATGTTTGCGCGCTGAAAAACGTATGCCCGGGATTCTGCGGACACGTATAAACGTAGCGATAAATAACTGCCGGATAATATTTTAACGGACGCATTTTTAAAATTGGCGCCGGAATAAGTTTCATCGCACGTGCGTTATTGTTGCGTCTACGCATACTTGTTACTCTAACGTAGTGTAATGGGGTAATTAGAGTATTCGGATAAGCGGAAGCGGTTTAATCCGAGGATTATTCAAGTCTAAATCGTGCGTGGAAGCAGAAAGCCCCTTATACCGTTTCTAGATTTGTGCGAACTCGCTGCTCCGGACTAGGCGCACTTCGCAACATTACCATAACTTTGCTGTGGGTTAATTACATCATAAGCTCTGTCTCTCTAGTAAGTTCATAACTGCGCGCGGGCTTTCAAAAAGGCATCTCTCGGCTTGTTTTCCACCCCTTCGCATAATAAAGGATCAAGCCCGAAAAATTCCGAAAAAATAAAGCGAAGCGAACGGCTCCGATCTCGCATATGCATAAAAGCGAACAAAGGGAGAAAAAACGATATTTCAATTAAACACGCTTCCACGACGCAGAATCGTTGTCAAAGCCACCGCGAACAAATAAAATTGTATACGCGGCGATCGATTTGCCATTCAAAGGTCGTTATGCGCCACCGCCGCCCAGCACGAGTTGAGCATATGTGCTCTGGCGGGGAGTCGTGATTCCCGACGATAAGCCCTCTTATCACGAGAGGCGCTGTCTGGAAATTAAACAAAATTTTTTCCCGATTGCCCCTTGTATTGTACAGATGTGCGCGAGTTGTATTCGGTAACGGCTATGGTTCATCAGTCGATTCCGGGATTTTTTGCTGTGTCATATATTTCATGCTGTTTGTCGGTCGAAAGAGAGAGTAACCTTGGTGGACAAGGCTATCAAAAGTTTCGGTTGTTTATGCGAGAGCTTTTTTGTAGTTGCATAAAAATATGTTTTTCGAGGAGACGTATATGCGTGGAATATTTTTCGAACAAAAACGCTATTCGGTTTTCGAGGGTATGCATATTGAAAGGGTCAATACAGCAGTTTTTGAACGTAGCTGCACAGCTTTCGTGTTTGAATTTTGTGGATTTTAAATATTTAGCTTTCGCGAAATCTTTGAAATTTCCGTGGACCGATCAGGGACGGAGCATGTTTTGCATTTACAATATATAGAGACACGACGGGGTGACGCTAACGAGAATTGATTTATTAACCGAGTCGCATCAGAATTGCATATTTAGCTTTCAATTTAGTATGCACGAAAGCCTTTGTGAAAAAAGCTCTCTTATTGAGTAACATTTTTTCCGGATACTTTTTAATATTGATAAAGCTCGCTGTAGGAAAGCTTTTGATCTTTAAATATCGTTATTCACCACAGTAAACCAGGCAGCTTTGAAATTAGGTGAAAGTGTGAAAACGTTTCTCCGGTTCGCGATTGTTATCTTTCATTATACTAGCAGTTCAATATTTCCAACTTCTATCGACTGAACGGAACGCCTATGCGATTGCCAACGAAATTAAAACTTTAGGCGCGGCGCCAACGATTTAACAACAAGCACTAATTGTATAACGAAAGCTAATCGAACGAAATCGTTCGCCCCAAAACACTTTTGACGTATGGATACTGCAGTTTCTGTATTCGATAGAATTTTCGAATAATAAATCTCAAACAAACCGAACTCATACGACCCACCCAGCACGAAAACGTCAACTTTATACAAATCTAATTTCCGAAATACCTCCACAAACAATATCATCATCTCCGCACAGACTATAAATCAAGCCAATTGATCTACGCACCCCCATATAACCACTCGATCCAGAACTCAAATAATAAAACAAACAACATTAGCGAGAGCGAGAAGCTCTTTCATACTCCGTTAGGCAAATAAAAAGTAAAAGCTCATATAGGACGACCTAACCGGAATACCTTCGTAAGCATCGTCTCTCAAGGCCTTATACGCGCTGTACCTTCGCGATAATATGAGCTGAGAGAGCCGCCCTTATCAAACGTTCGCGCATCGTAAACCCTTGGCTTATTGAACGCGTTAGCTTTCAGCGAGCTTATAGAGCTTGCAACGAGATCGGGTTACACTCGAGCGCAGCAGTGTCGCCACGTATACCTTATACGTTAATTGCGTTTCGCAGCCCGGGGGTGGATCGAGATTTTCTTTTCCTTTTGTATCGAGGACCTATAGGTCGTTATGCTGTATACATAGCTGCAACGCGATAGCGACGACGCAGACCGGAGCGGAAATAATCGTGCGCGCGAGTAATGTAGCGCGGGTAGTAAATTCGGAATTGCGCGCTTACACGGGTTTTAACTTTGTTGGTTTATATCGGCTGGCATTAATTAAGTCTGCCCGCACGGTTAGGGTATGCTGATGAATTAAAATGGAGGGCAGGGTGTAGCGAGTATGGGGTTAACGACGATATAATTTGTTAGCGGTTAAAGCGCTTTTTGGAGGCAGTACGTTGGTGTTAAAGCTAATGGTTGCGAGCGTATAACTTTAAAATTTTCTGTCTAAAAGCTCGGTGGAGCTTTCCGCGTGCAAGTGGGACGCGTTATAAAAGTGCGGCGCTTGGCGTTGTTCTTCGATTATGGCTTTTTTATGCGGTGCGATATTTCTTGTATGGCTCAAACAACTATAAAGAGAAGCAAATATTTAAACGTTATTTACAGCCTCAATAATTTTGTCGCACTTTTTACTTTTGTATGATTTATACTTGGGTCGATATTGACGGTAAAAGCTTTTTACTATACGAGTTTTTGCTAATATTCGAGAAAGACGGTAATTATTCTGCGAGAGTTAAATGGTGCGACGGCGGCTCGAGCTATACTTTCAGATAATATTTTAGTCGGCGCCGACGCTAAAATTACGAAATTCCAGATTGTAGAGCCGCAGGAATTCACAGCTATTGGTTATCATCGCCAGCAGCTCTTTCGACTGTGTAAAATTAGAAGATCCGCAATGATTGAAAGTATTTGCTTAATTTCAAAATTACGCGTCTCGACTTGTTTTCTAGTGTCAAATAAACTCACCACAGTCATCAGTTTCAAACGGCAAACATTGCAGATAAAAATAAAAGCTTTAAAAAAACTGCGAGCTCGACGTTTTCTTCACTTCTGATCGTTTTATCAAAATTATTAAAATCTAATTCAATCCCTCAAACATTCTTGTATGGAATATTTATACGCAGCTATTTAATGAAAATCCATCGCGCACGAAGAGCCATATCGACGCGGAAGGCAATACTCAGAGCTTCCGTATAAGCTGAGAGGAAAGTACGGGAGCTTGCAAGCTCAACGCGCTTCTGCGCATCTATCGCTGTTCGTGCCAAGCTTACAACTAACCCAGTATTCTCCGACTGATATACTGCGGCATCGGTACGTATAGCTCGCAGGGGCGAGAGAGAGAGAGAGAGAGAGAGAGAGAGAGAGAGAGAGAGAGAGAGAGAGAAAGCTTACATACGAATGGCCCACTGCAAAGCCGCTCGCAATTCGGAGACAGATCAAAATTAACCCGTACCGACGCCGCCACCGAGCAACGACGCGAGTACGACGCATCGCTGCTCTCTGGACGATGTATCATACACCGGACATTAATTCCGGGCCGTTATCAATTCTACCAGATGTTTACCAACTATCAAATTCCGGCTACGGAAGCGCCACGAGAATCAAACGCTAACACTGCTGCAGCACTTGTTTAATGCACAGGGGGTATAATACCGCGCGCAGGACTTTGTTGCCGAGTGGAGGATTTTCCTCAAAATTTGTCGTTCGGGCTGACGGTATAGCTGATGCGGCGAGTGGAAGTGAGGTGAATCAGCGAGTACTGCGGTTTCCTACGCGTCCGGTTAACTTTTTAGGAGGATGTGTGTACAGTGTTATTCGTATAGGCTGATTTTAGTTGACGAAAGTTATAATTATATTATTCGGTTCGAAATTTATGCAGTTTTGATATCGTTTTTAACGAGAAAAGGGAAATAAGGAAAATCCGTTTTTTTCTATTTTGCTATAACAATAAGCGACTTCCTTTCTATAGAACAAATACTTCTAGAGAAATCTTTGTTTGAGCGTTTTGTTAGTAAAACGTATATTAAAAAGTAAATAGTTCTGCCTTTGTTTAACCTGTAGTGCGGATGAGATAGATACTCTCCAAGGTGATTCAAGTTTCGCGATGGATATCCCTAACTTATGTGCGTGACTACTTTAAAACTTTAAGTTCGCTTCGTAAAGCCTTGGCTTTTCATTCTTTCTCGAGATTAACTTTTCCGTTTAATTTCTGACGGTCCGCATATCCTAACGAAAGTAAAATTTGTGCATATTAAGTAAGTTGAGGCAGAATTAATAGTATATAGGTAAACTTGATGCATTCAAAAAAGCGATATACCAAAGCAATTTAACAGCATATAATGAGACTATATATACATTCGGAGCACAGATTGAGATGGGAGAAAAGAAAATCGCTTGTACGCTACCTATATGTCCCCTAGAGTACCTATATAAGCCCGAACAATTCAGAGTATTATTGCAGTATGACGCATCTCCGTTGATTATGTTTTATATAATTTAAATAATTTATAAACCATCCACGATAACGTCAAATTTGAGACAATGTTTTTAAGCTAGTTTTACGAAGAAAAACACGCGCTTGCGTGAATTTTTCATTTTCGAGTCACGTATCCTTTATATAGCACACCGTGCAATATATATATATATATCTAAAGCATGCGTTTCGCTTTTACTGTATTTTTCAGGATTTTTATTTATACCTTCTGTGTTGTAGTAAGAGACGGTTATCAAGGCTTAACAAATCGAAAATTATACCGTATAATGGTTCTCTCTTGTATTCTTTATGCCAAAAAGTTTTTGCAAAAGAATCTTTGTGTTCTAGAATTGTAATGCACGTTTTGAAGATATAAGCAGAGTTTCAGATTCTGATATGCGTTTTTTCATCAAACAAATGAGAGATTCAGTTGCGCTGGCCATTACGAATGTAGGTGAATCGGTTCATCAAAAGTGTTATCTCACAAAGAGCTGAGCGTAAATTCAAAGATTTTATCAACACTCACCCGAAGGTCCACCAAATGTCGAAGCACATAACGTTGAGCCAGAAGAAACTGGCCAGAAAAGAAAAGTGAACGATGTATGCTGCAACAGAAATAAAGTTTGTAATTAATTATCGTGTAATTGTACAAATTTCATATGTAATATAAGGCATTATTATTGAAAAAAGGTCACACTGCGCTGGATCTTGTTTTTCCCCATTTTACGCGATCCGCAAGAGTAAACTTTGAAAAAGAAATAGGGAGTGGATCGATATTTTGATGATTGAAAAACTTTCTCTATTTTTTCTCTCTCGATCTAGTTTGCTTCACCCGCGTGTTGATAAAGAATAATCTAGTTAATCGAGCGTTGAGTCACTCGCAAAACATTTTCGACTCTAAGTGTTATTAATTATCTGATATATTAAGGTCGAGTTCAGTGCAGTAAGAGTATATTGAATCATTCGATGTGTATAGTTCAAAGCTGTTGGCCATTAAAATTCTTGTCGGATAATTCGGCAATGACAGCAAGTACACTGGTCATTGAAGATATTTATTAATCGAAATAAATAAATATTCATGTTCTCGTTTCGATGAGCTGTGCAAGGCTCCAAAATTATATTTATAAATTAGGTCACACTTGTTATGCGACGCGATGTGAACGACATGGAATTCATTTGTTCACACTTACGGATATGCACTTTGAAAACTGCATATACGTTATTAATAATCATCGCGCGTTGGTTATAGACCGAAATTCTAAATAGATTAGATAAGGCGCTATGGAATAACGGAAATCATTTAATCACAGATAATATACATATAAAAGTGGTTTCTCGGAACAGGATGCGGACGACGATGAATCAAGCAGGAAAACTTTGATAATTCAACGATCGCATGCAACTATACACGCACGATTACAGAACCATAATAGTTTTCGAAACGCTTATAATCGTCGAGGAAAAAATCTTCTGCCATCTCAAAAAACAGATAAAATCGTAATTGTCGCGGATTAAGAGTTACAAAAATACATACGTCGCGTATTTTATCTCGTTGATAAAAATACGCGTGGTATCACTGCCCGAGCGCGGTCTCAACGTCACACGGGCACACCAGTTTCATTAAAAACCTTACATAAGTTTCCGATGCCAGAACCGCTTTATTTCTCTCCGACCGAATCGAGATCTTCATCGAAAAATATTTTCCACGCGTACATTCCCATATCGATGCGGTCGATTTTTCACCCGGACTCGCTGCACGCTATCGTCGATTTTTCGAAAAGCTCGTTATACGATCGTAAAAAAACAATAAACATAGATGCGCTCTCTCACCGATACGCGAGATTTGAAACAAAAAGGCGCGATCTGTAATTACCGTGCGCGGCTAATAGTAGCTCGGTAGTAAGATAGATGCAGACGTGACAGCATAAATTAGAGGGAATCCCCGTAAACAGGTTTCTCTCTCGCGCGCGTGCGTCTTCTTCCTCCTGCGCTCTCCGTCCTATTTCGGTCTTAGTTCAAAACTCTTACGGATGTATAGGCGCGTAAACAGAGATGAGTATACAAAGCCGTATGCGGAGGAGCGGATTTCTGGAATTTTTTCCGAGAAACCGAGAAATTTCTCCACGGCTCGAGCACTCGGGGCTAGCTCGTTGTAAGCTTCCACTCGATTGTTGGTTCGTGGATTGGGTTTTCATTGAAGAATTTTAACGCCGAATTCTCGGTTGTTTACCGCACGCGCGAACGGAGTGGATTAATTGAAGGATAGGAGCAAAACGAGCTTGTTTTCGTCGAACACACATCGCGTTATCCTTGAGGGACTCTCCCAACGAGCGAATCAAGTATAAAACAAAAAGTATTCCAGAACATGCATCGGAAAGAAGTGAACGCATGGTATATACCGTATACGTAGCAGGACAGGTCGGAGATCGTGTCCTGCTTGATGATCTGCAAGGTTGACAGTGCAATGTACGCCACGATGAGAGAGAAGACGTAGGCGCAGAGCGTCTGGCCGTGGATGTTCCTCAGCTCGGGGATGAGCATGTAGACGACGAAGGTCGCGATGAGGAAGGGCACCGAGATCAGCATCCCCGTGGGGAATATCGAGTGGATGTTCTCGATGGAGGGCGCGGGTGTGTCACCCTCGTCGAAGCAGACGACCATCCGGTAGGTGTTGTTCATGTAGTCGACGCAGAAGTCCGTGTAATTGCGGAGGTGCTTGATCGTCGGCTGGTACATCGAGCCGTTGCTCAGCAGCTGGAACTTGTCGTCCTTGAAGTCGGGGTCGGGGTTCTCGGGCGTGAGGATGTAGCGGTCCCCGCCGTGGCAGGGGTTCCAGGCGAACTGCCAGTACTGGCTGACCTGGAAGTCCGGGTCGACCTGCATGGACTTGGGGCTGTAGACAGGGAAGAACTCGGCCTCGGTCGAGCGGTTCACCGGTCCCATGCAGCTGTCGTGGGAACAGCAGAGCGGCAGGCAGCCCCTCGTGCGGCAGGGACAGCCGAGGGCCTTATTGCCTCGCCAGCGAATAGCGTCGGCCGGATAAAAGACCCCGTCCACGACGATGGAGGAGCCATTCCGGTCGGGATTCTTTTCAAAACTCGCGGTCAGATCCACGAGAGCCTCTGTCGGGCATTCCGTCTCGTTGGCCCGGAGATAGGCCTGGCCCGGGCTCACTAGTAGCAGCAGCACTTGGACGACGATCGCGAGCGCGACGACGGAGAGATCGTGGCGTACCGTCATCTCGAGGCGCGTGTTGCGAGCGACTGAACACTGCGCGGAGCAGGCTCGGAAGACTTGCCGGCTTCCCTCGTTGTCAGGCCTCTCTCTCTCTCTCTCTCTCTCTCTCTCTCTCTCTCTCTCTCTCTCTCTCTCTCTCTCTCTCTCTACTCCACACACACTCACACGCAGCCGCCGCCGCTCTTTTTTTCGCGCAGGAGTGGCGCATCGACACTCAAGTCGCGCGCGGGATAAGGATCACTCTCTGTGCGCCGTGTGTGCGTGTGTGTCCGCTCGTCTAAACTGTGCTGGCTTTATTAGTCAGCGGATTGGGTGAGGTTTTCCTTTTTTTTTGCCTACCGCCGGTTTCTTGGGGATTCCTGGTAGATATTTTTCCTGCCCGCACGAGACGTGTACTGCGAGCCGTTATGCAAGTGCCGGCTTCTTCTAATGTGCTGAATTTTAATGAGAGCGATGCGTTGTGATTTGGGTTTTTCACACTTCGTTATGTGTGCGAGGCGCCGCAGCTACCGGTTTGATATAGATATAGCGTATCGAGGCGGTCTTTGATTGCGGTTTATCTGGGTTTCATGGGATGTGGTGTTTTACAACGTACAATCAAGTATAAGTGGGATCTTATTCGAAATTTTGGTGTGCTCCGTTTAATATTGATTTGGTCTAGTGGGAAGTTGGGAAGGCTAAAATTATGTGACATCAAATTTTTTCTTTATTGTATCGCGTCAACGTATCTGGGATAGCTTGTATTTTTAGACGAGACGAGATCTTGGATTTTTAATTTTAGAAATTGGACCGCATCGATTTGGTATACGATTGTAGACGGTGTTTTGATGTTTGTGCGTGAGATATTATCCAAAATCTGCCTAAAGAATCATATTTTAAGTTATTGACTACAAAGTATGAAATAAATTTTTAAGATTGACTGTTTGAAAAAAACAAGACGTATTTAGCTTGGTGAGCAAGAGGTATGAAACGATAAAGACGATATCTTTTTTACGTGTACTGTCGTTATCTTCAACCTGAACAATGAAGTGTCTTGTTCGAACTTTAGTTGATAGGGATTTATTTGCCATCGGTGATTCGTACGTTTTCAGCACTTTTTTTTTTGCAAAACAAAAATCGCAAGGAATGTTTATGTCAGTAATTTTAGATGTGGAATCGGTCAGAAAGAAAATCGATCAATCCTCTATGCCCTTATAAAATTAAAAAAATCATCTGCAGACTTTGCTAGTATTCTAAAAATTTACATTGATACTATTTACTTGATATGCATATGCTATTGATACAACTTTACTAAGATTAAACTCTGATTAAATACCGCACATACATTGTTATCAACTTGAGATAAAATCATAAATGCAGGCACTTAATCGCTGACCATGTCAGTATCTAATGCAGTTTTAAATATTACTTTTGCTATGTAAAAAATGTACATGTGCTTTTTACGACTATTTGCATGATAAAAATTGTCATGTTCATAAAAGTCAAAAAAGTATTCGCATTTAAGTAATGACACATTTCAAAACAAAGCGCGCGGAGAGTCTTTTCAACCGCCAGAAAGCCGGGGCATCTGTTTTTTCTCGGACGCTGTATTATATATATATATATGCATACATATAGAGCCTCCTCTCTGAAACACGACCGTTATGAATTCTTCGAATATCTTCCCAAAGAAATACTCTACCGTTTCGAGTGTTTTCGAGTTCTTCTACAAATTTGGACACTTACTATGTAATCAACGTATTGTCACACAATTAGGATACCTCATTTTATTATCAACATTATAATCACTATTTTACTCATATAGGTATAATATATAAATAAAAATTTTACAAACACAAAATGATAATAATCTTTCAATCATGATTTTTTAATTGACGAAGATATATTATTTATCATATTAGATAGATAAAAAAGAGAGGATTGACGTAAATAAGACTTTTATGTTTGCAAACCACTTGTTTTAAAGTATATTTTAAACTAGGAAGTGTGAAAAAAAAAAACAATTTACGCTCTAACAATGAATTAGTCATAGAAGAGTCATTGACGGGAAGTAAAAAACTCTTTAAATTATAAATAGAAATTTCAATGCTTATGGGATTGAAATATTATTCAAACAACAAAATGATAAATCAACATGTTTATTATGTCATTCCTATGTTGAGGTAGTTACTTCACGATGTATTATATTATCACATATCTTATAGATTTGTAATAATATAATTTACTTAGATATTGAGTATAAATACAGACATTTAGTTTATAAACATGCAAAAGCTGAAGTTGTTCTTGTAAGTTTTGATAATATCTAAAATTTTGTTTTTATTTCAAGGTCCGCCATTATCCTCAAAAAGTTGCACTGAACCGGTCAAGTGACTCTGCAGATGTAAAAGAGGGGAATTCACCGCTTGAAAACACCGAAGTAAAATCGATGAATCGAGTGATTGAAAAATTCTAAGTAAAATTTTACAATAATATTACGATCAATATAGTAATACTTAAAGATTACATCATTGTATTTTTTGTTTATACATGTTTACAGAATTCAACACAATACTCTTCAAAGGATAAACTATTGAACCTAAGCCAAAAGTAAATCTATACACTCAAGAATATAAAATTAGGACTAATCAAATACGTCGAGTAAGACAGTGATTGCTACCTTAATTAAGAGAAACGAAAATTTCGCTGGAATATGTTTCTCAGCTCACGTATGGCGGAAGTAATTAAATATGGGTTCTGCGTTCTCGAATTATTCGTGAGACTAACCACAGAATTTGATTGTACTTCTGCAACACATTCCTGATTAATTAAACTTGAAGAAAAAATTTGTTATCAATACCACAGGATATGTACTTTATCATAAGATACGGTATAAAGAAGCCACGAGACTACAACAATGCAAACAAAACTTAATTTATATTTTCCATAAATATAACTACGACTGTAAAAATTTAAATGACATTCAAATTCATAAGTAATTGCTTTTAATATTTGTAGTCAAGGTCGTATAAGGGGTCGAGTAATTGAAACAATTCTGTCAATTAAAAAGAACTGCATATTTTATCGACTAAATGAGCGTTAGACTACATAGATCGGCCACAAAATTTATTACGATGACGCAATGCTTCAACCTATTAATCGGTTTTGCAAATAGTGGGTAGGATTCACTAAATTGACTTAACGAAGTTTCATTTGCTAAATAGCAGCTATTAAGCTTTTACGGGGGCCTATATATAAGTTGCAAATTAAACAACAATACATTTTGCATATATATTGTATGCGATTGAGAAAAAGAGATCAAAGGTTTTGACCTAATTACATTGAACTTATTTTTGCATTTTGAGTAAATTAAATTCTTTTCTTTAGGAATTATAATTTTAAATATTCCAGTTTTGAATAAGTGACTTTTTTGAAAAAGACCAATTCTTCATGATTTTAATGTGATAAATCACACGATGAATTCTTTATAGTTAAAACACTTTTTTTTACTTCAGGTTTTGTACTCCGTGACACTAAGCCTGTCAATACGTTAAATTTCAACGCTGATTTAGAGATAATTAAGGTGTGACTATTCACAAACAAGGTGTTAAGATTCGAGATCAAGAGCGTCAAACCTGCTTATTTAATCAAGATGTAATAGTAAAAATAGCACTAACTCTATGTAAACTTCTCGGTATAAGGCTGTTGATTCACCGTACTAGAAAACCAATGATATGTATAGTACAGCCTATGTATAGTATATCTATCAAAGTTTGCGCGTACAAAAAAAAATCATCCCGACGTTCTTAGAATCCTTTCCTGTAGCTTCCTCTTTTTTATGTATGACAATGTCAAAAGAGATAATTTAACTTTGAAAACCGAGTTTCCTGCTTTTAAAAATGAAACAATTCAATTTATATCTTTTATTGTCACATTACAACCGAAATGGATTAATCAATAAATCATTTTCATGATAAAAACAAGGCATACGAATATCAATAAATGTTCTTCAATATATTGTTTGGCAATAAAAAGCATGAAAAATATATTTTTTTAATCAGCACAAGAATATTTAAACTAGAAAAGCTGAACTCAACTCAAATTATCAAACTTTTAACCTGTGCTACTCTTTTATTTGATGATAATACTTTTTTTAAAACTGATTGGTGATAGATCTGGATTTCCCATGTACATCATCCACCAATATAAATATCAAAAGGATCTTTCCGTCTTGCTGTTGAGTGGCGCTGAATGAATTACGGCTATTATACACGAAAGCAAAACGGTGGGATGCTGCCTTGATATAGCACTTGTATCGATAAAAAAGATGCGCATGTGTGCTCGAGAGTGAGATGAGGCCTTGCGAGATCGCAGGAAAAAAAAGAAGAAGAGCGCAGATGTCAGATTGACTGTCGAGAAAATGAAGTCGTTGGCCTGTTCAAATATTTACGTTTGAACTTTAAACACGGAAACTGTAATTGGGATGCTGGAAGCAATTACTTTCGTGAGAAAAGTAATAAAACTGTTGCGCGAATTTTTCGTGATCGATGATGTAAAAGTTTATTTTACTTGAAATTCGAAGACTTATAGGTGCAAAAAGTAACAGAACAATGAATAATCGTAGACTTGAAAAAAAAACTTTTGCATCTTACTGCATGTGATTAAATTCTTTTCTTCCCACAACAATGGCTTGGCTTCGAGCGTTCGCTACATCGATATAAATGACGATCGCTGATTACCGTTAATTTCACTCGCGAGATTTAGTAATGAATTGCGAAACTCCGGGGTTTTCACGTTTCTGTATACGATTATAATAACTGTAGATTAACGGCGAGATGCTGGTCTCCGGATGATTTCAATAGGTGGACTCTCGCATATATTTCGTCCGCTATAGACACACAGCCGAAAGTAGAATCAGCGTAACAATTCAGGTATAAAAGGGATCTCGCGTTCGATTTGATTGTCATTGTTGAAGTGCAATTTTGTTTCATCGCGTAAATAAATCGCTGCATTGGCTATTTTTGAAGAACATTAAAAATCTTTCCCTGATGTCATCGCACGTGTGCAAATGATGTAAGTACGGAATCGACTTAATGACTTCCGTAATTACGACTCCTCTCGAAGTAAAAACAAAAAAACACGAAACAAAACCTTCTTACACCTGAATTTCATGCTTTCTACTATCGGAATTGTTCGTTCCAAAAAACTCCCCAAAAATAAAATCCATGCGCATACCCATAGCCTTGCAGCTGTTGTCGCTGAGAATATTGTTCTGGATCTCGGCGTGCTTGATGAAGGGCAGAACCGCGTAAGCCATGGTGAGACAGGCGACGTACGCCATGAGAGTCTTTCCGTGCAGGTTCCTCAGCGACGAGAAGAGCGAGTAGACGGCGAAGGTCGCGATGAGGAAGATCACCGAGAGCCAGTTGGCCGCCGTCTCGGACCAGCGCATGGCGTTCTCCATCTTCACCCGACTGTCCTCGGCCGGGCTGTTGCACGCCAGAATCTTGGTGGTGTTGTGGATCCTCGAGTAGGCCACGCAGAACCTCTCCTGCTCGTGGGTGTAATTGGTCTTGACGCCGTCGATGTTGGTGTTCTCCAGAACGAAGTGGCCATCGCCGGAGATTCTCGGCAGGTCCGAGTTCTTGGCCAGTCGACCAGACAGGTAGATGCCGTACTGCGCGGGCACGACGCAGCCCTTCCGGTGTATCCTGTAGAAGTCGTCGTAGCCACTGACCTCAGGGTCCAGGATACCGTCCGGCAAAGGCGGAAGATCGAACTCCTCGTCGGCGGTCTCGTTGGCGCTGGGCTTGTAGCAGAGTCCCGGACGATCCTTGTGCAGCTTGTCGTGGAACTCTCCGGGTTGACAGCAAAACCTGATGCACTTCATCACCAGACAGGGACAGCCTCGGAGCTGGCCGTACTCGTCCCGGTACTGAGCCGAGCTCGGGAAGGTCAGCCCGTCGAGCAGCACCGAGCCCTCGGCGAGCACCTCGGTCGCGTTCTCCAGACTCACGGAGACCAGCTCGTGGCAGGGCTGCTCGGCGGCGACGAGGCCGAAGGTCAGAAGAACCAGGAGGACACCCGCAGTCGACGGCATGGCGGTGTCCGGCTTTGTGTGAGAACCGCCGAACGCGCAGCTTCCCTCCAGGCCGTATCGGCCGGGCTTTCCTTCCTCCGGCTCTTTTATCAGCGCGGCACCGAGCTCGCTGTTTATCGCGCGGCCGATAAATAACGTTGTGGCTCTTTGCGCTGCGCGTGTATTCTCTACGATTTCACACACTCGCCAAATCGGCCGAAAATTTATCTCCCACAGTCTTCGCTTTCAATCACACGGAGAAATTCCCACAACTTCCTTCAAGAAACTATCCACACGCGCCGGTTGCGCAACTCGACCTATCACTCCCGCGAATCATATCGCACTTTTGTCGTCCGAGCAGCGCGAGCTCTTGCAACTAATTGGCCGTGCTCTAGAATTCTTGCGTGTGACTCTCCCACTTGTGCGTGCGCGCGAAAGATCGGTCACCGCCGCAGCGCGCGACACCCACACTGATGATGATAGTCAAAGACCGGCGCGAGTACGCGTTGCGCGCACTGACGATGCTTGCGCTTATGCTCGCCGACGTCGAGTGGGAGAAGGGTCGGCCAAGATGAGCAGCAGCCACAGCAGCATCAGCAGCGGCTGTTTACGCGCTTGTTTTCGGAACGGCGGCGCACGCTCATCTGCGACGCTTCGCTCGGCTCCGCTCTCTTTCAGCTCTCTCACTCACACTAGAAGTGTCCGAGGCGGGTCTCCTGTGTGATCCTATAGTGCGTGTCCGGCCGCAACTCTTACCCTTTCTCGGGAGTCCTCTTCGCGTATCCGTCCGCCAGTGTATAACTATAGAGAAGAGACCGTCGTCGCGAGCTCGTGTGTGGGGCGAGTGGTATAATAGAATTTCTGCGCGCGCGAGCCATCACGCGATGGGATACCAGGTGTTCTCTCTAAGGTGCTTCGTATGTCTGTGTGCACGAGAGAGAGAGAGAGAGAGAGAGAGAGAGAGAGAGAGAGAGAGAGAGAGAGAGAGAGAGGGATTCCCAAGGGTGGCGACTCCGCCCAATTCTCTGTGCTTTCTTTTTTTCTCTCGCCACACTTCGTATCTTCTTAATTCGCTTCTTCGTCGCGCATGCGTCCGCTCTCGATGCACACGTGCTGACGTTTATACGCCTGAGAGCTTGTTTCTCAAAAAAAGAGTCATTATTTCACTCGCAGTCATTGCCCACCAGAAGTGTTTGCCCCGAGTTCACATCGGTAGCCCTAATGGTTATACCTCGCCGTATACGACGCGCGTTGCGTGTGTACTACCGCGAAATTTACTCGGAGAGATAAGCACGGTAAATTAAATAAATAATACGCGACGATCCACCTGATTTATAAAGGTGCTGTGTCATTCGCGCACAGTGTAATGCGCGTAGGCTGTATTGTCCGCTATTTCTTTGCGAACCGGAAGGCCCCTGGTATAAATAAGACGCGACAGCTCCGAATAAGAGAGGAAGCTATTAGAACTGCGATGCCACCGAGCGAAACTTCGGCCAACTCGAAACAACGTGCGGAACGTTACATGCTTTTTGCGCTCGATTCAATTACGCGAGATTAACTTTTGCCTTCTGGGGATATAACGCGTCCTTCGTGCGCTGCAGAAAAAAAGAACTAAGAGCTAACGCGACGACTCTTAATTTTTCGTAATGAACGAACTTTTGCATGTTTGCGCTAATGCGACACTCCGTGTATTCCGCAAACTAATAAACGCCTCGATATTGTTGCTGTCGTTGTTATTTAAATAGATTAGAAGGTCTGCTACGGGAAACGGGTGTGGACGGGCATAAAAACGGAATGACGGCTGTGTTGTGTACTTGAAAAATAAAACAAAAATTGTATAAAACGCGCTCTTTCTTTTTCTAAAGTTTTCTTTTTATGACTCGCTCCGCACAGACGCGCGTCTATCCAGACGAATAAGAGAGAAGTGAACAGTAGCGCTTTGTTCGCGCGAAGCCACCGAAACTTTTGGAAGAGATTGTATGGGCAGACCTTCCCCAAAAAGACGAGGTTCAATGGATGGCAATAAAAGCGTGAACGCTTTAAATGTGTGCGTATGTACGTGTGTATACTTGGGGTCCGATGGGCCCGGGCTCATCGTAAAAGGGACGCGGAAACCGGTGCTGTGAGTATGTATAAGGCTATATATTATATAACGAGCTGCCTGTGCGCGGAGAAGCTTATTCCGGGTGACGCCCTTATGAAGTTAAAAGTTAGTTTATTTTGGAGTTGTGTAATAATTTTGCGGATATGCTGTGAACTGTTGAATGATTGCCTTTGATGCGAAGGTTGTGAGCGTATTTTTCTAGAAGGAATTCGCTGGAATGAGACGTATTCATTAGCATGTTTTACGTCTATTTTCAGTATACATACTGCTGACATTTTTGGCCATTAATAAGGATAAGAAATGGGCTCCTGAGCTAAATCACGTGGAACACGCGCAAAAAGCTTCCTCTTCGGATAGCTATATGCGACGTTTTAATCTTCTGAACAACAAAGTATGTTATAAAATGATCCTGATTATTAGACGTGTATAGTTTGTGCATTGTAGAAGCTCTTGCAAAACGAAATTAACAGATGAGCGGTACTCTTTGATATTCAAATTCCGACTCGGTTATAACATTAGCAGAAGTTTTATCGACTTATTTCAAGTTTAGAAAAAGAAGAATGCACTTGCGTGTAGTCTGCAGAGAAGTTAAGATATCAGGTTCGGCATGAAGATTGTTCACTGAAAGATTTTTAATGGCTGTATCAATCTGCATGATCTTTACGACTAGTACACTTCAAATGATCAAACGCTATCGGGCTCATTCAATAATTAACAGAAGCAAACGTGTTCTTCAATTTTATTAAAATAGCTTGTTGCGCGAATATAACATTTTTCAGCTTTAATTGATAGAGCGTCTCGTTGATTTCTGGAGGACTAATTTAAAATTCTTGTCACCAATTTATATCACATTTTTCCAAACAAACGTTATTTTTAGCATTGAAATTTGAAAAGTACAAAAAGAACTAGATTAACCTCAGAAATATATTTAACTGTCTCGAGCTACTGCAGACTGTGATTCATTCTGGCTTCTCAAGAAATATGAGAGTAAATATTTTTTACTTGCAAATACTGCCAAACTCATTATCGACATAACTCTCTTTGAAAGGAGGAGAGCGTTTACGTCTATGAGTGAGATGAAAGGAAATCATTTTTTTTTTTGAGAAAGCTCATTAATACAGCTTAAAACGTCATTTGTTATCTAGGCTTTAGACGTTTAGTCGGATTAAGGTATACAAGTCGTAATGTCGGAAGTATTGATTCGCGCATTGTTACAAGAGTATCGTTTCAAAACTTACCTTTTAAAGCATATCATTAACACTATAAAGTGCTATTGAAAATGCAACGCTTATTTATAAAGCATCGGCATAAGTAGGTCCCGGCTTTTTTTTAATAACACACAAACATTACATTTTCATGGAACGAAAGTAAACATACGATTCACAAGAAATTCTGCGGTTTGCAATAAGAGTAACAAAAATTATAATTATAAAGTAGAAGTCAAAATAGCTCTTGGACGCTAGCCGAAAACTAGTGAGGTAAAGGCCCGAATAGAAAAGCACTATTGGTATTTACATTTGTTTAGGATCGTGGACGGCAACGCAATGATCACACCAGAGGATCAATGTGCGTGTTATCCGCCTATTGAATGACAATGAGAATTCCATTACGCTCTCATCCTGCGCACTTCGCATTCTACATACACCCAGGCACTATATATGAATGAACAATTTTGCAGAGCCTTGGGACCCATAAGAATTCTTTTGTAGCTTTTAGACAAATGACCTATTTTTTAAATAAATTAAATTTTTATCCTGCGTTTGCATAAAAAAAATGTTTATTCTAGAAAATTCCTGAATTTCCCTGTCTTAATTAAAAGCGTTGAAATTCCTCTTTTTGAAACGCATTCTAATTCCTTGACATTATATTCTAATATACAATTCGTAATAGATATAAAAAAGAGAGTAAAAGCAATAGGGGCGCATCAATAACAGACGGAATGATTATTCTCAGAAATACGTCGAAACCAAATGTGCTGCGCCACACACTGCATGAGCAACGAATTAATTTATCGCGCCGTAAATTGTATCTAACGACAATACTAATTAAGCGTCTGTTTTTTTTCTATTAGGCGAAATGCAATGCACGTTCGTATATTATGTTTTCAATTAAAAAGCTTGGCAGAAAATATATGTGCTTCGCGTGCCATTGGTGTATGTTAGAGATCGAAACATGAGAATTAGTTCATTTATGAACGCCCACAATATGACTATTGTAACACTAAACATGTTACTGCACTATTATTGAGTGAGTACTGAATTCTGAAGTTTTGTTCTATTCAGAATTATATTTTTAATTATTGTCTGAAGATACATTATATGTATATTTACATTAAAAATTCTTCTAAAAATAAAATACCAATTTTGTAACTGTGTGTGTTTTTTTTTAGCTTTAAAATAAAACGCTGGTATACCAATCTTTTCTAAAAAAAACTAAACTTCATTCTAATACACGTGGCAATTGATTGAATAACCTTGGGTCGGCCAGCTAAGTTTAGGAGACGACTATGCGGACTAATCATCCTATGTTCGCTCAAAGAGAGCATTAGCTTCAGTTACAAGGATCGTCAAAGATTTGTGAGCGAAATTGTCTCCGCCTTCATCAACGTGTACTTAAGATTAATTATGTAGTTCGGTATAAACTGAAAATCGTCGAAACATTTCTATAAAAAGTCGTATAAAGTTTCTCATTGCCGATTAGAATAGAAGAGTAGGAAATGAGGCGTAATTTGAAACAGACGAATACTATGACGTAGTTTCAAGCGATAGCCTATTTTATTCGATGTGTTTTGGTAAGAATAGGACATCCGCAATGCGATATTACGATATCCTAATACCACATCGAGAGCTGCTCACTTCTCACGCCTTGTTGACAGTTTCTATAAGCTTGAATGACTTAAGAATAAGCATTAAACTATAAGCAATAGCATCTTTCATTAGGCTAATAATCAAATCAGTATGTGCCTACCTATAGTTTTGCAAACGTTGCCGTTGTACAATAAATTCTTCTGGATCTGTGTCTGCCTAATGAACGGCAGAATCGTGTAAGCCACCGTGAGACAGGCTACGTAGGACATGAGCGTCATCCCGGGTAGGTTCCTCAGCTCCTTGAAGAGTGCGTACACCACGAAGGTGACTACCAGAAAAATCACCGAGAGCCAGTTGGCCGACGTGTACGACCAGTTTTCAACGTTTTCTTTGTTCTGTTTCTCAGCTTCTTTGGCACTGCGGCATCCCAGTATCTTGGTGGAGTTCAAGACTCTCGAGTAGGCTATGCAGTACCTGTCTTGCTCGTAGATGTAATGCCGCTCCCTTCCGCCAATGATTCTTTCCACTACCATGAGGCCGTCCGCCGTGATTCTCAGCGGTTCGGACAGACGGAAGATGTACATTACGGGAAGTAAGCAACCGTATCTGTGAATCCGGTAGAAGTCCTCGTAGCCGTTGACCGTGGGATCGAGTTTATCCTCCAGTAAGGGGGGCAGATCGAAGTCGTCGATGGTCTCGTTCGGACGAGTCTTGTAACAGAATCCCGGCTGATCGCTAATCAGCCTGTCGTAGAACTCTCCAGGCTGACAGCAAAACCTGATGCATCTCTTCACCAGACAGGGACAGCCTCGGAGCTGGCCGTACTCGTCCCGGTACTGAGCCGAGCTCGGGAAGGTCAACCCGTCGAACAGTACCGATCCGTTAGCGAACACCTCGGTCGCGTTCTCCAGACTGACAGAGACCAGTTCGTGGCAGGGCTGCTCGGCGGCGACCAGGCCGAAGAGCACGAGGACCAGCAGGGCTCTTGCAATCGACGGCATGCTTCCTCGTTCCTCGATCTTGATCCAAGCACAGACACTCAACTGTCGGGTCTTTCCGATATCCACACGTGCCGCGCGAGTTACGCAAGGTCGATCGGCGCTCGAATTACAGCCATCGCATCACTCGGCCGCTGACCTACGCCGCGAATCACTATGCGCATAGACTTATCGCTCGGGCTGCACAACCGCGGTCTGGTATCAAAAGCACAAAGTGTCTCCAGCAGTCTATTCAATCCCGTAGCTCGCGACTGTACTGCGGTGTGCTCTGGTCTTCTTGTGACAGGTCGTAGGCGACTCCCACGCAAAAGATCGGTCGCAACACCCACGCTGTATCCAGGAGACGCGAGGCACGACTGCTCGTGGTGGGAGAAGGTTCGTCGGCGATAATCAGCGTGTAGAGCATCGGAGCTGTTGTTTACGCGCTTGTTTTCGGAGCAGCGCGGCGGTGCTCTGACGACGACGAAGACACGCGCTGATCTGCCACGCTCCGGCAAGCTCGGCTCTCCTTTAGCCTCTGCCGGCTCTCTCACCCTTTCTCGAGAGTTGTTTCCATATATCCATCAGCAGCGACATAAGCGTGTTGTATATAGACGAGCGAGCATCTGTCTGCGTGAGTGTGAGTGTGAGTAAGTAATAGACATTCTGTGCCCCGCGCTATCGTAAGCCACCACGCGATTGTGTTATCGTTGATGGTTCGTGTGCGTGTGTGTGTACGAGAGGATGAGATCACCAAGGATAGCGACTATGTTTAATTCTTTCTAGGCGCTGGTGTACTTATTTTTTTGCTATTTTTAGCCGTCGTTGCTTCTCCGTTTTTCAGCCTGACCATCGCGAGTTAGTATGGTCTATCTATACTCTTCTAAGACGTCGAGGGAAGTAGAGGGAGGGGAGCTAGTTTATACAGGCCGCTACTGCGCTTGGTTTATTATCAGTTTGCAGACTGATTATATCGCGATGGAGTAGCCCATAACACATCGTTCGTAAAGGTCTCGATGGGGTTTGCGTGTTGCGGCGCAGTTCTGTTTGCCGAAGAGAGACGAAGGTCGGCTCTGAACGAACTGTTTTGGAATACTATAAGAAAAATATATTGATGACTATAAATACTATCGGTAAGACCAGTGTAAAGAGCTATACGTGTGATGCGTATAGATAGTCACACCAACTATCGACGAGTATAGCGATTCTTTATGTGGTGTTCCGTGTAACGGCGCGTTTTCAAGGCTTAGCGTTTGATGGATAGATGATTTTGTTAGGTGTTTAGGAGATAATGATAGGTGTTTGAAATATTTGAGTACGCGTAAGCGTCTCGCTTTCGAAGACAACAGCTTAAAGAAACGATTTTATGCACCGGTAAGCCTTGAAAATGGATCGGTTATAGGCTTACTTATTTGATGCGCTTTTATTTACCTGAAGAGGTTTGTTTCTTTATGAACGCTTATGGGTCTGAGAAAATAAATCGAGTGACATGTAATCCTCGAAGTTGCGAGTGCTATTCTTTTAAAAATCATTATAAAACAGTAACAAAATAAAATTATTCGCATACTCCGAAAAACTTAGTTCATCCATACCCATGGCCTTGCAGCCGTTCGGCCGTACGTTGAATAGACTCTCAGAAATTTCTTTGTGCTTTACGAACGGCGAAAACATGTAGGACGATGTCAAGGAAGCTACATTGGCCATCAGAATCTTCCCGTGCAGGTTTCTCAGTATCGGAAAGAGCGAGTATACGGTGAATGTCGCGATGAGAAAAATCACCGACAGAAAACATCCTGCCGTCTCCGACCAGCGCATAGCGTTTTCCATCTTTTCCCCTTTATCTTCAGGTGGACTAGCACATGACAATATCTTGGTGGCGTTTTGTACTCTTGAATATGCCACACAGTAACAACTTCCGGTAACGGAGATAAATCGAAATCATCGATGGTCTCGTTTGCACTGAGCTTGTAACACAGCTTGTCGTGAAATTCTCTTGGCTGGCAGCACATCTGGATGCACCTCTTTATCAGACAAGGACAACCCCAGAGCTGGTCCTTTTCGTCCCGGTACTGGGTCGCATTTGGGAAGGTCAGCCGGTTGAACAGTACCGATCCGTTGGCAAACACTTCGGTCACGTTCTCCAGACTTACGGAGACCAGGTCGTGACAGGGCTGATCGGTCATTTGTTGACGACATAGCTGCGACTGACTTGGCAGTTGGCGAGGAGCGCTGATCGCGCAGCTTCCTTCTTCTCTTCTGGCGCACAGCCGTCAGTGGCTCTAAGCACTTTGTTTATCGCTAAAAATAACCATAAACTTAGAAACGAACGACATTTTCAAGGACTACCGAAATTATCGGCGTTGAATGATTTTCAATGCTTATATCTTATTATGCAATCTGCGTACTCAACTAAATTTTGCAAGTTTTAACAGAATTCCTATACGGACCATCCTTTTATGATGTATACATGTTAAAATTTCTGAAAATTAAAATGCAATGAGGAGAATAACGAGAGATGAAGAAACAATCCCTGTTATGCGGCAGTAAATTTAACATAAACTATATAAAATTTTGTTGTTAGTATTGGGACTTTTATAACGTTGTTAGTATTATTACGAGTACAGTATTGTGGCCTCTCAATCATCTAATGATCTAATCCAAAAATTAAATATCATACGCATACCCATTGTCTTGCAGCCGTCGATGTCGAGTATACTGTTCTGAATCTCAGCGTGCTTGATAAAGGGTAGAAAAATATAAGCCAACGCCATGGAAGCCACATGGGCCATAAGAGTCTTCCCGGGCAGATTCCTCAGCACCGGAAACAGCGAGTACACCGTGAAGGTTGCGATAAGAAAAATCACCGAGAGCCAACTGCCCGCCGTCTCCGACCAGCGCATAGCGTTTTCCATTTTCTCCTTTCTAGCTTCGGATGGACTATTACACAAGCGTATCTTGGAAGCGTTGTGCTTTCTCGAATAGGCCACGCAGTAACTGTCGGGCTCGTGAATGTAAGTTTTCACCACTGCGTCCCTCGTGTGCTCCAGCTTGAAGTGGCCGTGAGCTGTGATGCTCGGCGAGTCCGATTTCATCACCATCTTACCGGACAGGTAGATGGTGGCTTGTTTGGGCACGACGCAACCCTGCCTGTGTATCGTGTAAAAGTCCTCGTAGCCGCCGACCGAAGCATCCAGCACACCATCCGGTAAAGGTGGTAGATCGAAATTCTCGTCGGTCTCGTTGGTACTGGGCTTGTGACATAGTACCGGGCGATCCTTGTGCAGCTTGTCGTGGATTTCTCCGGGTTGACAGCAAAACCTGATGCACTTCTTCACTAGACAAGGACAGCCACGGAGCCGACCCTTCTCGTCTCGGTACTGGGTCGGCTTCGGGAAGGTCAACCCGTCGAACAACACAGAGCCGTTGGCGAACACTTCGGTCGCGTTCTCCAGACTGATGGACAGCAGATCGTGGCAGGGCTGATCGGTAGCGGTGGACGGAAAGGAAAGGTAAAGCGGGTAGCTCGTGAGGCTAAGAAACAGCAAGACCAGCAGTCCGAGGGCACTTATTGACGGCATGGTTGCGACTAACTTGGCGGCGCGGGGACCGCTGATAGCGCAGCTTCCTCCTTTCCGTATCTGCCAGGCTTTCCTTCCTTCGTCTCTCTTATCGCGCAACCACTGACTCCCGAGCTCTTTATTTATCGCGAAAAATAATTATAAGCCTACGAATGAGCGATACTGACGAAATTATCAACGTTAAACATTTTTTAATGAGTGTGTTTCATAGTAGCCTCTTATGTATACGCTCTCTATGAATTGTGTATGCCGTACAAGTGTTTCTAGGATTCTTGTAAAAGAATGATCAATTCAAATTTGTTCGAATATTAACATTTAAGAAGGAATTTTATTTACTATTAATGTAATTTCTCTAGTAGCATCCCTATGTATTGGCAACTGTCTTGAATAAATTAATTAATAGATAATAAATAAATAAATACGCAGTTTAAGATTGAAGAGAGGCTAATCAAAACATTCCAATAGTAATACAGCATGAGCGGCCCGAAAAAGGACAATTCGGCTAGGTAACACTTATATATAAATGCATCGGACGTGCAAATTTTGATAAGCGTAATTGAAAATAGTACGCCATCTATGGGTGGCCGGAAATTCGGATAGTTTGAGCGAAGGGAAAAGGACGAGTATAAATTGCAGCTCTAATCAGATACGTTTTTAATTATTTTCGATTCAAAATAGATTTTGCACGATGCAAATATTCAGTAATTTCATTCTCATAATAATATTTTCCCTTCTAGAATGATCAGTGCATACTAATGAAAACTCAGCACTTGTAAAAAAAGCTCGATCATTGTCGCATTTGAATGAAATGTATTTTTCAATTCAAAATCTTTGAAAATTATGCAGTGATTTTCCAGCAATGTAGTTGTAAGAGTGATTGAATTTTTTTAACCTACCTACGGTAGATGTATATGCACTTCGTATATGAATATTTTTTGTATAGTGTAATAAGATATTGCAATCGTAAAAATCACTTGAGTACTATATATTCATCTATTTTTATAAAACTTTTCGTTTATTCAAAAAGTACCTATACCCTTATATTTTCAAAATAAAGTTAATTTAAACATACGAACCAAACGCAACTTCACAGTACCATCATAAGCAATAAAAGTATAATATTTACCTAAAGCCTGACAGATCGGTAACCGTTCGAGAACATACTGATCCCCGAGCTGCACGACAGCCAGTGCAAAGTAAGCGACGGTGAGCACCGAGACGTAAGCCCTGACGATGATCCCGTGGATGTTCTTTAGGTCAGATATGACAGTGTAAATGAAGAACGTTCCCAAGAGAAATATAGCCGACATCAAATTGAAGATCGAGTAGAGCATCGGTATACTAGAATCGGGCGGTAGACAGACGGCGATGACGGTGAGGCTGTTGTTATCCGCGTCCATGTGCACAGTCATGCAGTAGTCGATCTGGGTGATGAGATTCGGCGAGGTGAGATTCTCCGTGAAAATCGTGCCGTTTTCCAGCAAGTAGAAGTCATCGACGCCCGGATAGATGCCGAAACTGTCGGTTTCGCAGAGATATTGGTAGACTTTGGGAAAGTCATCGGGAGTCTTGTTCGAAGGCTGCAGGTCCGGGGTGTAGATCTGCGGAAATTCCGGCGCCAGCATCGCATTGTCGGATTTGATGCAGAGGTTGCGCTTGAAGTAGTAGCCGGTCTGACAGCAAACCGGTATGAACGGCGGGTTTTCCGCCGAGAAGGACGATGACGACTTCGTTGCCGCCTGCGAAATCAAAAGACAAATGCTACTCTCGTGCGGCTCTGTTTTGTTTGCTTCTCAGCTCTACAGCTTTTTTTGCCACGTAACGGCGAGGTTATCGCACTGTTGGTGTGGAATTCCGGTTCCGGTTCCCGGTAAACTGTATTTTTTGTTGCTGGACTGGTAGTGCACAACAACATGCCTCATCGGTTTTGCGGCTGAAAGGGTTCTGTGCGGAATTTACGAAGTTTTGAATTATTTATATTTATTTAGATACGACTATATATAGCTCATGCGATTGATTATTGTTACCTGTAGTGGTGTAACACAATGCGGGAGTAATCAGAAGTACATCGGTGAAATAAATTATACGACTTATGCAATGATCAACAGCTAAAGTACACGAGGATTCTCCTATCAATTAAAGTGTGTTATTTGATATGTGCTTTATGATGCGTCGTTATAACGTACTTACGAAAAAGTTACTCAACTTTGCAATTCGCTATTTTAATTTACCTGTATTTAATTAAGTTAATTAACTAACACAAAGTTGAAACTAATTTTACGTTTATATGTCTTCATTCATAGTTTATGTTTCTATCGATAAGGCGCGCCATGAATATCTTATATTACGAAACACCTTCCTATATACTGTTCATTGTAGATGCGAAAAAATCGTATTAACATTACAAAAGCGATATTGATTTACGGTCAAAGTTCATGACAGGCCGATAGCATAAATCTACCTAGAGCTTAATTTATCATTATTTTAAAGGAAATTACAAAGGTTGTATGTGCGTATATGGGTCATTAAGATTCCTGCGTCGACGTCATTTGGATGTACAACGATACTCTGTGGCGTCATTACATCGAGTAATATTGTAAGTTCTGCAGCCTGTATATAAAGCCTACTCTGAAATTGATCTATGCGCGCGTGAGAAAAAAAATAACAAGATTTAGCGAGAGTGCATACGATCATACTTATGTTGAGATCTTGAACTTTGAAAACAAGACTATGAATAATACATGCTGTTGACCGAAGAACAGCAAGCGCGATACACTTTTTGCCCGCGTCACATCAGCGATGCAGTGCGATGTTTCCGATGCACAAAAACTCTCGTGATTTATTTTTTGAATCGTCTATCCATGTACATTTTATAGTTCAAGTCCACAGACGTATGCTTGACAAGGTGTCAGCGGATTGTCTCGTAGAAGTCGTTTTGCATTAAATTCTTATTAATTAAACTGTGTGCTACATGACTGAATCGTCGCTTCATTCAATGCAAATAAGCGGAAAATTTTTACTTGTTTTCTAACCTGTTTATTATTTTTCCCCCTTGAAATTATTACATTTGACGAGAATAAATTTTCGTTTTCGAATAGTCCGCGCGATTACGTCAATCATTCGAATTGATTTTTTCGCATCGGTGATTTCGCGCTTATTAGTTTGATTCGCGTTGAGCTGCACCAGTTCTCGAAGTTACACTGTTACAACTGCCTAAACATCCGTATTTTGAGCGGGATTCTTTTACCAAAACACAATTGACCATTATACAAAAATTCAGACAGAATCCATTTCAAAGTGCGCGAAAACATCGAATTTAAAAATTGGAAGCACAATCCAGACTTCTTGAATGCTCGATCTCGCTCACAACACTCTATAACCGTAACTTACACCTAAACCAGAACCTTTTCAGCCGCATTGGAGAACCCAATGGTCCAGCAACGACGCACCAAACTCGAAACCTCGTCGTCGACGCGTAATAAAAATCGAATCAACGAACTTTTTTATCGTCGGAGTTGAGCAGCAACAGCGTCAGGTACTGCTCTTCGATAACAGGAATCAAGTTGTTCTCCGAATCCTCCCGAAAGTCCTCATCTCCAAGGGCAGCACTCGCCGAGACGAGCAGGAGGCAGCAGCAGCAGCAGCGGATCAGCAGCATGACTGCAGCGGGTAAAGCCGACCGAGACGACGTTGGCTCGTCACCGCACAACGCGATACTGATTACGCAGCTCATCCGCGAGGACTTCACCTGCGGCTCCTTTCGGTCGAGGCGCGCACAAGCACAGCGACACGCACACGCACACGCACGTTACAGCACACTCACACAGCAGCAGCGATCTATACAGGAGCGAGCTCGACACGAATAGCCTACAATTGCTGTACCATTTTTCCCACCTTTCTGCGAGATTTATCCATCGGCGCTGCCGGAAGTGGAGGGTAGGGAGGGACTAGTTTATAGACCGTCTGCGATCGGTTTATTATCAGTTTGCAGGCTGATTATAACGTGATGGACACTATAACCTCTGGCATTGGTCGTCGCGCTCTGACCATACGAGTGGTTCGGTGTCCCGGCACTTCTGTTTGCCGAAGAGAGAGACGCCGCTCGGCTTCGATCGATTGTTCACTTTTAGAATGCTAAAAAATGTTGATTGCCAAAAATAACAAAAAACGGCGGGAGAGAATCGAGAGGGGGATATAGCCGCGTGCGACAGCGAGCGATGGGAAGATAGGCGTGATGATGTGTATTAAAGCAATTTTTTTTTAATATTCGCTTTCGAGGTCTTGCATTTGTGGAGATTATCTTTTTGAGGTTTCCATTAAATTTTGCTTCTTGAATTCATTACCTGGAGGCATGTAAATGTCTCGCTTTTGAAAACAATAGTTCCCAAGAATTTATAAAGAAGAATCGCCTGGATGAAATAAATCTGGAAAATGTATAGCGGAAAATTATTTATACGGTGGCACCTGTATCTTTGTACCCACAGGCTCATTTCTATTAATAAGTTTGGTGAACATAAGCAAACACTACCTGACACGTAATTCCCAAAGTTTTAATTCCGTTTCGTCGAACGGTTTTAAACCAGTTTTCGATCGGTTTAAATTTTTATAAATTCAGTATGCAAATTCATCGGTTACGCAGCAAACATTGCAAATTTCAAAGTAAAGCGAATCATCCAACGACTCAAGGTCGCGTGGGTTGGTATGGAAAATTTGCGGCGAAAATGGATCGCTTATTTCGTTCAAAAATATTACCATTGTAGACATAAATTCATAATAAACACGATTGTTGCTAGCATTCTTTTTTTTAACGAGTAAAACTATCAGTGCAGGAAAACTTTAGCTAATATACAGATAAATTAATGAGGACAATTGTAGAAAAAATACTCGAATAACTATGTATTTATGTTTAACTTAATCGTAAAGAATTTCTATTTCTGATACAAGGAAAATTCAGTAGCAATATACACCTATAAAAAACATAATATTTTAAAAACACCTTATTCGATGTAATCACGAAAATTTGTCTAAAATTGTAACGCATCGAGCCTCACTAATGAATGATCGAGTTTAATTTAAAGCAGAATTAAATTTCCATATATAATTCTTCGGATTTCACTTGACTTCCAGAGCGCACACGCAGGGCACTATAAGACGAGTCATAAACATTCATTAAGGAAAGCTAATATAGACTGCCCGGAATCTCAACTACGTCACCTTTACTTTGCAAGCACTTCAACACCCGAGTCGGGTTTAAGGCCTGTGTGTAGGCAAGCTTGCGGCGTATCCCGAAGAGCTCGAATTGCCTCGAGGGCGAGCTCGAGGGGGTCAAACGTTAAATCCAGCTTAACTCGCTATTTATGGCAATGCTTAATCTCCGATTTGTTCCTGGATCTGATAAATGCACAGTCCTACTCTACTAATTAACTTTGGAATAGGCTAAAAGTAGATTAATTCGTCTTGAAGATCGTGTCGACTTTCGATAACACGAGTGTTGACATTTCGATGTAGCTTTATTTTTCAAAATTGTTATTTGGTTGTAAATCGAGAAATACTTGATGATAAACAAACAATTAAAGCGTACGTGTTGATAATTTGTAATGATTGACTAACGCAGGGGAAAAAGTGTTCAAATTCATGACTAAAGAAAAGATTACTTTTTTTATCATGCCTTCATCGTCCGTTTCATTATGACTAATTAAGGCGTATCATTGTGGTCACACGCAAAGGTTGGTTTTTATTATTTTTGTGTTTACCACTGTCAGAGTTACTAAAATATTAGCTACCGCATGAAAAACAAATCTTAAAAAGCTATAAACAGGCAGAATATTCGTTATGGAAAGGATTGCTGATATTTTTATAGATTAATTATAGAATTAATGAATTAAACTTCTACCCCAAAGTTCAATATTATTTTAAAATTATTAAAACGCATTTAGGCAAGTATTAGAATTTTAGTCATGACCACCACTTTACTTTAATCTTTTATTTTCGAATTTTATTTATTTTTTTCCTAATTTTTATGGGTAGAGCTCATTCTACGCGCCAAAGGCGCTTTAAAAGGGCGATATTTCGCACGTGTTTTATGAGCAGCTTTTACGATTCTGTGGCGATATAGACTCTTTTATGCTACGCCTAGCCCTAACTTGTAGATCAAAATCTATAGTTCCGGAACCAAATAAAATATTCTATCCAGCTATAGCTATATATATATATATATATATATCCATATATTTGAATCATGAATAAATGATATTTATTAATAGAAGCACATAGACTTTAAATTACGATATTTTAATTTTATTCACACGAGTGCAGACTACTATATAATTAATACAAAATTAGATAAAGTTGTAATATTATCAAGCTTTAATGCTTCACTCGAGGGCATTCCTGAATGCGTATGCATTTTCCATCTAGATTTTCACGAACGTAGCCTTCCTTGCAGACGCACTTCTCGACACAATCCAGCTTTCCGGTACAGCGCTCGCCGAATCTGTCGTCATTGTTAATATCGTCACAGTTCCTCTCACATGTTGGACCACAAGAGTTGAAAAATTCATGAACGCCACAGTCAGCAGTGCTTCGTTTAACTGGATTACTTCGTTTATCTATCATCAGGGAATGTTTAATGTTCAGTATAATTGAAATATTTTTTATTAATATTCATTCAGTGTCACTTTTTGTAATTGCTAAATATAAAAAAACTTCGATGATATGAAGCATGACCCACTCATCATTTGATTTGAATTTATATAGAAGACTGATCACCACTAAATTTAGATGGCACGGCCCATCAAAAAGACGTTTAATTGTGATTAATGACATGTGTACTATATCAATAACTGCGTTATGTTGAGAAGCTTGAACCATTGAATAAAGCTATTAAGGGCTTTTATCATATTCCTCTATTGTTTCTCGATGTAGCTTTCATAATTATTCTATTTAAAAAAAAGTATAAGTACTTACCAATATTATTTACTGCATCGTTGCTTAGAGAATTCGCTGAGCTTAAAAGCAAAATCAAAACTTGCAAAACCAAAAGCGGGCAGATGGACTTCATTTTTCTTTTGCGTTTCAAGACGTTGTAATACACTCTCAACTGAAGTGCAGCATTAAATAGTCTGCGGCAATGGTAATTAAAACGACAATCTTGAACCGGCAGCTTGCAATATGATAGCAAACTGGTCTCGGTCAGAGCAATATTTCTTCCTAACCGGATGCCACGGCGGAATTTAGCATCCTCAAATACGATAACGCTCTGGCACATGGGCTATTTTATAAAGGAAATGCACCATTACGAGATACTTCGTAAGTAATATGGCCCCAAACAAGGTAATATTTTACAGGTGCGTCTGCTAACAAGGAAAAGAAAGACAGTATTGTGTTGTCACGTGAAGTAGCCAGGAGAACTGCGGTGATTTCAGCGCGCGGAACATAATTAGTGTAAAATAAAATATTTACTCTCTGTTCAATGATATAACCATTACCATATATCCAGTAACTGCTTAAATATTTTCTATGTTCGAATTTAAACTGTAGGGGTAGATTTTGTAAGTATATAAATCAAGTTCAAATCTTCGTCACACCATAAAAGAAGGAAAATCGATAGGTAATAAAAGTAATCCGAAGCAGTACGTGACTTCTTTGATTTTGAAAAATACTTCGACGTTTATTCTGGCACAGTAATCCGTTTGTTCAATATTTCAAAGAATTATATATATTTTTGCGACAAATAAAGTACTTTCAAATTATTTGCCATCGGTATATATTTGATTTAATGATTTAGAGCTCAGATTAAAAAAAAATAAGAATTTTTTTTCTCTAATCCTTGCAACATGTGCGTACGCGATAATAAGTGCCACCTATTCTAAATCAACAGAAAAATTTCTTGATTCAAATTGACCAACAACATAGATATTATACTGTCCAGCCTCAATCGGTAACACAGAATACTATCTGATTTAGAATAATCCATAATACCGTTCTCTACGAAATTTCACTCTTGATCATTTCATGCATTAAGAATTAATTAATGACAACTATATGATTCAAACAATAATAAAATCATCAACAATGAAATATTATGTAGAAAAATTGGACTTTGACCTCTGAACTTGATGTCCACGCAGACTAATTATTTTAGTATACTCAATATTTTTTATATTGGCTTAATAGGACCCCAGAGTTCTTTCAAAGTAATTTCTTTCGTAACATTTTTTTGTGCAGCTCGACTAAATTGGCCAATCAACGCTCAATAAAGTCTTCAAGTTCCAGTTACAAAGAAATTGGTGGATCTTTGCGTCTTATATAAACAGGATCAATTTTCGTCATATGATGTATCACATGAAAAAGTATCACACACGCGGCCGCACACACACACACACACATAAACAGATATACTAAGTGAATTGAAATCAAAATTGCTAATTACTATATAGATCGACTAATTGCAAAATGCACTATCTGCGACTCTCTATAGACATATCGATCGCTCATTTTCATAATGAGACTGCTCAGCAAACCTATAGCAGTCGGATCATCGCGTCGAGTCGTGCATACACGCAAAGATCATAAATCACGGGCAATTAGCGAAGAAAATCAAAGTACGAGCGAGTTCCCTCGAACTCGCTGATCCAGCACTATGTGCGCACCGGACTGTGTGCTTATATACTACTCGGACTGTGCAACTGATAGCGTCCCTAAAAAACAAAGAAAATTAATGAAAAGGTCAACCTTTAAAAGCGTTCGCGCGTGGAAATGAGATTGCGCAGCGGAGCTGGCTAGAGGTATGCCCGCGTAATAAACGGGGCACTTCGACAGAGCCCTACTGCAGGCCTCTGCAGATGCACTTTCCTGGGACGACGTAGGATGGTATGGCTTTCGGGATGGAATGACGACGAAAAAAGCGACGCGTTTTACGCTCTCGGGGAGAGAGTGTGTAGTCCTTTATTTTTGCGACGAGCGATTTCTCCGGAGCTGAAAAATTCGCAGAGACGTCTCTGCGATTGGCTCGCGATTAAGAAACTTTTTGTATCGAAAAAGTGTCCGCGCATTTTTATACGCCAGAATCGGTGCAGTAGCCTGGGAGCTTCGTGGAAGTAGAGACGGCGGTCATTAGCGCGAAATAGTTTGTAATTCATGCAGACAATATAATGAACGGACTAAACGCCTTTTAATTAGAGGAGCTGATATTCTGTCAAGGAGAAAAAAACTTTGTTAATTTCGAGTTTTTTCGCCGCTGCACAAGGATGCTATTTGCATGATTATAAAAGCGAAGGCAATTTATCGGGAATCGTATCGAGCTTTTATGAGAAGAACATCTTATAAGCTTATATTCGGGTGTGTTAATGCGTAATAATGGATTTGTACATTTGCGTAATCAGCGCTGCAGTTTAGGTGACAATTTATAGGTAAAGTTTGCTAAAGGTATAAGTATATGGCTCTGGAAGTTATTCGCGTTAAAAGTATTATAATTTAGATCAAGCTCGGCGTATGACAGGCGACATATTTCCTATCCTTTTTCGAATACTTTGGGATATTAAAGCTTTCACCTGCAAGACCTTTTATGATCTATTTTTAATAGCCGGTCTCGTGAATAATCTCGTAATTCTGTCGAGCTCAAGTACAGCGACGCGTTTAAAATTAAATTGTTGGCTAGGATTCGATCGATGTACTTGTCACAAAAGAGCTTTAAATCAAATGGCCCCGCAGGCAACAACACCTCGGAGTATAAATTCTTGTAGAAAATTGCATTACCATACAAAATTGGATAATTTTTCAAAAATTTTCTGGGTTCAACGAATAATTGAAGGATTGGACTAATAAAATAAAAAATTGTTAATAATATTACCATTTTCAAAAGTCGCTGAAAACAATTTTGAGTGTTGAGATGAAATATAAATTTTTTACGATATACTCGAGAGAGTAAATAGTTCCAATAGCAATATTTAACGAGTTGAAAAAAGTCGTTAAACAGTCGTATATGCGCAACTGGATCCGGCGCCTGTCAGCATTCGTCTGTTAATACTTCCATGTATTTCAAGTAGCATAGCAAATTGAATGAATACATTTTCTTTCACATTTCCTTTCCCCTTGAAAATATTTCCATATTTTATTATTGTCAATGCAAATTTATCTGCACAACATTTATGTGTCGCTGTTCCATTGATATTGTTTTACATGAAAGCTACATTGAATCCTGTGATGCCTAAAAGCCAAGGTGTATTACACAAGTTCAATAAAGTAATCCAAAATCCAACATTAAATATGTATCAGGATTGTCATGTTGAATTATGCGTATTACATGAATAACAAAAGGACCGCCGCTGAGAAAGTCATTTTTTTCGTGAGATAAACGTCCAAAGCCTTTAGCAACCCGACTTTCATGAAATATATATAAATCGTTTCAACCCTTATAAGCGTTGACGAAAGGTAAAAAAAAATCCCATATAGAGGTCCCAAATACATTATGCTCACAATATACAGGGTGATATATATATATATATATATATATACATGTAGGTAAATTTTGGCTAAATCTAGTAGACATGGGCTATACGTGTACAATATGCATGTATAGTGAAGTGTCCCTGACAGCTCCATACGCATGCGGAGGTATAAACTATGCCATCACGCTTATACGGGGTCATAGGTTGTCCAATTTACGAAGGAAATTTGGCTAAGGAAGCCGAGGTGATATGCAGCTCTCGTTTGTAGCGTGTATAAAAGAACGTTAACGACGGATAAAACCGCTTGTACTAGTTGTTTAGTGCAGCGCCGCTGAGACCTTAGAATTTTAACACCCAATCAAACAAAAAATCCACGTCCTATGTAATTACAAAAAAGTATCTTTTTCACCTTGCAATAATTACGTATTTTCATTAGAGAAACACGCACAGCCGACATTTAAAAATAATGATTCCCTAACTCTCGCGAATGTCGCACGTAACGTGTCATAACTCATCTCGAATGCAGAGCCATACGCCCTGTTGAAAAAAAAAGATCGCGCGCGAAAAACGAAAGAGTAAAAAAAGAGAGAGAATCACCAAAGCACCAGCCTCTCGCACGTATTATGCACACGTCGATCCTCTGCAGCTACACCTCTCTCTCTCTCTCTCTCTCTCTCTCTCTCTCTCTCTCTCTCTCTCTCTACATATATACCTCTATGATGTATACGCAAGTCGCACGTAAAAGCTCGCCGCGGCGTCGTTATGATGTTTGTCGATATGTAAATGCGCTTCGACGGAGTAGCCGAGCGCATATAAGTCCGCATAGCACGCACATACACCGCACCCCTTGCACAAACACACACGTATGTGCACGCGAGCTGCTTTTTAGTTTCCGTCCACGGTCGGCCCAAAAGCGGTTTTATAATGCTGTCGTATGTAGACACATCGTGCGGCTTCGCGTGACGGGGTTGAGTTTTCGTCGCCCGGTTGCGCGCGGCCTTGGCCGAAAATGAATGAGCGTGTTGTGTGGGTATATAACGCGACGAAGGTGGAGATGGCTTGCTGCGGCAGTGTTAATTGTGACATTAGCATAATTTTTGTTATTTTAGGCAGACCTACGATGTGGCTTACTTAAGCCTTGTGCGTGGAGTGTTTTTGTTGTGTAAAAAACGTAATGGAGAGTTCGCGTTATTTACATTTATAAGGGTATTTAATGACCTGTCGCGCGTCGCGGTGCAATGCTATTCCAGGATTTTCATATACCACGAGGCTCTAGGAATTGCTGACGGCTTTTCCCTGGAAATTCAGATAGTTAAAGGGAAATTTGAAGTTGATATGATTTGTCGAGATCGAGCGACGTTCAGGGGTGAGTCGAGATTTTGGGATTTGATGGACGTTCTTTAATGATCCATCGATTTTAATTTATATATTCAAAAAATTTCGCGCGAGAAAGTCAGTCGAGCATTTCGAATCTTTTCTATACCTGTACAGCAAACCATATGCGCTAACGTTCCCCCCGGTTCCCCAATTTCCATACATATTTCAGCTCTTTCACTCTCTCTCTCTCTCTCTCTCTCTCTCTCTCTCTCTCTCTCTCTCTCTCTCTCTCTCTCTCTCTCTCTCTCTCTCTCTCTCTCTCTCTCTCTCTCTCTCTCTCTCTCTCTCTCTCTCTCTCTCTCTATGTACGAACGAACAGTCACACGGGCATAAAGTTTTTTTGTTACGAACTTTTTTTTAGTTTTTGCACGTTTCAACGAGCCAAAAGAGACTCGGTTCTCAGGCATGCATGGCTTTGTACGCTTAATAAAGAATTATAATTTTCTTTATGATGGAGCTTTGAATAGCGAAAAATATAAGGGGAGACGTTTTCGTTTTTACTGATACGCGTCCAGTCTGAAAACTGAACTTTATTATGTTTTGCTTCGTCCGAAAGTTCATTTCGCGCGCAGAATGCGAGAGACACCTTGAATTCAACGCGTTAATTTTGCCTTGGTTGCGCAAAAAAGAGTGTATTGTTCCAAAATAACCAAAGTTTATAGAAATCCGCGAACAATTTATTTGCTTGACCCAACTCTCGAAAAACTTTTATTTACCCGGGATATTAAAAAGTCATAGAGGCATAAACGATCGAATATATATTCCGCGATGATTAACGCTCTTTCTCGCATGCGCGCAGCCGCGAGATATATCCTAAAATAAGACTGTTTACAAAAGTTTGAAAGCCCTTTAAAAAATGTATACACAGAGCTAATAATAGAACAATTCAATCGTACGGAAAGTGTTATATACGGCACTCGAAGAGTCCGAGCTTTTCTTGCACCTCGTTCTTCAACAGTCGTAATATATAGTATATTACAGCGAAGATTTATGAAGGATAAAAAAACACTCGCCACGCCTCGGGGTTATTATGCCAATTAAATTTAGAGTCACACACGCGAGCGTCAGAGCCACTCGTAAAAAGTCCCAGATTAATATATTAAAGAGTAAACTTTCGGATTGTAAATTCTATCCGCGCCGCGAAGAATCGGGGGCGTATAAATGTCTATTTCGTCTGCCTCTCATCGTTAAAAGATTTAGAGATCGGTATAAAGCAAGAGCGAGCCAGTCGGCTCGATTTGCTTACAAATAAATAACGTTTGATTGGCTTTAAAAATAGGAGGGATGAAAAACGTTATACGGACCGAGAGCGAGAAGAGCGTCGTATTCGTGTCAGGATCAATAAACAAAGCTGAATGAAACGAAAGAATAGTTTTGAGAATGCGATCTTTTATCGCTGAAAATGCAGTCGATTCGCTCATTAGTTTTTGTAACGAGAATTCGCGCCAGGTCGCATATACCCAGTAATTTTTGTTGCTACTGTTTGAGAGATCCGAGATTACCGAGAAGAAGCTTATTTTCACCAGTGACGCAACACGGTAAGCAAACGCTTATTGTTCGTCTAGAAAGCGAGCTGCACACGCGGCAAAAACTTTTATAACTATCGACGTCACTATTTTTTCGGGTAGTAAAAAGTTTCAACGTTGCTCTTCTTCTTTGAATATAGGCTTACGCTTCGAGCTTTAAAATCAAGTCATCAAAATTTAAATTTCCCAGTGATAAAAGAGACCTTTAGCACACACATTTATCAGCCGTACTACTGCACAGGGCGATTATAATGAGTTATCGAGCGCTCGGATTTCGGGTAAAACAAAATGTTGGTTTTTCATTAGAGCTGGTGGATGGGCGTGCGAAAGTTGTATCGCACACTATGATATACAGGTGAAAAATGCTTTGCGGTAAAAACACGACAGAACTAAAAGGGTCGCATCCCGAGACTAATAGAAAGTGTCGACCCTCGGTAAAAACTTTAGAACAGACTACTAATGATCGACTGCCCGAAAAAGTCCCAGCCGCGACATAGGACAGCCGAGTCAACAAAAAACGCAATCAATCATACGCATAGACACACGGTAAGTGAAAGTATAAGCAAACTCACCTAGAATGTGGCATACGGTGGAGAACTCAACGAAATTCGTGGCGAAGATGGTGGAGTAAGCGGACAGCAGCGCGAACACGTAGCACATGAGAGTCTTGCCGTAGATGTTCCTCAGCTCGGGTATGCTGGCGTAGACGAGGAAGGTGACGGCGAGAAAAGGCACCGACAGCACGTAGCCTATCCTCACGACGGTCGAGGTCTCCTCCTCCGGCACCGTTTGCTCGAGGCACACGATGACGGTCAGGCCGGTCCTGCCCATCTGTCTGTCGACGCAGAAGCGCTCGGCGCCGAGGAGCCCGGTGCTCTCCATGTACAGGCTGCCGTTCTCGTGCAGCACGTGCGCGTCCTCGGGGTACTTGTCGGGGTTGAGGTCCATGAAGACGAACTTCTCGGCGCAGACCTGCGAGCTGGGCTTGAACAGCGTGAACCAGTCGTGGATGGACAGTCGGCTGGTCAGCTGGTGCCTCATGCTCGAGGTCGTCCGCTGCGGGTCGAGCTTCAGCTCGTCCTGTGCTCCTACTCCTCCTGCATCGTCCGATTGACAGGGGTCGAGTCGACTGAGGCTGGTGGACAGGATCTCCCCGGGAGCGCAGCACTTGCGGAGACAGGGCTTCGGAGCGACGTGACAGACGCAGCCGCGGGTCCAGTTGCCGTCGTGCCAGTGACTGCCCACGGGGTAGGTCCTGTCCCGGTGCACCAGGTCGCCGTCCTCCTCCAGGCGGTACTCGTCTTCGGGGATGCCGACGGACAGCACTTCCGGACAAGGCGGCGGCTGCGGAGTCGTCGGGTTGATATCGTCGCACTTGTGACTGGGCAGAGGCGCGAGACACAGCAGCAGCAGGATCTGCACTTTGGCCGCGACGCACTTGATGGCCATCGTGTCGCGACGGGTTCGACTTGTTCTCTATCTCTAGGCGGGACGACACATGAGGACGGCTGCGTTGTTTGCTTCACGTGCGGCTCTGCAATTACTTACTCGCGCGCGCGAAAAAAGCATGACTTTTTATCGGTCGTCTTACCTACACGGATCTACGCAGTGCAGCAGGTGATTAAAAAAAAGCGTCGTGTAAAGCGCCGCTGACGGCGTGGAATTCGAAATTTACGACCTCGCGCGCGCGCTCGCGGCGGCCTTTAACGCTAATTGAAACGAAGACGAGCAGAGTATCCGAACAATTAAAGCGAGCTGCGCAACGCAACGTGTGTGATCCAGCCGACGCACGTCCCAAGCCTCTACTGCCGAGTGTAGCGGAGGAATTTTTCGACGAGGGGTTTGCAGAGAGAGCGCACGAGGTGCGCGCAATGTCGCGAGCGTCTATGCGTGTGTATGTACAGAAGGGGAGAGAGAGCCGGATTGCGCGTCGAAGCAACCGCCCCTAGTCGCGGCACGCGACTAACTGACACGGTGTGCGGGGATTTCGATTTTCCGCGTTCCCGCCAAAGGCACATCAGCATCTATATAGACGGGCATGCTCTCTCTCTCTCTCTCTCTCTCGGTACCTCGCGCGCAGCCACGTATATATAGCAGCTATGTGCGCGCGCGGTCTTGTGTATACACACCTATATAGGCTATAGGGCACGTGTGTACGGAGAAAGACGGAGAGAGCTGCGGGGAGTGTGAGTTTGAATGGGATAAGAAGGAAGTGGAAATGGAAATGAAAGTAGGGAAGGAGATGAATGGTGATTAATGGGGCACGAGCGATGCAAGGAGCTCGCGGACGCACTGACAAATGGCGCTATACCGGTATTGTTAGTGCCAGAAAGAACGTGCGCCTCAACAATACACGGGCGTAAGCTCGTTTGTTTTTTTTTCCGCCGGGAAAGATTGCATTTTCCAGAATAAGCTCGCGGCTAATCGCGAGAGAGAGAGAGAGAGAGAGAGAGAGAGAGAGAGAGAGAGAGAGAGAGAGAGAGAGAGAGAGAGCTGACGCCGTTGATCGTTTTGCGCGCGGAGCTATAATAATGCGCGTAATATGATCGCTTGCGATTGAGGGAAACGAGGGTGCGAGAGATGTTTTGTAAACTTGTGGCGGGGTTCTACTTTTTTCGAGGCGACGGAAATAGACGCCTACTTCGCTATGCACACAATCGCATTGTGCGATTATATCGCGAGAGGAATATGCTCGCACTGAGGTATTCGAAAACAGCAAAGCCGCACGAAAAGCGAATCACTGAAGTAGGTGTATATACACACAATAAACTTTCTTTCCTCGGTAAAAATAGCCGCAGTCGACCGCAGTCATTTCTCCTCTCGAATCGCGCGCTATTATATCTCGCGCCGACATCGCGCCGATAAGGGATACTATATGCGGGCTACTACTTCGCTCTTCCGGCGGTAGCGCGCCTACACTCTTAACTGTGCGCCGCCTCGCCGCGGAAAAGGACTCGGCTGCCGCTGCTACAGGCGCGAATTCGAACGGGCCGCATGAGAGTGCACCACTTGACTTGCGCGCCTTGATGCTACACTGCTGGTGTGCGATGTAGCGCGAGATCGACGTTACCGACTCGAGCTGATCGATGAATGCGTAGGTGCTCTCGAATGTAACCTGCAGTCTATTCTATATTTCAGGCAAACAATTGAGAAGGCAGGCGTTACAGCTCTCGCTCAGGAGTGCCGCAGTCAAATGTCATCCAGTATGGACATAATATGCCTGCTGTCAGTTATAAAATGAGCGGCTCAGTCAGCGACTGTGACTCACCTCTGTATATACGCTCCGAGCGCAAATTGTCTTGAAGAAAGTGTACAAGTGCATGTGCGCCACCTATCGTCACTATAACCAAAGTATTCAAACGGGAGGAGACAATTGATAAAGGCCGCTCCAAAAGCTTTTTTACTATAATATCATATTATATCACTGCAATTCATTCAATTCAAACTTGCCGCCTCGATGCTTGCAAGCATATTACTCGCAAACTCTCCAAGCGCATGCGCGCGCCCCGGGAGCTTTTTCTCTTGCGGATTTTTTCCCCTCTGAAATACACGCGAGAGGCAAGAGGCGGAGTGTGAAAGTTTATTGTGAAAAGGCAGAGCTGCTGGAGAATATATACACGACACACGTGTGCAGCGCGAGAGCAGGTAGCGGCGCGAACACGCAAACTACTTTTTTTATAGATTCTTTTTACGAGAACACTCGCTCGCTGCGGCTTATTACCGTAATTTTGTTGTACTCGCCGAGCCTATGGAAAAGCCGTAATCATGCTGCTGGCCTTTTTTTATAACGCCGCGGCTTTGAGTTTTATTATTCGCTACGTCCCCCGAGATTTCATATGCTATATTTTTCTAGAAATCGGTTCGGGGGTTTAATTGGGGGAGTATTACGCGATAAAAATTGCCCGGGTCCGTAAGATGTATGGTCCGCTTTTCTCGCTGAAACTCGCGGTATTTGCGTACAAGCGTACCGTGTAATTTCAAGCATGTAAAAAGTTCGTGTACAACTCGAATTTCTCACAACAGCATAGTATGGCATTACGCGAAATTTTTCTTGCATTATGTTTTTACGTCTCAATGTATATGCGAAGCCGCTTTGTTCCTTGGATTAATAAACGGCATGATAATTAGCAAAAGTAGTTTAAGGTCGTCGTGATCCGATTGATCTAGACAGTCGTCTCGTGCGGCAGAATGTTGCGAATCATGCTTGTTCCTGCTGCTATTTCTCAGAAGCTTTTCTCGACACTCCTCTGCTTGATGATGGATGACACTTTTCAATCTACGTAATGTAATTATGCAAATGGCGGTATAGAAAAGCTGAAACTTGAATCCATCCTCGAGCTTGATTGAACTTTCGATAAATTAAAGCGTGCGCGACATTTTTAAAGCTGCAAAAACTGTATAATAATATCGACATCGTCAAAATCGCATCTCGGTGATAAAACTTTCCGCAATTAAAACTGATCTGTCTGACCGAGTGACCCCCGCATGTCCCCCCTGTGAACATAATTCACGATGTTATTGCACTTATATCGAGTTATATAAGGAGTACATGCAGCATGTATGAGAATAAGACGTAATCTTATCAAGGTCTCGTTATTGGCGGACGTCTTTTTCTCGATGGTCGGATATCTCTTTGGCGAAAAAAAAATCTTCACCACCCCTCGAACATCATGCTATATAGTGACCCCCACGCTTCCTCGGTCAATTTGCTCGGAGATACACATTTGCGGACTCAGCTTCGAGTGGGGTCTCCGATTATAAGCGGCGTGGAAAATTTATCGACTAGACTCTGATGCAAATTCGCTTCGTTGCTATAATTGAGGTATTTTTGCGCTTAGCTACAGAGTTGGGACGACTTCCTTGAACAATGGGGTGTGTAATTGAGGTGTGAATAATTGAAGCTGTTTGGTTAGGACAATAGTACACTCTGTGGTATGGGATTGCATATAGCGGGTATACATTTAATGCGTAATTTAATTTATTAAATTACGCGCTTGCATAATTTTCACTCGAAGCTCGAGTGCATTTCGGAGAATGTGAAATTATTGTCATGCAAGATAATTCCAGCGAAGTATATGCTTTCCAATGAATGCGAGATATTGCGTAAACGTAAAAGAAGTATTTTAATATCTCCGCGTTTTTGATAGCTTTAACAAATGCCCGTTATTGCTAAATTTTTATTTTTCAGCTTCATCTTTTTCACTTATTCAGCGCGTGATATTAGACAATGTTTGCCTGAGATTGTAGAAACTCGTTCGGCGCTATAATAACAATGATCAAAGATTTTATCTGTCTCGCGCAGCCAAAACAGAACGCTTTCCTCCATCTCTCAATTCGATGTGCGGATGATTCGTGTGATGTCCGCCCTTTTTATACATCGACAAGTTTATTTTCGCGCCTTCGAACTTTCCGTCTATTTTTTCTCACCAAAAAAAATCCACCCCAAGTAATTACAAATTATGTGATATCTCTATACCTATAGATCAGTACAGAGAATCTATTCGTTCTATTTTTGTTTGCCGTCGTAGTAAACTCCTTCCATATGGTTATAGCTATGGGGAGAGCTCTTCTATTTTTGGTAAAAACAACAAATGAAGATATTCTTCTTAATCGCCAACCTGAGACAACTGAAGTTCTTTTTTTTGAATTCCGCGTGCATTAAAAAAAATAATTGTAAAAGTTCCAATTGAAGCAATAAACTTGATTGATACATGACACTTCTAGATAAAGTATTTCCTGAGTCTCTGCAGAATCTTTTATGAGCGAAGAACGTGCATTCAACAGATTGAAGACAGTTGAGCGAGTAGAAAATACTACGTCACGTATTTACCGAACAGAGGACTATGAATACTCTTGTAACAGAATGCAGTCAATCTTTTCGTAACAGAAATACTACGAATGACTGTTCCTATGCAGAGGATATGGGACACGAAGTGCCCCCCTATTCAGTTTTTCAATCGTGTAAACTCATGATGACGTTTATATTTTTGTGTACTTATCGAGGAAATACCCAAAGATCATTTTCATTTTTCATCTAGTCATTAATTTAATATTGTCTAAATATTTAGCGTTATACGTGTGAAAAATAAACATTATTTCATTTTATTATCGCCGCAGAGTACCTATGAGTCAATGCAAAGTAAATTCGTGCATATAAATGTGTTATAGCGCAAACTTTGAATTACTTCCAAGCACGTATTTCAAAGTCACGTATGCGTCTATAATGCATTCGTAAAAGCAAAGTCTGATACCATATTATAATGACTTCTCAGGAAATTGCGCAAATTAGATTCGGTCTAACTTAAATAAGAGCTAAGTACGCATGGTTACTTTTATTTCGAAAAATTTGTAAAAATAATTGTACTTTCTAAAGTAGACAAATTCAAACCGACATTAAAATTTTATTTTGATAATAAAAAATTCATCTTAAATATAATAAGTTTGGATAAACGCAATTTATAATTCTCTCGAGGATTACTGAAAAATGTATTACGTGAGAAACTACTAAACTCTTTTAAAACCAGAAGATACTAAAATAAAGAAGACATCCATTATTGGCTTTCAATTCCGCTGTAAATTTTAGTAAGCCCACGTGATACTGAAAGGGTGACTACATCGAAAAAGTGCAGTATATAATATACCTTTTACATTTAAGAACGTGGATGAAAACTAATAAACAAACAAAAAAATGTTAAAAATTTGTAATAGTGTAGAAAATGCAGAAGCTATAGATCTGTTCAAAGTGTACTTGTAAAGTGTCTTTTCTCGGAGTAATGTCTTAAATCTATCACTCTTAGAGACTGAAAACTGCAGTGTTCTTATACAAAGGGCGCGATAAACCGCAGGTCAAGCTATAAAGACCTCCGCCGTTGGCGTTCAAACGTCAGCTGTACACTATGGCTGTATGCGCGTGTGTCTGTGTAAATGTGCACGTTTGGTCCGTATAAATAGTGGTTTACCACACCCAGGTATAATAAACACGATGAACGTTCTTGAACAATCATCCGAAGACATTAGATAAAAGGCGTAAAGTGAGAGAGAGAGAGAGAGAGAGAGAGAGAGAGAGAGCGCAAATTTTTACAGCTCGTAATCAGACCCCACTGCGAGTTTAAATACACGAGGGAGTATCGCAGCAAAGTATAAATTGATTAAAGTACATGGCTGTGTAGAGCAAACTCTCGGGGGCGGCTCTCCCGATACTTTCGCCGATTACGAATGACGAGTAATAATCCAAACACACGCGATGATAAGATAACGAAAATATTTTTTTCGCGTCGATATTGAAAATTCGCAATGCTATCATCAAATTGGTATGTGTTATTTGTATCCGAGATGAAAGTAAAAAATCAATAATTGAATATAACTGCGAATTGACTTTATCGTGGGACATTATTCCAAGGTATTGGCAAACAGTCGCGAGAGTAAATTAGAACAGGAAATTTCCGAAATAGCATTGCGGTATTCGCTAAAAACTGCGATTTCGTGCCAAACCGCACAATTTGGCACAAAATGACGAACTATTGTTTGATAAACAAGCGCATACCTGCAAACGTGTTTATTCGCAGATATACCGCGGATGTGACATAAAAGTCTCTACATTTTATTTATAAATATTCACAGAACTGCACAGTATAACGAATTTAGAGCGGTCCATCCACAACAGTCACCTGCAATAGAAGAGGGACAGTTTTGTGAATTTTTCGCTGTCCCCGGAACGATCTGGCGTGGCGTCAGAAGGGCCTAAGCGTGGGTGTAAGCGTCATTCCGAAAGTGGCGCAAGTAGATGCGCCGTAAACTGCAGAGTAGCGATTTCAGAGCGTTATCCACCTGCCGAGACGTTCTCTATACCTGAGGTCTATAAGAACCAGTAGAAAAGGGACAGTTTTCGGTATTCCCTGGTAAATCAGCAGTAGATTCGATTCGAAAGCCTCAGTTTTCTTCGAAGCTTCTCGAGCAAACAACAACACCAAGAGTCTTTTCCTACTACGAATATCCATCAAGTCGAGTAGACTAAATTTGTCTACAGAGTAGTAAAAATAAAAATCGACGAGTGTTGCAAGCCGCAACCGAACAATAAAATCGTATTCCATCAACAAGCTCTCGGGCTATCTCTCAAACACGCGACAACCTTATCTCTGCGCTAATTTACGTAAAATAGCTGGCGCAAGTAACAATGTACGTACATCAGGCGATCGGAGAAGGGGATGCGCTGCATCAGTTCGAATACGAGCGTGTATTATGCGCGTTATCTTCAGAAGAAGAGGGCGAGGGAGAGAGACAGAGAAAGCCGCGCGCGATAAAATATATAACTCGGAGAGCGTCGGCCACAGGAGTCACAAGTGCCCAGTCGGCGATCTCGTGAGCATCGCAAACGTGTGTGTTGAGTTTTTTCCACTGACGCCGCCGGCCGAAAACAACGATGCTGAGAAGTGCAGTTTGAGCCGCAGAGTGAGCCGATGAAAGTGAACGAAACGGAATACCGCAATACTGAGTGAGTAACAGTTCGCTGCTCTGCTTTTGAAAGGACGGACGCGTGCGTTATTCAACAGGTTGTTTTGTTAGTTTCGTGGATTATTTCACGTGTTTTTGCATTATTAACTTGCGTTTTATTTTGCATTAAATATTTGCACTCTGTTTAATAGTCCTTGGAGTTAAAGAATTTGTTAGATAGTAATTGTAAAATCTAAGGAGTGAAAGATCGTAAATAGCAGTTTCGAATGTTGTGCAATTTTGCACGCAAATATAAGTATAGCCTGTAATTCAATTATTTTCTGAAGATACAATCATATTTGCAATTGCATGCAATCTTTTCATTTAAATATATTTATTGCATAAAGGGTATAGTTTATCGTACAGATAGAATATCATTCTTTCAATCTCAAATTTTTTAACGTTCAGCTTCTCGACAACATTGTTGCATTCACGACTCGACATAGTAAAAAGTAACCCTAGCTCCTTTTTTTGGCAGGTCTACAAGAGTCCAGGATTAATTTCTAATCGAAACCGGTTTTGCGAGTTTTGGAGTACAGCAGCAGCAGCAGCAGCAGCAGCAGTAGTAGAGCGAGCGAGATAAATTTTTTCTCCCTCGACAAAACGACGACTATAATCACCAAGCTACTCTGGGACTGCCCCCTTGCAATTTTCGAGAAAATGACGAAGGGAAAGTTTACACGGGAAACCTCGAGGCAAGTATAGCTTTTTGACTTCTTCATCGCTTGTGTCCCTATACAATTTTTAGTTTGATTATCTATAGCTTATATATATATATATATATATATATATATATATATTGATCTATAGCTTTGAGCTGTATAGTATACATAATAGATGTTTAATCGTCATAGTTCTATACGAATAATAAAAACAATCCTCTTATTGTTCACTACTCAAGTACAAAATTGCATATACGACATAAGCATTGAAAAAAATCCAAATTGGCTCGATCAATACCTATCATGTTAATTCATAAATCACACGTCCAGCATCTTTTCGCGTAATCAGTATGAATAATCGGAGAAAATTAGATCGCCATTTCCCATTAATGCTTTAATCCCCGACCGTAATGAGAAAAAATTACAAATGATTGCGGAAGTTCTCATTGCGGTGAAATATCGAAACCGATAAATTCAAACAATGCGATTATCGGCCTAACACAGTTGCGCATCTGAATCTCGTCCTAATGGATCGAAAACTAGAATTAACTGCTTTGTTTGTCGAGTATGTAAACTATCCGATGATAGCTGCTCAATTACACTTTCACTAATGGTTCAATCGGATCTCATAAAATTATGCTGCAAAGACGTCTTTTGATATTATTATAGCTTTATCATTTCTATTTATAGAAAACGTAAGGATGTAATAACATTGAAATCATATCAAGTTTTAAGTTGAATGACTAGAACCCGTATTAAAGCATAACTCGATCGAGATCGCCTTTATCGAATGTATAGGAGTAGGTTGCCCGTATTCAGACGAAACAGCTAAATGCGTGCAAAAAAAATTGCTCATTCAACGGAAAACCTTATATGTTGCAACAAGATTCAATAACTTGTATTTCCCCAAATTCGTCATCTCACCCATTAAAAGTACAATTACTTAAAGGAAACTCACGAGTTTTCAAAGATCTCAGAACACTGCGCTCCACATATGCGCGTGCGACGTACTCGCACATTCCCCCGTATCAATAAATACCAAGTTATCTTTAGAAACTGTGCTAAACGTTTATCAGCCGTTCGCAAAACAGTCTCTAGCTTACAATACCGTAAAATTAAATTATAACTTCGATACGGGCATTCTTCAACCCAGTATGTATAATTGCGCATACGCGTTACCATATAGCTATACTGCACATACGATTGTGCCAATTAGTACAAAACCGATATACAATACCAGCTGCATCCGCTGCGCAGTTTCGCTATAATCGCATTGTTCTCTAAAACGCACATCTAAATAGCGACCCCCGCTCATCTCGACAACGAAGTCGCGTCTATAATCTCCCGAGGAAATCGCTAATAATCGATACGACATGTTTGTCAGCGACAACAGCCCGCGTCGAATATAAGGAAAGCTCTCGAGAGCGTCGATCGGCTGCACACGCGATGTATAAGTATTTTTCCCAATGACGAAAGCCATGTCTCTTAAACTCCGCTGTGTATTATATATCGTTATCAACGATGCGTGTGTGCGAGTGCGCTGCGCTCGAGAAATGACATGACCCCCCCGGGAGCGAATTAATAAGAGGCTTATCATCGCGAGCGCAGCGCGCACGAGATAAGCGACGTAAGAACACGCGCTGATGTGCCTCGCCGCGCGAGAGTATTGTAGATCGGCCGACTTATATAAGTTTCTTTCGCACCGAGCCCATATTTGGTATCCCCTCGCGTGCTTAGCACTGATAGAACGTGACACTGAAACTGCCGCAAGTGTGCTATCGCGGCTCCTTACACATTACTCTACAGGGGGGTTGTCGTGTTTGATACTGTTGGGTGCATGAAAAAAATAAATTTTGGTATTTATTATTTTCCGAAACAGCTGGCTATTACAGCGACGCATAATAGCTAAAAAAGTAAAAGTTTCGCCGCTGCAAAAGGACTCCGGGCAATTTCATCGAAACGCTCGGAGCACCGGACGCAGCACTTTTGCTCAATTTTCCGCGCGCGCGTAATTAGAGAGCCACGCACACGCACACAGCGCAGGCCATCGCAGCAGAGAAAGAAGCGTAACGCGCCGGCGATACCCCCTATCTCTCGCGAAAGCCGACGCCGCCAGAGCATCAAAGCTCGAGCGTGCGCGCGCGTGCGATAAATCTTTTTCGAAGAATCGGCCTTTTGTTCCTATATATACGTTCTTCCCGCGTCTGCGCAAACTCGAAGACGCTCGCTGCTCTCGCAGTCTCGGTTCGCGCGTGTCGCAACACAACGAGCCGTTATATATATATATATATATATATATATATATATATATATATATATATATATATATATATATATATATATATATATATATATATATATATATATATATATATATATATATATATATATATATATATATCTGTGTGTATGCAGAAGAACAGACTGGCTACTGTTATACCTATACACGCACGCGACCTATACATATAGCTCGAGAGCTGTTGCGAGAGTACACGTGACCCGTCACATGGTTAGCGCGCTCGCGCAAAACACTTATCGAACGGAGAACCGTGTCCGCGTCGTGGCGATCTCTTCTGCTATTGATACTTTGTATATTTGCCTGATTCGTAGCTTCTGTGTGTGCGTGTGGGCTCTTCGATGTCCACGAGATAATCGTTATACGTGTAGTACAGTCCCATTGAAGGCAAGTACCGTATACCCCATTCACCGAATCACACGCGTTCTCCACCAGATCCACACTCCCATTTTGGTACCGCTCATTGATCGTCCCTCTCCCATCGATTCACTCGTTGATGCAACTTTTCCATGGGATTCACCGTCTCGACAAAGGGTTTATCGATCGATCGAGGGTACAGGTTCCGCTCGAGCGACACGACAGTGAAAATATTATATCTGTGTAGAGGCGACGGTGCTATGCAGCGTGAGAGCTCAAGGTCACCGTCGGCTGCAGCCGCGCTGTGCACTGCAGCCTGTCTATATCTGTCTATCTATCTAGCGTTGCGCGAATTAAAGTATGACCCAGTTTTGATGATTTGCATTTTCCCAACCGATTGCTCCTAATGGTAGAATATGAAACCAGCTTTCGTTGCTCGCCGGCTTACTCGAGCTTGAATGGCCTTTTAAGGATATGTATAGAGGTTCTACTCGCGTGCATGCATACAGCCGTTATATGCGTACAACTTTTACACTGCGCTGGGATATAACGTAATGTTTCGCGGGTTTTACAAATCGCCTTTATCGATCGATGAATTTCTTTGTCTCGACGATTGCAATTATTCATTCATTCAAAAATGAAAATTATGCTCGTAAAAAATTTGGAGATACGCCAAACAAATGCACTAAGAAAAACGCCAACTTCATCGCGATAAGAGAAGATGAAAAAATCTGCGAATCAAACACGCGATAAACCGAGATACCGATCTGCAGTTGAACAAACATCGAAAGCATATACAATAATTATTCGAACCCACGCGAAGCAGCAGCAAAAAGAAAAGCCGCACGATCCAGTAAATAACCGCGGGAAGAAGCGCCGAGTACAATTGAACGATTGGATATAGCGGCTCCCCACTCCCGGATCGTTTACGCACACGCGAGAGTATAGCGCGACTTGCCGCTCGCGCGCGCGGATGACGAAAAGCCCGAGCGTTTTGCTAGCTAGTAGTAGTCAAGCCTCCGCCACCTCCTGCGGCAAGTCGTTGTTATCACGCCGCTTTATCCTATCTTTCGCGATTCTCCCGATCGTCGCCACGATTTCACCGACATCGCTACCGATCATCAGGCGTCTGCTTAACGATTTGCGCTTCTCTATTTCACGCAATCATAACAATTACAGGATGGCGAACCTCGATGAGGTCAAGATGGTGTGGGGACTGGCTGACGCCGTCTGCTTCGATGTTGACTCGACGGTGATCCAAGAAGAGGGCATCGACGAGCTCGCCAAGTTCTGTGGAAAGGGCGAACAGGTTGCCAATCTGTAAGTATACTTTGATTCTCTGATATGTCTTTCACTCGCGCGAGCATCCGGATGTGTCCATCAGACCCGTTTACGCTTATGTTGGAATTTAATACATGCGATTGATCAATGTACCGTTCATCGAAAGTACCATTGTTTACCCTGGTAGAAACGTTAACGGTTAATAAGCTAAGTTTTGGGCCACTTAGCTAAGTTGTGGTTAACAATTTAAATAAATAAGAGTTTAAACATTATAAATGCATAGATATACACATTAACTCAAGATAAAACAGAACATTTGCTTGAAATTTGTCAAATGACTGTTACAATCCAGAAATTATAGAAAAATATCTTGCAATCGTGAAAAATCCAAATATTTGTAATAAAACATGCAAACTTTTAATGAAGGAAAAAAAGGAAAAAATAATTTTTAACTTAAAAATAATACTGTGTTGGTATAATAGACGCGCATCACTAAAATATTAGCAATATTTTGCTTTATTTTTTTACATTCAAATTTGATAATAATGGTCTACTGAACTTAACTTTTTAACGGTTTTCACTCGTTAATTTTCTACCATGGTACTTCGCATGCATATATCTATGAAATTTTGAAGCTTTTATGAAGAGGGTTATCGATTGATAAAAGAAAAGATTTGAATCTCAAGAAGCGACTAGCGAAACCCAGATCAAGTAAGATACATTTTAATCGAGTAAACTTATCGTTATCTCTCGATAAAAGTACTTGTCAAGTGTTTTGCATGGCAAACACTTGTCAAAAAAAAAAAGATCTTGAAAAATAGGATTTCAAATCGACCAATTATAACGAGCAAAAGGTGGTTAATTGAAATCGAAAAAAAAAACCAGCTCTATAGCTAACGTAACAAGTACAACAACAAACGCGCAGGTACACAAGTAAATAGATCGCTAGCGTGAAATGGTCAACACAGCTGATCAGATAGAACACATACATGCATAGTACTTGGCACAGCTCGATCAGGCTATAGCTCATCTCGACGACACGCGCGCATGTAAGTTTTGCGCGATGCTCAGGCGATTTCTCGCTTAAAATGTTGTTTGATCGAAGGAAAATGTGTATCCGAGCGGTAAGGTGCTCAGTGATTTATGCGTGTTTTTCAGCGAGCGTATAGAATCAACTCGAAAGTTAAGTATTCTACTCTCTCGTCTGGCACGCGCGCCAGCGCTCTCGAGGGGGGCCAATGAGAAGTGGAAAAAAACTGATGCGAGGAATAATCGATGTTTGTACCACGTGCGGAACTCGCATATACGTCAAAGAGTCGAGATTTCTGCTGCTTTTTATTTTACGATTCTGCGCTGTCTGAATTTTTATGATTATACATAGAATTGCAAACAGTATTTTTTTCAAATTTAAATTCATACGAGAGTCCATCGAAGCCACGAGAACAACAGGCTCAAAAACGCAAACATCGACAATAGGAAAAAACAATATTATTATCAACGCGAAATAAGCCGCAAACCGACCAACGGACGTCATGAAATGGAGCAGAAGTACGTCCGTTACAAACGTGTTTGTTTCACGTGGCGCGATGGCCTTTAAATTACGTCAGCGCGTACAATATTGCTATAGGTCTAAACGCGGCATTGTTATAATCGTCCAATCGACCGATCGTGCAAAAGTACAAAACAACTCGAAAATACGAGTATCACATTTCTCGATAAGCTCCTACGTTAGAAAACCGCAAAGCGAACAAAAGTTGTTGTCTACTTCGATTAAAAATTTAAATTATCGACTTTAAACTCGCTATAAACGATGTTTGCAACAATAGACCGATTGTTCAGTCGCATAGATCGGAAAAATAACGTCGATGATGATCCAGTTGGTAACAGAGAAATCGGCATTTCGTCATGCAATTTTTTCTCGAATACTGATCGATCGCGTGCAGACTGTTGCAGCAGACAGCAAAAATATTTCTTCGCATAAATCGTACATCGATATCCCGCGTCCGGCGAACCGTAAAAATAAAAGAATGAAAACGTGAAATCGGCGATAAACCGGCTCCCGTTGAACTCGTTAAGAATTCCTAACGTAAAAAAACCGCGCTTCCAATTCTCGACCTTCCCGCTCTTCCAAAAATACCTCCGACACACCGACGGATATCACTATTCTGAAATGGCAGCCTCCGCGCGAAGCCACCTCGCTTTTGACAAAATAACAACTCTCGCGCGAAATCATTGTCCGATAAGATGCGATCGCTCGCGAAAGGCAAAAAAAAGAATATTACATCTGCCGCGATAAAGCCAATACAGATGACCGCAATTACACGCGCTCGCGGCGTGGGAAATCGGCGCTTAAGTATATAGCGAAATGGTTTCGGAAATTTTTCGCCGACATCGCAGCCACGCGCGTGACGTAAGCGTCGAAGGCTCGAGCAAAATAACATGCAGAGAGAGAGAGAGAGAGAGAGAGAGAGAGAGAGAGAGAGAGAGAGAGAGAGAGAGAGAGAGAGAGAGAGAGAGAGTGAGAGAGAGATATTGGCGGGGGGCCGTTAAAATATGTGCACGTATGCGCAAGAGGCTCGTACGATCTTCGCGATGACTCGTTTATCGAGCGGGTCAACAAACCGCTGATGAATCTTTAATCTGTGCTCGCGCCTCTCGCCTTTTGAATTTCTACGCTGCACGTGCGCGAGCGGGGCTATCCCCAGACTCGTTCGATCGGATGATAAATATCCGCTTGACGTGAAAAACAATTCTCTGACAAATATTTTCCATCGAGCCTATTGTGTTCTAGAACTTCTCGATGTTTATGAAGTTTGGATTGCTTTGGATTTTTCAAACTTTCCGGTGTACCTATACGCTACTGTTTTTCAATAATTCACAACCTTTTTTATCTCTGATGAGAGCTTTGTTCGACATATGGCTGATGCGGGCAAACGTCGATCTTTCAAATAGTAACAGAATGCCCGATCGTCCCAGTGATAAGCTTTTCCCAGATGGATATGTCGAGCGTTATCGCGCACTTGATCGGAAATACCTGAACATTTGTTTGGCTCAGGAAATGAAAAATTTGTATTTCACATGCGAATTTCGTGTAGAACACTTTTATTTTTATCTATAATATAGCTGTATATAGTTGTACGCATACTGGATTCGTGAATGGACTTAAACTCTATTATATATATATATATATATATATATATATATATATATAAATCGAAACAAATACAAATATCTAGATTTTGCTTTTGCAAAATAAATGTCTAATAACAAAGTTACTCGAGTTGCGGACATATACTTAGTAAAAATCAATAACCATTATGCACAAATACATTGTTACATATATATATATATATATATATATATATATATATATGCGAATGGTACAACACACTAAAAGACAATATTATATATTAGTGGCAATATACAAAAATCTTAATGTTGAATTATTCTTTCTTTTATTTCAGCACAAAGCAAGCGATGCAGGGCAACATGACGTTCCAGCAGTCGCTGACAGTCAGGCTCAACATAATTCAGCCGAGCCTCTCACAGATCAAAGAATTCCTGAAAACACACCCACCAAAGCTGACGCCCGGCATTAAGTAAGCCTAAATATTCAGTTAATCGCTCACTAATCCCGGCAAGGTAAATGTCTCGGTCACTGACGCTCCTCCGGTCGCTGATTTATGCGCGTGTTATTCGAATTTCCAATGACTATATCGCTGATGAATAATTTCACTCGACTCGATTGGTTAAGTTTAGATTCCCTGCTTTTCTTTCTCAAATCAACCTGTTTATTTGTACAGAAGTCAAGTATAATACTATGAATAATTATCATCACTGATGGCTTTGAATAATTAATTATGTTTTGCAAAATAACTGCTCAATAAATCTGTAAACAGTATGTTATCTTTAAATGACGATGAATCACAAATGATGATTCAAGGTTTTCATTCAATATGCATTTAGTATCGAAGGTGTAAATTAGAAACATGAGTAGACCCTTTTTTGACTTCTTAGCGACAAATAACAGATCACGCGATTAATTCGAATAACGTAAAAATTGTTCGCAACGTCAATGACAGAAACGCTATTTACCTCTCAACGACAAAATTTCGCAACTAATCGACACAAATTCGAATTTTCAGATCTTTGGTACAGACACTGCAAGATCAGAAGAAACAGGTCTACCTGGTCTCAGGCGGTTTCCACTGCCTCATTGCGCCTGTTGCTTCGCAACTTAATATACCGCAAGAAAATATTCGCGCCAACAGACTTAAATTTTACTTTACAGGTAAGCATGCTTGATTATACAAATGTCGTTAATAACGTCAGACTTGCTTTCTATAAAAATCAACGAGCGAAAGTGCTTAATCGAATGGAATTTTTCGTTGTAGGAGAGTATGCCGGCTTTGATGAGAACGAGCCCACATCTCAAACTGGCGGTAAAGCCGAAGTCATCAGACGATTGAAGGAAGAAAAAGGTTTCAAAACCGTGGTTCACATTGGTGATGGAGCCACGGATTTAGAAGCTTGCCCTCCAGCGAGCGCTTTCATCGGTTCGTATAACAGAGCCTATTTAACTTTAATCTCTTTTGCTGATTTTATTAAAAATATCTTCGCTGTTTATGTAAAAGCGAATAATAAGCTGCATTAACAATTCAATTACTTTGATATAAAAAAGTCTTACTTTCTAGTAAGTTCTATAGAGGGGACGAACGATGAGCCAAAAAGATTTCATAATAATAAGCAGTGATACTTGATTCAATGTCGAATGAACTAATGAAGAAACTCATTTGTTGTTGCAGGATACGGAGGCAACGTCGTGCGAGAAAGCGTAAAGGCTCACGCGCCTTGGTTCATTACGGATTTTAAGGATCTAGAAGCCGCTTTGTGAGAAGAAATAGTGTGAAATGTTCGAGAGAATATTGAATGCGTGTTGAGAAAATCCAGAAAGAATATTCAACAATATTTTTCAATGGAATGACTATTTACAGAATATTTTTGTGTACAGAGGTGTAAATATTACTGACAGTATTTTTGAGATAGTGACATTGTTACAGAGAGATGCACGATGGCATCGCACGTACTGTAAGGTCGAATATTTTGGCGAGTTCGAATTTTTAATGATTGTTATCAAAAATACCGTGTGCAATAACGATTTTTTGTACGAGAGTTACATAAAATACATTTATGACGCTAAAACCACGTTAATTTCATTGACTCCCGCTTATGAAACAAAGTAACCTCTTATATTTATTTTATATATTCACTCGACTGCACTGATACAATGTACAAATTGTAACGTAAATCGTTTCTCTTTTTTATTTTACAAATGACATGCACAATTAAAAGATTTGTGTAAATCACCAACTTGTTGACTAAAAATACAGTTTAATAATAAAAACAACTGCAACGTTCACCTTTTGTAAAACCCACAACGTTGCGTACTATTAACTATCACCAGTCGAAGCATCTCGTTCCTTCTTCTTTTGATCTATCCACGCTTCTATCTTCTTTTTGAGATCAACATCCGGTTTGACCATGTCCATCGTTAGCGGGGATCGGTTGAATGGATCAGTTTGGTCACTCAACAAGTGCCTAAAATAAGGAAAAAAATACGTTCAATCACTGAATTGTGAATTTGTTTTGTAAAAACATTTTACTGTACTAATGATTGAACCAAAACAATCGATACCTTGCTATCGTCTGGCGATCGACAACGGTTTTCGACGATGGCAGTATAACGGGATCCATCATCAAAGTGGACATAATAGGATCTAGGAAATCGTCTGGAGCATCGACCAAAATTTCTTCCTCTTCCTTCTTTTGAAAGGCCACTTTTTCTACTTTCTTCGCAAATTCATTTAAATCGCCCAATATTCCCACACCACCGATTTTCACTACAAAATATTAATAGAGATTGATAAAACTTACTCTAATTTTACGAAGGAATTCTATAAATATTTTTTCATTGTATTTACCCAAGACACCGTCAGCTAATTTAAACAATTCGGGACTATAAGACCTTCCATCTTGTGACACAGCAAGTGTAAAGTTTTCGTTTTGACTTAGATTTATATAGATTTCGCATATGTTTAGAACAAGTTTGGCTGGATTAAAATCGTATAAGTCTTTTTGATCTTTGATCTACGAAAACAGAATCATTACCGAAAGTATAGTGTTAGAACGTAATTCCTTATGCTCTACCGCCTGGACTATTTCACTATTCGTATTCACCTTAAGATTTTTCTGATTTGGACCAACGAGTTGTAGAAGTAGATAATTCAACATCGAGGCAATTCGATCGACCATAGTTGGATGGCAAAATATGGATTTTATTTCAGAAGTTAGTATTTTTAACGTCTGTATTGTTTCCCTTCCTAAGATATTATCAAATCTAGCAATCATTCCAATGTGTTCGAGATAGTAAACTTGCTGTTCTCTTTCTTGTTGAGAAAGTTTATCCCATTCTCCACTCTCTCTGACAAATTTAGGCCACGCATTAAAATTAGGATTAAAAAGTACATAACATCTTATGAATTCAAAATAATTACCTTGCGTTGACCATTTGCCTCAACTGCGCAATATTTGAAAGTGCATCGTCCAACAGAAACACAGCATCATTCATTAAAAGGTTGACAAACCTTAGAAACAGAGGTGGTTGTACAGCTTCCATGTTGGCCTCTGCTTCTTGCGCTAATTGCCTATGCAATTACAAATACATTTATATTTATTTCTAATAAAATTACTACAATTTACAAAAATAGCAGCTGTACTAACTTAAAATTATTTCGATGTTCCGGTATTTTCCACAAATAGGCCATCACTATATACATTGGTCGGCGATAGTTAAATTTTTGTTCAAATTGAACATTTTGACCAGTCATCTCGATACTAACAAATACGTGCAGTAAGTTTGGTACAATCTATCGAAAAAGTAATTCGTAGCGTTATTAAAAAGTTATGTAAAATGTAAACGATTAATTATTAAAAATTTTCGTACTATTTGCTTATGTGGATGAGAGACAAAAAGTTGTTGTCTATGGAATGTTCCAAGAGTTTGTGGAGACTGACTATTCGCTTCATCATTATTTGGTAAAAGAGCTTCAAGTCCCTCTGCCAAGCGAGCACGTAAATGCGGATTGTATAGTCGGGTTGGAGATTCCATTAAAGCAGTTACCTAAATAGAAAATTACTATTACTTTCTAGAAATTTTATACAATTTTAATTTCCAAATTCAAAATAATCTTACCTCTGTTAAAACAGGATTTAAAAAGTTTGGGCCCTGTTCTTCGAAAACATTAGGACACCATCGTCGAAGAAAACATAAAAAGCTAATGGTATTTTCAACTACGAATTCGGGAATACACCTGTGCAACAGTAGAAAATTTTTTCGTAATATTGTTTATAAACGTATTTCTAAATTTCACATTTAACACACACCTCAGCATTTTAGGAACTGATTCAGGTAAAGGGAATGTAATGGGTTTATATTCATTAGGAGCATAATTGTCTTGATTCAACTCGTGTGGCCTTACATCTACATTTACTTGCATCAACCAGTAAGCAGTTGCAGCATGAAACTTTGCCAACAAACTAAGCAATTCAGGCGTTAATAAACTTGCCCTGAATGTTAAGTACCTGAAAGTCAACAGTTATTCATTAAATATATAGTTTTTATCTGAGAGATAAAATCTGAATAGTATATAAGTTTTACTTTGTCATTTCAGTTTCCATGCTTCGAGATATGTATTGGTTGACCTCAGCATTACCACCAAATTGACTATCATTGTATAATCTCTGTATTCTAGCTAAATCTTGACTTATTCTACAAAAAGCGGCAGTTAATTAGTAAACTTTTTAATTCGCAGAAATAGAATAAAATTTGAAGAAATATTTACTTGAACAGCTTTTCTAGAATTATGCGGTATCCAAGATCGAGAGCACGATGAGTTAGAAAGAAACATTCTGTGACAAAATTAAAAGAAGTGGCAACTGGGCGTGTTTCTCCCTCTGCTGCTGGAATTAGACATGTTTGAGAATGCATTCCTTTCATGTGTAAGCCTCTCTCACGACTTTCATTTTCATCCTTAGCCTGAATCAAATGATAATACAAATATTGCAATTAATTATGAATGACTGTGTGATTGATGTAATTTTATACAAGCAGCACAATACTTCAGCAGCACAATATGTTGGATCCACTTTTAAAATCTTGGTATCATTTGGTTTTGAACAAAAGGGTTGACACAACCTCAGCAACACATTTCCTAAGTTAAGCATAAACCCATCGGATACTGTTGTAAGATCAGCTACACCCATGTTATTATGTGAATTCCATAATTTTCCGCGACTCGCATTACTATTTAAACAGTCTCCTAACCATAATAGAGTCAAATGACGTGCTTCACGTGAACATCTGAGCAAACTATGGAAAACTTTATGCATTGATTCACTCAGTGCATCCAATGCAGTCCAGATATTCCCATCGACTGCTGAATTTTGCTAGAATAAAGAGTTTGTAATTTAATTTAATATTTGATAAGTTAAGCACATACAAGTTATATCTTTTTATTTTGCTCTACCTGTTCAAATGGCTTGTCAAAGAAGTCATACGGACCATTTCCTGTCTTAGGGAGACAGCTCAGACTCAACAGAGCTCCTAATAATGTGTCAGCATAAGCTTTACCAACTTTACTCTTGACACTGCTGTGTATAATGATAAGTTTTGCTAGAGGTTCAAACGAAGCAAACGTTTGTAAAATACAAAACCAGTATTGTTTAAAAAGAAGAAGATTACTGCTGGCAGCCTCTTTATGAATGACATCTAGAATTGGACTAAAAGCTGTGCTTATAACTTCTGCCTCAGAACCTTCATTTTCTGAGCATAAATTTTCGACTATTCCACCAATAAAAGATGACAGTTCAGAACCAACAATTCCTCCATTCATAAATAAAGATACAAACTGTGTATGTACCTGCATAAACAAATATTTTGAAAATAAATAAAACTGCTTACAAAATATCAGTAACTTATGAAGATAATGATGACATAAAAATTAAATACAAACCTCTTGATCTACAAAAAGAGCTGGTTCTTGCAAGGCAGTGCTTATATCACGCATAATGATCTTTCGTATATTTTCTACTGTATCATAGGAACCATCGCTAACTCTATATCTTTGCAATCGACAGTAACTTTCAAATAGATATGGTACAATTTCACTTTGAACTACATGACTGTCTAAATCTTGACCTTTGGTATTCTCCTTGGATATTAACATAGATTCAGGTTCTGATAGCAACAGTCTTTCAAATATTGCATGTTCTACAGAGTCTGTATCAATAAACACTAACTGTCTCGTTGGCTTTTTTCTTTTCTCATGATGCAGTGTTATTCCAAAAACATCAGCAATCAGTTCATCAAGCCGTTCATCTTTACTGGACTCATCAGAATTCAAAGTGGCTTTTACATTTTCGTTCTCCTTATGGATTTGCTGTATGGATTCCTCCTCGATGTTTGTACTTTCATTGATAGGCTTGTTGACAGCTACTTCAGCTGGAGCAGAAAAAGTTGCTGTGTCGTTGATCGTTGGTAAAAGCAATGCAGCAAATGGATTGCTATTTATTTTGTCGCACATCTTGCTGATTATTCTTTAATTTTTAACGATTGTCACAACCATTGAATCCTGAAAATACGTGAAAAAATGATACGAAAAATTTCTTCGAGGTTATGACTTGGCTTTGAAAGGTGCAGAAAAGAGTTACATGACAAGTGTCGCTCTTGCAACGGGGCTACAAACTGCGTAGGTTAATCCAACACTTTCATAACAGAAATCAAATATACATCAGATGTACCTTCAAACGTCAATTGACTTTTAATGAGTAGTATTGTAGCTAGCACTGGTAAATATAATTCATTTATTTAGTCTTTTTCTCAATTTTCTTTACTTTGCACTAAAATTTTCTGTACATTTCTTGCAAATTAACAATCACTTCATATTTTTACAACGAATAGAAGATTAACTGCATCTCGCAAACATATTTACATCAGTTTCCACACTTTCTATTTTTTCCTTGGGGCTGTTATTAAAATACCTACACACCTTACGGCTTACGCTAGCGTCAATGACGCTATCAATGTGTCATCGTCAGTCGTCAGCTCAGCTGAACTTGAGGCCGATAATATAGGGCCCTTTCTTTATCGCAAATTTTTTTTAATAAAAACTACCATACAAAATTAAAAACGTTTATTCATTATTTTACAATCTTTGGACATCATTACAGATCTTATCCATAATTTATTACCAACATCTAATCGTACAATGTTAATAAATACTTAAATAAATCAACGAGTAGCAAACCTTCAACTTTAATAAGCTATATGGCAGCAACTCCAATTGACAATTTTACTAAATCTAATGGACAAAGTACTTGCTTGGCAATGAGTATAATTTTATAAAACGAGCATTACATCAATGTATGTACAGTCAAAAATCTTAAACTATACATTAAGTCAATTATAAAAAAAGGGAAATTCAATGAATTTCAATCATTATGTTTATCACAGAAAACATGCAAAAGGTGCACTTTAAAAAGTGCGTTTCGTAACAGTATTATAAATTAACATCAATTAATCTATGCATAGTTAAAAGATACTGTGAGGCACTAAGTTGGCTTTATTGTTACTTTTAGTGCAGTATCTTTTTCTTACTGATAATTGATTTGTAAAGAAATTAAAATAAGAATGAGAGAGCATGTTCACCGCCATGGCTTGCGCACTGCACCAGCACTTGTACTTCTCTTAATACCTTGATCTAAAATACAAGAATATTATATTTCAGTCAGTATAATTGCATCTAGAATAATTGAAGAATGTCACTCATATCTGAAGTATACGCACTTATTAGACTAGTTGTTGTTTTTATCCTTTCCTTTGAATTTGAGGTCCATGTTTGACATCTGGTTCTTGCTGGGCAAGATTTAGACATCATCGAACTTTGCATACTTGAATACACACCCATTCTGCAAATTTGAACGAATGAAATGATAAACTATTACTTTGTTTGTTTACAAAATTACAATATTATATTTACTAAATTATTTTAAAAAGTTATAACATACTTGTCATGTATTTTAGAAATAAAAAAACACAGAACTTTTTCAAAAAGTGAACAAAAATAAAATTATAAAAGAGGAAATTTTTCAAATACTTTTGATAGTTTGTTTATTTATGAAATCTATATGTGCATGCTATTAAACTTAAAGTAAACTAAATTTTCTACAAAATTCATTAATCAGATTCATACTCTTTCAGTTTCTTTCTAGCAAGCGTACGTTGAGTTGCAAATGAGTAAGAGCGAGCAGAGCTTGGTCTATCAGAGCGAGCTTTCTTAATTTCTCGATCATGAGCTATTATTTCCATCCGTTTGGTAGGACTTTGTGAAAACAGATCTACTATGTTCATCGACGCAGCGTCGCACTAATAATAAATAAATTTTAGGATGATTCCATATTTATAAAAGATGAAGACACTTTGTTTATATTAAATATACCTGTAGCTGGAGTCTTTGATGAAAATTTAATTCTGGTAAATTAAGCGGTGCATCCACGTGAAGCCTCAACATACAATGCAGTGCTTCTCTATAAGTATTTTTCAGAGCAATAATTTTTTCTGTTTTCATCAATCTTCTAACTAAGAAACCTTTAGCATAAGCATTTATTATTGTTGCAGCTTTTGTCTAAAAAGTAAAATAGCTTATTGAAAAACGTCTGTAAGATAAGCAAACAAATTACAAAAGTTTACTCACATGTTTTTCTGTATACACAGAATTATCTAATACCGGGACATGAGTTGTTTTACTATCGAGAGGAAAGAGTTGCCTGCTAACACTGGAATGTCTACGTACAGGGACTCCCACAGGAATATCATCTATGTCTCTAACATTTGATAATTGAGCTCGACCAATCATCATAGCAGAATCATCAAATGGCTGATTACTTTGAGAACTATTTTGGTAATAAGTAGCAACAGTGGGAGTGGTTGGCTGAATAGTAAGATGACATGAAGTTGAAGATAGTTCTTTAGATGGATGAGTGTAGTCCATAGGTGATTTTGCAATAGTTTGTTGATTTTTTTCATGACAACTGATTCCATTCATTTGAGGTTTTTCACTCTGTTTCATTTTTTGTACAGAGTCTGACCGTTCATTTGACATCTTTGAATTTACAGGTGTTGGATGTTCTGCATTCTTATGAGATATGGCTTCTGATAGAGCTGATAATGAAATTTCAGGAAAAGCCTTTCTAATTTGAGCTAATAGTAAGATTTGCTGTTTCTTAAAATTCTCCTGCATCAACATCTGTTCCTTTTGTTGACGAGTCATAAGCTCTATCATTTGCTTTTTGTGCGTTTCTTGAATTTCTCTAAAAATAGTTACAATTTTTTCGGATGTTATGACGGGTTTTTGCTTTTTTGAAAGAGAGCTCGAATCATTACTCTTAACAGAATCAAAACTTTTATCTAAATTTGTTTCATTGCTATTTTTTCTTTCTACTCTTCTAACTGGTTTTGGACTAATATTACTTAAGCTTCCTAATGATCCACTCATTTTATTAGCTAAACTTAATATGGATGTGCTTTTATTAAGTTTCTTCGAACTACCAATTCTAATGCCATTTGTACCATTGACAGGTGATACGTATCTCTGATTCTGATTATTGGCTGTACTACCCGCAGTCTTTGGAGAGTAGCATTCTTTAGCAAACATTGCTTGAATGCAATCAACAGATTTAGCTGGTTGATACACATCCAAAGGAGATCCAGTTTTGGAATTTGAGACTGATTTACAAACTCTATGACTAGGAATTCTTGAAGGATTTTCTTTTCTAAATTTGTTTATAGTGTTTGTGCGAGATGTAGTCGGTTCTTTTAAATTATTGTGCGTCTCCCAATCTGCTTTTACTTGGCTTATGTTCCATTCTTTGCGCTTTACTAATTGTGCAGATGAAGTTGGTGTATAGTCTCCTGTTGGGAGCTCACCCTGCATGTGCGCTAAAAGCATAGGACTTGGTGTATCTAATACATAGGATCCTCGCCTTACTAATTTTGGTGTTTCTTCATCTGCTGAACTCGACTTATCTCCAGGCTTTGATTGATCAACTGTTATTGGAACAATATCCAAAGTCTTAGGCACTTGTGGTTTCCAATTTTCAGGTGTAGTATCTGTAGTATCAGTTCTAATTGAAGCTGAGGTATTAAGATACTGATTCAAATCTGTACTAGCTGTGACTGTATCAGAGCTTACACTATCTCCTAGCAAGGTTCCATTCAAGCAACTTTTATCTTCATCTGGTATCAATTTCCCTACTTGATCTAGTGACTTTTGTTGTGGCTCGGAAATACTAATATCTTTGTCCATTAAATTTTGAACTTTATTTGTATCAGATATATTGAAGTCGATGTCTATCAAATTTTCATCATCTTTATCTTTTGTTGGATGATCCATTTCTGTGGCAGGAATAGAGATCATATCTTGTACAACACTTACATTTCTACTTTCTGACACGAAAAGTAGATCTGTCGAGGAGTCATGCTTTTCTGTAGGAACTTCAACGTTATTTTTATCAAGTTCATTTTTGTTTTTACATGAAGCTGCTTCTTTTGCAATTTCCAGAGCTTTTAATCTCTCTTCTACAGCTATAGCAAGCTGTTTATAATACTGAATTTCTATTGTAATATCATTGGTTATCTTTGCACAGAATAAAATACATTAATAAATTACTTGTCATTGCAAAGGTCACAGCAAAAAAATTAAATACTCACAAGTGGTGGAAGCAGTGGTATACCACTGTTCTCAATGCTAGACATCGAGAGCTGATATGCCATGGTTACGCCTTATCACAATTAATACGATCATTAATACAGTGAACAACTTTAAAATATTGAGTAACAAAAAAATTAATATTAAGGTTCATCAAATCATCAGCGAATGACAATCAGATATTTCCATAAAGCAAGTTCAAATAATTATTGCTCAATAATTGAATTTTAATTATTCTACAAAGTTATACATACCGGATACTTAACTTTATCCATCAAATCTGATAAAACGATCTCTTTACCAATAATCTTTTTTGGACGCTATAGACATTTTTAGAAAGGTTAAAAAGCCAAATCCTAATGATACACTTTTCACATTTTGCAATCATTAAAATTTCGAGGTGTTTTGGTTTCGTCATTCATAAAAAAGAGCACTTTTTCTTAAAACGCAATTTAAAATTTTGTTAGTTTCAAACTTGTTTGTAAAAAAGTAAACACATTTGTAACCCATAGATGAACAAAATTCTTAGAAGCATTTCGAAGCTCCAACATATAAACGGCAACGGGCAAAACGCAACGATCAACGACTGACACACATTTCCATATATCCAAGGAGATTAGAAATCAGCGCCACCAAACAGGCATTGAGAAAAGCTTTAAACTATATATATATATATATATTATTTCTTAGAAATCAAATGTGAAACGCATATCTTCAGGCTCAGGGTCTCGCTATAAAAACTCGGTCGGTAAGTTCAAATTGAAAATGTACAGGTTATGTCTGTCAGTCTTCTATGATGCCGGACACGTGAAGCTTGTGCGTGATAAATATTTACGATGGACGCTTACGATCTTTTTAGAAAATTATCTTCTGGAAGTAAATTTAACTTGAAGCGTTTCCACAAGGATGCGGAAAGATTCTTGGTAATATTTTTTGCAAAACATACATAAGTTTAAGTAAATTACAGAAAAGTTTTGTATACTTTCATAATTAGATCACTTTGATCACAAGTTTATCATACAATCATTTCTAAATGTATAACATACACTTTTAGTTGACAAAAAAGCCTGTACAGAAAAAGGAAGTTAAAATCAAAACAGAGCCAGTAGATGAGGAACCAAAGGAAACTGTAAAGTCTTCGAAAAGAAAGCATGAAGATGAAGACGATGCAAAAGAGCAGCAGAGTAATGTGCTCACACTTTTGGGTGGAATATCTGCAGGTGAAGATGGGACAGTTATCAGACCAAAGAAGAAGAAAAAAGTGATGACAGATGATAAAAAGTTGAAATTAGAGCAAGAAAAGGTATGAAAAATAGATTATTTCATGTACATATCTATCAGAGTTTTTGGAGTTGTAGAATAAAGATAATGTTTGTATTTCATTTTATTCGGTAACAGATTAACCAGTATAGAAACAAACATCATATATCAGTTACTGGAAGTCATGTACCAGAGCCAATTGAGTCATTTGAACAGTTATCTACAGAATTCAAGATTGGAAGTGATATTTTGCAAAATATGAGAACCTGTGGATACAATCAACCAACTCCTATTCAAATGCAAGCTATACCAGTTATGTTGCAGGTAAAACTTAAACTCTTGTAAATTTAGTTGGTGATTTTAGTCATGTTCTCATTCGATATTTTTTTCTCAGGGTAGACAAATATTAGCTTGTGCACCTACTGGATCTGGTAAGACTGCATCCTTCTTACTCCCCATCATTCATCAGTTAAATGGTCCTAGAAAGAAAGGATTCCGAGCAATCATACTTAGTCCTACCAGGGAGTTAGCTAAACAAACTTATAGAGAATGTATAAGATTGAGTGAAGGCCGTGGATTCAGAGTCCACATAATTAGTAAAATAAACCAAGCACTGACAAAGTATGGACCAAAAAGTTCACAAAAATTTGGTATGTACTGCACTTGATTGTTAATTAATTAAAATAGATATTAAAATTTTAATTCATAATGCATATTGTATTAGATATACTTATCACGACGCCAAAACGGCTTGTATTTTTACTGAATCAAGAGCCTCCAGCTATATCTTTAAACAAGTAAGAATTCACAAGATTACAATATAATATACTTAATAGCATAGCAAGAATGCAACAGAAACTAAATTTTTTATGTATTTAACAGTGTTGAATGGCTTATTGTCGATGAGGCAGATAAACTGTTTGAGGAAGGAACAAGAGGTTTTAAAAATCAATTGGAAGAAATCTCAAAAGCCTGTACAAATGAAAATATTCGACGTGGTATGTTCAGTGCAACCAACACACCTGCAGTTACAAAATGGTGTCGACATAATCTAAAGGGACTGGTGACTGTAACAATTGGACAAAGGTATTATAAATATCTTTACTGCTTAAAATAAATGCAGTTCAGATATTTGACATAAATAATTTGTTTGCAGGAATTCAGCAGCCGATTTAGTAGAGCAACAATTACTTTTTGTGGGAAGTGAAAGAGGAAAACTTGTAGCTTTTAGAAACATTATTCAAAGGGTAATTTACTCTGACATATTACATATAAAATTAGCGAAAATATAAATGTTTTTTTTCATTGTAGGGTCTAACACCACCAGTATTAGTTTTCGTCCAGAGTAAAGAAAGAGCGCAAGAGTTATTTAAGGAGCTGATTTATGATGGGATCAATGTAGACTTAATACATTCAGACAGAACCCAAACTCAGGTAAATAATATCCATTATCATAATTTCATTTCATACTTCATTTAGTTGAATAATTCATAATATTTTACAGCGAGATAATGTTGTTAGATGTTTCCGAGAAGGAAAAATATGGGTCCTCATATGTACAGAGCTTATGGGTCGTGGAATTGATTTTATAGGTGTTAATCTTGTTATAAACTATGATTTTCCACCATCAGCTATTTCATACATTCATAGAATTGGTAAGCTGCCTGCTTATTTTAAATTGAATTTGAAAATGTAATTTTTTTTACAACGTTACTATAAATTGAATATTTTTTTAGGTCGTACTGGTCGAGCCGGCCATAAAGGGAAAGCTATAACATTTTTCACAGAACAGGATACTACTAATTTAAGAAGGTAACATTCATATATATTATTTTTAGTTGCAAGGTATAACTTTACTAATAATTAATTAATCATAGTATCGCTGCTGTAATGAGAGCTTCTGGTTGTGATGTGCCCGAATATATGCTTGCCATGAAAAAGCATAGTAAAAAAGAAAGGAAAAAACGAGAAAGGGAAGCGCCAAAGAGAGAAAGTATATCTACTATTCCGAAATTCAAAAAACAATTCAAACGAAAACCACGGTAAGACTTATTTAGTGAGTTGATTGTATTTCAAAAGTGTGTACGACAATTAAATACAATTAATTTTCTAGTGTCCAAAGCGATGATCAGAGTGATCATCCAAATCAATCAACGCAGAATAAACCTAAAACTTCTGATAAGAAGTCACCGAAAAACAAGACTGTGATCAAGAAAAGGCCGGGCCAGAAATCTGAAGAGTTCAAGCAAAAGAAGATGGGTGGTAAAGCTAAGAAATTAGCAAAAACGATAAAGCCCGGTAAAATGTCCGGCAAGCAGAAACCGAAACAAAATATTAACAAAGGAGTGAAGAAGAAGTTCGTTAAAAATAACAAATCAAATTAAATTTAGTGTAAATACACGTTTATGCATTTAAACGAAGAAGTGCTTGTAAAATATTATGTCATCAAGTTATTTTGAAACAAAGATTATCAAATTTTCTTGTGAGTACTTTTTTTATTTAATATTGTCTTCAATTAATAAGATGGTTGTAGGAATTTGTTAGACAGGCCTTGAAACTGAAAAAAATTAGTCGTCGTTTATCGAACGCATACGACTGCATACAGTCCGCAGTCCGTGACGTGACATTTGGAAGACGCCCCTCATGCATGTCATATAAATGGGAAACTGCGAGAGAGCGTTAAATAATCTAAATTTATATCATTAAGTTGTTAAAAATTCAAATGTTCACAAGTGCAATTCAATCGGGGAAAGCAATGGTAAATATTAGGGGAACATGGCATCGATTTAGAGTATAACAAGTGAAAACAGTCAAGATTCCGTCAGACACTCGGCAGTAGCCAGCAGCGCCTATCAAATCGACCCGCATTAATCGGAATAATTCTTATGTAAGCTGTCGAGCGTGTCAAGTTTGTTATTTTAAAAAGAGATTCCACAGCAAATCCTGGCATATATATAATCCAAGTTACACCAGTATACAGGAAACGATAATTTAAATCTCGAGGGAAGGGCTGACGTTCATTAAAAACAGCTCGAAATCCAGCTTGCAAATAGCGTCGGTATAACAAGTAAGCAAACTATAAGCATTCACAGCTCGTAGACTTAAGAGATGTGCGGGGGGGGGGGGGGGGGGGGAGGGTGCGAGTATGCGCGCGTTTTGCCATCGCAGACGCGTCTACACATATACGATTACAGAGTATCCACACACAGAGGCGCGTATAAGCGCGCAGACTCGAGAGGTGCCGCCGCCGCCGCAGCAGCAGCAACACCACGACAGCATCCAGTAACATCAGCGTCAGAGAGTCGCTGCTGCGATTGTCGTCACACCACGTCAGCAGCGCGAAGAATGGCAGTTCTTCCCAGCAATGAGTTTGCCAAGGTGGACAATACATAGCAGTAGCAGCAGCAGATGACGATCGGCTGATGAGTTGCTGACACAAGCAGCCGTGTCATCAGCCGGGGCTTCGAGCCATTCTCTCCTATAACGGCAAGTGTATACGTGTACAATACGGAGGGCACTTTTTTTCGAGCATGTGTGTGTGTGGGGGTGTGCGAGGGTATACGTGTGAAACAGAGCCTCGAGCCTTAGCTGCACAGTTTGCGGTCTTGCAAGCAACTAGTTCAGATTCACACACAGAGCCCGACACCCCCCACCAACCTGCCCGCAAGTGCCCAACCCTCTTATTGCATTTCTCTCTGCAGCAGCAGCACGGCGTGCAACTTGCTTTTTATTGCGTCCCTCTCGCTCTTTCATGCGGCCCTGTGTATAATACTCGTTCTTTCATGCTTTCCATATACACACATAATGGTCAGCGGAGCTGAAACTTTAAGCCCGAATGACCGAAGGGGATGCGGACTTGCAGCCCCTGTGTATATCCTATATGCATACACCGCAGCAGCCCCATTAACCCTATCTCTCCATCTCAGTTTTTCTCCCTTCGTTCGCGCTGGCTGTTTGCGTGCTTGTACAGCGAGCTGCAATCGGGGGGGGGGGGGTGAGAGAGCAGGAGGGTAGAACTGAATGACTGTGCAAATATATGCACACGCGCGCGCGCGCTCGCGCGCCAAGCTGCGCACGAAGACTCGATTAAAGCGCATGGGAATTGATGACTCTATTGTTTGTACACACAGGCAGGTTGCCGTTATCGCTGCCGAGGCGCGGTGATATAGCTGTGATGGCGAGCAGCGCAGGAGTACAGGGTAGCGTCGTCGTCGTCGGGGGTGGAGGCGGCGGTGGCGGCGACAACTGCGGAGTCGCCAACGAGAACGTCGAGGGTAGCAGCTGTCCGGGGATACCTGGCGGGAGTCCAAGAAATCCCTTGATCTGCGGCGTCTGTCAGGACTACTACAGCGACCCGTGCCTGCTGTCCTGTTACCACAGCTTTTGCGCGCGATGCTTGCGCGGGCCCCACCTCGAGGGGAAGCTCTCCTGCCCGATTTGCAGACAGGTGACCCAGCTGAAGGAGGGCATGCAGCAACCGCCGAGCGACGTCCTCATGAGGCAGCTGGTCGAGTTCGCCAACTGCGAGAATCCACCCTGTGCCAACTGCGACAAGCGGGACAAGACCACCATGTACTTCTGCACGACTTGTGGTATGTGTGATATAAGTGCCTCCTTCTCTCACGCGTGTGTGTAAAGCATTCACTTTGTATACACTGCAATTTCTCACGTTATCAAACGCAGGCCAGGCGCTCTGCACGCACTGCCGGGAGCACACGCACCGGGCGAAGATGTTCTCGTCGCACGAGGTCGTCCACATGAGCAAGTGCAGCAAGGACACGCAGCGCCGGTGTCCCAGCCACGGCGAGCAGTACATCATGTTCAGCCAGAGCGGCAAGTGCATGCTGTGCGCGAGCTGCTTCCGGGACACGCCAGCCGACGCCCGGCTCCACTGCGTCGACATCGACACCGCCTGGCAGCAGGTCTCCAAGAAGATGGAGCGCGCCGCCAACTCCATTTGCGAGCTTCAGGCTGCCGTGCGCGACGGCCTCCTCGATCTCAAGTCCCAGCTCGACGAGCTCAGGCACAGCCTCGAGACCGAGAAGCAGGCCATCAGCTCTTACTGCCAGGTGCGTGTGCTTTTTCAAACGCTATACGTTGCAAATATAGAAAGACGAGTATGTATAATATGCGTTGCAACAGGGCATGCAAGAGGCGGTGAACAAGACTCACGCCTCGGTCCTATCGGAATTGCACCGGGAATTCGACAGCAAGGAGCGGATGGTCCGCACGCAGCTTCTCTCTCTGGGCAGCGCTCTGCCCGTTCTCCAGATGCACCTCGGACTCTGCACGGCTTTCACGAGTTCCGCCACCAAGTACCAGTTTCTCGAGCTGGCCCACCCGATGCTCGAGCGACTCGGCCGCGTCGCTCAGCTGGGCCACCTCTCGCGGCCGCCGCTCCTCACCGCGCACATCAAGAGCAATTACAAAGCCGAATTCGCCAGAGCTTTGCAGCCGTTCATTGCCGGCCAGACCCACGCGCCCAAAGACTTGCTCTACGACCAGCAGCAGCAGCAGCAGCAGCAGCAGCAGCAGCAACAACAGCAGCAGCAGCAGCAGCAGCAACAGGACTCGCAGTTTATACAGGTGATCGTTAAAGTTACACTCGTCTCCGTGATATTCCGCGTACCAGCTTATATTAACCATAGCCGATCCTCCCATAGCCGATCAGCAAAGCTGGGACCAGGCCTCAAGCGAAGAGCGCGTTGGAATCGGGCCGATTCAGCAATCACTGCCGGACCTTCGATAATCAACTCCAGGAGTTGAGCAACCAGTTGAAGACTGTGAAAGAGCGCCTGGGCGAGCTGCACCGCGACGTGGCGCTGCTTAGAAGAGCGAACACTCCGCCCTTGGGAACGCGCTACGAGAACGTCGCGAGAGACTGCCGAATGCTCGAGCAGCAATTGGAGCACCAGCAAGTGGAACTCGAGAGACTGAGAACCGTCTTCGATGCCCTCTGGGAGGAGCAGCTCTGCAGGATTCATCTCGAAAAGGAGGTCTTCCACTCTCAGGTACATACCGATGGAACGATACGTATTTTGCATTTTTTTAAATTCACTATAACAACCGCGGCGTCAACGCTTTCAGATGAACGACATACTGTCGCTCAAAGGCGAAGTTAAGCAGTTGCAGTCGGTGGCGCAACAACTGGAGCCCTTCGTCAAGTCCTTTTCAGCGGGGGTGAACGCCGGCGAACTGAGCACGGCTGCTTCCGACGCCGCGGGCCACCAGCACTTGCAAGTCCTCCTGGACCACCTCGCGCGCTTGCAGATGCAGGAGCCTCTGCAAGCACAGATGCCTGCGCCGACGAAGGATCAGTATCGCCATCAGCGGAGTACTGGGACGAACGAGAATGCGCTATACAGTAAAGGTCGCAAACTTGATATATTACATTACATCGTGTAAATTAGTTAATCGCGGTTAATCGATTCTATAACTATTGCATGACAACTTCGCAGACTCGAAAGAAGTGCCGACTCGGTGTAGGACGCCGTCCGGTGGTGTCGAAGCCGTCCTAGATTCCAGCGGAAACATAGTCGTCTACGGGACGAAGAGCGAGTCGAAACGCGGGGTCCTGAGCCAGCTGATCGAGAAGGCCAGAACGAAGGAGGACCGTAAAAAATCGCCCGGCAGAGAGGAGGGCCGGGACCGCAGCCAAACGCGGCGCTCGCGCAAGTCTCCGGAGAACACCAAGCCCAAGACTCCACCGGGATACAAAGTGCGCTCCCTTTATCGTTCGCTCAAGGGAGGCGGCGGCGGGGGTGACGCGTCCAATGAGGCCCTTGAACAACAGCAGCAGCAGCAGCAGTCTACTCACCAAGGTATGCAGATTAAAACTGACTGTTAAACGCCAAAAAAGGGTAGATTTTTCATTTATTGATATCAAACAGCTGGCGAAGAGTGCGAGTACCAGAGAATATCGGAAGCCTCGAGCATGACCGAAGCGAAGAAGCGCGTCCAGGCCCAGATCCACGCTGTCCCCGGCTCCGGAGGCGAGACGATCCGGCTGAAGAGCTCGAGCAAGGGACTGAAGGTCTACCCAGCCAGCGACTCGGAGGACGTGTTCTACGGCAGCGGCGACAAATCCTCGGCGGAGAATCGCGAGAGACGACGTCGACGAGCCAGCTGCGACAGTCTCAGCACCACGGGCTCCGGTGGCAGCAGGCGTTCCAGCATCGCCGACGGCACAGTCGCGCTGTCCGCCCAGGACGCCAGGAAGACCCTGGTATTCCTCATCGGCCCGAGTCCGAACTCGTCCTCGTCGCTCGTGCAGAAGCAGCGCTCCTGGGAAACGTTTCCACGGCCTAAGAGCAAGCGCAACGTCTCGGTCTCCGATGGCGCCGCCACCCTCGGACAGCTCAAGAAGGCCGACAGCTTCGAGGGCCACGAGGAGGCGGTGCGCACCCTCGTCGCCGCGGTTCAGGAGACCCGTTCCCAACTGCGCCAACACCACCTCCAGCAGCAGCACCGCTATCACCGTAAGAGCAAGACGAATTAGTGCAGTCAATTCGTTGTAATAGTTGTAATAATGGAAATTTGCCTCTTGCGATAATTCTAATCTGATGTATATGTACTACGGCCCCTCCCCGATTACCTCTTATTACCCGAACGACGAATGATAGATACAACTCGACGAACGGACTAAAAGATATTATTACGTACAGGTATGTATGATATATATGCGAAGGAAATTCGTGCTTTTATGTACTATTTATGTACACATACGTATATTATACGTACGGGAGAGTGAGCGAGTGAAAGTACAAGAGGGTGAAAGAGATATGCCTACATAAATACGAAGCTGCACTCGCGACAATGATGCTGCAGATACATAAACGCGATGCAGCTCTATAAGTATATGAACAAATTAAGCGCGCGCGCAGAGAGTCAATGTTGAGGATGTAATTTCATTTGGCGAATTCGAACACTACCAATTGTGTTTTAAGTATAATCGATTTCGGTGTATCGGTTTTTAGGAATTGTATCGGACTTTGCTGCTCCTTCCATTCTGTGATTCCCTGAATTATTTTTTATCTCATATTTTATCGTATATAATGTAAACATACTGCCATGCACGAACGCACGCACAGACACAGCGCATTTTTCAATCGCCGAAATCCGTATTTTTTATATGTTGTATACTTGTAATATTTGCGTTTTGAAAGGAATAATTACTATAGATAAGACAATTGTATAGTCTTTCCATTTGCTGTCTAACAGCGGCACCAGCAATTGGAGTAATCAAAGCCTTGATTAGATTTAGTATTATCATTGAAACCCAGATAATATGTCGATGTGCATTCTTCCACATATATATATATATATATATATATATATATATATATATATATATATATATGTGTGTGTGTACAACATAATTCTACTGGATTGTATCTTTTTTGAAAGTAAAGAATGCGCGTGCGACATTATATTATATATTATATAGCGAGCAAAAGTCGATTAAAGACGAAAGATAACTTGTTAGAAACTAACACTGCCAGTCGCGGTACATTACGAATTTAATTGATGGTAATCATGATATAGCTTAACGACAACAAATATAATAATAACTACAAGAATAATAATAATAAACAACAATAATATTAATAAAAATAACAATAATGATATGATATTAAAAATAATAATTATAACAATGCACGGGAAAACCAAACGAATTGTATTCAAACTTTCTCGGTTGTTTACTGATTAGAAAAAAAAATAATAATGAAAGTTATCAGATGTATTTATTGAAATTGCTATTGATGATTTTATGAAAACGTAAATTACTCAGGCTCTACATCTGACAAATGCGAATCTCAACAAGGTAACCAAGAAGTTTTGAGCGATTTAAGAATGTTCAGACTTGAGGTCGACTGCAAGGGCGTTATTATTAGGTAGAATATAAACGTATTTGACAAGTATGTATGCAAATGTCAAATAGTCGATGATATTCAAAACAGAAAGAACAAATAAAATAAATGCGTTAAAATATGTTATAAATCGTTTTATCTTCTTTTAACAAAAGTTCTCCTTTCTAGATTTATTTACAGTTCTTCATTCACTGCTTCATTCTTCTATCTTCAAACTAAATAACAGTACAAAATTTTAGATATTTACAAAAAAAGTTTTAATCATTGTATGTAAAAAGTTCTTGCAAGCAGCTTCTCATGACTTTGACTTGCTTTTCTTTTGCTTTTTCTTCTCGTTCGTTCTTTTTCTACTAAGCTTCGCACCGTCGTTTTCAAAAAGTGCCTCAATGTTAATCGACTTGGCTGAATTATTTCGCGCTAGGGAATCGAAATTTGTATTTGTAAGCAATTTGAGCAATCCCCAATTTTCAAATCGTTTTTCATTGTCCGTAGCTTCCAACTGCCACGATGCACTGCGCATAGCTACTCTGATGCGTTCTAATTCTTCAAACCTAACATTTTTGCTTACATTTAAATTGGTTTCTAAGGGATTACAGATGTATAAGGCAGTGTACTCTGGCTTTGATATAGGTTTTCCTTCTCGCAAGGAAAGAGCCTTAGTTTCGAAATCAAAATTGCCAAAATAAGTGAAAAATTCCAGTAAAAGAGCCTCAAGAGACTCTGTATTAGGAATTTTGTTATTTTTCGGGATCTTCGTTATATCGCGTTGGAAGGTACAGTCAACATAAATGTCAGCTATTCGAATATCTTCACGTGCTGTCAGCAAAATCAATAAGATTAAATTAATTTTATGTAAATTTTGTATCATAATATTTTATGAAAATTTTGATGATACTAACTTGCACAAGATTTAAGTAAATTTAAAGATGGTAAAATCTTCTTTTCTTGCAGAAAGAATAATACCATAAGAGATAATGAAAAGTTTGTAATCCATGGTCCAGGAATATTTTTAGTTGTTAATTTCAAACACTGGGCCCACTTTCGTACAGTAAAAATAAGAGGTCTAACTCTCCTGTCCATTTCACCGTACATATACAACAATTCAGACATATAATATGCGGACCTGCGCATACAAAAAAATCATTTTAAAATCACTTATTATAACATATACATCCGTATACACACAGCAACTTACATATTTGTCATAGCAAGATCACATTCTACTCTAGTCAGACTGTGATCAAATTTGATTATAGGAACTCTTGCTTCTAAAATTTTCCTAACGTTGGATATTCCAGGTACAAAAATATTCATTGTGTCAGCCACTGTTTCCATTAATCTTTTCATTTGATATTTTTCGTGAGTTAAAATAGATTTAGTTTGAAACACTAATCGACTTGTATTTTTTTCCTGTAAAAATTATCTTGTATGAATTTAATGACTTTTTGATATGTTTATGTAAATAGGTAAAAGACAAAGTATTCGTACCATTTTATCTTCTTCAAAAATAACACTTAAATCAAGATCACAACCTTGTTTACCAAACCCATTGACAGAAGAACCAAATGGTAAAACAGCAATGTTTGGAAATAAGCCATGGAAACAACACTCGATTTGATAGGCTGTATAAAATCTCAAACGTACACCTACATCATTCAGTTTTGAACACTCGTGCAGTAATTTGATTTGATCTGAAATCTATAATATACGTGATTTTTTTAAAACTATGTTTATTGAGAATTACAGCATATTAAAATGTTTTTCTTACCGATTCAGCTGACACTAAAATTTTAAAAAGTTCAGGGTTAGATAATATTTTGCAGGAATTTCTAGATAGTGGTACACTAAGTGTATCATTAATTGGTTTTATGTCTACTCGTTGTGGAGGATTTCGAAACCATAGCATGGTTGAGCGAACTGGAATTATTTGTTCATGATTAACATGTGTTGAGGCTGACAAAACTGCATTGACACTTTCTTGACTATCAAATTCAACAAGGACAAAATGCTGCAAAGTTTCAATGTAAACTCTTTACTAAGCAATGACTTTGTATTGTATTTATGATTTTAATATCATACCCTTTCCATTCCTTGAGTCGTATAGTGAAATAATCCATTGATTTTTCCAAATTGAGAACAGTGTGCATACACATCAGTGCAAGATTTGTCCGATTGAACTTCTATTAAAACTGAACGATGAGCTTGTAATCTTCTTTGAGCCAAGACTTCATCGTATGTAATATACTTTTTTTGCTTTCTTTCCATATGATAAGCACCTACAATATTTAAAGTGAATAAATAACGACGTTTCAAATACACCTCTTTGTTTCACATGATTAGCACTCAATTTAGGTTATGATATAAAAAAACTTGAAAGATTAATTGTGTGACTTAATGACAATAATGAAAGTGAAAAAAGAAAAATTTCATGGTCAAATGTCAAAGCAACACAGATTTTAAAATAAATAAATAATAATCGAAATGATAAGATTTCACATCATTTCACGTGTTTTGAGGTTAAGTAACCGCATTTACCGGAGTGTGTACAGCGAGCATTGCACGAATAACTGTTGACAGCCAAAGCTTTTACGAACTTTTTTGTATCTATCTTCACTTTTAGACAATTGAAAATAAATTTAGAATAACTGTTACTGGTAAGAAAAAATATACTCCCGGTCGCCCGCGCTAAGAGCGCCATTTTCAAAATATCGTCTGCCTTTAGAACATTACTCAATAGATGGCGAGATGAAACCTGCAGAGGGCACCATAGTAGTCCAGTAAAATTAGCTTTGAAATCGACATGCGATAGAAATGGCTGCATTTTGGTTATTATAGGTAAATCGAGGTCGAAAAAGACTATTCTGAAATTTGCAGCTTCCTAGGTCAATGGGTTCTATGCGAAAACAGTGTGCAAAAATTAATTTTGCTCATATCTCGAAAATGGCTTAACGTACTGTCAAATGACCTGCACCAGTCGAAAGAGCGTCCAATTTTGCATTGGAATCGATTTTTACTCGATTTCGATGAGTGCAAAGTTCCGAGATAATAAATAAAAAAGATATTACCTTAATGTAGAAGGAGAGGGAGGTGCGACGCGCGTATACAAGCCATGTACTTTTTTATTTATTTACTCGGAACTTTACACTCATCCAATGCTAAATTGTAGACTACAACCATCGTTATTCAGTGTTATACAACCGCTTCTCATTCGTATGTAAAAGAGCTTTATTCCTCCCCTTATTAGAAAAAGCACATACATTGACGAGAATATAGCAAGAGGAAGTGCGGCTTTCTTTATAAACTTGGGTGATGATTTGAACACTTGAGTCTATCTCAAGGGCTAAAAAAACTAAGCAATTTATGACTGTATATAGGAGGATAATGAAGTTCTATATTTATTCAATGTATTTGCGTACTATTTTATTTTTTAGAATTCTGAAACAACTGTAATTGCTCTGTGCAATTGCTGGTATGATGTGAAAAAAATCTGAAAAATTTCCGGAAAATCCGTTGTAGCCGCGTTTTTATAGTCTCCAAATAATCTGTAAAACTTCAGAATAAGGTGTGCATCCTTTAAAAATTGCATTATTTTTGAGTATACCCATAAAAGTCGATTTCTCATAAATTCAATCATTCATTCGCATTCTTTTTGCAACCGTCAGAAAATATGTAACTAACCACCTTCTCCACGATTAGATAAGGTAAAGTCTGATACACAGCCTCGTTGATCTTCTCCTCCATTTTCAGCATATCTCGGTAGAGCTTTTGCGCGCGCTTGAAAGCTCGAAGTACTTCTTCGGCATACATTGAAAATCCGCGGAGATCGTAAAGCTCGAAGTTCTCTTCAAAGTTGCGATTCCGCATCAGCGCGGCAATCTGATGATGGCTCTTGGTGAAGAAATCGAAAAATGCAAAGTTCCTAATGAGCCTCGTGTACTTCATCCTATAGATATGTGTACAGCAGTCTAGATAATAATTCCACTTCTCCGAGCAGTTCTCAATTATAATTTCGTCCTTAAATCTGAGTGACGGTTGGCGAGCTTTCTTCAGCGCCAGTGCTTTGATCATCAGCTTGAATTTCCTTTTTTTCTGCTCCGCGCTTTCTACGATGTTCACGCGATTGATGATAGAGAAAGCGGTATTGCCGTCGTAGTCCTCGATGAGCACATCCGCGCCAGCGTCGAGAAGTAGCTTCATGATCCTCTCCTGTTTCGGATTCTCATATGACCAGGTTGAATGTTGGCAGGCACTGTGCAACGCAGTGCAACCATTGCTGTCTCTCAGGTCAACGTTCGCGCCGCGTTCGATCAGAATTTTCACCACTTCCGGGTGTGATCCACATCGGGATGCGATCTGCAGCGGAAATTGGCCGTCATTCGCTCGCGCATTCACGTCCGCGCCGTAGTCCAAATAGAGCTCCAGCTGAAAAATGACAAGTGCGTATAACGATTCCGTTCGAGTTGCAATCGAATCCCGCGACACGTAAGAGGTTCCGAGCTTACCAATTGAGGCTTTCCAATCCAGGCGGCCTCGTGTAACGGTTGGAAGCCTTGGCGATTTTCTCTGTACTCGAGCGAAGCGCCCATCTCGAGCAAAGCTCTGGCAAAGGGTTTCACATCATCACTGCTCCATGCCATTAGGTGCAAGGCGTTCTTGCCCGAACCTGTTTTGGTGGAAACATCGATTCTGTATTTCAAAAGTATCGGCAGTAATTCGGTGGCTTTGTCCTTGTTAATAGAGATAGTGAGCGGTGACTCGCCACCCCTGTCAGTGACACTGCTGTCGGCGCCATTTTCGAGAAATACTTCAGCCATTTGCACTCGGCCTAGCATAACCGCGAAGTTCAAGGCAGTTCGGTCGTAGGAGTCTCGAGCTTGCAAGTCGGCGCCGTGCTCGGTTATCAGACGGATGAGTCGATCGTTCTCCGGGATGGGATCCATCTGAATCAGCACGTGGAGGATGGTCCATTTCTTGTCGATCACCTGATCAATAGAGTGAAATCCGAAGCGTTCGTTGACGTCGGCACCGGAGCGCACCAACAGCTCGGCTGAATTCTTGTAATCGGCCAAGATCGCCGTCCACAGGAGCGAGAGCTTTTCGAACTTGCCTTTCAAGAAGTGCTTGCTAAGTATGGGTTCTTGCTCCAGGATCGATTTGATGGCGGAATTCTGATCGCGAGAAAATTCCTTGATCCGAGCGCTATTGGGACGATACTTTTGAAAAATCTTGTCGAGAGATTGGTGCAGCTCGTGGTCATAGCTTTTGACTATGCGGTCTAGATCTGGTCTGGGCTTATCTTTGCGCAGGCTGTGACTGTCAAAGTCCAACTCATGGCAGAATTTGTAGGTACCTATGACAAACTCGGCCATCATCTTGGTAGTTTGGATGGGTGACGCGGTACACTGCTGGTATACTGAAAATTATGATGATCACAGTGTTGAAAAACTCGAAGCAGGGTATATTTTCCAAAGGCGTGAATGTATTTGTTAAAGTATAAATATGAAAATACAGATTGTGATGGCTGCGAGCTAAGCTTTAGGCTCTGCAACTGATCGCTAGCAATGTCGAACTTGGACTGACTGCTGTTCTCCGTTGAGAGCCCGGAGACGCGGCTCTATATAGCTCATTGCACGAGGGACGCTGTCGATATCCAGGTATGCGACCACGCGGTCGAAGCGTGGGTGGACCGACCCTTCATTAATGGCCTCCGTCGCCTACCTGGACATCATTTGGGGGCTAATCCCTAATGACCAAGTTTGTCGCACGTATTCCGCGCAGGCAATAAACGCGCCGTGTCTCCGAGAAGCGCTTATCAGAATAAAAAGTGTAGACGCGCTGCCGTGTGTTAAAACGACAGTAGCGCCGCAGTCATCCCCTCTCTCCAGCTGCTCTCTCAACGCGTCGGGAGCAATTCGTGTTGAGGCGGTGGAGTATTCACTATAGAACGGGTAAAACCTTTGACCCTCCCACTTTATAGTTTTTGCCTAGATTTTGACGCGCTAGAGCAGATGGACTAACTCATATAATATATCTTAATAGGGAACAGGCACGATTTTTAAAACCTTTTTTAAAATAAAGTTAAGAATAAATCTTACACAAGAGTACAAGAGCTACGATTTTTACTGCAATATTTGTTAAGTAATATTGTTTTGAAAATTCAGTTTGCTAATACTACGTTTAAACGATCGAGAGCTCACGTGATCAATATGGCGGCGCGAAGGATGAAAATATATATAGATGCATAAACGTATGTAAATTTTAATACATAACATATAACCTTATTGTTTTCTCCGAAATCATAATAGAGATGAGAGATAATGCTTCAAAATCAAAATAGATTCATGATGCTTGAATTTATGCACTCAAATGCCCGTACGTTAGGTTAGGTCTTTATCCTTTGAGCCGCCATATTGGAGAGCTGCCGTTTTAAAAACTACTCAAACATATGAATTTTTAATTAATCATATTAGGGCCTAGAGGTACTAAATCAGCAAAAATTGATGCATAACGTATTCTTAGGCTATTTTCTACTGTATAAAAGTATTTATATGTATATAGCAAAACCATGTCTGTTCCCTATTGTCCCTTTTCTTCGCCCGTTTTGCAGCGGCCTGTATTCTGGATTGGGGGTGTAGGTGATTTAGTTGTGCAGTCAAGAGCAGAACTTATAACAGTATGCAGTATACAAAGCTGAAATATAGAGCAATATATGTGTGCGTGCATCAGGTATCGGTTCTCGTATCTACAGCTATTGATATGCTTTAACTGAAGCTTATGTGCGAGTTTTTTTTGTTTTTGCTCGTGCTGACCTAACTGTATATGGATTTCACTCGCATTATAATAGTATTACAAAACAAAAAATATTCAAACAACGCAGTTGTTTACTAATGCTAAAGTCTCTCTTCAGACTTGATTATTCCTCTCTGAAAATAGTGATCGGCTTTGTTATGTGAAGCATTTAATTGACGATTGGTCGCTTGGTACAAGAATTTAGGAACTCGAATAAAAAACGCGAATATTATCACATAACGCCTTAAACTGTTAGTGCTCAGCAATCTCATCATATAATCGATGACATTATTATGACTTAGATTCCCTAGTAACAATCAAATCAGACACGTATAAATGTTCAATAAATTTTAAGGAAGGAGTAAAAAATCGCCAATGCGCAGGTACGGCAGTTAAAATTATTTTCTAATTTGTATAATTAACAACAAGTTAAAAATATTCACTCGTTTAACCTTCTGAAATCTGAATCTCTTACTCCATAAAAGAGATAAACGATTTCACAAACTCGACATATATTATGATAAATTAAAAAAGTTTTTTCGTCCAATCTTTAGCAGATTATACATATTTATAAACCATAGCCCGCCTTACAACCTCTACCAGGTATCACGCGGCTGCAGATACACATATATAGATACCTTCACACACACACGCTCACTGCATGCAGGTATTCATTATATATCCTTTTCCCCCTCCAGGTGCATAAAGAGAGTGTCGAGAGGGAAGGGAAAGGCCGACTCGCGCTCGCGCGCGGCCGTCTGTTTGCACTCCGCCGCATCGGTATCCCGCGCACTCGGAAAGTCGGAACCGTCAGTCTCGAGCCTCGCGCCGACCGTAACGGACTCGGTCCGAGCCACCGTTCGGCTTTTTTGTTTTCATTTCCAACGAATTTTTTTTTTTGGCAGCAGGTGTAGTGCAGTGTCGAAATCGTACGGGGAGAAACAGAGTAGAAGTAGTCGGTAAAAAAGCACGTGTCGCAGCGCTGACATGCGAACGAATTACAGGCCCACTTCTTAGCGAAGAGAGGAGTACCGAAAGTAAAGGATATACGTTACAAAGCGACGCTTGGAAAGATGACGTGATTACAATGTAAGCAGTGGAACGTGCGGAGTCTTTGACAAACTTAAAATTCGAAATTGTCCTTCATTCGTCGAGTAAGTGGAAAAGCTGCGATCGCGTCGCACAGTGCGCGTCTCAAGGTTCGACGCGGTAACACCGGTTTTTGTGAAGCTATATTTATGGATCCGATAATACCTTGGAAACTCCTGGAATCGCAAGGATTTCATGCGGCGAGCTGCTGCTCCACACGAATCTGCCAAGGCAATGAGCTGATGAGATCCGATTAGTGCATCTATGAGTTCCGTGGCGTCGCTCGTCGAGGGTTAGACCATCCGATAGAAAATTTGGATAAAAATACGTCCGACAGTTTTCCTGTTTCTCCTTTTGTTTCGGACCAAGCGGTTGCACAAATCAGCAGGTAAGGATTTGATTTTGCTTTCAGCGGTGATCCCGATAAGCTCGCGAGGAAAAAGGCTATTAATGTTGTGGTTCTTAGAAGCTTTTGGTCGAATTTGTGATGAAAATAAGAAAACTTTGACGATGATGGCCAGATTCGACGCTCTTTAATAGAGCACCAAGTGAATCGTAAATAAATCTCGAGACACTTCGATATCGATATGACAATTTAAAGAGAAAAAATAATAACGGCCGAAAGAACTAACGTCGCGACTGTATAGGTCAAATGAAAAGCTTCGAGCATTAGGAGACAAGGAATTAAGGAGATTAGGCGTATAACAAGAGGAGTAGAGTTGAGAAGAAAACTAAATGGGCAATGCCGGCTTAACATATCTCGAGATTTTAATAACGGAGAGCATTATGCAACGAAAAATGGGCCCAAGGTCCCAGCGCGGAGAGGCACGGCGCGCGACTACCTAACAAGAGGAGCACTACCTATATATAGCTGGCGCGCATCAGTTGCTCGTTCTTGTTATGTAGATACAAATTCGTTATCCTTCTAGCGCGAAATCTTATTGATGAATACCTAATATTACATGGCATCCAATTTCGGCACTTAAAGGTTTCGAGTAATTGTACAACTGCGTTTTTATTTGATGCATTTTATAGCGAATACAGCGTTAAGACTAAATTCTTCTCATTGATAAGTAAAAAGAAGAGTGTTTTGAGTAATAAACGTTTAGTTAATTTGACAAGGATTGTATCAGTTCCATTAAATAGAGAGAATTAAAAAAATCGAATTATATTTCTGTCAATGTTAAAACGAATTGTCGGTAATTCATTATGCACAATGCCAATCTCAATACATAATTTTTCTTTATAAAATTGTAATATCGATCATTGCCAAAAAACTTACAATCGAAGGCACAGAAGGTGAGAAGCCCAGCGTTATCCTCGATTGATACGCGCCTGGCGCGGGACACCCACGTACGTTGTATACCACACTCTATACAGGACGTTAGTATTTTCGCGCGCTCGAGATACCGCCGCTTTGGGATTCGATTGTTTGCGTCCCAAGACTAGTTAGGAGCGAGTGAATTAGTAAAGGAAAACCGGTGACATATCCCACGCTGCGGGGATGAAACGCTCCCGTGTTTGCCGGAAGCACCTCTAATAAGTTCCATCTGAGCCATAATTGATCTATGCAGCTGCTGCTGAAAAGCAGAGCGTGTCCGCGCGCTTTTCATTCGTATGCAATTGTAAACTTATAACGTATACACACGGCATGTATATAGCGTCGGTGCCTGCGAACGAAAAAGTGAACGTGAACGTGCGTTTTAGCAGCGCCGTGCCGCAGCCCGTAGAAACTATCGCTTTCTCAAGCAGCCGCTGTGTACTAACTGGCCTAAAAACGTCGGCTCCACGAGGTACAAACGCTGCTATATAGTTGATTTCGCGCCTCGTAGAATTTGCGGAGGGCTTTTTTTGCAAGTTTGGCTATATAGCTGCGATCGGGACCGTCGATTTCCTGCAGCCTTTCCGGCTCTGCTCACGGGGACGAACAGTTGAGATATCATCTTTTAGAGAGAGAGAGAGAGAGAGAGAGAGAGAGAGAGAGAGAGAGAGAGTTCAAACATCATCGTCAAACTGAACCGAGATAGATTGTAAACATTTAGCCGATGTTTTGAAATATAAGCCGGAGCCCTTGCCCCTTGCACTGTGCGACATTTTTGCGCTACTAATGCGAGACTTTCTATTTTATTCCAGTCATGGATTGGCGGGGGACGACGCTGATAATCCTCATGGTGAGTACATCAAAGTGATCCATCGTGACAGTGATCTTGTTGACCGAGCTTTCTTTGCTATCGTATAATTTTATCAACTAACTTTACAAAGATGACTATATTTTTAGTTCAAAGTTCACAGTTCACCGACTCTTTCTCAACTTTTCTTTTTAAAATTGATGCAAAACACTCCCACTATTGATACCGTTAAAATTTTTCGCGTTATCAAGGTCATCCATTAGCGCTGTACAAAGGAGGGAAAGAGAGAGAGAGAGAGAGAGAGAGAGAGAGAGAGAGAGAGAGAGAGAGAGAGAGAGAGAATAACTCTCGGTTTCCTCTCTCGCGGCGCGCATTTGGCGACAGTAATTTGCGCATTGCAAAATCTAATTATTGGCAATTACGTTAAAGTTATAGCGTTTACTTGAATTAAACTACGGGGAGATGGCCGGAACCAAAGTAATTGGCAGGTCGTCAGAGGGTCGGGTGCGTTGCCAAAGTCTCTTAACAGCCGTGAATTTTTTCTAAACGCATTATTGCACTTTGTCCTCGTTTCCAGACCTAATTGCATGATTGTTGCAGCTTTAAATTTTAATTAAGGCAAAAAACGAGCCAAGCGAAAGTGCCAGTCGAAGCGTGTACAGTGCATAATATGATATACAGGGTACGCGGTCTGATGCAGTCGGCCGCAATATAAGTGTAAAAGTATGACCGCGACAGCGCACGTATCGGTCGCTGTTGCCGCATGCACGAGAGAAAAAGACATACTCTGATGCAAAGATCGGTTGGCTAGTGTAGCAGACCACGCCCACTTTTACCCGGTATCGTTTAAATATATTTGAAGCTAAAGTCTCGCGTATAGGAATTGTATCACTTTTGCCGATAACTGCAGACGAACTATATTTATATGCCTCATTTCTAATAAATTGAAAATGTGTAATAGAAAAAAAAAATTCAAAAAAGCCGAAAGAGTTCTATCAACACTGTAGTTGGTCAACAAAAGAATAGCGCGACTCTATACCTTCTCCTTTTATTTGACAGAACTAAACACATTTCTTGTTCAAATATACGCGTCCCATCGTCGGTCTACTCACGGTTTGCCGACAAAGGATGTGAGAGTGCGGGACTGGCGTTTTATAGAATACATGCCCCAGCTCTTTTCTTTTTATACGAATTCTCGATATTTTATTTGAATACTAAGCATCTCTGCGTTATTCTGCTACAATGCTTCAGTCACCTGCGCGCATTATCCATGCCTCTTTTCAAGTGAAAGACTGAAAGAGCGCATGTGCTCGAAAAAGTCACTTTTATCGAGAAAAGGAACTTCAAAGCTGAGAAAGAGTCATTCTTTTAATTTCACAATTACTCACTACAAACTCAATGTATTATTCAAGAAAGTTAGAGGAAAAGCGTGCGCTCGCTTCTTCAAGCTTGACTAACATACGCGTACTAAAAGCATTCTTTTTCTCTGAATTCCAGATGACAATAGCGAGGCACAGCACTACACATGCGGCGCAGATTCCACCGCTACCTACCTGTAAGTACTCTGAAAGACTTTCTAATTTGACGTATTAACTAATTAGGATAGTTAGGATACTTTGATCAATAATCCCATAGTGTAATCCGATTATTGTTTTCCGAAGTTTGTAGAGCAATCTACTCTGGTTAGGAAACTATCAATAGAAATACAAATTGCGAATAGTATAGTATAAGAGTTTCGCAAAAAAAGGATAAAAGTGAAAAGAGCTCGTTTTATCCGCTAAGCCTGATAACTCTTGTCAGAAAACCGCAAGAGACCTTCCGGTACCCAAGAACCTCAGGTGCATCTTGAGTGTCGCAACGCCAGCCAAACAGCTTTTGACGAAAATGATGCCTCGAGAAAGTGAAACCCGTCCAACGGCATAAGTCTCCGCAACTCGTCGCATTTTTTCTGCATCGCAGTCTCCCACGAAATCAAGCAAAAAATACCTTGCAACTCGGCATACTCGAAAACTTGTCTCGAATCGGAGGTCAATAAAAGTAAAAACAAAGGCTAATTAGCGTGACGCAAGTCTGACGCAGCGTCGGCTGCATCAAGGACCTCGTGGCAACGCGTCCTCGAATTGTCCTGCGATGATCCCACTTATGCGTATCCAGGCGAACAATGGTATACGTGTATAACTCTCTTCCGATCGCATTGCAAGAAAGGACGCTACGACCTTCCAATTTTCATCGGCGGTCTGTATACTGCACTGCTGCGAGACTTATATTACTCCCGCGCGCGGCTGCAGAGGGCGAGCGTAATCGCGCGACCTACATTCTCCAAAGAGAAAGAAAAAGGAGAGATGAGCGCGTCAGCCAGTGGAAAGAGCCGTGTAGATCAATCCGAATAGAGGATGATAGTATTATGTGCGATTCACGAAGCAAGACGGTAACGCGTGCCGAGCCGCGGCGTCGAAAGTATAGTTTCCCTCGGCTGCAGCAGCAGACGCCTATTTCTGAATACAGCTCCAATTGGATAAGTAACCGGTATCTCCTCGGGTTCTCGGGAAAAATTTGCAGATAGATAGGAATGCCTCATATACGTATGCGTTAGCAAATTTTCACAGAGTTATGGAAGAAGGAGGAACTGATGCTTGGATATCTAGTCATCTAGCGTACTAACTACAATTATTTTGCACTAATTTACTGACTCGTCACTCTTCACAGTAGAGTGCGAAACGGCGTGGAACACTTTCTATAAAGCACTTGTGCATCATGTGAATATTCAGTCTGAATTTTGGTTTCTCTTCGCGTTTGAAATGCTTCGCTGAGTTTGCTCTAAAATTCAGCAAAGTTTCATACGGCTCGGGTAAATATTTTCCTTAGTCTCATTGTGATCGCTCGAGAAAGCTACAAGAGATATGTTTTAACGCTACGTAGCCTGCTACGGTTTTTATATATAAGATGAAGAGAAATGGCTAAGGAATTCGATAGGAGGCCCTCAAGGTCGTTGAGCATCAATGGCATCGCGAGACACGTGATCACAAAAATAATCGGCGTCATAAGATTATATCGTTTAACAGTTTAGACTAATAGATGCTCGTATATACGTCTCGATAAAGTCGAAAATAAAAAGCTCAGTTTAAAAAAAAAACGAGAGGAAAGTGTTTTCTCGCGAGTTGCATACCATCATAATATAATAATCGGCGACTGCAAAGATTTGCTGTGCTAACAGGAGAAAATATTAACGCGGGGGATCGAGTGTCACTCAAGTACCTGGACACGATTCGAAATCCCGTGAAAGTGCATCGATCAGAAGCGAAAACGCGACCTTTCTATGTGTCTGCAATAAACACACTATTAATTCACCCGCTGTGGAGGCCAACTGAAAACGATGAAAATGAAGCCTGCATTGATAACAAAAAATAAAAAGACGCGTTTAAAAAAAGCATATAAGCATCATCATGATATGATCGAAGAAACGCGTCGATTTCAGTATAATTGGAAGCACTTAAAAGTAATAATTGCTCAAGCGTGCAAAGAGATAAGAGCCGAGACCAATGAAAATTTCATAAGCTGCAACGCCTGCAGCAGTTTATCTGTATGATACTTAGGTGTATTCGGAAGAAATATATCATCGCAAGTGTAATTTTGGTGTGAGAAAATTTGTGGAACAGACAAATTTCACACGTGCAGTTGCGTGCGATGGCTTGATTTTATGTGAACCTTTTTTTACCTACAAGGTTTGTCGCATTATAATATACGGCATTTTTAGTGTGCAGATCAGCTGCTGTCAAAACAAAATCAGTTTGGCAATATTCCATCGTCGTGCCGTAAATTCATAATAATAGTAATCAAATCCGCGCACCGCAGTATAAATCCCGTTATAACTATACGCCAGTCAACCTCTTACGCGGAATCTACACTGTGCTCGAAGCTTTTCATCTATTCCAAGAGTAAACACTTACAAAGACTGGACGAAGCATAAGGACGAAAGCGCATCAAAGGAACACAGGAAGCGCGAGTCTGCGGCTAGGTATATAACACTGTTTAATGATCGCGCAAGATCATTAAACAGCTAACGACGCGGCAGATGCATCAGACGCTCTAAGCTCCGTTACATTAACTGATTCTGCATAGATGCATATGTTCGTAAGCTCGTGCTTATCATCGCGATGCTTCCTTCTTCGAAAAAGAAAATGCCTGCAGAATATGACACTTCCAAGTTCGACGCGTCCAAACCTCGGCGACAATTAAGCTTCTAACGTATAAGAACGCGGGCGAATATTTTGATCTGATTGAATACACGCACACTCGTCTCTCCGAAAATATTTCCATGAGCATGGAAAAATCCGAGATAAGATTAAATATATATTGAAGTTATTGTTCTTGCTATAGTTTATACTTGCCTTGTAATGCCGTCGCTGTCCCTCGCTTTTCTCCCTTCCACGGCGACGGTGTATACTGCATAAATGCACATATATGTACGTACTCTGCATGTCTGCACTTGGAAAAATGTTCAACTGAAGACTAACATCTGTATGTGCGATATCAGTTGTCTTAATGTCTGTACGGTCAATATCGGCCATTAACTGCATCCACAGATTCACTGACTAAGACGAGTCTATTGACTATATGCTCATGCGTAACATAGGCCATGCGCGGTAGAGGCGCACCAGATGAGCAGAAGATACAAAATTGTCCTACGGGCCTGCACGACGGTTACGACTCCACACTGCAGTCGGCACACCCCGTTCAAGCATTCTCGGACTTGCACAATTCAGTGTATAAGATTCCTGTACAGACGGGCGAGAAAAAGTAAGTTTATTGCTTTCTGATTTACGAAGACGGTTTTGCTCGGACTTCGGAGGCAGTCCAAAACATTGTCTTATTGCGTACGACTGCGAACGTACGATCCCTGCCGAAATTGAGGTTAAAATCCAGCTGGAACGTTAACAGCCGGTCTAGTTCTCGAATGTAACGGTTGCGTTTTATGGGCATAAGTCATAAACAGGCAAAATTGAACCGTTAAAAAGATACGTTGTCCGTCGCGCGGTGTATACCCGCACAGTTTTAGCAAAACCGATGGAACTTGGCCAAAGACTCGCTCGCAATCTACCGTTGTCGTGAGAAAAAAGCGTACACGCGATAAAGAAAAACCGAGGCGCTATGCGCGATGAATTTGCGAGAGCGTGTGCCGAAAAAAAGAGCAATAGGTCAGTGGCTGCAGCATGATCGGCCCCCGCGCTCGGAGAGAACTTACCGTTTCGCTCGTATGCAATTGCCTGCGATGCTAGTACATAAGCCGGCATTCGAGGGCCTCTAACGGTACGTTACGTGTATAAAGTTGGCCCGCCGCGCTAGCTGCCAACGATACACACGCTCTTGACACACTGCGAAGAATGCAAAAATTTCTGGTTATTCTGGAACACTCGGAACACACAGAACTTGCTTCGCGGAAACCACGCCGTAAATCTCTTATGGTCTTTGGCACGGTTTCGTTATAGCTCGCGCGCGGAGGAGCTTCCTCGGTTGCGAAATCGTCGCTCCCGTGTAGTTACCGCGCGAGCTTGATTATCGCTCTCGCGAGCCCCGGCGAGCGCGAAAACTCCCGATGGTTGACGCGTTTTCACGAGCCGCTTGCGGCCGAGAGCGCAGAAGTGTCGATGGCTATAGGGTACTTTATAATAATCCAATATGTGCGCTCATTGTGCTGATCCACATGTATGTATATAGGCGTGGGTGGGAGAGCCGCGTGCAAATCCAGCTTATTCTGCAACGCCAGGCCTTATCACCAGCTGCTGATCAGCCGGGCATCTTCTTTCTCATGCGTACACGCCGCTGTGTATACCTAAGTTTCACAAGCTCGCGACGAATTAATTGGCTTGTCTTCCCCTTTTTCCGTCAATTATTCTCTGCAGCGAGCGCACAATAACATTCGGATGCGGCGCTGCGGGCGTGAAAGAAAAGTAGCGTAAAGTCTTTGAAAAGGGTTGTATAGTGTGCGGCTAGAGAGGATTATTTTTTCCAGAAAATTACCGGGCTTTCAGCAGCTGTGCACGACTTTTCCTTGGGCTCCTTATAGCACGCGTCGAATTTCGTCGTCTGCAAGTGTCAGTCGTTCGCTCGCACGACGCTACGATAATAATCCCTTTCTCACTGCGGGTCGGTGCATCAGAACTGTATATTGGAAATCAGCTGCTGGAGAATGTGTGGAGAAACGTGTTGTAATTTTAGTCGAGTGTGCGGGACAAGGGAAGGAGCTGCGAAGACCTTCCGCGTAAACGCTCTATCTGTACCGAGCTTTTATACCCTTTCGTACGAATACCCGGATCACAGCTGATCTTGATCCCTTGACCTTGACATTCCTGCTACTTCTCTCTCGGCATGGGCTTCTCTTTTGATTCAGCAACACCACAGCGCGAAAAATACTTCGTTCGCCCATAAAATATACACGTGCATCAGACAGCTTAGCTATTCCTCGAAACGGCGAGCGTCAGTTGGCCGGAAGTCTCTGCGGACTCGGCTCACGTCGAGCGTGTCCGGCCGCGACGTTTGATTCACGCGTGTGTACGACCGTTCGGTGCGAGTCCGAGTATCTCCGAAGGAAAATCACACGCGCTGCTCGCTTGTGTTTCTCGATCCGACGGCGTGTAATAGAGTCGCGCTATGCGATTATAAGGGTATATAACTGTGTATCGCTTCCTGGCTAGTCCACGAACTACACCTCGGCGGCTATTATTTATATAGCGTTTAACGAGCATCCAGCGATCAAGTATTTAATAGCTGCGCAGGCTGATCGGTCATTCGCGTTATAGAGAAAACTGCGTGCGTTGGGATCAACAACCCGCTGCCGCATAAAACGGAGCTTCGAAAAAAGCGACAGTGAGGTTCATCGACGGCTGACTCTCTCTCTCTCTCTCTCTCTCTCTCTCTCTCTCTCTCTCTCTCTCTCTCTCTCTCCCTCTCTCCCCCTTGTCCCGTAAGCTGCTGTTTTCAACAAAGCCCTGCATTATACCCCCAACGAAGGACAGTTATAATGATCCGCGCGCCGGTGGAGATTAGAAAAACGACGTTCGCACGTTCGCCGCTCACGCGAGTGTAACCTCTAACGGAATCGTCCGCGCGCGCGAGAGCACCCGCTCTTCCATTACCATGTACACTCATGTACACTCCATACTTCAGAGAGCGATACGTGTCAGTACGGGGGGAAGAGCCTCCTCGGGCGTGTGAAGCTTTTCCGAAGCTCATCGATGCATTATTATTCATGAATAAAACGCAGAGGAGCGAGGGAAGTACAGCTCTTACACTCAGCTGCTGCTGGCCGTTTTCGAGACAAGTATATAACAGCCTATCAATTAGTTGCGCAAAAAGCGCCGGCTGTCGTCGTTCGATTTTATCGCGGCAAGCCTCGCTGAATTTTCTTCGTTATGATTTTCCCGTTTAGTCTATTACGGCAACGAGTTCGAGCGAGTTTTTTTTATTGAATTGGCTCTTAATAGCTGGTTCATTAGACTTTTACTGCGGATTGTGTCGCTAACGCAGCGGCCAAAAACGACACTGGAATACGTAAGATTGAGAGCTGAAATTAGATTCCGATCGCGAATTTGTTAGTCTCGCGGTCGCTGGGTATACACACGCTGCAGCTGTGAGCGGGTGTGTTGAGAAATTTACGAATGAATACACAGGGAATGGCTTTCCTCGTTGTAACGATTGCACAAATAAGCCACTCGTGGTTTCTCCTCGATTTCCGTGCCGAAGGCCTCTGGCGACCTTTCTATGAGGCGTGTATTGTAAGCGCGCCAGCGCGACGCATATACGGTGCTTTATGCGCTCGCGGTTAATTCGCTAATTTCATGCATTAGCGAAAACAAAAGGGGCGGCAATGGAATAAAACGCACATACGAATCTTATTAATAAAACATGTAGGTGTAACGTTGCAGACTAATCATGAATATTAGACCACCGTAGTGCGCGTTACTTGCCTTTTTTTCACTTTCCCTCTCGCACAAAACCTGAGCATGCGCAAAACAGGGAGATTTAGGACTGGACGCATCCGACAGCAAGCGAGCGAGCGTAATACGGGCTAAGCAGATGCGTCGAAAACAAAAACTAGCCGCGGCAGTAAAGAGTTGCGCAACTAACGCACGCGAGGCATATAACTCTATGCGTACGAGAGCAAACTCACCGATGGCCAGCCGCAACTTTTGCAACTCCTCTCTCGGCGAGCCGCAGCGGCGGTTAGTTGTTCTGCCGAAGGATTCGGGACAATGGGCTGGCGCGAGGGCATCAAAGCGCGCGCGCGTTTCCCAATTATCTATGCAAAGCACCTGTACAATGGTCCTCCGATACATACTACTTATGCGCAAACGCGACTTTTCTGTGTGTATTGTCCGTGAAAACGGCGAAGTAGCTAAGCTGGGTTATTTCTCAATATTACGTAGAGGCTATTTTCTTGAAACGCAGCTAGCCTTATCGTCTTTGAATTAGCTACTTGAGCATTTTCCTTTTTTTAAGATCCGTCACGTTTTTCGTCATTTTGCCCATATGTTATATTGCAAATAGAATAACAGACGTATGGGACACGCGTACATAAATTATTCGTCAGAATAATGGAATCCGTGATGTCAGGAGCTTAAAATAGCCATTATCCTTCTCTCCTCCACACCGCCGCCGTAAAACTGAAAACCAGTTTTTTAGCGTTGGCTCGAACTGAGCTCCTGCAAATCCGCACGTTACGAGGCTTGCCAGCATTTTTAATTATAATATTCTAAATATTTTCACAGCAACAATATGAGCTTGTACCAAGCTTACATAAGACACGCATGCGGTGTTTACAACGTCAAGGAAAAATTGAAAAACGCTGCCGGCGCATACATCTATCGGTACATACAAAACGAGCTGCGATATAAGATATCGAGAAGTCGATCTCTCTCGCGGGCACACGTGGAGGTTTCGCATCGGAAAGCACCATTCATAAAGCCTCCAGGAAGTCGTATGAAATTATCAATTCGCATCGTTCCAGGAACTAACGCATCCGACGCGTACAACAGACAGCCACATCGCTCACAGCTCAGAGGATGACTATATAGCATCATATAGGCGGCGAGGGCTATTGGCTATTCAGCCGGCGTCGTCTGACTATAGATATATATAGATACCTACCTGCGTCGGGACGAAGGCGCGCATTAAGATGTCAGGACACGGGTAGCGCGCTTGCATAACTCTGCGCCCTGCACTGCCGCGCACGTTTATATTGATCGTCGCGTCTCGCGCGCATATCTCGGTCGCATCTTCACACTTCTCCTTGGCGGCCTCGATATCGATCGGTTGGAATTTTAGTAAACATGTTTATCTCGCGGTGCTGACGAGGAATCTAGGAAGAAGCAATGGTTTATTAATCGTTGTAATTGCCTCCAGAGAAAGAAAACGGAATTTTTTATTTTCAAGTATATGAACTGGCTGCGGCAACGATGATAGAGCGCCGGAAGTGAGGGCATTGGTGTGCGCGCGCGATGTGCAAATGGCACGCGTTCGACACACCTTTGTTTCTTCGCCCTTAGACCGGCGATGATGAGTCATGCGCACGTCGCGGAGAACTAAACGGAAGGAAAGATAATGGTGGAGCGAGGAGAAGTGTATAGAAGAGAATTATTTACTTACACACTGGAATGGAAGAGTCGAGTCCATCCAAGTGCCGCACGACAATTGCTCTCCACGGCGCGCTGGACAATCGAGTTAATCTGCGAGAAAAACATCAGCGTTTTTGTGATTCTTTTATATATACATAGAAGAGAGCTGCACAGGTTGTTGGGCTATTTTTCAACGCTCATTAAGTCGTCTCCGACTGAGTCATCCGAACAAAGGATTCGCCGGGGAAAAGCAATCAAAGTCCTTGAATCCAGCGCTGTACACCTTGCCCATTTCCGCCGGATCTTCTTCTTCCTCGTCCGTCGCGTGCTTATAAATTGCTAAGCAAAATCGCCTCGATTAGCTGCGCCTTGCGCACACTCTCCTCTCTTTATCTGTATTTAATCGTCCTAAACTGATGGATTTATTATTATAAAAATGTATTGACAACGCGTATACAATAAGGACTGAGGTTCGTTTCTGCGTGGTCCTCGGGGTATAGACACCAACGGGCTGAGCTGTGACGGAGTAGCGTGACTGAGTCGTTGCTTGAAGCACGCGCAGTCAAGTTCACGACTCTCTCATCATTGTCTATCCTCAATGACAAACTTGCACTCCGATATTACTTTGATGTTAAAGGGACGTGCTATTATTACTCTCCGATTTCTCAAACTTTCTTATTCCTTTTCAAAGCCTGTAAAAAGTGGTGCCTGAATCGTTCAAACAAATTTTAGCATTTAAAACGAAACGATCTACAAAAATGATAATAAGATCGTGTACACCTTTTTAGAATGGAATGTTTTAACCTACAGCTTATACACATACGCTTCGTATCGATCTAGATTCCATCTTGCCTCTCCTCATCAATATTATGACGCCGCCCGATTCCCCATTACCATATACTCACCAAGCTCACCTTTACCATGCGCTGTAATGGGCGCGTCAGTTATGAGTGATAAATTAGTGCTTACCCAACTAATTTATCACCGCATCGAGTAATCAAAGACGCATATCATCCGCGTACAAACGATAAGACCACGATCTTCCAGAGCGACGATATTGCGCCAAAAAAGGATTATCCAACAAAAAGCCAGCGGATGAATCGCCGCGCAGGGGGGTTATTAAACCCAGGATTAATGAATTCGTAAGAACCGTTGTACGTACGGCAAGAAGCGGCAGCGGCGGCGGCGGCATTGAAAGGAATTCGCTTCGCATCAAGCACCTCGACGCTGTGCATAGAGTCGAGAGAGCCATTCATGCGTATCCTTCTTGATTTGCAGTATTCCGCTCGTGCGCGCGCGCGCGGGTATACCTACATGTATTATAATGCGCGCTTGCAGCCTGATGGCTAAAAATACGAACCGTTACGTCGTTCGAGCCCGTCATTAAACTCGCGCGAGCTGCAGCTTCCCTCCTTTAAGGATAGCTCTCCTCGGGCATTGGTCTTGCGTTTACGGGTTAGGTTTAATTGATAATTTTCTTACACTGCAAAATTTTCAAAGTATATGAGTAAAATTGAAAATTTCAACGAACTTGATGTGTTTCAGCAACGGTGGCGGTAGCGAGCACCGTACAGATCGAGTGTGCGAGCGAGTCGATAATCGTGCACATCTCGACCGAGGGAAACACAAACTTCCACGGCCTCGTGTATCCGAGAGGCCTGTCGAAGAATAGCTCATGCCTGCACGAGTACAGGAGTCAGCCGGCTCCCATCACGTACAGTTTGCCGCTCAGGTCCTGTAACACTATGCCCTCCGAACTGGTGAGTCTCAATTCAATATACTATACTTCGTCCTCGTTGCGAGCAATTTGCGTCACCCGCCGGCAAACGTGCGACTAATCAAGAGAAGTGAAACGGCGCTTACTCGCCGCGGCGGCGAAAACCTTCAAATTTCTTACGTACATGCCGCGGACGTGTGCGCACCGTGCGGATTAGGTGCGGATAATTCCGGTGAAAGCGATCTTTTGAAACACATTCACCGGCGACGCGTGATCGCGCTTATGACCCCAGTTTGATAATAACGACGCTCTTTTTTTCGAGTCGCGAATGCACGTTAAAAATGAAATACCAGCGGTGAAAGCGCTGCACGCCTGTACTAATTGTTTTGCTGTATATACATAATAATACTTGCACGAATATAGGAGCTTTGTTTCTAGCCGCGCGTACGATAGTTGCAGCATCCAGCGGCTTTCAAAAACTCGGGCTTACGCTAGTGTGCTATACACTAGCCTACTCTAGGCACGTACGAATGAAAAGCAAAGAGCGTTCGCAAGACCGCGGCCGGATTATATAATATCGCGCACGCGCGTGCACTGTGTTATTCAAACTCGCGATGCAATATGCGAAGCTTATCTGCGTATCGAACGAACATTGTGTATACCAATGCGTGTACTGCAATTTTAGATGGGAAAATTCACTGGACAGTCGCGTAGCGGTATGCGCGTGGGCGTTAGCGAATTCCGCGAAAACTCGCAGTTTAGCACGAGGGCCGTAGCATCAGCGTACATGTACGGACGTATGCGGGTACGTTCTTTTCCGTCGTGTGTGTAGCTCTCGTGTAACGAGCGAGTCGTGGGCCGATGTGTCTGTGAGATTGCTTCCTCGGCTGTAGCATAACTGGACCCGTTATGTGACCGACGTCGGTCGGAGCCTCTAGATACTGCTATGCTATAGCTCTCCGCAACTCCTTCTTATGTTATTTGCGATCCTCGCGCGCGCATCCGCCTGACGCGCGGCTCTCTAACGGACTGTTATTTCTTCGTATTTTTTTTTTTTATCGTGGACACAAAAGTTCTCTTGTTCCCTGCGAAGCGTCGTTCTCAGTTTATTGCCCAATTGAATCTCAGTTTGGCAGTCAGAGATGTATAAATTCCCGATGATTCATACATGAGAATGATTGATATATTCGACTGTGTGTGTGGACAAAGTTTTTATTCGAGACTGTTGTAAAAAAAAGCATTGTAGAGGCAACAGACTCGAGCGCTTTTAGTGGTGAGATGCGATATTCATCAAAGGATTAGGATCTCAGGCAGTTGAAGGTTAAGCTGTAATTACCAGGCGCGAGAATTCCGTTTCCTGTGTTTCTTCCACATCACTCTCTCTCTCTCTCCACACACACACACACACACACACACACACACACACACACACACACACACACACACATTATACCGTTCTATGAGCCGGCGCTCGTGGCTCTGCCGATTAAATTTGAGCCGTTGCGTAAATCAGATATCATCAGATCGGACTTGAGTATGTAGTTTGAATTAATTCGGAGAGTTACATAAAGATGAGCCAGTGCATGTGTTTACCGTAGCCCGAAAAGTGAAAAGGGTTTTAGCTCAGCGTTGATGCTGCTGGTCATCGTAGAGCCTTATGTAACCCTCGTGTCTGATATAAAAATTACGTTCCTTCGTATGGGTAATATAAACGGAAAATATACAGTGATGAGCAGCGATTTTCAGGGTCTAAGCATACTCGCAAGATGAACTTGATACTAGCCTCGCGGCCTTTGACCTCAGAGCTCGCGGCATCGTGTGAGGAGGAGTTCCATGCCGCGCATTGTGTACGAGTCGTTGAGCACAGGAAATTCCGCGGGGGTTGTTCGACACGAGATACGGCACTGCGCGCGAGCATCGCTACGGGCGATTGTTGTATTCACGTATAGACACGCATATGTGTGTACGAAGTTATACACAGGCTTGAGTGTGAAAGCGGCGAAATGCTTTACGATTATTCTTTCGGAAAGTCGGGCTTGATCCCCGCGGCAGTTTCTCGTCGAGTCAAGCCTCTTCTCTACTATATACGGTGGCTCGTAAATTGTTTTTCGAGTTTTTGATCGATTTCTAGATTTCGCCACACTTGAGACGTAAGAGAGGTTTGCGCCGAGCATGCAAAATCGATCGTACACTAGCACCAAACGATCGTAGCCGTAATCGATTCTTCGAGTCTCTGGCCAGCGAAAATAGATGGCGCATAGGCGCTTTTTCGTTTCCCTCACCTTAATCTACGCGCAGCAAGCATATATAGCGGTGTGATACCTGTGCCAAAATTGCCTATGTAGATAAGGTAATGGGTCTGCTTGAGAGCCGCTCATGCTAATTACCTACTTTGTCAGATATTAAAAAACGTCTGATCCACGAAAGAAAGAGGACACTGTATATAGAGGCGTGTATACGCGAAATTGCGTATGCACGCGAAATGAATCGCCTCTTCCCTCGGTATAAGAGATGACCATTTGCAGCTGTATCGCTGCGGGGCCCAGTAGCATATTACATCAGCTCTCGAGATTTTCGCAATATACTTACCCGATGAATGGAAGGATGCTGCCGACAGCCGCACACGCCGCAGTCCACAACACCGAGTGCGTGGGTGGCAGTGACGCGATCTCGCTGCTGCTGCCCACGCCCGCGAATTATAAAAGTAAAAGTCGCCAGTTGTAGATTTGCGAGCTGTGTACGTGTGTGCTCGATGAAGGCGCCAGTGTCTAACTATCTCTGCTTGCTTGAAAAGGCGACTGTGAGAGCAAGTATATATACTAGGCGCAGACTTGGGCGGTTTAATGTTATCAGTTTGCGGTCTGAGCGAGGTGGAGATTGCAGTGGCTATAAGCTCTAATTAGGGTTTGCCTGACGCGAGAGCGGAGAATTAGCGAACGTTGTGTTAGAAGAGCTCGTTATGCCAGGTATAAATCGACTGCAGCTTGGTATTAGGAAGTGTAGAAAACGAGTCTGATTTAGGACTGTTCCTAGAATTTACAGATTTCCAGGCGCGTAAAGTTTCGTAATCCCGAAATAGAATACGATGGAAGAAAAGTATGTCAAGAAGTGTAACGCAAGCTCATCTAATTGAAATTCAAACGATCGAGCCTCGAGGCCGAAGAAGAAGAAGAAGAAGAAGAAGAAGAAGATCGCATCGACATTACGTGCAAATTACGTGCAATCTTCACGCGGATCAGTCTCTCTCATCTCCTTTTATAGATAAACACCGCCGCGTAAACGTCGCACACTTGTTCTCGATCGACACACGTAATACACCCGATGAGTCTGCTTCTGCGGCGGCGGCTCGCATAAGTATATCCGATGATGTTTCAGGGGCAAAAACTTGGCGCGCACTTGCACTTGTTTATACGCGCGCAATAACGGCGTTACGTATAGGTTGTGTGTGCGTGTGCGTGTTTTTTTCGCGAAACAAGACCGCGTGCCAAAAATGGTCAAAGAGGCGAGATGACGCGTACGTATACAGACACTGTCGTAACTCGAGTGAGGACTTTCTCCGCGCAAAGCGCCGTCTGAAAATGGACAAGTTCGGTACCGTTGCTAATACTGTGTGTAAGCTGCTGAAATGAGAGACACGCCGCTATGTCTGTTTTGCGATAATTTATGTATGAAATTTTAAGAGAGCCACACAGTGGATAACCTTGAGCCGCAGCCTTCGGTCGCTGCATCTGCGTGAAAGATCGTCGTCGTGACCTTTTATGTCGTTCGGACTTACTTATGCCTCGAATTGAATCAGCTCGGATTCCTGTATTCTATTACTCCGACAAAGTGTCTGTAATACAGTATCACACAGCGAGAAAATCGTGGAACTCTCTGCTCCGATGATCTTTCAGTACAGATAGTACACAGCGTGTATACAGCGTCTGCGCAATTAACGCAAATCTAATTCAGTCTTAATTGGAGACAGAGAACAACCAGCCCCGGGAATGCGCAGGCATTCGCATAGTTGGCCCTTTCGGCTTCCTCCGCGAGTTCTTAATCTACGTAACAACGTATAAACGCGCGCAGGCCTTCCCGGCAGCTTATCTGCACCCGCGAGAGACTCAATATGATTCTACAGAAGGCTCATGCATAAACATGGACTTTAATACCGCCGTAGTATATTGCGCTCTTCTGCGATGCGGTACGATTTAACAGCACAATTATGCCCCGCACGCAGAAGAGCACGAAGCGCTGGATTTACGGCTAGCGCTCCATAACGTATTTCCCGGAGTCCCGTTGAGAGCCGCAGGAAGTGTATACGCGTAATTTTCGAAATGAGACAAGACGCTAGGTATGCGGACTTGGTTAGAAGTTATGTATTATGATAATATACAGGCGATTTGGAAAATCCTTCACCGGCGCCGGAAAGTCCTGACTCTTCGAGCTCTGCGACGTCGGACCGCGCGTTGAAGATGACGGAGCCTGGCGAGCTTCGCGTAGTGGTTTTTCTCGCTCTGCGGGATACGTCGCCAGCGATCCACGGCTATTTTGACGATTCCGATCCCGGCGCCCACGTTCGGCAGCCAGCGTTGATGTCTCCGGCGCAGCTCGCAGAAGTACTGGATGAAGGCGTGCTTCGAGCGGCAAGGATTTTTCTCCATTTCTCGCGAGGCGACTACTGCGGAGGATACCGGCTTGTTCTGGATACTTGATTTGGGTTGTGCGCGAATTCACGAACTTTGTTTACTTACACAAAAGAAAAAAAACAAAATAATCGTTGTGAGCAACTTCACTTGAATAGTTCAAAAAAAATCGGACCGAATATGCACGACATAATTCGCTCGAAATTTCAATCGGCATCTATTCGATTACGAAAGCATACTTGACAAATCAGCGGGAGACAAATTTTGCAACTTCGCGCTGACCCGCGTTACACAATTCGGTATACATTTTTCGCCGAACGCAAATAGGCTATTTGCAAAGCAGCCGCAGAGTTAGAATCCTATTCTGTGGTCATTACAGCATAGCGGCGGATAAATATTAAAAGTGATATCATAGCTCGGACGTAAAAGGTGCGCCGCGGGGATGCGCGTGCGCGTTGCCCGCTTTCCTCTCCATAAAGCACGCGGCGAAGCTGTCCTTGCGCTGTGCACGGCCTTGCGTCGATTCCCTCCTCTCTCGGATTGCACGCGCGCTGATACTTATTATACTTATTATACTGCGTGTCTATGTGTGCGATCACACGATCCGCCGCGAGAGCAGCGGTGCGTCTGATTCGCGCAAATCGTAAATCGTAAAGTATACGATACGATATCGAGGAGGGACGCGCACGGAAAAAGTCTCTCGATCGTGAGCTTCTCGTCTTTCTTATTATGCGCCGTTTTCTTTGCTCTTATTAAGTTACCTTGCGATATGTAAGTACGAGTAGTTATGCAGGAAAGCGTCGTTTGGTTACGCACGACCGACTGCGATGTTTCTTGTCGTTTGCGAGAGGGAGACTTTATGATATGCTCTGCATGCGCTTATGAATTTAATTGTCCGACGCGTCGCGTTGGCGTTTAGAGATTGACTGCAGCTCTTACGTAGCGAAGCACCTCGTTAAGTTGATAACTTATTGTATGCGCTGCAAAGCCCTGCGTAGACACGACAACGAAATCACGTGCATTGGACTTTTTTTAAATGTATCGCATATTCCAAACTGCTAATTTTTTTCTCACGATCTTAAAAATCTCACTGTACGTTCGGAGACTGCGTGTATAGACGTAAGCAGATAAATGCAGCGATAACGCAAAGTACTTGGATTGCTGTGAGAAAGAGTGTTGAAACGATTGCCTACCTCTTTTGTCTTCGAGCGAGGCGTGTATATTGCTAAATTATTTTAAACAACTTTTCACTTTCTAAGATTATTCATTAACTCGACTACTATATAATACCATCGTTTATTTAAACTTGAGGAGATTATTAAAAAAAGGGAAAAAAAGAAAATCACCGCTGCCAGAATTTCTGCGCAGAGGCTTCGCATAAGTGAAAACTACAGCGAAGAGGAGAGGCTAATCACGCCGGGATCGCGTGAGCGATTAAACGCGGAGATTCGTGAGAAAAAGTGCGCGGGTGAGAGCGCCGCGTCGCACTATACACATATATAGTCGTGCAGCGGACAAAAGAGTTGGTCATCCGATCGAACCGAGATGCGCTCGAGCACCTTTTCTGTGTGTGTGTATATAACGTGTACCTATAATACAATACACACACGGCCGCCTGTAAACGAACGACTTGACTTTCTCCTACGTCTTTTCCCTTCTGCTGCAGCGGCTGCTACTGCTACCGTTGTTATCGTTTCCCCTCTCGCGCGAGGACCAAGTGGATACTCCCGTGCGACGCATGTGCAACCGATCTCTGTACAGCTTTCCTGCGTGTGTATGAACAATGGCTGCTGCGTCGCGATCCTGTACACGATACTATATATGTCTAGTGAATTGCGATCGCTGCTGCAATTTTCCGGCTGCGAGATTCTCCCCAGTGCGGTTGAACAATGCGAAATTGCTCTGCGAAATCTTCCGCTCCTTCGCCGGATTAGAGATTTATTAAATGGCTCTTTGTTGTGTCCGCCTCTTCGACTCTCTTTCGCTGTTGTTATGACGCGCCGCTAATGAAATCGAATTCCTTCGTTTAATATTGGAAAACTCGAAGCGCGCGTGCGCTAACGAAAGAATCGAATCCTCGCGTGCGTGCAGCTCACGCGAATGTCTCTCTCGTTGGGTGAAATTCTTTCTTAGACAGCGCCGGCGGAGCAATTTTTCTTTTTAATTGCTGCCGCTCAAGTGCACGGGATCTTTTGTCGATTGAAAAACGCGCAGTCGCACGACCTTGTCGTTAAGAAAAAAAGCGCCGAGTAGAAACGGCTTGAACAAATAGAAATGTCGTTTTCCTCTCGTTTTTTCCGCCGCCGCTGCGCTCGAGAGATCTTCACTCATTAGCATTACGACTGTCGGTCGAGAGAGTACACAACGGCTTCAGACACGATAATTAAACGCCTCGAATAGAGTAATTACCGCGCGCTACTCTTTTTTGTCCGGTTTTTACTTTTCTCTAAATAGCCGCAGCTCGAAGCTCGGCTCGATCGAAAAATCAGATATGGCCTCGAAGAAGCCTCTTGCTGAAGATGATTCATCGTCTAAGATACATGGAGCTTTTTGCAATCGAATAGCCCGCATATCCGAAGGAATATTTCGACCGAGCTAAAGATCGTGTTCTATTCGAAGCTTAAGATATAAATCAGGTCGGACGCGCGCTTGGAATCCACCCCATCGCAAAAAAGACTGCACACACGCAGATACATCCGCGGCTGCTTAACGAGTCGGTTTATCATGTCGGGAAACGCAGAGAGATACACGGTGCAGAAGAAGAGACGGCGCGCAAGAGCCGAGAATTTGATAAAGAAGAGACGATGAAGAAACTATTATACGAGGGGCTGCAGCTGCAATCGCACCTATGCGGCATAGCGAGCGATAAAGTGCAGTAGCAGAAATCGAACAAAAGTCGCACTACTGCGCGTACAGAGCAGCTCGATCTCAAGGTCAGCCGAGGACAAACCGGTACCGATGCAGTGGCTCCGCGCTGGGTATTCTTATGTATAGGTATACGCTCAGCGAGAGAAAAACAGAATAAACTCGAAGTGGCTCCTTTGACGCGCTGCAGCTGATGCAGAAGCGGCCGCGCGCACTGTCACGCTGAATTAAGTGCTATATGCGAGAGTTAATGAGCGGCCCGTTACTCAAGCGGCCGTTACAATTTTCATAACGGCGTGCGGACGTGTATAGTTAAATGCGTATAATAACACCTCGTGCGGTCAACAAGCCTGTGGTGTGTGCGAGAGATAACGTCCGCTGGGCTTTTAATGCGTGTGTTTATGCAAGCGCGCGTTTTAGATAACGTAAGCGTGCTTGGTGTGTACGACAGTCCGCTCTCTGCCAGAACTTTCTTTTGTCGTGTCTTATAGGGGTGTGTGTGTGTGTGTGTGTGTGTGTGTGTGTGTTACCGAATCGGTCGTTCGACCGGCTGTGTGTTTTTTTCACGAAGATGAGTATTTCTCAACGGGGCGACTTTCGAGAGGCGCATGTATAATGTTTTCGAAACTATACCCGAAGCTGAGAACCACTGCGGGAAGATTCGCGCACGCGACAGCCGCGCTTCTCTCTTTTTCCCGATACCGACGAGCACACATCGTGCGGAGTAACGAGGAGATCGCCCGGAGCATACCGATTTTCCGGCGAAAAATAATAAAACTTCTCGTTTTACGGCGCGACGGTTCTTTTGTTCGATCGAGAATGGCATTCCTCCGCAGCCACCGAGTATAAAGATCGCGAGCGCGCATCTAAAGGATCGCTATTACCAGAGCCGTAAATGCGTGCGCGTACGTCGTTAAACCGATTTTATACACCACCTTACCGCAGAGAGCCGTTTCTCGCCGACGAGTTATGCCAGATCGTTTATACATCGCTGCTCCTTTTTACGCAATCAATTTCTCACTAACACTGTCAAAAGTTTATTATTAATTATAAATTCCACTCCCGGCTGGCTGGAAGAAGCGCGATCGTCGGAGAAATCGGCGAGTCAAACGATCGATGCGTCGTAATAAGTTATTGAAAATTATTATAGAGAACATCTCGGCTTGTAGATAAGGAAGGGGTTGAGAGTCGCTTCTCGAAGCATCAGCGGAGGAGGAGCTGCGGAGGAAGGAGAGATACTCGTCCGGAGGTGTGTGCGCGCACGTATAAGAGAGACACGCAGCAGCAGCAGCGGCGGCGGCTGGCATCAAGATATCGCGCGCGCGAGCGCAGGAGTTTGCTCGGCTGAAGGGGCCTGTTTCTCGGAAGATAGAGCACCATAACTCTTGCCGGCGGCCGGCCAATAAGCGAGAGAGAGAGAGACCAAGAGAGAAAGAGAGTCCGATGCAGCGACCGGTCTCTCCCCGGCTCTCGGCCTTCCCAGCCGCTATACGTGTCCCTCTTTGTTCCCCGTGTGCTGATGCAGAATCTCGTGCGCAGGGGTTCATTGCTCGCTGTATCTATAGGCCTGTGTGTATACGTACTGTACCCCAATACGGCGAGTGTGTCGCGCGGAGAAAATGCTAATTTTTTGGATATAACGGCTACGCCGAGCGCAGGCTTGTAATACACGATGCGCTCGCGCGAGATTTAATAAAGTGTCTGCAAATTGCCCGTACTCCGTATACAATGTATCGCGGGAGATAGCGCGCCGCGCATAAGCTAAATGCGGCGTATTTCCTACGGCGTAATGTTCACGAGCTGCAACGCCCGCAACATATCCGCTGCGAATATAAGCCTCCAGCGAGTTTCGATAATCGCTACGCTATAGCCTTATAATAGAGCGAAAGTCTTCCTCGTGTGTATATTTTTCACGGACATCGAGTCACCTTCTCGAGGTCGTTCTCGATGCAACTCCCGTATAGTTACACTATCCAACTCTCGTCAGTAGCACATAACGATCGGTGCGCGCTCTTTCCGCTGAAAAACTGACAGAAACGTAACGAGCCTCGTTTCTCCCTTTGCTTCTTCTTTTCTCTGCGCATCCATACACAGCCCGCAGCATTCCACGCTGGCTCTTATCTCCGAGGCTTGGCGAGATAAATTTTTTGCTCCCCCCGCTTGCATTTTTCGATGCTCCGAAGCGCGATGACTGTAATACCTGCTGTACACCCCGGCGATTACACGAGGGGCAGAATTTTAAAAAGGGAGCCGCGGAATCCTGCACGGGGGAAGAAAAATTAGCGCGCGCGCGCGCACGCGAGAGCCTTTCTAAAGTTAGCCTCAAGGTCAGGCACAATATTGTCAGGTTCGTCGGCGGGAGAGCGCGCAGAAAGCGAAAGAGTCGGCTCCGCCGCGCCTCAAAACCGGATCGCAACGCATATATACATGTATACTGCTGCAGCAGCCGAATGCAGCGCCATTTTTAATTCCAATCCCCTACGGCGGCGTTGGCTTTGGGCACAGCTATCGCGGATAGTCTCAGCGGAGCTATGGAGAACGCGAGCCGATTTTTTAAATCTATATCTGTATGGGTGTCTCGAAGGACCCTTGCTTCACTGCTGACCTTGCCCGACGCTACTCGGATCGTTATACAGCTGTGATCTGTAACGCTGCAGCGTAAATATAGCTATAAACTATAATTCGCTTACGCTGCGCGGCTAATATGTATTATCGGTCGTAACAGGAGATTGGCGTGTTACGTAAATGGGAAAAATCGGCAGCGAGTTCAATTGCAAAAAGCGCCTACAAGGAAGTCGAGAGCGGCTTTTGGAAAGTGAAATAATTCCTCGTGGAAGAATAAAAATAATAGAATGCAAAATTCCCCCCGCTTGACACATTACTTTCACGTCCATTTTCGGTGGCTGTAGGAATCGATCGCTCGAGACTGTCTGCTACAGCGAAATTTCGGTAAATTTAATTCTCAACAATAATAGTCCCCTTGCCAATCGAACAAGGCGACGCAGCGAGACTCGATCTCATCGCCATAATCATCATAATCGAACAAAAATCTCCAAGATTATTAATATTCGACCTCGTTACAAATATCGCGGCCGACAGAAAGCGCGTCTACACTCAGCATTTAGCGCAGCTTCCACATCAGTCGTTCGAACAAAAACTTGCGAAACAGTCGTGGGCTGAAACTATTAGTGCCAAGGTGGCGTTTTATGCTCGATTCATCCCACAGCTGCGAGCGCGACAACAGCGTCTCGTGAATACTCAATCGGCGCAATTCGAGAACGCACATCAAAAAGGAAAGGATCGCACGAGCTGCTTCGGGGGCGTATAGGCCAAAAGTGACAAAGTCGCTTTCGCGCGAAACGAAATCGAAATCTCGCAACGCGCGAAAATGAAATCGACTTTTGATGCCTATCTATCTCTCTCGTGTGTGTAGGATTTCGATTAGAAAGCCGCGAGCGACAGTAGCAGTGCGGATTATTTCGTTCATTGCCAAATTCTATTCGCCTGATTTAGACTCGCATATACGCCCACGCCCCGAGACGCTATTTGAGATTCCGAAACTTTCGACGGTTTTATCCGTTCTCCGGCTTGTTCGAGGCGATGGCTCTTATTAATAATTCATCATGTGGTGTATAAAATACATCGCATTTAGCGAGAATTGTTTCGGGGATAGACGATCCATGTCGGTTTTTACATTTTGATAGTTTGATTTATTCGCGCGGACACACTTTGGCGCGAGTGACTTTCGTTTCGTCTGGAAACGCAATCATTCTTCTGACGTTCGAACTAATACACCGTTTGAAATATATTGTTATGGTTGTTATAAATCCGACTAGAAATCGGAGAGTTTTCAATATCATTAATTAAAACACTCGCCGCGATGCGTATGCATGTAATATGTTTATACCAGCCTGCAAAACGAAACTCTATCGCGTAAATAAACTCTCCGCTTTACGACACCACCACAACAAACAGGCCGGGCGACTAGATTTAAATATCCGCATATCGAAAATCCAGTTCTCGGCGTAAATAGGCGCAAAAAAACTTGCGTAATATCCACGCGCAAATCCAGGTATAAGAAGTTACGTAAAATCGTTACATAAAATATCCAGAGAAGATGAGCACTCGGCGGTTCTTTATAAGTGCATCTCTCCGCGGTGAAAAATGCAGCTCTTCATTGCCGCAGGCCATATGCACGCGGGCGCAATCATCGTCGGGCTCTCTCAGGAGAGAGCGTAATTTCCAACGGGTCCGCGGTACCGATCATCTGCAATTCAAACGATCGGATTCCATTTGTTTATTTGCTTATCCTTCGGATACGATGCTTCGGATCGTCCTTATTGCGCTGTGCGCATACCGGTTTTTACGCGATCCTTCCCCCCGCGTTTCCTCTAGGTATATATAGCTCTGGACACGGTGAATTATGAACGCTCGGGGCAAAAAAGTGTATGTGTTTAATCGATGATCGGTTTCGCGAGGATGATGGAATAAACGCAAGAAAAGCAACGGCGAAACGCAGCGACCGGTTGCTCGATCTTTCTGCCTCTCGATTCCAAAGACCACGATTCTCCTGTTGTTTTTCTGCGCAACTCGATACTGATAAAAGCTTCGGCAAACGACGAGGCGTTTCGACGAAACAGACGTAAGAGCTGCAGCGAGTCGGAATGTCTGTGCAGGAGGCATCGCGATGAGGAGTATAGGAGAAAAAATAAAGCACGAGCATAATCGTTCTTCCACGAAAACCGGTATGGCGGATATAGGTAGACACACACACACGCACACACACACACACACAACAGAGCTTCGGGCGATGCGAACAGATCGGCAGGATATACAACATACCTGCGCTGCGCTGCGTCGTACGTGAGAGCACGTGAACCCGCGCACTCGCGGCTTTTATTGTCGCTCTCGGATCTTCTCGTATACACGTGCGCGCGGGCGATCCTATCTTCTGGAATTCCGATTACGAGCAAAGCGACGCGCTCGTGGTGTGCGTCTCGGGGGTGCGCGCGATATCCATCTCGGATGAGCTGAGGATGATGAGGCGCTGATGTGAGCAAACAATTTTTTGCCTCGTGTGTTTTTTGGTGTTTGAAGCAGCTTTTTTTACGAGACACTCACGAGCGTTCGGAGGATTATCCTTTTGAATTTCTTTAATCGAGCCGGGCGCACTTTACTTTCTCGAGTGAAAGTACGTAAGTATAACCCGTTGTCGAAATTTCCGTACCGGAGGCGATCTTGACGAATGCCCGATCTTGATCGAGCACGTGATTACGTAACTGGAGAACAAAAACTCGAAAGACTATGGTCTCTCTCTCTCTCTCTCTCTCTCTCTCTCTCTCTCTCTCCAGAAAATCGCCTGCGGTGAAGCTTCCGGCGACGCGTCGATGAGTTTTAAATCCATCTATCCGCACTGGCTTTTTCTAGCCTGCAGTGTAGTCCCTCGACCGCAGAGGCTTCGTTTAATCGAATACGATGGACTAATCACGCGATGCACATTGTGTTATCGGAAAAGGGAATTCCGTTGTCTCCGTGAAGTGTACTTCGCGAAGCGAAGTAATGCTACAGCCAGCGAAGCGCGTAATTAAGGTATTTAACAAACGGCAGAAAGAAAGAGAGAGAGAGAGAGAGAGAGAGAGAGAGAGAGAGAGAGAGAGAGAGAGAAAGGACGCAGGGCGGAAGGGACGTCTGGAATTTGCGCTGGTCTTTCCTGAAAACGAGCCGCCTTCGGGGAAGTCGAGCAGCGCCTATACTTGCCAAGGTCAGCGACGAGCAACGAACCTCCTCCGCGCGAAGTAGCTTCCTCCTCGCGCGCCATCTGCTGTACCCCTTTTTTCTCCTTCTATACGTATAAACACGTTCCGCGAAAACACAAAGTCTCGAGATTTCGGTCGACGTCCTCCCTATGATACACATCAGCGATCGAACCAAGTATCACACCGCGGACGACGTTAACGAAGAACGACTGCACGGCGGCGCTTGGTGTCGGGGCGCATTACGGGCAGAAGCAACGGAAATTCGCCGCAAGAGCAAACAGCACGGCAAAAAGAGCGAGGAACGAAGCAAGATAAGAAGAAAGATCGGCTTGTGCTTGAGCGCGGCGCTGTATCCTCTCTTCTTCTTCGCTTCCTTCTCTCTCTTCGCTCGGCTGTTATTCAGCCGTTCCACCTTCTTACTCTTCCTCGTTCTCTCGGCGCTCTTTCTCTCTCTCTCTCTCTCTCTCTCTCTCTCTCTCTCTCTCTCTCTCTCTCTCTCTCTCTCTCTCTCTCTCTACTATCCTGCAGACACGTTAAAGCTCCCGCAGCACAGCAGCATGCACTGACCGGACATCGAACCCGCGAACGAACGCTGCAGCAGAGCGCGAGAGATGTATCCTATAATAACGTGCTGCGCCTTTGGCTATAGGCTCGCCGCCGACGACGACGACGACGACGAAGTTGCGCGTGTGTGTGCGTCTTATTTACTTATAATAAAACCCGCGCGGCCGAGCGGATCACGGGGAATCCGGATAGATGCGGGGACTCCGGCGGCTTTATACACTCTCGTCCTGTACATCTCTTTGTCTTAAACGCCGGAACGTATTACACCGCAAGATTACGTACCGCCAGCGCCAGGAATCACGCTCTCGGCTTAAGGACGAGCGAAGCGCGCGCACACGTTACGCGATATCGTTTTCTATTTCGTTTCCAGCCGCAGCATCCGCGCGTGTATTACTTTTTACGCTTAAAAACGAGACGACGTGACGAGCTGCGCTCGTTTGAATTGGAAATTTACAAAATGAACTTTTCACCGCTGAAACCCAAGCGCCTCGCTTCTTCTTGCGCCTTTTTCCCACAAACGCAGTCTCTGCGCGTAATGTAACGCGGTGAGGAGCGTATACCGACACGCGTGCCCGATGCCCGATTCGCTTTTTCCGCTCAGCTGTGCTGCCGCTGCTGTGATCGTCTAGAATTACTCGTTATAGTCGAGAGCTCGCAAGGTAGAGAGAGAGAGAGAGAGAGAGGAAACGTTGAAAAAATCTCGAGCTAGTGCTATTATCGATGACTTTGTTCCATTGCTTGCGCGAGAGTTTCTGCACAGCTTGTTCCTTCTCGTGTACAGCACGTCCGCAGCGATAATTACCATGTGTCGCGTCGTGTATATGGAAAATTACGGCTGTGTAATGTGCGCGCGAATATGTATATGCAACGCAGTCGTAAATATCGTCCGGAAGGACAAGAATGATGGTTCTTATTAGCGCGGCGTTTTGCCTGTCGCTACTTCTGTTCCGTGTATACCTGTGGACGATGATAACTCGGATTTACAACGCAATTACAACGCGTGTCTTCGCTTTCGATGAAAAAATGCTCGGCGTCGTAACCGCACCCGTTAATTTTATATAAGAGAGATTATAGCCGACCACAAAGGATATCAACGTATGAAATAAACCAAGCAGTGCGATGAAGATATCGAGGTTCAAAATTTCGCTATCCTTGTACTCAAGCATCAGTTTTTACACACACACTTCCCGACGTCGACGCTTCGGTCCCCGCGTTCAATTATGTTCAGCCGACGGCGCAAGAGTTTTCCCATTATACACGCCGTTCGCTGCCCTGTCCCGCGGGAGAATTTTTCAGCGGAAAAACTACCGGTTTCCGAGTACGAGAGCCACGAGGGCTGCTTTGATTGATTGTCCGCGACGTGCAATTTGTATAAACCTCGGGGACCGTGATCGTGATTGACTTTCGGAAGCACTAGCTCAATTACTCCGCGGAGCAGCGCCGAGAGCTATTACGACAATTATTCAAGGCAGCTGGTAGCTCGGGAAAATCCGACAATCGCTATTAATAGCACATATTCGTCAGAGAGATAGACTGTATCACTTAGATGACTAAGATACTCTCTCCCCCCCCCCCTATGACGACCTTCGAGGCGCCGTATTACGCGAGCGAGCGCTGAATTAATCGAAAAGTCGAGAAAGGAAGGATAGCTCGGCATCCATTAGACGCGTGGGCGGATAACGCGACCTTCGATATGAACAAGCGACTCCTCTCGAGGCAAAGGTCAACCACTCGCTTATACTGTAATAACGCGGTTTCGGCTGAATGCCCGGCTTAGGTATAACGAGCCCAGTCATCGGCGAAGCGTTACCCACTGACGTAACGAAAATCCTCAGTTGCGTGGAAAAGTTCTCCAGCTCTCCCGAAGGCTACCAAAAATCAGAGCCGTCTCGAGCATCACTGTAATCATAGACGTACGCCTCTCTCTCTCTCTCTCTCTCTCTCTCTCTCTCTCTCTCTCTCTCTCTCTCTCTCTCTCTCTCTCGAGTCGTCGAGGTAATCGCACAATATATAACTGGACGAAGCGCGGCCGTGGAACGGGATGCAGGTGGCTCGAGGCTTTCTTCCGGGTGCGGCAACGAATCGTCATTAAAGCCATCAGCGCGTGGACGAGCACGCGGGCAGGAGCTGTGTCGATGCAGCGCATGGTATATAGCCAGCAGACCGAGAGCCATAGCAAGCTTTACTATATAGCTAGCTCGGATATATGGAGCAGGCAACGACCTTCGGTCGAGCCTCGTCCCGCGGGCGACCTCAGCAAGGATGCCCGCAATCGCTCGGTGCATCGGCCTCTCTCTTTCCCTCTCTCAGTGTATTATATGGAAAAAGGCTGGGCCGCAGCTCTATCCTCGTACAACATCTTCCGCGCGGCGTTTACGAGGAAGGAGCTGCGCCTCTCCTTCTAAGGCCTACAGCACTGCTTTCCATACATATAGCTCATTTTCTTGCGTGTAAGATTATACCCGCCCCTCTTTCTTCTTCTGCCTCGCGAGAACGCCTGTATACGCATAGCTGAAGCTTTACAGCTACGCGTGTGTGTAAGTGCGCTGCATAGTTGCGCGCGGAATTTTTGCGTGAGTAGAGCTACGTGACCGTGACTTATGATGCTGCGAGTATATACAGGAGAAACGCGTACCTCGTGGGCTGTGCCGGGCTTGTGGATAAGCTTCGCGCCACGCGGCGATCTCGATTGATTATTACGAGCTGCGTTGCGCCGCGCGTATCTATTGAAGCAATTTCCGAGATGATCGAGCTCCGCGCGCAAAGAAGCTATTATGCGCGTTTCTTTGTCGCTCGGCGGCGCGATTGTGAAGAAAAACCCGTGGGACGGGGGTTGAAATGAATGTTTTAGACCTCCGCGGAGCAGAGATGCTTTGCCCGGTAATTGAAATTTCAAGAAACGAAGATTAATTTCCGCTGCGCGAGAACGACATTTTTTTCGTTAGAACGCTTATAGGTTCCCATGATTTAGTCTATGGTCTAACGGTTATACATCGGAGCCGCAAAGTTATGTCTCCGCGCGAACGGTAAAAATCCGCCAACTCATAACTCGTACATTTCGCTACATGCCTCTGTAGACAGTCCATACTCGGCTCGTGCTAGCAAAGTACCGTCCATCACTAACAAAATGACCCGTCTCTTTTTACATCTTTCAGCCCAGCCGTAAAAAAAGTGGCAGCCCGCGAAAAACCAAAATATTCGAACCGCGCGCACAGCGTTCCAGGTCGCGATTCACTGATTGCGCTGTTTCGTTAGCGAGAGCGTCGTTAAGGCACCATTAATGGCGATCGTTTGAGTGAGGCAGCGCTATTGCTCTCTCAAAACCATAACTCGCAAGGCCGCGAAATTCAGCTCGCGTCGCGCGTAGTAGGTGTACACTCGGAGATACGTACTATAATACACTGCGGCTATGATGGGAAGCTGACTCGATCCTACTCCGCAATTAGGCCGGCGTATATTATTGACGGACTCGACGACTGACAATCTCCCGAGAGCTCTTTTTCTTCGCTTAATTGGCTAATTTCGTTGTTATTACGCGCGGGATCATTGAAACTCTCGCGAGAGAGTGTCATTAGAGCCGCTCGGCCAGTCGCGACTCTCGTTACATTCTTTCTTTTCCCTTCGCGTGTTTTTACCCTTATATGCTATAGTTAATCGACGATAAAAAATGAAGCCTTACATTCGACCCGCGAACTAACGAGCTGCCTGTGTTTTGTCTGATTTCAGGAGGACGGCGGAATCGAGTATTTTAACACGATAGTGGTGCAACCACACCTGAAGCTGGTCACGAATCAGGGCAGAGGTTTTCACGTTCGGTGCCGCTACCAGACTCGAGACAAAGTTGTATCGAACGACCAAACTCAAGTAGCCATGCTGCAATCGCTGCCTTTGCAGGTGAGTAATACGCAGCAGCCGATATATCTCGTATACGACCATAGAGCTTACAATTTTTTTTGTTCCTTCCGCAGGCGGCAGCGCCGATGCCGAGCTGCTCGATGAAGATCTACAGCGGCGAGCCGTCGGCCCACCACATCGCGGAGAACGTCAAGATCGGCGACCCCCTGACGCTCGTAATCGGCATCGAGAAGCAGGAGATGTTCGGACTCCGAATCAGCGACTGCATCGTCAGGGACGGCATCGGCTGGGGCGAGCAGCGGCTCATCAATCACGAGGGGTATGCCTTTGTTTAGTAAAGACCGAACGGAGACACTTTCCCCGAAATCCGGAGCGCTATTCTCAGGTGTATTCACGGCTCGTTTTCTCTCCTTTCAGCTGTCCGGTCGACGGCGAGATCATGGGACAGTTCACTTACAGCGAGGACAAAACCGAGGCTAAGGTGCACTTCCAGGCGCACAAGTTTCCATACACCTCGAGCGTCTACTACCAGTGCAACGTCAGCCTCTGCATCAAGCACAAAGGGGGATGCGCCGATACGGTAAGCCTAGTGTTATAATACAATCTCGTCGCATCAATCTCGAGCTACTTTTCGGGAGCCGTATACATATAACAATACGCCGCTCACTCATGTCCATGATCGCAGCCGCCGTTGTGCAACGAAATAGCCCGGCGACGCCGTGACACAAAGGAAGCGAGGAGCGGCGCCGAGGGACTCGACCCAGGCGTACCTGCCACCATCGAGGTCTACAGCGGCTTCTACGTCAACGAGGCCGACGTCGTTCCAAAGTCGGATTACTACGACGTCGCTAAAGAACGGGTAAGCCATTCTTCTTGTACTCTCTATTATATCACATTGCGCCGCTCGCTATATTCTCACATTCAAATGCTAATTCTCCGCAGACGTACGACGAGACGAACTACATCTGCGTGTCCCAGCGGAACTTCGCGATAGGCATCGCGATCGCCAGCATCTTCCTGCTCCTGGCGATAATCGGAGCGATCCTCATCCTCCTGGGCAAGAGGCGTCACAAGAGCGTCTCGACGACCGGCTCCTCGATCTACAGCGGGCCCTACACCAACACTGCCTACAGTCACAGTAGCTAGAGCTACTTATAATAATACCTGCGCACGCGCGCGTTCGTGACTGCAGCGCGCACGCAGAGAACAACCGGAAACACCGAGCGCGCCAAGACAGCAAGAGAGAGACGCCTCCTTTTTCCATTGTTCTCTTCCGCGGTGCAACAGTCTGCCTCCGATGCTGCCTCCTCCGAGTCTATTCTCTTCTCTTGCCGCCGCTCGCGCGTGCATGTGTGTGCACGGCGAGAACGAGCCGCAAGAGAACAACGCGACCAACGGCAGACAGCGACGAGAGCAGCTATATACTCCGATATGCATGTGTGTATATGCAGATGCGGAGGGCAAAGCGCCCGCAGTCTCGAGCTCTGTATACTGTAGGATTTTACGCATAACAATAACTCCCCCCCCCCCATCCTCTCTCTCAAGCTTTATCCCGTGCTCTCATATTAGTAGTGTATTCCTTGAGGCGAAATTTCGTTGCGGTGAGTCGTATTTCGAGCTTTTTTTAAAAGTAAAAAAACAACCTAATACCTTTTCTAGCTTCTATACGCTTATACTTAACGACGCGTCTATTATACGTTTAGTCTTATGTAGGAAAACAGTAAGCGCCTACCCGCAAGCTTTAACTCGAGATCTTGTCTGTATTCGGGACTCACTTTAAAAATTAAGGACAATAAGTTTAGGCTTTGAAAATTCACGAGGAATGAAACGCGTGCCTTGGCGCTTCGTCTACAGCGCGAGACCTGACGGATATAGCTCTATTTATCTACACAGCAGGTTAAGAAAAAAATGAACGTATTTATTATACGCAAGGATAAACTACCTTCTCACACTAGTCCGGTAACAAGCTCTCCTAAGTATATACATCTCATAACTTCGACCGGTCAACCTCTTATTTTTTTTTCTCATTTTTTAATAATGCACGTACATAACAATAATTCTTACATAAAGTCGTAGGAAACGTGTACGAGCTCGTCCATCATGCCCAAATATATTTAATTAACTCGCGATTAATCGTCAAATCTCAAGCTATAGGGCATATCTATAGCTGTGCTAAGGTGAATGAACTCAGTAGTCAGCTAAATCAAATTCCCATTACGGTGATTATAACATTTAAGTGTCTGGTGTCTTGCTCGATTTCTTTCTTTTCTATGCCTTCTTATCGTATACCTCATGTGGATGCGCACAATCAGCTCGTTCGATCTGTTTCTCGAGAGCAGTTACAGCCATACTTGGTACATATAGTAGAGTGACAAGGTGCTGCCCGAAAGTCGATGCTCCTGCAAGCCGATTTTGGTGGTGGGTATACTGTAAACCGTTCGCTATATCGATCCAACTACTGTTGTTCGAGGTTTTATACAAGAAAGAATCAAAAGTCGAAATTCGGTGCGGGATATTTATACGAGTACGTCATCCATATTATGGTGTAGGCAGTAGGAGTGCAATATTACGCGCAGCCTAAGTCTCTTAGCACTTGTGTAGCGTATACTGCGACGGACTGACCTGCGTCGTCGTGCATCCGAGCGGTAAAACGTCGTTGGATATTGTTGCGAGCGCGGCACTGGTTCAAAGTTGCATTGGGGAAGAAGCACGTGATGCTTTGTATAGATTATATAATTTGTCGTATATTATCTGAGAGAAAGAGAGAGAGAAAGGTCTTCGTCATTCCCGCAACGCTGCTCTGGACCCTTGCCCGAAACGGCACCGACGATACTTACAACGAAAGTAATAGATACAAAAATTAACATTACGTCTATGTATATACACTTATTATTGTATCTTAACGAAATGCCTGTTATGAATAGGTAAGAAGATTCATACTGCGCACTACTACTCTTCTGATTATTATAATCATTATTTTTATTATAATTATTACTGTACGCGCCGTATGACTCGTGCTACCCGCAGTGAACTGAAACTTCTCGAATATGCGAATGACGCGCGCAAATAGCGTGTATAGCTTTTCCCTCGCTTTTCCGTATATAACGAAAAGCCTGCGAGCGAAGCTGTGATGGCCATTTGCAACGTTCAGAATTCGAGAAAACTCGAAGCTAATCGTGCATTTGATTATCCATACTTCAATAAAACATTAATGAAATGTACTTCATGTCTTTTTATTTCTTGTCACATTCCTTACTTATACGGCGTAATTATGCAAATATATCTAATGAGATTAACAAATGTCGATATACAAAATATTGAAAAATTTTTCAAATTAAAGCGGCTATGTATTATGTATGATTTGTAAAAAATTACATTCTTACTACAATTATTTTCGTGTACAATCAAATATAATTTGTATATAAACTAAACGTAACAAATATATATATATACCTATACATATATATTCGGATTCGTTTGTAGGAACATGCAGAATAGGTACGTAAGGATTATCAAAATAGAATGCCTTGATTTTATTGAATTATATATAATTCGTTTTTGGAAAATATTGTAATATATATATAATATATATATGTATATAAGGTAACAAGAGATATAATTAGAATGACATGAGTTCTATATCAAATATTTCTTTTTCTCTACGATGCCGTTGTGTCAATGCTTTTTTTTTAAATTGCTTCTATCTAGATGTTTCGAAGCTGGTATTGCTGAGAACGAAAGTATCTCTATCTTATTTTTCTCGTAAATCTCAATAAACTCACTATAGATAATAGAGAATTTTTCGTACATAAATAAACGACTTTATGCGAAAACGTTCTTGGAACGTTGTAACAACAATAGTACAGGAGACGATAATAATATGCGTATATATTCTATACATCAATAAAAATCATCAGCAGCAATAACAACTTCGAAAATAAATCAATGAGATTTACAAAACAAATTAGAGTACCGAACTTACAAATAACGAATAAACAAAAATTCGAAGTAAGGTAACGTTGCATGAGACAATTAATGAATTCTCGTATGTATAGCCAATATTTTTTTTTGTCAAGAGAGAACACGAGTTCGCTACACACTCTTACATAATAGGTACCTCTATTGCGATTTTCTTTGGGATGATAGAAACAAGAATCTGACTTTTTTGGATTGCGTTGTTTGGCTTGGTTGATGCGCTATAGGAAATGTGTAAAGTCGACGGAGAACTTAATAGTGTATATCCAAACAGCAAATAACTTTCGCGCCTCTTCAAAGCTGTGCCGCGTTACAATCGGCGTTACGCCTCTTACGCTCGTTTTTGTACAAACCTAAACATATGCATTAAATTAACAAATCACATTTCGCCGTTATCTACAACGTAACAATGTTGCTGTGCGTCTAAAAGTTATACACGTACGTTCGAATGGTACTTGCTGTCGGCATACGCGCAACGTTCGAAGGAGGGGCAAAATTAGTCTGAGATCGGTTTCGAGTCGCTAATCAGGTATACATTATGGCTACGACGTTAGGTACGGTAAATACTGCGTTGCTCATTCGTCTCTCTGTAAAGGTTTGGCGCTCGTTATAGCGCTTTATTCGTACAATAACTATACTTACGCAGATCGCTTCGCGACTTGTTAGTCGAGCGATCCGCACGGGGATATATTTCGACGAAGCGAAACCCTTTACAAAAAGACGAAGACCAACATTTTAAACTCTTAAGTACAATCACCGTAAGCAAAGCTTCTTGGATGGATTCCACTTGGTATATATTTCTTACAAAACGACGCAAAAACCTTGTGCTGATGTACGAAACTTTGGTTAACCAAAATATCTCTTTGATTGTATGACATTTAGAATAGCACTTAAAATTATCTCGGTAAAATATATCGTAAAACTTAAAATGAAAATACCACACACACATATATATATATATATATATATATATATATATATATATATATATATATATATATATATATCACATGTGTAATAGTATAACAGCAAATATATTTATAATATATTTTTATAATAAATCTTTTCATGAGCTTTGCGAAAGAATACATCAGGTATGTGAGTTTGTAGTATAACCGCAACTGAAAGTATAAACCCTCTGCGTCGGTTTGTATAGTTTCACAGACGGAAATTTTTATTGTTAACGTGATTTTTTTCGTGTAAAACCACTGTTGCCCACGCCGAGTAGAATATCTGTTGTTTAAACACCTATGCTAAAAGTATGCGAGAAGGAGTACAAGAGCGCTTCTTCGATGATGACCGACTATACTCTTAAAAACGTTTATGTCTATAGGAAAAATAAACTGAGCGAGCCATTGATGATCGAAGCAACAGCAGCTTTACACGTTCGTACTACCGACATATCAACTAGACATACAGGCTAACTACTGAATACGTTTACATAGTCACTCGACGGACATCAATTTTGTCTAAGAAACCTCGCTATGGATCCTGACATCCAGAGAACTGCGTTGTTATTACTTGAATTGCTTGAGAAACTATTAGAGCATTAAGTGGTAATCTGTTAATGACGAAGTCTAATTGCAGCAATTGCTATAGTTCACTCGTTATTTATTTATTTTTTTTTTTTTGTCAATAAATACATGCGACACCAATGTAGGTATGTACTTCAAGTATGTTTACATTTAAAAAATAAATAAGTACTGACCAGAGTACTTTGAATCTCTGTCTTTAAATAGCTAAACGTTTATCTGTCACTTTACTTCGTATTATTTCTTTATATATCTTTGATCGTTTATATTCTGGCATAATTCAGTTTATTCCGATCACAAAACGGAATCGATAAAATGAATTTTTTAACCAAATAAGTAAGCTATAGATTGTCGCGAAATAATCACGTCAAAGATTCTTGAAAATTATAAAACGTTTTCGCATTCTGTAAACTAGATTAGCAATTGTTTGGTTAAAATTGATTTTTCCATCTCAATTAATTCTTCATCGAATCAATCTGTAACGTTCCATTACTGTGTCAAACAAAGTAAGCCGCGAGAAAAAACTATATAGTCTTCCGTATATTCATAAATTGAGCTCTCAATTGATTTTGCCGGATTGCAAAATTGTAATTTCAAGGTACTGTGAAGAAGCGTGTATCCGACAAACATTCACTAAGAGTGCGCGTACTTGTTTCGATAGAATATTGTAGAACATTGAGGTAGGAAATAATTTGTTTAAATAGTAACTGCAGCATGCTATCCGCTCAATTCGAACACGCGCTTGGCGATCACGGTCACGCTCATTCGCTCTCACTCACTTCCGCAGACATTCTCTCACTGTGTGTGAATCGTCCAATTGATGAATTGATACAGTACAAATACAGTGAATCAACACCGTATGATATTTCTATATATGAAAGACACCTCTGCTGTAAACGTACTCAGTAAAGTATATCAATTAGACTCGTGTATCAACATCGTAACGGTTATCCCCACGTCATCGGAGACACGAGAATATCTTAGGTAATCTGCGAAGTTCATCTTAAATTTAAATCTCACATTCATTATATAAGATCTGTAAAACCGCGATTAAAATATCTTCACGTATAATATATATTATATATATTATATATAGAGTAATTTTTAATAGTAGATAAAATTCTGTCAATTAGCTTTGTTTTTTTTTTATCTTCAGTGATGCTTGGGATTCTTCTTCGATCATTCGTCTGCACTTTCACTGCCGTCGATTTTCACGCAACATGGACTGATTTTTCTCTCTGTGTTCAACAAATTACAATTGCCGGTAAATTTGGACTCGCACCCTCTCTTACATGCGAAATGAAATAATTGTCGTATTTCATGTGTACATTATTACATTACTAGTATGCACTACTTTAATATGTCTTAGCGTTTAAATAAAGAGTATCGTTAAGGATAATTATGAATCTTACGCGTAAAATGTACAATAGGTTGCGCTGTGCTTAGCATTTCCTTTTTATTACTTGTTTTTTTTCTTTTGCTTTTGTACCCAGTGGTAATCCTCTTATCCATTTTCATTCAGTATTGTAACAGCTGATTTCGACGGGTGATTGTCACCTTTACGGTACCTGAAAATAGCCTTAGCTTTGAATTTTATCTTTCGCGAATCTCACTAAAAACTGGGTTGCACATTCATCAAATAAATAACTTGTCGCAAATAAAAAATCACTATAAGCAGTATAAGCTTCAAATGAAAAATAGTTTTACGGAGTACTCGCGATGTGTAAAAACCAAAATTATATATCCAATAAAGGATATACGTTAATTATACAGTGTGCGCCGACTCACAAGCTATACCAACTACGTACTGAAGATTTACTGATAAAATTGCAAAACGAAAAATTAAAGGTAGTACTTGCAGATATATAATAAACAAAAAACAAATTTCATCAACCATACAACAGCCCAAGTGGAAAAGCTTCCTATTTTACAAAACACTCGACCGATAGCAATTAATTCAAGTTATGTACCTTACATAATATTATCTTCCACAGGTTTCGCTTTTAGAAAGATACAAAAAAAGTGTCAAAAATTTTGTTTGGATTCTCGCTTTAGAGCAATAAATGAACAATAAATGGGGATTAAACAGAAAAGCTTAAGGCAGCGCGTTTAGCGGACGATGGTATATCAAGTTTATGATTTTATAAGTCATATTTATGAAATCAATTTACCTTCTCTCATATCTTTCGGTGCGTTAGAAGAGAGCGTCGACATGGAAGGAGACTGATAGAGATTCGGTCGTGTTGCTGTTGGTGGTAGCGTGGTGATTTTGGACCTGCCGAACAGAGGTTGTATAAATGAATTCGAAAGCGAATCATGATTCGTATTTTTCATACCTCTGTTTACGAATTTTCTGATTTCTTCCGTCGAAAGACGTAGGTGTACCGCCGCCACCGGATGCATTTGATGAATAAGATGATGGTCGGTACGGTCGAGGACACCCTTGAACAACAGGTGGTGATGGTACAGGTGCGTACTGTAGCCGAGGGTTACCTGTCACTCCAGGATGCATCAGTCTCATATCTCCTGGAGGATTGAATCAGTTGTTTCCCGTTAAATAATTAGTTAAAAGAATTCGTGACAACGTGCCAGCGTCTTCTAACCTTGTACGATATGGACACCCTGATACATTGGCAGTGGGTAACGTGGCTGAGGTTGTGCGCTTCTATCCCCGCTTCCACCTCCGAAAAACTCGTGTGCAGGCGTCGGTGACCTGCTGGCTCTCTGAGAGCTGCCTGGCGTCGACGTGCGAACTCCCGTGACGAGCTGAATAATAAGTAAAATATGTTATCCAGAGCCACACTCTATTTGCTTGTGATGAATTCAGCTTACGGGTACGTTTTGCCTGAATACAAGATTAGGAACCAAAGCGGGAGCCATGTATGCGCCAGGTGGAGCTGGAGACGTTCCGTTAGGACCTACTTGATGACTGAAACTTCCGGTGGGCATCATGGTGGGCGGTGGATAGCTACCAGAGTTCACGTACATGAGCGGCACGCTAGGAATCTGTAGGCAATCGGGACGATGAATCATTGCAATCGAAGATAGTTCTGTTGTAAAACAGTTCGAAGTCAATCTGTACCTGACTCGAAGTTGGGGTATTTGGCGGTGTAGGTACCCTGTACATGACAGGAGGCTGAATTCCAGATTGTCCAGGATAGTAAGCAGGAACCATGTGAACGGGCGGCTGACAGGAGTATTCACCTGGACTCGGCGTGACGGTCGGCATGGAATTGTAGGTAACCGGATAGCTGCCCATGTAATTTGCTGTAAGACAAGAGCCCGTTGAATTAGTGAACTCAAAATCGGAGTGTTCTGGGCTCGTAAAAGTGGCGAATCTCTCGTACCGTTTGTTTGACTCGGTGGAGTCATCGTTTGCAAGTTTATCGAGTAACTCTGGGGAAACCTTTGCTGTTGAGATAACTGCTGTCTGTCAGCTGGATTCTGGTTGACGGAGATCGCCGGTCCTGCAGGAGGCACGAAGTACATGGCTTGTTGAGGCTGTGGGATGAACGAGATCAGAAACGACGTTAGTCACTGGTATATAGACCTCATAGAGCAAAGAACAGGAACTGAGATTATTACCGGCATCTGGTTCGCAGACGTCTGCCAATAATTTGGTTGCATTTGTTGAACGTTCTGCAGGGTTTGATTTGTTGTCGGAGGCGGTGGTTGTGGGTACGGATGCGAAGGTGCCGCTTGACTATCGGTCGCGCCTCGTTGGTCGTAGATACTCATCCCCATGAAGTAATTGGATAACTCCGTTACATCCTGCAATAAACAGCGCGCGAGTTACATCGTTTCCATCAAGTGCAGCGATGATTTATACATATTAATGGCGTGTAGAAAGCGCGTTTACCCCAGAGTGTGGTAGAGGCGGCTGCTGCACGGGTAGCGTGTAATTGGCGTAAACGTGATTCTGATTGAACACGTCGTCCTGGCCAGTATTCTGTACGGGCGGCTGGCCGTGCACCGGATGCGGAGCCATCATCACAGTTTGTTGCGCCACGGCAGGTGGATAGACACCCTGACTGTAAGGTTCTGAGGTAGGTAAGTAAGTTGCATAGGGCTGGACCGGCTGGCCGTGATTACAAGGCTGCACGGCGACAGCCCTGACTAGAGGTTGCTGTTGCGGAGCTGCGCTCTGCTGGGATGGCTGTGGCTGTGGCTGTGGCTGATGCTGCTGCTGCTGCTGATGTTGCTGCTGCGGTTGCGGCTGTGGCTGAGGTATGTGCTGCTGCTGCTGCTGCTGCTGTTGCGGCTGCAGCACAGGAGGAGGTGGCGGAGGTGGCGGTGGCGGGGGCGCCGGCGGCGGCGTGAACGGCAGACTCGGAGACGTTGCCGAGTTCGTGACTTGCGTCGCGGTCGTCGCTACCGCCGTCGTCATCGTCGTTGTCGTCGCGCTAGAGCTACAGTGGCTATTGTGTTTCGTTGTCTGAGATCGCTGTCTCTTGCCGTTTTCATTTTTGCCGCCAGCCGTCACTGACGCTGCTCTCTGCTGGCTTTCGGACGGTTCCGAGTGTTTCGACGGAGCGTTCGTACCTGTTCGCATGCGGCGCAATGAGACAGAGCCACGCTGGCGAGAGCTTTCGTCGTACGTACCTCGAGCGTCCATATCTTCGATAAAGAGCTTGGGCGGGTTGTCCGGATCGAAACGGTACAAGGAACCGTCGGGATTGGTGTACGGCTGATTCGTTTGGGGGTTTATGATGACGCTACCGGGCGGCACGCTCGAGATACTGGTCACCGCCCACATGACCGTCTGGCCGTTCGGCTCGGGTGAGACTATTTCTTGACTAGCGATTTGCGAGTGGTTACACGTCATACTGGGAATCGGCGAGGGCGACGGCGACGGAGATATGGTCGCGTCGCTTCTTTGGCTCTGCGACTTGTATCCGCTGCTCGAGGGGCTCAGGCGGGAGCACATGCTGGCTCCTGAATCTTGAATGAAGCACAGCTTTTTTATCATAGAACGAACTTTTTCGACTTACGCGCGATCGAGTTCCGAGAAAGTAGGCTACACACCCTGCTTCATGAGGCGCGCGCCGGCGCTGTGCGTGGACATGACGCTGTCGCCTCTGGACAGCATGCCTCTGGTGTAGCCTCCGAAGCTGAACGACTTGGACACCGATGGTCGCAAACCGTTCGAACGGAAGGAGTCCCTGCCGTCGAGAGACTCGCCCTTCAGGAGCTGCCTCGCTTGCCTGCGAGAAGGGGGAGAAACGATCGATTGAGGCAACCGCTTTTTCAAGATCGACCAGATCGCGACCGGATGCGTTACCTGACGGAGTGGTCCGAGGGGTGAAGCAATCGATACCTCGCCGAGGCGTCAGAGCTCTCGGAGGAGGACCAGTAGGGCCAGGAGGTGACCTCGCTGCTCTCGCCGCTGCTGTCCTTGAATATCCTCCGTCGGGCCCTCTCGTACTCCTCCTCGCGCTCCTCGAAGCTCTTGCTCCGCCGGCAGTAGTCGCCGGACATCCGGTCGGGCGACTTGAAGTTGAAGCTGTCCTCGAAGGAGCTGGAGTCCCGCTTGAGGATGCTTCGCCGCGGCTCCTCGGTCAGCAGCAGGTCGTCGCGGATGTGCTGCTTGAAGCGAGTGTCGGGTATCCGCATGTTCTTGGTGCGCGTCACGATGACGCTCAGGCCCGACTGGTCGACGTTGTGCTCCATGCCGAAGTAGGCGGCCACTCGGTGGACCAGCATGCGGTTGTACGACGACATGTTGGGGAACTTGTGGGACACCTTCTGCCGGTCCTTGGCGAACTCGATCAGGTCCTTCTCGATTTTCAACAGCACCGTTCGGTCCTTCTGGTTGCGGTTGATCGTCTCGGCGATGAACTGCTCGAGGTCGATGCCGGTGCTGTCGGTGTAGAGTTCGGTGCTGCTGTCTGGGGTGCGTATGATCGTTAGGAAAACGAGCGAGTTACGGATGTCCAAGTACGAGTGAAAGCTTACCTCTGGAGAGCGAAGGCGACGCGCTGTCGTAGCTGCCCTGACTCGAGGAGTTCTGGTGCCTGAGCTTGTGCCTGTTGTTGGAGCGATTGTTGACGGACAGCGTGTTGCCGCACTGGGCCGAGCATTGGTTCTGGCAGACGTTCAGGGTGTTGGGCCTGCGCTGCTCGTTCTTGTGATTGTTCTGCGCATTCTTCTGGGACTGGCTCTTGGAGGGCGAAATCGGCGTCTGGAGCAGTACCGGCCTGTCGTTCTTGGCGCAGTTGTTGCACTTGGAGCCGACGTTGTTCTTGGATCGCTGCTGCTGCTGACCCTCCGACTTGTTGTTCGCCGGCGACACGGGGCCCTTCTGCTGGGCCGGCTGCGAGGGACTCGACGAACCTGCGGGACCAGAGTCACGAGTTTCGAGTGTGCGAAAAAAATAACAAATCAACAAACGCGCGTATAAGTACCGTTGCGCGAGGAAGTGCGACAGGTGGGCGAGGTCGCGGAGTTTCTCATCTGCTTGGGCGACTGGTTGTTGAGGTTGCTGTTGTAGATGGGCTCGTTGTTGTTGTTGATCTGCTGTTGCTGCTGCTGCTGTTTCGGGGTATTGCTGGGGTTGGGCGAGAGGCTATTGCTACCGGCGAACTTCTTGCTCGGCTGCTGCTGCGGCTGGGGACTGCTGGCACGAACGGGCTCGCCCTCGGCGGGCTGGGGACTCTGGGGCGCGGACTGGCTGGGGCCGCCGTTCTGCGGCTCCCGCGGCGGCGAGGTCGACTCTCTCATCGCATGGCTTCGGACCAGCAGTTTCACTTTCGTATTCGCCTGCGCACAGAGATGGAAGGTTGTGTTATGGCTCTTGGTGGTAACATAAATATCATCATGTGGGACGTACTCGATTGCGATAATTCTTCGTCTCGGTGTCGTTGGGCCCCTTGGACGAGGAGGAGCCGGATTCGGAGGCGGAACGGTGCAGTTCGCGGCTGCTGACATTGGCCGCCTCTATCATATCCGAGTCGGAGGAGCTCGAGCTGCCGCCGGCGAGAGCCTGCTGTTGCCTGGACGCTGGCAGCGAGGGCATTCCACCTTCGCACACCAACGTGCAAGGACTCTCCGGCCTGCTCTCGGACCTGCCACCTTTATGCACCACTATGCTCGGTACTGCGAACACGTATACGCACCTTCGTGTTTATTTTCATTTTCTATTTCATTGCACGAGTTTGCGGAACCGAGGGATCGATGCGGGGGATTTCCGAGCGTTAAATTCGACTTTCCAACTTTCCCCGCATATGCATATTCGAGTGCCAAAGCGGTTACAGAGAGCGAACGGCGAAGCATGCAAAACAAACAACAACAAAAAAAAACTTACTTTCCAGGCGGGCCATGTGTTAGGCGTGTCATGGGATCTCTTAACTAGAGTGCGATAGCCTCGGCAATGTATGCGTGAGCGGGCTTTTGTTATCAGCATCAACAGTAGCGGCAGCGCACGAGTAGCGAGCGAGTGCAGAATCGATTATTAGTGGTAGGAGCGGAGCGGTTGACTAGTGCGACTTCGAGTAGGGCCGATCGCAGTGGTTCATCCGCTCGAGTCCCTGCGCCCGCGCTGGCCACTAGCTCCAACTGCATCGTTAACTCGCTGCTCTCTGCAAGCAAAGTCACAGAGTAGAGGCGCGCAAGCTCGATCACTACGACTGCCTCGTTGTCATACGCGTGTAATTCGTAGCCCTTATCTCTCTCGGCGCTCTCGAGTTACGTAACGGGCACACATGCCACTACTGGATATCACGGCACACAACAACAATCGCACACGCGTCACTCGCAAGCTCAGCCAGTATCATCTCCAGCGGTAGGTCATCTTTCGATCGACGGAGTACACGATCCGTCTCTCGAGTCCTCCTCGTCGTCGCGACGTCATCTCTCAATCACTTGGTCGTGCGAGCGAATCATGAGTAATGGCGGGAGAGAGAAAGAGAGAGAGCTTGCGCGCAGCTGGAGGGGGCAACGAGTGTATGTACAGAGAGAGAGAGAGAGAGAGAGAGAGAGAGAGAGAGAGAGAGAGAGAGAGAACCGAGCGCTGACCTTATTCGCTTGAGCTTGCACGAGAGACTGAAAAGTCTCCCGCGGAGCGAATCCTAATCGGCGCGCTCTGCCGGCTCGACTCGGCTCCGTTCGGAGAACGCCGACGCCGAGAGTGAGTGAGAGAGAGAGAGAGAGAGAGAGAGAATGAGAGAGAATACACGCTCCCCCCACGTTACGTACACACACAGACATACACGCGCTGCAGCCTACGCGCAAGCTCTCCCTCCTCGCGATTTAACTGGTGCTCGAATTAACGCTTCCCTACTCCTCGCTTTCCGCTTCCGCGCAAAAAAGCTCGCGTCCGCAGTCTGCGTATGTATAGATGTATAATACTCGCTCTCATAATTTCACCTCGATTTCCGGGAGGAAACGCGCAGAGGGGGGGGGGGGTCGGTGTCTACGACCCATATACCGCGCACACGCTCCCGCGTAACTGGGTCATGCACCCCTGTCTGCGTCCCCTGGAATAATACGGGGTGGCGCGTTCGCGAGCGCCTCAGCTGTGCGCTATGCACCTCTAATTCGGGTATTACTGTATACACAAATACCACTGCTGCGCCGAGATACAAAAGTCCGCGTAAACAGAGCTGGAATGCGATGCCTCGTCGATTACGTAAGACGAGAAAGAAGAGGAGAGCAATCGAACACACTGAGAGATGGAGAGATCTGACGAGAGGGAGACGCACGAAAAAAGGGGAAATGAACACGTAGATCGCCGATGCGGAAATAGCTCGCTCGCGCGAAAGGCATTAATCGGCGAGCGCCAGCAGCAGCAGCAGCGCACTTGGTAAATGAACTTGAAACTACTGTCGCGCGCGGGGCGGCTATTCGGCACAAGGACCATTGAAGCGCGGGCAGCTGCCCGATATAATCATACTGGAAAGCTCGCGTTTATACTGCTCTCTATTCGCGCATTTGTGTAATATACAGTCGACTCCCTCGGGACGACCATTACTCCGTACATCCGGTGCCAAAAGCTCTGCCGGCACTCGTGGGAATAATTTGATTCGCGAGGTGGAAAAAAGCGTGCACAGCAAACCAGGAAGGATAGCACAGGTATACAGCGCAGTGATGCGATTCCCGCGATGCAGTTAAGCGAGAGGGAGAAGGTGTAGGCCAGGGGTACTCGCGCGCGCGCGCGAGCAATGTACAAACGCAGAAAGAGCGCCGTGAGAGAGAGAGAAAGAGAGAGAGAGAGAGAGAGAGAGAGAGGAAAAGGGGAAACGATGCACCCTGGTTGCCATGGCAACGACCTACTCTCCCTGGACAGACGCACCGCCATCAGCTGCCTCCGCCGCCGCCGCTGCTACCGCATTATTGCGTTTATACCGCCCAAATCGACTGGACAACATGACCGACATTTCTTGTACCTATGCAGGTGTAACGATACCTGAGCCTGTTTACGTGCGTATTACGGTGGCTTTGTGTTTCGCTTTCGATGTGCGTGCGAGAGGAAGCTTTATCATTGTATACCCCCCCAAAACTTTTGGTGGATATACCTAAAGCTCGCTGCTGTACACAGGTATTACACGTATCAAAGCGGGTAAGAGATACTCCAACCAATCGATTCTCCATATTCTCATCCGACGTGTAAATAGACCTACGATTCCGAGAAAAGCTCTCTCTCTCTCTCTCTCTCTCTCTCTCTCTCTCTCTCTCTCTCTTTAAATCCGCTTTTTCATACCGTCGCGCAATAAATGCGATCGATCAAGTTCCAGAAAAGAAATTTTCAATAACCGCACGTATACCAGCCGGGATTTCTTCTTTTTTCAGCTCTCGTGACGAAAATCTTGACAACTTTTGCGAGCGTTTACGCCCGCGCTTTAATGAGTTGTAACGAGGAATTTATCGACCGCCTCCTCGCGCGTAAAATGCTTTGAACCCTAGGAAAACCTTGATACATTGACACGTGCTTGCAATGTCGATTATTTCAGTTCCGTGTAAAACAAAGTTGCGATGCTTTAAAGATCCAGTTAAGATAAACGAGGGAAATATGCATTTTTTTTACAGACGGCAAAATTTTCCCGTGTGTCGGAGAACACTGTCATTTGCATTGTGATTATCATCGTCAGCATATAGTAATTATGAGGCGCACCAATACTTGTGAACCGAGTGTACCTATTTGAGTTCTAAAACAAATTTACCATGTTCGAGAGAAAAATGTAGAAAACGTTGTCGATCAAAATGTAATATTGTATATTCTATTGTTATACACTCGATCCAGCAAGTGATTCGAATATACGATTCAAGTGGAGCAGATGCAATTTTGATACGATTTCAAATATAAATCTGAAGTGAGCGTAACTCCAGCGAGTACATCAGCATTCAGAATAAAACGCTACACGTAAATCGAAGCACAAAGTGTAAGACATTCATTACCTCTCAACCATATAATAAATTCACAAGACACCGTCTCGCTCTGCTGAATCGAAAATCAATGCAAAAAGGGAACAAAGACGAATTCGACGCTTTTCCAGTTCTACATTCCCGCCTCAATGATCAAATCCGTTTTCTCTCCCGCACAGGTTACGACACAGGTTGAATAGAAACGACCACGGCTACGCGGAATAGACATAGCAATATCGCATAGGACAATTTATCAGCTACGATCGTCGACCGCGGCGACTTTGGAAGCATCAGAGAAGGAGAAGAAGAAGAAGAAGCCAGCGACGCAGAAATGGGTAGCTTGCCAAAAAGCGACACATGTTGGCAAGCTAACCACAGCTGCTGCTATTTCCCTCGACGTAGGCGATGCGCGCGAGTCTCGCGCAGCGTTATGAAGACGACGACGACGTCACATAACGCATCATCCGTGAACCAGCTGCAGGTGTACGGCATAGCCTCGCGCATTGATCTCGCGCTCGCGCGGAGAGATGATATTCTCTGTTTTCTTTGGGAAATTCTCGGTCTGCGATGACGCTCGATTTTGGATGCTTGCGAATTTTCAATGTCTTTTGTTAAATAGAACGATATATCACACGTTCAACGATCCTCGTGTATATGTATAAAGGAAGACGGAGCAAGGAATCGCGGAGTAGGTCACCCGGTAGTGCGAAGGGGTGTTCGGTTGCTGAACTCGTGACCCATATCCAAGGGAAATGGGTCACAGAGTAAGAACCCTAGACAGATCAAAATCGTTTCTGCTTTTCGCGCTGTATTTTTTCTCTCTTTCGCTCTTCGAGTAAGATGAAAATCTCTTCTCTTCTTCGAGACTGTCTCATGAATTATTCAATCGGCTAAATGAATCTCTCGTATGCGAGTCGTTTGAATTTTTCACTTGTGCATACAATTCATCTCATATGCGTTTACGTGCACGAGTTGTCACGTAATATATATGCAAAGCGCGACGTTCAGCGTATATGAAAACACGAGTAAGAAGGAAGATCGAATCGGAACGAGCTTTTTCGATTAGAGAGCGGGAAAGTGCTTTTCTTAATTAAAAGCCGGCGCGCACGCGACATCTTTAATAAAAGCCAGTATCCAGCCATCGGACGATGCCTCGCGTAGTTTTTACAGCTGCGTAAAAACTTGGCTTCGAGAAGAAAGAGAGTGTATATCCGTCTTCCTCGGCCCCGTGTAGAAACTTAATGAAATGCAAACATTTTTACAAGGTCTTACGTACGCTCGGCGCTAGTACGAAAAACTCGGCGCGCGCAATAATCGAGTAAGTCGTTTGATGAATTCTTCAGGTTTTTATACGAGCATTGGTACATCGCGCGAGCTTTCGCCGGTAATGCAATAAGCGGGATAATATACGTAAAGTTCCGCTGCTGTCAGCGACGAGCCGGAAAACGATACGCGATATGAATCGGCTACTAGAGGATTTCGTGAAGGGTTGGATTAATAAAAAGTAATAGTGAAATGACGAATGAAAATCGATCGTTCCGGGGAAAAAGTTCTGCGTAATCGAAAAAATACCCGATGCGCTTGCGGGCATAGTATATAGATCTGCAAAGCATATGTGTATACGAGAGAGAGAGAGAGAGAGAGAGAGAGAGAGAGAGAGAGAGAGAGAGAGAGAGAGAGAGAGAGAGAGTATGCGCTGATTGGCGCAGAGCAGGACGTAAAAGTAAACAGGACAGCGGTCGGCGCTATTTATAATGAAAATATTTTCGCCGGTCGCACACACACACACACTCGCCAAACGCTCCCGCGAAATTTCCGCTATTCGCGCCGTGTCTTCTTTTTGCAATCGTTTGCATTCCCTTATATATTTCTGCGAACGGTTTCTCTCACGTATACACGTCTCCCGCTGGGAAACTCGCTTTGGAATGACTCACTCGGAGAGTATCAGCCCGAGAGCTTATTGAACGTATAGTCGCGAAGGGAGAGGAAATTTTGCAGCGAGAGAAATCGGATTTAATCAGCCGTGCGGCGCCAGTCGCTTCTTTTTCCATCGAACGAAGGATTTGATTTTATGGATATAGGCAGCGAGTTCGAAGAAGGAGGAAGACGTAGTCTCGGGAGTTAACTTCGCTCTTCTGGCTCCGGTCCAAAAAGCCACGCCAAGGCGGCCTCTGACGCCAGCATCAATGAAAAGTGTATAATACAAGAGAGCGAGCTCTGAAAACGTCGATTAGGCCTGTGCTCTTGCTCGACCGAAAATAACGAGCTGCGTCGCGACAACTCTAGCAGCGCGCTAATATGCGCCGTGTGTGCGATTATGTGTGTTCGCCCGCACGAGAGGTTATACTGTCATCGGCTTTAGGCCAGCCGCATCTTCCGCGTGTATGTATGAGATCGTTCGTTTTCAAGCTATACAGAGTCCGGCGAAAATACACGGCTTTTTCGTTTCTTCACGCTACTCCTTTATTTTTATTTCCGTACAGCCCCGTTCGCGACTTGCTCCACTTCTCCGAGACGCGCATTCTTTTTTTTCGACTCTCTCGTGGACTTGGCATTGACGCAAGTTATGAAAACCCGGCTATTAGTTGGCAGCGCGGCTTTTTTCTCTCTCGGAAAAAATCCATATACGAAGCTCGTTTTTGGACGGGACATAGAGAAGTTGCGTGCGTGAACGAGAAAGCGTGGTGCGGACTGTTTTTCTTTGATTGCATACCACAGCGAGAGGATAATACGGTAATGATCGGACAGCACAGAGACGAGGCGTTTGGCAGTTGGTTTGATCTCGAGAGGCACGAACTGCTGCAGCTGCGGCTCGAACGCAACTGATGCTCGAGACTCGCGCGCAAGAGAAAGATTGCGTTAGATCCGGAGCTTTTCCGGCTTGGAACGTACGTACACGGTAGTTAGCGGTATATAGTCGTATTCATACGGAGAAAAGTTGCGGAGAGGGAGGGACTGTACACTTGGGCATCCATTATTCAGTGGATTAATATTGCACGTGTACGCGGAACGGAGAGTAGACGCGAGAGACGAGCCGCCGTGTGTATGTATGTGTGTATGAACGAATTGAGCGTTCACCGATGCTCGTATGTACGGCCCCAACGACCACGACAGCGAATCGCGCGCTATGGACTGAGGGGTAACTTGACCGATGAATTATTTAAGCTGATACTCTTGTGTAGAGCTGCGAAAGATTTTTCTTTGTTGAATCATCTCTCGAGACTTAGTACGCTTTGTGGGCTGGTCTGTGTACTATCGATGGTATTGATTTTTTTTATATACACATGGAAAAAACGCGAATCATCGTTGGGAAACTTGCAGCGATGGAGGGAAGAAAGGAGAGGAAATTTACGAAAGTTCGGAAAGCTGAAGTAAGCTGAAGGAGACAGGCGGTTATCGAAGGATATGTCGAAAGCATTCTTTTGAAACTTATCAATATAATAATTGCTCCTCTAACGCAAACGTGTGAATCACAGCTGCAATTAGTACATGCTGCTCCGTAACATCGTTCATATATTCATGCCCTATAGAATAATTGCTCGTCTTTAACGATGGTGTTGAGTGCGGCTATGGAAAACTTATATAGCTTACACGAAGAGATTCCACACAGCAACTTTCAGTCGCTCACAAAGGGTTCTGTTCTTTCTACGTGGATGACAAACGTCCTCGTAAAAGTTTGAATATCATCAAAGTATTTATTAGAAAACATTTGAAAACACCGAGAGCCTATAGATAATGAGTTCGCTCGTCAATAATGCAGGCACGCGTGCATCGCTAAGAGCCCTAGAATCCATTTAAAATGCGCGCTGTTATTTAACGTTAATGTCGCTATACGTCGAGAAAGAGCGAAGTGCGGCGGTATAGCCGGCTCTCTCTCTCTCTCTCTCTCTCTCTCTCTCTCTCTCTCTCTCGAGTTATTACGTATTCCCCGTATACTGCTTGCCGCCGAGTTGCTTCAACTTTGCCGAGAGTCTCTCGCCGTGCCATAGTTATATGGAGAAACGCTCTCGGACTCGAGATCACACTGTCTTCCTATATGTATGTATGACTATCATATGGTAAAGCCCGACTAACAACTCATGTGACTCGATAATATGTGTCTAAAGAGACCTGTATGAATAAACAATGCGAAAATACCTCGCATGTTTTCCTTGGACGCGTGCGCATAACTTTTAATACATAGTCGAATCGATACGCGGACTGCATCCGATTTAAATGGATACACACGCCCTTTTTATGCAGAAAAGCTTTAAGCTAGTATTATATACATATAGATAAAAATGTTTGACTTGTGGCTCATCTGGCATTTTCGGACAGCCTTGTACCATATAATTCCAACTATCAGCTAATTCAAAAATACCGGCAGAAGAGGTCGTGCACGTGGTTTCGAAATTGCGCGTGAAAAGCATCTCATCTCGGCTCGGCGCGCGTCCTTCCAGCTAGCGCATACTTATAAGAAGCTTTTCACCCGCTGCTGCACACGAGAAAAAGAGCTTGCAGCGCGTACAATGCCGAGAACGCACGCATGCGATAATGAAATTGCTAAAAACAGCCGTCGCAGGAAAAAAAGCGTCGCTATATACATGCACATAGGTGCAATGCGCACAGCCTAAGCATATGATACTCGAGGGGGAGAGTGACAGAGAGAGTATACGAGTACACTCGGGCGCCGGTTGCGCATCGAGTCTGCACATTATCCGTGTACATTATAGACATACACACGCGAGAGATCGACCTTAAACTGCTTGGCGGACGACACGTGCATGAACCTCCCTCTCTCTCTCTCTTGCTGTCGGTTTGGCGCGCGCGCAAGCTCTGTTTTATGACTCACGTAGTTTCCGGGCGGGCGCGCGAGCGCAGAGAGAGAGAGAGAGAGAGAGAGAGAGAGAGAGAGGGAGAGAGCGAGCGCTTGCAGAGAGAGGGAAAATACGACAGCAGCAGCGGGCCGCTCCCGACCGGGTCATGCGAGTCCGATAGACCGAGGCGCCACTTTCATCCCGGCTGCGCTGCTGCTGCTGCTACTGCTTCGCGATACTATACCTCTCTCTCTCTCTCTCTCTCTCTCTCTCTCTCTCTCTCTCTCTCTCTCTCTCTCTCTCTCTCTCTCTCTCTGACGCTTTTCGCGTTCCTCCCTCTCGTTCAGCTCTCTGATCGATCCTCTCTGAAACTGCTGCACGTATGTGTGCGCGATGCCCGGCCCGTCCTCCTTCGCTGTATATAATACTTATCATACGTGCGCTGCTGCAACATCGCATTTGGTTTATACTCGATATACGTGCGTAGGGTGAATTTGCACTTATTCACGCGTGTATGCGGAGGTGAAAGGGCGATCATCGGCTCATCAGCGTCTTATTGACGCGTACGAAAATTGTGTTTTCGTTGAACGATATTTTTGGAGAACGAAAGCTTGCAGCGGATATTGTTGAACTGAATTGATTCGCGATGTATAATTGGCGTAATATGTAATGCAGTTCTCAGTACCGTAATAGGTCTGCACACGTGTTTGGCTAAAACTTCGTCGACGGAATTTTCCGGAAAACGATACGAAAGTTTTCTGAAAACTATTATAACTCGCAAGCGCGCAATGTCGCCGAGAGTTTATGCATACGGCCCTCTTTTTCCGCCGCATATACTTTCTCGAATGTTGGATCGCGAATGGCTGCTCCGAGCTGCTTTATGCACCATCTCGAAATAACGTCATAAAATATTTCTCAAAGTAAAAAAGTAAATAAAGCGGCTCCTTTCACGACGGATCGATATTTACGTAACATTTGCCTCTCTCTCTCTCTAAATGCATTCCATCGCGAGGCAGCGCTTCTCGCACTGCGGAAACCTCGACATTTTTCGCGCATCCAACAGTTAACTTTAATCAGAAGGAAACGAATAGCATATAAAGCTATCAGCTCGTCGAGAGCGAATAAAAAATAAAAGCTGGCGGTGACGAGGCGAGCGAAAAACCCAGAGCATGACATCAGCGTTCCTTTGTCATCATAGCCAGTATCATTCCGACGCGTCTCGGCATAATAAACACTTGAGAGCACATAATAAAGCTTGAGAGAAAGCAATGGAAAGCCGAAGAAAAGGTTCTTTTTCGGCTGGTGCGACGTGTGTCCAGCTACGGCGACGACGATCTCATGTACAGAGAGCGAAGGAAGCACTTTTACGAGTGGGAAGCACGCAAGTCGCGCGGCGTCGTGATAAATCAAGGAATTGAGGCCGCGGCGAGCGCCCGCAGGGCCGTTAATTTTTATTTATCTAGCTCCTTATCGCGCGCCGAGAGCCGCCTTATAAGCAAAAGGAGCGAGTCGTCATCATTCGCGTCGCGAATGGCAATCACGCTAACAGCTCCTCCGCGATTCTGGACGCGATCGAAATCCTTTCGATCCGACTGGTTAACCTCGGGAAACTCTTATATACAGGGCGCTGCTGCTATCGCGATGGAAGTTACAATGGTTCCCACCCCTACACCCGTGCAATAATCATTAAAACCCGATCAGCTGCTTACGTTGCAGGAAAAACGAAATTTTTCACGGCGATTCGTCAGCGAATCTCGGCTATAGGATCAGCCTAGCGCCACTGACGAATAATTAGGTCATATCCACTCGAGAGTCGTAATCGTTTCCGCGGACTGCGCAGGCTTTCCTCTAGCCGCATCTATAGTACTACACGATTCCAGGTAATAGCCTGCACACAAGCGAGCAGTCGTCGTCAACCCACGCGTGGGTATACAGGACGAAGCTTGCGCTAGCATATTAATCGCGTACACAGGAGGGAGAGGGGGGTGCGGGCAAAGGTAAGTACTCGGAGACTCGCGAACTTAACCTTCACCTCGCTCCGGCATCAGTCTAATCGAGAGGGAGAGAGAGCGCGCGCGAGCGGACGGACACTCGACCTTGCAAGGGGGGATTCCCCTCGCGAGAGAGAAAGCTCTCTCTCACACATCAGCCCCTTCACCCTTTTTACCTCACAAGCACACGCGCGCTAATTTGAGATAGCGTGAGCTGCGGAATTTCGCCAGCTTATAGGCTCTCTCTCTAGGTCGTCGGTCGCGTGCGGCCCTGAAAGAGAGAGAGAGAGAGAGAGAGAGAGAGAGAGAACTGCTGCCGCCGCGCGACCGAAACTCACGATCGCACCCGTGAAATCAGCCCGTATCGAGCCACCTCTATATACGCGCCTAATTCACTCGCGCGCTTTTATATGGATTTGTATGTGTACGATCTAGATATCCGTGTGTGTGTGTGTGTTATACATCGATGCCAGCTAGCGCTTGCTCGGCCCAACCTTGGACATGCTCATGCGCGCGCGAGAGAGATATCGAGGGTTTAAAAGCTTTTCTTATTCGCCGGGACCCTACTTACTTTCCATTTGTCTGCCGTCTCTCTCTCTCTCTCTCTCTCTCTCTCTCTCTCTCTCTCTCTCTCTCTCTCTTTTTATATACGACGATTCGAGCACTGGCTGACGAGCGTGATTTTACTCGCGGCCCGTGATGTCTGCGAGTTTTTAGTAATCACTTTGCTTGAGACGTTCGATGCTTATTAGTTAATGGAAATTCGTAATAAGTCGTATTGCAACGATGACTCGCGGTAATTACGATCTTGTCAGGACTGATGTTGAAAGCCTGTAGAACAATGGAAGGGATATCTGAATAACAGATTTTAATTACGCGATTATTCTACGAATATGATATATCTATCTTACAAAACTTTTTCTTGTCTGTGTTTACTTGGTATGTCTGACTCGTTGCTGAACTATACTACTTAAATCCACGGGACATGCTTTAGGTATCTTTGTTCGTTCAAACAAACAGATAAAGCTCGCCAATAATCATGATAAAGTCAATCGTCCAAAGTATTTTCAGTATCCAAAGACGGCAAACAAGAAAATAAACTATAAATCCATCCAACCGCAGGATTTGTACAAGCAAGCTTATTCCTGAGAAATTCCTCGAAAGGAATCGATACATCCTCTGCGATTGCAGCGAATAATCCAAAATTGCATTACTTTTCGATCGCAAGGATATCGATAAAGTTTCCGGGCAAATTAGCAATCCGCTCTCGCATGTCTGTGATGCACAGAAAGGGGCTCGAGTGTATGTATATAGAGGGGATGATTAAATCAACTGCGCGAACGCTGCATTTCGTACTCGACCTTCAGATGTCGCCGGAATGTAAGATACGGAAATTGATGCTGGATTTCGCGGAATAAGTTCCCATTCGAATGCGATAGCGAATGACGCTGCCGCGCAGCACTACAACTACCTACCACTACCGCCTCTAATGAACAGTCGCGCACGAAAGGGGCAAATCACTCGACGATCTAGCACTTTCGATTCATTTCGCTGTATACGATGAACTTTGTATACGTGCTTTAGGGGTAGTGCTTTCGTTTTGTTTGCTCGACTATTGCTCGCGTTACGTAAGCTCTCTGGAAGTTGGGAAATCCGCGGATTGGGAGAAACAATTTTACTCGACAAAATAAACAACAAAACTTTTATAAAATTTTAAATAATGTGGTCTGCATTATTTAAAAGTATCCATACGGCTGCATGCACATATACGGAGGAGTCTGACCGTAACGAGCTCGCGTCACTTGGGCCCCTCTTGGCCGGAATGCGCTCAACGAGCGGAACTCGCTCCACACTTGCTATTCGCGTGTGATGACACGAACACTCCAGTCCGCCACACTGTGTAGCCGGATACACGCCAATGGTCGCATGTATACACGCAGCTGCATGCAATTACAGCCATCAGAGACGACAGTCGCATTGCATGCATGTATCGGACTTTGCGACACTGCAACTAACCCTCTACTGCTTTCACCTATATATGTATGCATACTATACCCAAATATACGCGCACATACACACACGTGGCCGACTTTCGGCGAAGCACCGATCGATGCTGGAAAATACGCAAAGGACGTGTACCGCCAGAGCTTTTCTGCGAGCGGAAGTCTGATTCTATACGCTATATATATATATATATATATATATATATATATATATATATATATATATATATATATATATAGAAAGAGAGAGAGAGAGAGAGAAATCTGCACTAAGATCCGGCTGGGACACGGATTTGCAAGTCTTTAAAGCTTTCCGGAAATTCGCAAAATTGCATCGTACTCTCTAGGATTTGCCATCCGTGTATTTCTCGCGCGTGAAAAGCTTTTGGTGTTCGAAATGAAAAGAAGCATTTTTCCAGATTTATGAAGACTATGTCAATGAAAATATTACCTATATATAGTCTCAGAACCGTCACTCTGTATACATTTTTGCAAAAATAAACTCGAGTTTTCCCAAACACACAAACACGCCGCCATCGGCAGTTTTTCCAAGTAATTACGAAAGTTCAGCGAGCTTTTTTCAGCCCAGACTCTGCTTATTTAAGTTTTTACGCGGAAAAAAATAATGAGACGAATTATTAAAATAACGGATTGAAAATTAATGAAAACAGACGATCACGCTCTCCCGGCTGCAGCAGCTAATTATATAACGGACTATCGGAAAGTTATTTTTTTACTCGAATACAAGCTGTAATGACGTCAGCGCTCAGTGAGAATATGCTTTAAAGGGCTATTTTTAGACGATATTCCCTTTGCTTTCGACTATTTGTTTGAAATTCTTCGGTGTAGCGCGTATTTAGAAAGTTAAAAGTGTACAGCATCGCGGATATTTTTAATCTCATTGAGTACCGAAAAGCAGAGTTACGTAAAAGCTCTCTTTCGTTTACTCCAAAAGATAGGACAATTACGTCTAATTAAGAGACAACTAACGAAGAAAAGCTCGCGCGTACACTTCAATTAAGCTTCTCATTGTCGAGAGCAAAGACGGACTATTTATTTGGAGTTGCTCCGAGTAGTGTACTCCTAGGAATTCCGTAAAAAAAGCCGCGGAGGAGGAAGAGGAAGAAGAGCAAGAGGTGGCGGTACGAAGGGGGGGGGGCTAGAAAGTTTAACGCAAGCATCGCGGAAACGCTCTTCAAAAATAGCGCTCGACACAACCTTGATCTCGCGCGCACACGCAACCGCGTACACGTTAGCGTTCGGTTGTCAACCAGTTCGTTGCTTTTGCCTTCTTCTTCTCTCGCCTTTTTCGGCTCTCCTCTCGCGACGCGAGATGCCTGCGAGCCCTCGTTTATGCGCGGAGTCGTAAACGCCAGCAAACTTTGCCTGTACATATACGTGCGCGAGCGGAACATTTTGATATACCTGCTCTTTGTGTATTGATAAGCTACGGCAGCCTCTGGGTTATGCGCGTGACTTTAGTGCAGCTATTTTGCTGCTATGCGGAAAACGGACGATTACGTGGTTCGGAGCTCGAAAAATTCGGAGAAAGAACGTGACTAACTAGCCTTCTTGTACGAGTCGATTGTTGCTTCGTTTATGACGAATTTTAGAAGGAGTAAAATTGAGAAAAAAAATCACTGGAAACAGTATGGTTGGCGGTGATCGGGTTGTAAAATAGCATCAAAAAGTGCTGATCACTGCTTTCCATTTTTGCCACGTTTGGAATCTATTTTCAATACAAACGACTGGAAACTATAGTTTGAGCGTATTCACCGAAATACCGCAAATCTAGTGCAAGCGCAATCATAAAATTAACGTTTTGTGCAAATTCCTCTCGTTCGCATAAACCACTCCAAAGAATTGGGACGAACAAACACTACTGCGGGGGCTGCAAAGTCGCCGAGAAAAGCAAGGAGAGAGATTCTAAATAAACGAAGATGGTTCCATCAGAGGTGCTGTTAACTGCAATTTCGCTGCAACAAACGCAAGCTATATACACACTATTCCACACTGCAGTGTATTGGAAGGCTCGTATATAAAGCACGACGCGTCCTTTGTTCTCCCTCCAGATTGCCGGCGGAGCTCTTTCTAGAAATAATCATCCCCGCACAATAAGGCAGTGCAGCCAGCGACAGGAGCGCAACAGCAAGGGTGGCCGGTATATACAACAGTCAGGGGGTGAGGGGAGGGTATTATACGTCGGCGATCGCACAGCTTTCCGAGGTGAGCCGGTGTACAGGATACTCCGTAGTGTGTATAATGTGTGCGATGTGCATCAGGCCGACAAGAAAGAAGTCGATCGGCGTAGGTCTGGCCTCGGCTAAATCTATATGATGGAATCGCGAGAGCGAAAGCGCAGCGGCTGCAGCGCCAGAGGGAGAGAGAGAGAGAGAGAGAAAGAGGGTTGCCGGGCAGAGCCTGTGCAAGGGGCCGTGTCCGCGTGAGGGAAGCAGAGGCGGCCGCGCGACGAGAGAGAGAAATGGAAGCTATAAAAGTAGGGCAGTAGTGCGGTGCTGCAATCAATAGAGGCTGCCTCATGGTGGGGGATCAAGCCACACGCGCCGGAAATTCGGCAGCGCGCAGGGGAGAGCGGGCTGCTTACGTATCTCTCTCTCTCTCTCTCTCTCTCTCTCTCTCTCTCTCTGCGTACGCGTATGTATGTGTAAGGGGGAGGGGTGGCGTATATAGTATAGCGACGACCTATGCCACTGACACCCAAACCTCGGCCGGAAATGCATTAAGACGCCCTCCTCCGAAAATCCATTCCACACACTCGACCCCTTACTTATATACTAGCCCCTTCAGCAGCACTTTACCTCTCAGACCACCTCTTCTGGGCTACCCTCTTCTATATCCTTGACAATCGATTTTCCAGACGCTACTGCTGATGCACACATACCACCTGCATTATATACTCAACTATCAACACACTTTTTCACATAAACACTCTCTCTACTGCGGGTAATGCATACAAAGGCAGAGTTGGATTGATTCTCCAGTTTCTCACATCGATCAGACCAAATTTCTCAGACAACAGCATGCTTCCATGGCTTGAGAATTCTTACAACTTTGCATCGAGCTCCAACAACCATTTACTCGATGCACTGTCTGTTAGGAAAGAGTGTTTCACGTAAATTACTCTTTGCTAACAGTAATTATATCGAGTGATTCAATTAAATAAATTGGCTCTGAGCTCCAGGATATTACGTAATAGAATCATCTGATACTGGTCTACGCCAAAAATCTAAGACTCGGATGAAAAACATGCATCAGCAGCGACTAATGACTTACTTATCACATTACTGGAAAGCACTCGAACAATCAATTTGTGAGTTTACAAGGGGAAAAAGTTGGGTTTCATTGATTCAGAGCAGTTAGAGCTGTTGTGAGCTAGACCAGCACTGCGCTAGAAAGCAGAATTATGATTGGAGTACAAAGAAACAACTTGATTACTGCATAGTCGAATGTCTGACAAGTACACGCAACACGTGATTATTGGAGTCTACTGCATACGGCTATTAGAGAAATGGTCTGATGTAGAGTAAAGAGCCCAGTTTGGAAAAGACAGAGGGAAAAGCAAGGTTATGCCTAGCTAGCAGGGGAAAAACTAAACGAATGGGATAGAGAGTAGAGTTACCCAGCTCGTTGTCGATCATTTCTCATCGATTCTCATAGTCCAAGCAACTGGCCAAAGGAAATTTGATACTCCGCAAGCATCAATGAAAAAACAAGCATAGCCAGGGTAAACTGGCACAATGGGAGTGCAAAACTGTACTGGGAGAGGAGCACCAAGGAGATGCAACAAAAACGAAATGACAAGACCAGGGAAAAACGGAACGGCTCTGCTTGTTTATCTGTCGTGTCAGCGTATTTCCTGGCCGTATACAGTAAAATGTCGAACGTGTGTAACGTGTGTTAAGCGCGAGATCAAGCTGTCAGATTAAGGAAAGCATCAACACTCGCAAATATCGAAGCGTAATAACCGGCCCTCGCGTTGAATTTTCTCGAGCATCATATCGGTAGTACTCACCTATATCCTAAATATAGCGCACGTCGCGCGCTGCTGCTTCACCATTTCACTCGATTATTTTCACACGCTACAGCACGCGCACTCGCGAACTTGCGACCGAATTTTCGTGTTTGTACTCTCTCGGCTCGGAGGCAGCAGCAGCAGCAGCAGCAGCAACAGTAGTTGTAGTAGTAGTAGTAGTTATAGGAAGTAGGAGCAACAAGAGTTTATTCGGCCTCACACTCGGATCTCGGATGGTGTTGTGCGCGGGCGCGCGGCTGACAGTTGTTTTACGAGCTTGCACTGCATGTAAACGCTCGCGAGACAAAAGGAAATCGACGCCGCGAAGTATAAACCTACAGCCCGCCCGCTGGCCAGGACGCACGACGAAGATGACGACTCGTCCGTGTGTGCACTGTTCGACTCGCACTCGCTCTGGCTGCGCGATTCTTGTGTTTTCGGAACAAGCGCAGGAGCAGCACACGCGACGTCGGCTGCTACTTGCTCGCTCGCTCGCATCGCGCACCGACGTCACAGCTCTATACAGTTCACGCAAACATGCATATACGGCGAGCTTGGGGTGGCGGGGGGGGGTGAGAGAGAATCACCAGCGAGTTATATATATAAATTCGCGGAGCGCAAAGCCTATCTACCGGCCAACTTTCACACTAGACTTGCGATCGAAAGATTATCTACCTTGGGCTGATGCTAACGTTCTATATATAGATTCTGCTGTGGCGCTTTGTTCTGACGACTGTGTGGGCCCGCGAAATTCGAATGTTTTTTTGATCCCGATACTTTTTGCGGTAGGGATTATCGATCGGGGTTTACGGATTTTGATAATCGACCTGAAGTTTGAGTGGGAGTAGTGAATTACCAGAAATTTTGTTAAAAATGGGGGTGCCAGTCCGGTATTTTGCTTTTCGGATCCGATAGATGGAGTCAACTTGCTAAAACGACGTCAAATGTAAGTGAATAATTTTATTTTACACGTTTTGATGTAGAATACAACTTGACCGACTGATACACTCTGATTAAGGGTGATGTGCTGACATCTGTCAGCGATACACTAAACTCGAGATAGGTTTTATTTTTCAGTTTTTACTTACCACCGCCGGTAAGCTAGAGAACTGCTTTTAACGAATATAATATTTTAATACTCAAAAAATATCTGTGAAAATCTGTAATATAAATATAATCAAATCAAAGTTATAATAACTAATCTATGAATTAATAATAAATGAAAACAGTACGATTAAAAATTTATCAATTATACCAGCTGGACAATTAAAATTAAAATATACGCCACCGTAAATGCTGCTGGGCCACAGTGTCATACATAGTTATAACCAGTGAACAGACATACATCTACTTTTTTTAATTTACAAAGGTGATACCTCACCTTATGAAACCATAAACGCAAGTGTATGATTTGACGAATCTCATTTACGTTTTCTTTTTGATCGTTATTCGTGTACAAAGGTGTATATTAGTAGATACATTCTTTATTGTGTCAGACACCGTTAGAGGCCAGATTTAAAGGATTATTTTTTTTTTTTTTTTTGTATGAACATTATAGAGTGTGGAAGTGGGTAATCGTTTATTCAACAGAATGTGTATAATCGCACAGCAAATTAAAAACAAATGAAATTTCACATACAAAACATGCGTACAACAATTTTATTACACATTCTTACTCCTCGGAATGTAACTCCTGCAAACGAGTACAAAAATTGTAATAAAAACGCAAGTTTCCAAAGAGTGCTGTGAGTCGAGGGGAAGTCCCAGATTGTCTGGCGTTGAACATCCGCTCGGATGGTGCGTTGCGGCCTTGAGCTTGACCGTCGAGGCGTGTCCTTGACGCGGGGAGAAGATATAACGGGGTCGATCGTTGTGAACGAGCCCCGACCTAACCTATTCTAGGCTATGTCTCGTTTTTTCACTGACAGACAAAGCCTAGGAGAGGCTAAATCACGTCGCTCGATATGATGCAGCCGCCGCACGTTTCCACTCGGTCTATCCTGCCGGTTTCTCTCGGTTTCCTTGATTTTTTTTTCCGACGTCAGTCGATGCGTAAAATCTATTTATGGAACAAACTGGAATAATTTATACAACTGTGTGAAAACTGTTTGCTTCATCCACAAATCAACGCATATAATGAAGCTGATCAAGTACAGTAAATACAAACTTTTCACGCAGAGGCGCTTAATTAGAAGGTTCTCCGCAGCGACGCGATTTAATGAATAAATATTACATTGCGGCCGAGTTATAATTCGTAGCACCTTGCGAGTTCGTCGAAGTATCGTAAATCCTTCGAATACATATCGCGTAAACTCTCCGCAACGCGCACACCTGTACAGCCTTATTTTACATATTCTCTTTTTTCCCTCCAACATCCACCATTAAGCCGATAAACATTCAGCGTCATTAACATAATTAATAATTCACCTGAGAGCTATAGCTCGCTGCGGCTTGAGTAATCACATCATCAAGCTCTATGCGAGAGAGTGAGATATTGCATTATACACAACAGCATCGTCGCAGCTTAGCTCGTTGCAAAACGCCAGCGCCCATTGGCGCAACGCGGGACTCGCTTGCGAGAGAGCGAGTGAGAAACGATGACAATTAAAAAAAGGCCGCCGCCGCCGCCGCCGAGGATCAAAAAATGCGCACTCTTGCAAACGATCGCGACGGTAAGAGTGAGAATGACAGCACGCGAGCGTCGTTGAAAATAGCTCGCGCTCACCAACTTTCGAAACGATCGCGGCGGCGGACTCTCTCTCTCTCTCTCTCTCTCTCTCTTTCTCTCTAAACTGCCTACGTGGGATCGCCTTGGCCGAATATTTTTTTTTTCAGGCCGATACGAGTCCGGTATTTCGCGAGCGATCTCTCTCTCTCTCTCTCTCTCGGAGAGAGAAAGATATAGAGGGAATTCGCGAGAGGCCCACGGGAGCGTGTGTGTGTGTGTGTCACGGCTAAAAATAGGCCGGGCAGGTAGGCGCTGCTCAAAGGTCGCGGTCCGAAAAAGTCGCGGCGACGGCGGCGGGTGTGTGTAGAAGAGATGGAAAAGGAGTTGCACAAGCCGACGGCCATTTGGTATTCAAATCTCCGCGAGCCTGTGATCGCCTGTGCGCTTATTAAAGTCTCTCCTCGCGGCAGCGGAATCTCTATACTATATACTCCTTCTTTCTTTTTTTATTCTCCGGCCGTACATCACATCACAAAAGCCGTCGCGTGCGTCCGTTTCACTCGCGCAACGTACACGTATTGTTTCGCGAAACTATACGCGGCGAATTAGCGTTACGTGTACCCGCCGCGACGAAATTCCGACTGAGAGACACTATACTTTCTATTCGGCGCGCTTTCTCCCGAGAACGAACGCGCGCTCTCTCGCTGCGATGTATGGAATATAATATAATAACGCATTGTGTATCGCGTGCGCGAACGAGTCGCGCGACGTCATATCCGCTCACAATGTATAGACGCGGCGGCGGCGAGGCACTTCGAGTATATGTGTTATACTTATACTATACATGCGTATCGTTTATTATACGTACAGCTCTCTCTCTATAAGTGGCGCACTTGCACAAGAATCGAAATACAGCGGCGTACATCGATATTCACACGGCTCTCTCTCTCTCTCTCTCTCTCTCTCTCTCTCTGTGGCACTATGTACTCGACGTTTCCTCCTCAGGACGATCTCGTCACGAGGTGCGGCTGTAGTAGAGACGCTGGACGGTCCGGCGAGCAACCTGTGCACCCACTAACTGAGCGAGCCGGCTTCGAGACGCAGAACGGTAGGCTGAGAGGCAGGAAGGTAGGTAGGTAGGTAGGAGGCACGCGGCGGCAGGAGAGGAGGGAATCGCGCCGGCGAAGGTGTGCGAGAGACGTAATGTATGTATCCGAGTGGGCCTCCCTGTATACGTATGTATACGTGTACGCACACAGGCGCGCAGGTGAGAGAGAGAGAGAGAGAGAGAGAGAGAGAGACTCCGAGCGGGAGAAAGAGAGAGGAGGCCCCGAGTCGCGAGTGTACGCGGAGGAGAGAGAGAGAGAGAGAAAGGTGTACGAGCTCTGCGCGAGGGCAACAGCACCGGCAGCATCTTCGCACACGCGGCTTTTGATCCCTTTTTGCGAATTTGTCGCTTATATTTTGCCTGTACGTAATATTGTAGGAATAACGCTCAAGCGAGTTCGTTTCGACGGCAGAGTTACGTAAGACAGCTTCCTGAAGGTGCAAAATTCAGCTCGAAAGAGTGAAAACAAACTCCCTCGCGCATAACGATCCCCAGCTGCGTTAATGCAATCTGCCAACACGCGATGCTATATCGAACTTTTGCATAACGCCCGCAGATGCTGCAGCTTCTTCGAGAATCTCGCACCTGTTGCGCATGCAAATTCATTCAGCTCATCGAAACTAGTTCTTAAAGTAATAACCGACGGCTACGATATTAATGCAAACGACGCGTGTATAATTATAAAGCGCGACTCGATTCGCGAAGAAAGTCACATGTATATACGAAGTTGCGCGTTATATATATAGCTATTCGCGCTGACCCCGGCGCACAGGGGAAAGTTCCCGCGAGGAGGAATCACGTAACGAGCGCATTTTTCCTACATTTTATACACACTCGAATAACTGGCGTGTCCGTCCGCGAGTTTCTCTATTTATACGCACTCGAAATTACGTCGAAAACAAGCTCTTATACTCCGAATAATTGCACAATTTTTCGAATTGCGAAGCGCGAAGCACGAAGAAGCGATAAACTATATAAAGCGCGCGATAAATAGTTTCATTTTTATTCCGATTGATACATCTGCAGCTCTTGGCATTCCCGAGCGCGCGCGAGCGGCGCAATCTCCGATCGACGGCTTTTTACGAAGGTCGTCTCTCTCTCTCTCTCTCTCTCTCTCTCTCTCTCTCTCTCTCTCTCTCTCACTCTAAGTGATTCAGCCCACTTAGCTGGCTCTCGAGCACAGCTTTGCGTCATTCTCTCTCTCTCTCTCTTGCTCGCTTCTGTATACCTATATGTACAACTGCACTGCGATGGTCCCGCGCGCGTGACGAGAGAGCTTCGCCGCCGTGTGTGCACAAGTCGGTTGCACGCATGTACTCGCCGATTTAGGAACTCGGCTTCGGCAAATACTCGTATCTGTATCAACTAGTTTTTCTCCTTCTGCAGTGCTGCATCGTGCATCTATTTTTAAACCTGCCGCGCTTGCCTTACCCGGCGCGGGAATGTTATTGTTGCAGGGCGTATTCCCTTTTCCTGCTGCGATCGGATTCCCGATACCGTTCGGTGAACTCGAACCGATTCATGTTTTTGGCGCCTTTTTTTGAAAAATACAGTACAGCTCCATTCTGCGGTGATGCTCCTCGCAGAGAAAGTATTCGCAAAGTTTTCGAACTGACGTGATCAGCGCGCATCAGCTTTGTAGTGGTATCCCACATCCATTCACATCGCTCGCTGATTCACCTTTTGCAACTTGTTTCCCCAAACGCAAATGTAATTATAACGACAGAAGAGAGAGAGAGAGAGAGAGAGAGAGAGAGAGAGAGAGAGAGAGAGAGAGAGAGAGAGAGAGAGAGAGACGCCGTTTAGGAAGAATCATCACAGTCCGATAGGCAGAGACGGATATGAGAAACCCCATCAGGCACACACCGCCGCCGAGAGCGATTTTAATTGAAAGCAGCCGCGCGTGCGGGCAGGTTTGTTATTAATGAAGCTCGAGGAAATAACGAATCGACGCGAAGCGCGCAGAGAGCATCGCCGAGAGGAATTTAAAAGGCCCTGTAACATAAGCTGGCTCGAAAGAGTTGGATTATTGATCATTTTCAACAAAATTGCGAGAGAGGGAAGGACAGCTTTAATCAGCATAGAGAAGAGACAACATTCCGCAGGCTCGCGACGACGACGCCACATGGAGAACACGCCGCGCGTCGGACTACGATAATTTATATTAACTAGTCTGGCGAGTCTCTCGCGGCGCAAGAGGAGCTGCGCGAAGCTGCAACGGCGCTGATCCCATAGCGCGCGAGGAGAGCTGAACTCTCGCCGCGTCTCTTGTGCTATCGCTCCTCTCTGTGCATCTCTCTCTCTCTCTCTCTCTCTCTCTCTCTCTCTCTCTCCCGCTGTATATAGCATATTGGAATTCCTGCCGGATTTATTTCGCGCTTCATCGAACATTCCGCGTTGAATTTCGTTACAGCCGCATCGCTGCAGTTCCAGCGCGCCGAGAGAGATGCAGGGAGCTGGTTTTGAATCTCGTTACATGCGCAGTGTCATCGTCCTCGAGCGCCACGATGTTGCCGGTTCGATTCGCGATGTTGAAGACGCTCGCGAGCAACAATCAACGAGTCGATTCCGAGAGCGAAAAGGCGTGCGCTGTGTGGTATAGATAGCAAATTCCGTATGTATAGACTGTTGGCCTATAACGCCTCGCGAGACGACCCGACTCAACGTCGAACTCTGTGCACTTGGAAGACGCCGAGGGGAGAAAATTCCCGAGGCTTGACGCAAAAAGCGAGAAGAGATAAGGCCGCCTCGGGGCATAGCCTCGCTGTTATAGAGCATGCTAGAGCTCTCTCGGCGCCGGCACTTACGTACCGTATATTTGTATACACACTCTCTCATGAGTGCACGCGCGAATCGCAAGTATGCGAGAATCCTCTTACATATTACTATGTATTTTGTATGTGCCGCCGCGGCTGTGTGTACGTATACACTCGGCGCAACAATGCACGAATGAATATTTATCAATTACGATGGGCACTCGAATCAACGGGGAGATAGCGAGAACGCTCTTGGCTTTTTTTCGAGCTACATTCTTATGAAGCGATTTTGCAGCGGCTGTGCGGGTTATAACCAAGGACGCCTTTTCCGTTGGGAGAGAGTGATTTCAACGCAAGTCAACTCGGACGCCGTCTAGTGCTCGTGTGAGAGTGTTATGTAAAAGACTCGTTTACTTTATTGATATGAATCTGGCAATGAAGAGTCGGTTTTTATGGCGTGGATGCTTGTTACTTTGAAGGTTTTAATAATAATAATTTAGTGCTTGTAACGTCAGCTCACCTGCATCTGCATTGATCAGCATCAGCCGGTCTGTGTCGAGCCAAAAACTACCCAAGCATCGTACCCGGCCACATGAGGACATCAGAAAGATAAAAATAAATAAAACGCTTCACATTGTTTATGTCCAGCTCGTTCACAATTAATGATCATGAGCCAGAACTCGGCAGGGGCATTGCACTCGTTAAACTTTTCAGGGTGAGGCGCACCAGCCCAGAGAGCTCTCGGAACGTTCCTTCGCCACTCGAATTACCTCTTGAATTTCGATGCAGCCCGTGTGCTTGCGTGTGCGACTGTGGAATACCTTTTTATACTCATTACCGCATTATTTTATCCGCGTATGCAATAAGAGGGTAGGAAAAGAGTGACATCGCTTTTTGCCTGCTTTAATTACTATAACGCTCTTGCTGATGATGCAGGAGACACCTGCTCATCGCGGTAACCACACAGCATTATGCAAATGACGATTATCCGCATCGGTTCGCATTGCGACATCGTCTGTATATAATTACAACAATCGATGCAATTCAAGCTACTGCAATTTATTACAGGACGCTTTCGAAACGATATAAACTTCCTTTCAGAATGCACTACAGGCAAAGTCGCAAAAGAACGAGTATATACGCGCGCTTTTTAAAATTCACGACGCGAATTAAGTTTTAAGATCCGCAGCTGCCTCGCTCGAAACACGTTTTGCCGGGACATCGCGTCCAATAATAATCTCGATCGCCTTCGAGAAAATGCATAATGAACGAAAATAAGAGGAGAGGGAGATTCTAAAAGGAGACCCTCGCTCTTTGAGTGGAAAACCAAAAAGTATACTCCGCACAGCACAATACGCAATGGTGCAGCAGGTATGCGCTCGGAGAAACGAATGAAAATCCAGCAGAGCATAGAGAGTATACGTTTTTATTATTACTTACAGTTATATCGCCGTAATTAATTAGCCATTCCAGGCGCATTTTTGCAAAAGGATGAGAGAGCGTACAAGCGAGCGAGCGTCCGGTTATATGCAGCGGCGCGCCCGTAAATTCAGCGAGCACTAGCAGTCATTCGGGCTCAGCCGGTTCCCCGGGTCTACTCTCTTTTCTCTCTCTTTTTCGCGCGCACGGACACGCGCATACATTCGAGCGCCTCCGCCGCATTTTTTTTCCTCTCCTCCTTCGCTCGCCTCCTTTTTATCTCTTTCTATCTCCTCCGCTCGCGACTGTGAAATCTCTTTTCGACGATGTGTGTGGATGTATGAGTGTGTGTGTGTGTGTGTGTGTGTGTGTAGACCATAAAGTAACCACATAACCGTCGACTGTCCCTCAACGATCGCGAAAGCACCGCAGCTTCGGCGCGACCATGCTGGAATTCGAGCTTGCTGCCGGACATGACCCGCGAATTCGAAAAGTCCCAAGTGTAATGAACTTGAGCAGGCGCCTCGCTTGCTCCGTCTCTCCTCCCCCTCGTTTTACTGCACTGCAGCGCAGCGGCTATGTATATACAACGCGAGCCAGCTCTCTCGGTGGGTGTGGATTTTTTTTCGAAGCTGTTGCGGCCGCTCGCGTATTGGGATCAATGACACGTGCGGTGGCAAAGATTGCGCATACGTACGCGCGCGCACCTCGACACTCGCCGCGGCGCCGCCGCTGCAGCTATAAGTATAGCGCACACGCAGCGCGCTGCAAGCCAGGATCGCGGCCCGGAATTCCAGTCGCCGTGCGAGAGACCCCTACTCCGCGGGCTTTCTATAGCAGGACCAGAGTCTATTTATAACTCGCTATACGCGCGCGATATAAGGGACCGGTTGCCTGGCGCGCTATTTTCAAAGTTCGCGCGCTCGCGCATGCCTCCGCTGCACCGGCTATACCTATGGCCTATGCGCGAGTCAATTTTCTCGATTAGAGCTCTTCTTGTCACTCGCGCAACTCCGCCTGTGTATATGCATATGCGCTCGATCGAGGCCCGATAACGCCGAGATTTTTGCCGCCAAGCGAGCTGTGGGACGAGGCGATGCATCGAGCGCGACAGGCGCCGAAGCCCGTTTCGCCGGTCCGCAGCGCATCTATATACGCGGCTATCTATACTCGCTTGACTTTTCTGCAATCAGCCAACCTGCGCCGGAACGACGCAGCGAATAACCTGTTTGCGTTCCACGCTTCGACGCGGCGAGCCAAGGAGCCAAGCAAAAACTACCGACTATTAGCGTTAAATTTCTGCCTCCGAGTGTCTCCGCGAGCCTTTTTGCCGCGGCTTTTTTGCCCATGGCCTCTAGGCTAAGCGGCACTCGCGAGATATAGAGGATTGACTTGCGACGGTCCGACGGATAGATGTATATTCAGATGGCCTTGCGAGAATTATAATACTGTTGCATTTTTTTTTAGTTTGGAATAATAAATCGCGTTTATTTCGTCTGCGGGGCACGGCCGATGTGAAATGTAGATCCGGCTGGGAACGATGATAATCAGTTGGACGCTCCTTTTGGAGTTATTTATTTTGCTCGGATCGATCGTTTTATTGCGCAGGGTTAGATGCACCACAGTTTGACCCGAGTGGAATTTGACTTGGCTTCTTAATGAAGATTAATCATTGAGGAAAATATTTCCTTTACAGCTTCGGATGGAAAAGTTTCTTTTCGAATGATCGGAGATGATTCTTCGTTTTCTTCTTTCGTGAAGATTCGACAGTACTGGGCAATAGAATGAATTATTCGAGACATTGAACAATAGTTTTAATGATTTCAAATATTTACGAATACGTACTATAATACCGAAAACCTTCCAACGGACGAAATATGATTTGCATGTATTCATGACCGTTCAGTTGCATTTCATATATTTTTGAATTTACTTTATTTGTGTTAATATCCCATTTCCCCCCAAGTTTTCCGCAAGTAGACCTGAAAAAGCTATCTTTGCATGTAAAAACCACTATGCTGAGTGTCAAAAATACACGCATGCATCGCGCTGCCTAACTTACCGACTTGCAATGGATATTGCAGAACTAGATCAATTTTTCTTACTGTAATTTTTCCTTCCGATTCTGTATCCAATCCAATTTGTAGATGTAGTTTTTCATTGTGTGCGGTGCAATCATATTTATTCTGCGTTTTATCATATAACTTCAGAAATTGAAGTGCCATGAGCGTAAATCAAATATACTTGCAGCTCCGCGGATTTAAAATTGACGAGTGTCACGCCATCTATAACTCAAGCTGCGGAACATGAAGTGTCGGATCATCGAACGAAGTGGGACCGGTACATGGTAAATTGTAAATGTTTTATAACCGCAGACGAATACTTTCGTTGCCATGTATTAACTGCAGTTTCTTCTTCTATTAAAAATGTACATTACTCGTATTAATATTCTAGTTGCTCAAAAATATATATTTCTTCTAGAGCGACAACATTATTATACACATTGATGCGGCAGCAATCAGTCGTATTATTGAAAAACATAACCTCCAACGCAGAGCAACACAACATACGAACAAATTTAATTTAAAAAATGGAAAACAACGAAGATAAGAAAAAACTAAGTGAGCAAAAGAAGAAAGCTCAGTCAAAATATGAAGGTCGACTTGCTTCCGAGGATTCTAATCCATGCTTGAAGGTATCGAAAATTTTATTTCACAATGTTATTTTCAACTTTTATACGGGCTTAACTACCGTAAATGTTGATAAATTTTTTTTTAAGGAACAAGAGCTGACTTACAAATGTTTAGATGAACATAAATATGATGACGACGCATGTAAACTTCACTTCGATAATTACAAAATTTGTAAATCTTTTTGGGTATGTATACAAGAAACGAATTATCTGTATAACGTCGCTCCGTACGAAGACTAGCACAGTTCAAATTTTTAAACGAAAACTAGCACAACTCACGATATGCCGCAAAGAGTAGCACAGTTCAGAAATGCCGCCAAGAGTAGCACAACTCACGTATTTCCCGAGAAGACTAGCACAACTCGCGATTTATATTTATTTAAAATGTTAGTATTTTACGTTTTTATTGGATTATTGGGTTAGTTAAGTTCATGAAAACCTTGGACAATGGCAGACAAACCTCAAAGTTTTAAACAGTTTCGAAAATTTATAAAAAAAGTGAACAATTTTAAAAAATGCTTGTAAAAATTATTGTATTTGGGAAAACAATTTTAAATTCGGTAAAAAGTTGTAAAATGTGAACATTTAAAAATGTTCATTAGGGGGACATTTTTGCAAAAATCGGAAAATTTTTATAGAAATTCGTTGTTTAAAGTTTGACTTGTGCTAGTCTTCGCGGGAAATTTAGAGTTGTACTAATCTAGCGTGCGTCAAATGAATTGTGCTACTTAGGACGGTAAATTTGAACAGTGCTACTCTTCGTAGGGAGCGACGATATAATGTTATCTAATAATACCCCGAATAATAAAGTAAAAGTAATATTATGTAAAACATATTGTTGAACTAGCTGTCAGTGCAAAGAGATCGAAGACGGCGGAACATAACGCCATTTCTCCCACCTGCAGAAGAGAGAGCAAAAATCAAAGAACAGTTTTTTGAAAAGAGATCTCAGCTTTAATTTCAATCATAATCTTAATACTTGTTATATTTATACTTTCTTCTCTAAACAGTTGTATCATAAAAAGTTGTAATATAAAATAAATAATGTTAGCTTTTTTAATCTTGTCGTGTGAGGTATTGTGTTATGTGTTATATGTAAATATTAACTTTCAATGGTAGTTAAAAAAGAAATTTCAGTGTACTCTTCCCTTAGCTCTTAAATATATCATTTTAACTGAATAAAATATATTTTATTCAAAGAAATAGTAATATAAAATCTTTACATCAGTCAAAAATATTGCAATACTTTATATACAGTTTGTTTATTGCACTGTCAACTAAACCAAGATTTTACTCTATCAATAAATCCCTTAGATTTTGGCTTTGGACAAGGTTCAACATCTTCAACTGAGTCCTTGTAATTTTTCCAAACATCAGGCACATTTAGACATACAGTTCCACCACCTCTCTCGAATTGTGTATCCTAGAATAATACAGTAGTTCAAAATTATGTGTAAGATTTAAATTTGTGAAACAAAAATTAACTTACAGCTCGGTTGATATCTCCTATGCAAACCCAGTGAGCTTTCTTTTTTTCGTCGGCAGACACAGCCCATTTTGAGTGGTCGCGACTACTGTGAAATTCAACATTAGCTTTCTGCAATGAAATTGCTCGAATGTTCATGACCCTATAAAGCATACCATAAAAAAATAATGCGTGATTAAAAAAACATTTATACGCAAGCACGCACACGCGCGTACGCGCGCACACGTAATTTATTGCTATACCTTGTTTTATTACATTCGGATGGTAATTTACCACGTCCGTTCATCCACGTTTCAGTGTATAAGTCAGTATTCAACTGTGGTGCCACAAAGTCATCATACAAATCTGAAAATTGAATGTATTTAAGAAATGTCATGTATAGTAGTAGATGTATACAGCTTGATTTTATCTACCTTTTTGCCATTTGCTACTCTTAGCAAACGAAGTGAATTCCATGCCACTTGTAGAGTATAGATTGATTTTACTGTTGTAAGGAGCTTTTTTGATCCGAACTTGGTTTGCTGCATCAGTCAAGACTGAATACTTATTCGACAGACTATCTGGAAGATTTCTTCGGTAAACAATAATTTGATTGTACATCAATTGTTTGCCAATCGTGTTGAGATTAGCTTCATTTGTTGATATGCACAAGAAACTTTGTCCATTGACTTTCCCAGACGAAGGATAGGCATAAATTCCTCTAGGAATATCTTTAGAAGTATCTTCTTCAGACTCGTTTTCAATCTTATTAGAATTGGATCTCCGAGTTTCATTACCAGTATTCGGTTCTGGTGGAAAGTTCGGTACACTGTGTATCAACCAAAATCCTTCTGTTTCGCCTGCTATAACTACACCTTTTGTGTGTCCATTGTTTAACTTTGCGGGTTGATTGGGCGGCTGATCGTTGTACATTACCCAAAAAAGGTCTCCAGCAATGTTCTATAAAATTTTACGAAACCATTATATTCACGCCCGATATAGCGAGAGAAGGGTTTTGTCCTATACGATTCGTTTATGATATTCTGATTGATTTACAAATTGATTAAATAAATTTTATAGCATTCCGTGACATAAATCCGCAATTATGTTATACCTATTTGTAGTATAAGACGTATGTCTATTATCGCACCCCGCTAATCGCCAAAGCGTAGCTGAGTGCAAACTAAGAAAACGCAAAAATGAGCAAAAAATGGACTACTTAACGCACATTTAAGAATGACGGTGAATTTATACTAGACAGTGCTATAAAATATTGTACGATAATCGTGTCATAAGTTGTTCTTCATTGCACGACGTTTAGGATTCTCGCTACGCTCGGACGCTTATAATACAAAAACATTTTTTACGTGTTTTCTCCTTTCAATAATAGTCCTGTCATCTTCGCAAACTTATAAAAAAATCTTCTAAGATATTGTTACATTTTAGTATTAGTGCTAGAATGTGAATTTCAGCATTTACGTTTGCGCACGAGCGAAATGAGTAATTAACAAAATTATGCATTTTACATATCCCACGTATACGAAAGTGCCCTATTATTCTATACAAATTATTTATACTTACGTCATTGTAAAAAGGAGCTAGAGTATTTGCAGGTATTGAATCATTGGAGGTAATGTCCTTTTCCGATAGCGTCCATCCTTTCGCAAAACTCTCGCTGTCCATATACAAATAAGCTACACCTTCTTTTATCAAATGATTCCCACTGTTCGATAGTCTTGGAAGTTTGTACAGAACGAACCTATGAACCAATAATTATTTTAATGAAAAAATTAATTTTACACACATATAAATAATAAATCTAGAATACAGATAATTTCTTACCAATCCACATTTTGATTTTGTTCTCCTTTGCATTGCAGAGAAGAGGCTCGTACTGATGTACTTAGAACTACTATAATACAAAACAATGTAGAAATACACGCGTTTGTTTTCATTGTTGTCATGGTCAAAATATTTTTGTTTTGATCTGTATATAAGTTATGGAGTATATAACGCGTGTCAAGCAGTATGCACTATGACATTCTTGTACAACAAGCAGTGTCAGAAACGCAACTGAGAGATTTGACAGATCTTTGTTCGAGTCGCCTTTTATGACACATTCTCCAAGCACTCAACGATTTGATTTTATCCAATCACTCCAGCGTACTATACATCAGCTAAACAAATGCTTCCTGATGCATCATATGAGAATTTCCACGAGTCAGCTGAGCCGTGGCTATCGACAGCGCCGCTAATCGGGAACTAAGCATTTTCCTGTGACGTGACTGCAGAGGGTGTATTCCGTTTTGTCTCGAGATTCTCGACCCCCCCCCCCATTCCAGCCCGCGAATATGTATATACATACATAAAAAAAATACTATTGGATAGATCTGAATTTGTTCAGTCCACCCACGTTATTATTTTAATTTGCCCCGACTTGGTTTTTTTGGGAAAAATCAAAATAAAAATTGAAATATTTACAACTTTGGAATACTTGTATCTATCTAAGCGAGCATAATAATAGACATTTAAATATGGCAAAAAATTGCTCAGGGGCTACTTCAATTTGCCCTGTAGCCAAATATCAAAAATATTCAATTATTATTATGTAAAAAATAGAAAAACGATTGCAGATTATAACTCCCTGAATTCCGACATTACAGATTTTTCGTTGTAACTGCGTCACTATTCTGGGCATGGTTCGCTGTTGTGTCCAATACCAGAAAACTTTTCAAATTCACTCACGTTTATAATAATATAATCGATTTACTTTGCACATGTCTCAATAATAATATTACTAAACCAAGTTTCCACCTCCTCCTTATTCGACTTCTTCAAACTTATATCAAAATTTGGAATGTCTTTGATTTTCTCTTGCTCGCCCTTACTATAGCTATTCGATTATGCTTCAGTGACTCAGTGACGTGTTGAAATGTCTGAATTCTCTAATAATAATTGAATATTTTTGATATTTGGCTGCAGGGCAAATTGAAATAGCCCCTGAGCAATTTTTTGCCATATTTAAAATTCTGTTATTATACTCGCTTAGTGAGATACAAGTATTCCAAAGTTGTAAATATTTCAATTTTTTATTTTGATTTTTCCTATAAAGACCAAGGCGGGGCAAATTAAAATAATAACATGGGTGGACTGAGCAAATTCAGATCTATCCAATAGTATTTTTTTTATTTATGTATATACATATTTGCGGGCTGAACTGGGGGCGGAGGGGGGGGGGTGATTCTCGAGACATAACGGAACGTTCCGATATGTAGTGCTGAAACGCAAAACGGAACGTTCCAATATAATGCGCTGTTGGCGCTGCTGGCAGTACTGCGAATCGTGAAAGTGCGCGAGCGTGACTAGCTGTAATCTCGTGTTCATACCGGCAACCATGTCAATGCAACGGGCCGAGATCCCTTTACAACTTTGCATGAAACAATAGTCGAATTATCGCTTTGCAGCTAAAATGTTCAGAACCAGGTCTTCACCACTTTTTAAAACACGACGAGGCGATAACGAGACGAGACTCAAAACGATCAACGAAAACAGCAGCCAAAACCCCGGGGCCGTATCCTCTAGCTTATATGTGGACTATAACTTTGTGGTTATGGAAGACATGACTTGTCGTGTGGATCTTTGTCGATCACATATGTTTTGTGGTGGACGATAGACGGAACGCGACCCATGACAGTCATGACGGTCACATCGCGCGCCAATTATGAAAATGGACTCGACTACAGGCGGAAAAGAAAGAATAATTGAATTATTTTATTTCCTTTTAATAAAATTGATGATGAAACGTTTTAAAAATGTAATTATGAATAGTTATATTATTAAATAAAAAGAAATATGGATACCTTAGCTCACAATAGTATTTGTAAATTTATTGTATTCCCAGCCGCAATGAAAAAAGTTTATTATAAAGTTTAAGAGCTTTAACAACCTTATACATTATTATTAAATTACATTAATATTGATATATTTATTGTATAGACTTGACAAAGGATAGGAAATAAGTTTAAAGCGAATTGCTCAACAATTTATATTGTTATTTACAAAAGTTTGATTCCTTATTATTATTTATTATGAAAACCTTTTTTATTTAAATTTCTATAATAGCATATTACGCATCTGCGGAGGTAAAAACAAGTACTATCCTTGATGACAGTAAAATCAAAATAAATATATCAATATTAATGTAATTTAATAATAATGTATAAGGTTGTTAAAGCTCTTAAACTTTATAATAAACTTTTTTCATTGCGGCTGGGAATACAATAAATTTACAAATACTATTATGAGCTAAGGTATCCATATTTCTTTTTATTTAATAACATAACTATTCATAATTACATTTTTAAAACGTTTCATCGCCAATTTTATTAAAAGGAAATAAAATAATTCAATTATTCTTTCTTTTCCGCCTGTAGTCGAGTCCATTTTCATAATTGGCGCGCGATGTGACAGTCATGACTCGACGATCGAGAAATTCTGCAGAGCACGGCGTGCCGTCGTTGTGCAGGCACCTTGCTTGCACGTTGTGCAATTTATTCAAATTTTTGCGGGAATAAATAAAAATACTTTTTTATATGAAAATATTATTTATTTATATTTTAATCAATGATACAATATATACAGTCATAAAATTTATAAAAAAATAAAATTTTAACTTGATTTTCTTTCCTGAAACATACAATAAATATATTTGTATTAATATAAAAAAGTAATAATAATGAATTCATTTATTAATCTGATTTATTAATTAATTTATTAAAAAATGTAAAAAATTATAGTACGTTTTATAAAAATATGCATTAATTATAACATTTAAAAATCTAACAAAATGCAAACTAGTGTTGTACAACTAATTAAAAATAAAAGAAAATAGAATGAAAATGAAATGTTATAATTCATGCATATTTTTTATAAGCTGAAAGAAATAAATTAAAATCATACATATAAAAATAAATAAAATGAAAATATGTCACCTATTTAAGAAAATTGTGGTGCATAGTTGGGACTGAAGGTGAAGTGTTGTTGGAGTGTCTGAGTATCTTCCTCTAGATACTCCAACTGCAACGTGTCCCTGTAACCTTGAATAGCCCCAACTCGCATTAGGCGTTCTTCTTCTTCGCTGTCGATTTCGTTGTTTCCATCTCCGTCGTCCTCGATGCCGCCGTCGTCCCCGATGCCGTCGCGTTCCTGGTTGCCGTACCCTTCTTCAAAATCGATGTTTGCACCGTTGTGTACAGCATCCAGTCTTCGTCTCTGTAGTAGAGGCTGTCCATCATTAACATCAGCATTGTTGGTGGCTGCACGCTTCATTTTCTTCCGCCTATACTCTTCTTCTTCTTTTATGCTCTTCAGGGCCTTCGTCATCGCTGTTGCAAACGTCGATTTATCGGGGTCGTTAATATTTTTGTTTTCCGACATGGCATCTAAAAAATAAAAAAATGGCATTAATATAGTTTCGATAAATATAAATGGAAATAACGTACCTTCACAAGCAGCAGCGAAACGAGTTTCGTTGAGCGCAACTATATTGGCTTTTTTGGAGCCCAGCCAGGTAACGCCGGTGACAAGGCTTTCAGTGGTCTTAAAGCACTTTTTCAAATAAAGTGCTGCAGCATCCGATGCATTAACCCCTCCGATGTAGGCTAAATAGGTAACCTGGAAAAAAATTAAAACATTTAAAATGAAACTACATAACGTCGAAAATATTAATTAATAATAAAACACTTACAGCGTTATTATACTCTTCGTCGGAGACTTTGTCAAAATTGAGGAGGTTCTCCACAGTCTCGAATGGAAAGAATTGCGGCATTTTCTTGTTAGCTCTATTCTTTTTATTGGAGAGCTGCTTCAAGATATTCAAGCATGCGCTGAAATATGAAAATATATAATAGCTATTATTGAAATAAAAATTAATATATTTAATGCTACTAAAACATACTTCGCGGTTGTTTCAAGTGCGTCCATTCTTTCTCTGATGCTTCTGTAATGTTAAAAATTCTATATTAATAAAAATTCCATTAATATATCACAAAATTAAATTTATTTAATAAAGCTTACCTCTGCTCCTGCAAGACCTCTTTGACCAACGATACGAGATCCAAACCACGAGTCTGGTCCGGTATTAGTGTTTGAGTGGGTGGTGCAGTATGTGTGCGTTGTAGTTGTGTGTTTAGCGTGCGTGATTGTATGTTATTGCCTTTAAATGATTGTTCCTTGTTTAATGATCGTGTTTGTGTTGGTGGTGTGGTATTTTGTGTGCATGCTGGTTGTGGGTTTTTTGTGCGTGATTGTACATTGTTATGTGTAAATGATTGTTCGTTGTTTAATGATCGTATTTGAGTGGGTGATGTGGTATCCTGTGTGCGTGCTGGTTGTGCGTTGTTTGTGCGTGATTGTACATTGTTATGTGTAAATGATTGTTCGTTGTTTAATGATCGTGTTTGAGTGGGTGGCATGGTATCCTGTGTGCGTGCTGGTTGTGTGTTTTTTGTGCGTGATTGTACATTGATGCGTGTAAATGATTGATCATAGTTTAATGGTCGTGTTTGAGTGGGTGGTGTGGTATCCTGTGTGCGTGCTGGTTGTGAGTTGTGTGTGCGTGATTGTATGTTATTGCGTGATTTCGCAATGATTTTTGGTTTGAATGGTTTTTTTTTTTGTGTAGATGAGCTGCCTAACGGAGCAGAAGTCAAACTCCGATTTTCAGATGCTGCTCGATCGATCAATTCCATCCGGTTTTGCATTTTCGCCAGCGCATTGCACGATGAAATAGCTCCGGTATCTCGATGTTTTACCATCTGCTAACAAATAATGGCAATTAATTATATTCCATTTGATAATTGTACGCAATGATTAAAATTTTGAATTAATGAAAAATGCTCTACGCGCCATATAGATTAATATCGATTATAATAACATTAAGATTTTATAAAACGCAAAATTGAAAGGCTATAAGGGGTCCGAAATTCAATAAATATTATATAACTAGTACGTAAAAAAGATGATTGTCGTGCGAGAATAGTTTATCGGCCGATCGATGTAAATAAGTCAATTAATTTAAACTATTTGAAGATGAGACGATAGCATTTTAACAACGACGAAAACTCCTAACTGACATTCGCCTGATCCTGGCCAATATGGCATTCTGAAACACTTATCCTGTACTTCGTCCAATCTAATTATACGTTTGTTTGGTGACAAGGAAGAGCAAAGAAAAACTTCAACATCTGACGAAGGACAAGGGAGAGTGAAGAAATTGGTAACTGTAAGATAATGTTTGACAAGCAGATAACAATCATTATTCTCGTGCAATTTGATGATATTTTGCAAGACGCAGAATGATCCATTTTTGAGATAAATCGTACTATCTTGCTTATCAACAGATATACAGTACATCCCTAAAACAACTTTTCTATACTGAGTATAATTAAAATCATGAAATGGAACGATTGGTCCTCTACCATGTTCACCAATAAATCTAATTGAATTAGCGGCCAGATATTTACGAACATTAACTTGGCAATTTTCAGTTCGCCTATTGCCAATCTGTTGTAGAAGCAAATTTGGCTTCCTACACATTTTTCTAAAATAACTTATATTATTTTCGTATGGAAAAGCAGATATAGATTCTAATGACCCAAAAGTTCTCACATCATCTGCAAGATGCAACAAAGTGTGAGTATTGTAAGAGAGGAATTCATCGCCATAAACATCAGAAGCTGATTCAACGAATAGTTCGAGCCACTCTTCAGCAGTATTAATATATAGCCTTTCAATTTTGCGTTTTATAAAATCTTAATGTTATTATAATCGATATTAATCTATATGGCGCGTAGAGCATTTTTCATTAATTCAAAATTTTAATCATTGCGTACAATTATCAAATGGAATATAATTAATTGCCATTATTTGTTAGCAGATGGTAAAACATCGAGATACCGGAGCTATTTCATCGTGCAATGCGCTGGCGAAAATGCAAAACCGGATGGAATTGATCGATCGAGCAGCATCTGAAAATCGGAGTTTGACTTCTGCTCCGTTAGGCAGCTCATCTACACAAAAAAAAACCATTCAAACCAAAAATCATTGCGAAATCACGCAATAACATACAATCACGCACACACAACTCACAACCAGCACGCACACAGGATACCACACCACCCACTCAAACACGACCATTAAACTATGATCAATCATTTACACGCATCAATGTACAATCACGCACAAAAAACACACAACCAGCACGCACACAGGATACCATGCCACCCACTCAAACACGATCATTAAACAACGAACAATCATTTACACATAACAATGTACAATCACGCACAAACAACGCACAACCAGCACGCACACAGGATACCACATCACCCACTCAAATACGATCATTAAACAACGAACAATCATTTACACATAACAATGTACAATCACGCACAAAAAACCCACAACCAGCATGCACACAAAATACCACACCACCAACACAAACACGATCATTAAACAAGGAACAATCATTTAAAGGCAATAACATACAATCACGCACGCTAAACACACAACTACAACGCACACATACTGCACCACCCACTCAAACACTAATACCGGACCAGACTCGTGGTTTGGATCTCGTATCGTTGGTCAAAGAGGTCTTGCAGGAGCAGAGGTAAGCTTTATTAAATAAATTTAATTTTGTGATATATTAATGGAATTTTTATTAATATAGAATTTTTAACATTACAGAAGCATCAGAGAAAGAATGGACGCACTTGAAACAACCGCGAAGTATGTTTTAGTAGCATTAAATATATTAATTTTTATTTCAATAATAGCTATTATATATTTTCATATTTCAGCGCATGCTTGAATATCTTGAAGCAGCTCTCCAATAAAAAGAATAGAGCTAACAAGAAAATGCCGCAATTCTTTCCATTCGAGACTGTGGAGAACCTCCTCAATTTTGACAAAGTCTCCGACGAAGAGTATAATAACGCTGTAAGTGTTTTATTATTAATTAATATTTTCGACGTTATGTAGTTTCATTTTAAATGTTTTAATTTTTTTCCAGGTTACCTATTTAGCCTACATCGGAGGGGTTAATGCATCGGATGCTGCAGCACTTTATTTGAAAAAGTGCTTTAAGACCACTGAAAGCCTTGTCACCGGCGTTACCTGGCTGGGCTCCAAAAAAGCCAATATAGTTGCGCTCAACGAAACTCGTTTCGCTGCTGCTTGTGAAGGTACGTTATTTCCATTTATATTTATCGAAACTATATTAATGCCATTTTTTTATTTTTTAGATGCCATGTCGGAAAACAAAAATATTAACGACCCCGATAAATCGACGTTTGCAACAGCGATGACGAAGGCCCTGAAGAGCATAAAAGAAGAAGAAGAGTATAGGCGGAAGAAAATGAAGCGTGCAGCCACCAACAATGCTGATGTTAATGATGGACAGCCTCTACTACAGAGACGAAGACTGGATGCTGTACACAACGGTGCAAACATCGATTTTGAAGAAGGGTACGGCAACCAGGAACGCGACGGCATCGGGGACGACGGCGGCATCGAGGACGACGGAGATGGAAACAACGAAATCGACAGCGAAGAAGAAGAACGCCTAATGCGAGTTGGGGCTATTCAAGGTTACAGGGACACGTTGCAGTTGGAGTATCTAGAGGAAGATACTCAGACACTCCAACAACACTTCACCTTCAGTCCCAACTATTGACCACAATTTTCTTAAATAGGTGACATATTTTCATTTTATTTATTTTTATATGTATGATTTTAATTTATTTCTTTCAGCTTATAAAAAATATGCATGAATTATAACATTTCATTTTCATTCTATTTTCTTTTATTTTTAATTAGTTGTACAACACTAGTTTGCATTTTGTTAGATTTTTAAATGTTATAATTAATGCATATTTTTATAAAACGTACTATAATTTTTTACATTTTTTAATAAATTAATTAATAAATCAGATTAATAAATGAATTCATTATTATTACTTTTTTATATTAATACAAATATATTTATTGTATGTTTCAGGAAAGAAAATCAAGTTAAAATTTTATTTTTTTATAAATTTTATGACTGTATATATTGTATCATTGATTAAAATATAAATAAATAATATTTTCATATAAAAAAGTATTTTTATTTATTCCCGCAAAAATTTGAATAAATTGCACAACGTGCAAGCAAGGTGCCTGCACAACGACGGCACGCCGTGCTCTGCAGAATTTCTCGCCTGATGCAGATGGGAGGTTACATAGCTAGTCGACCTCGCGCGCTCACGCAGTATCACGATTCGCAGTACTGCCAGCAGCGCCAACAGCGGATTCTATTGGAACGTTGTTTCGCGTCCCAGATAACAACGTGTCGGCACAGAGACGTCCCCGTGACGGCACGAGAAGGCGGCATCCACGACAGCACGTGACGTCCAGCTGCCGCAGCACAGAGACGGCACGGCGAGACAGCACGACGTGCCGTCTCTGTGCCGTCTCTGTGCCAGCAGAAAACGCTACCGGCGGGGAGCGATTTTATCGCATATAAAAATAACGCTAAATAAAAATTAGTTAGAACGCATAACTAAGCATCTACATCATAAATAATTAATAAATTTTGTTATATAGTATAAAAAAAATTTTATGTAAGAAAAAAAAATCTGCCGGGTGTAGGGCTGGAACTCACGATCTTTGGATCAGAAGTCCGAAGCTCTAGCCTCTGAGCCACAACTCTTCTTACAATTTGATGCACAATTGCACCTAATAATCATCGCTAATAATTAGAATTATGTAATAAAATAATGTTTAAATGTAATTCGGTTTGGAGAGAATAAAAAAAGTAATAAATGTATGCTCTTTACTAATTAAAGTCCATAATTATTAATAATGCAACATTCTGAGCACGCGGCACGCGTGCTGTCGCTGTGCAGTCTCTGTGCCGTCGCGTACAGACGCCCTAGGTCGAGACAGCAACTGGACGGCACAGTGACAGCACGACGTGCGGCACGTCAAGAGCATGCTCTGCAAAAAAACGCCCGCCAGATGTCCCCGCTTGATAGCACAGAGACGGCACACGGACAGCACGCCGTGCGGCACAACAAGTCTCGGTGGAGACAGCACGTGCTGTTATCTGGGGTTTCAGCACTACATATCGGAACGTTCCGTTATGTCTCGAGAATCTCGAGACAAAACGGAATACACCCAGAATGTAGCTTGACGCGCGCGAGATTTGAATTAACAGAACTCATGAGAAAAATCGAATTGAGTTCTTAGCAGAGTTATAAAGAAATGACAATATACAAGTGATTTATAATGCTAGAAGGATGATTAAAAATAATCTTTTAAATGGCGGAGTCGAGTTTATGACATCTCTCATCAACATATGGATCATAAATGAAGATAAAGCACGGTACTTTACCGCGCAAACAATATTGTCATCTCGAATAATCTTTAGAAATTCATCAGCGTTTATTAATATAGTTCAACAACGTTATTTCTTGGAATTATACACTCTAAACCTAAAGTTGAAAATCTGGAAATGAAAAGATTAAAACCTACATTTCAAACTTTATGAATATTAAAAAGTGATTGATATCCTCAAAATGATAGCATTACAATTAAGTGTAAATCTGTAGAATGGATTTGCATAAAGATTAAAATCCATCAATCGATTACTTTTAAATACTTATAAAGTTTAAAATGAAGGTTTTAATCTTTTCACTTCCTGATTTTCAACTTTAGGTTTAGAGTGTACTCAATAATGAATGCCAACAATGAATAATAATTTAAAATGCATACACGGATTTCCGATCCCAACAACACAAGTTTTACTCCAAGCGCAGCCGCGTATGAGTAGCTCTCTCTCTCTCTCTCTCCACAAACATCCAATTTCCGCGCATAAGAAGCTTCACACTCAAACAAAGTTTGGCGCACAAGCTTGCACGTATCGTCCGAGTTAGCCAACACACTGCACGCAGCCCTTACATCCAGAGCCAAGTATTATCACTCTCCCGGCGGGTTTCTCGCGTCGCGGCGTCTCGCGCACACTGTGCAGCAGCAGTAGCACACACAGCAGTAGGAGAGGAAACGCAGGCGAAATTGGCTATTAAGTACACTGTCAGAAGCACGTCATCGCGCAGAAAGCCCGCCATTCTTCATCCGCATAAGCGGCTCTACGGGGCCACGTGTTACACGATGAAAAATGCCCGCGGGCACCTCGCGCAAACCAAGTAAATGCGCGCGACCAGCTAGCTCGCGTACGAAAAATAAAATCTTTTTATTATTTTCCCGCGCGCTATCTTCTCTCTCTCTCTCTCTCTCTCTCTCTCTCTCTCTCTCTCTCTCTCTCTCTCTCTTCGCTCTGTCCGCGTGTATACACGCCGCGAGAGCGTACGTGCGCGTCGGTTGAATGCAAGTACGTGTCGCTGCGTACTGGATTACTTATACCCTTCGCCCCCGACACGCCCGCGCGCGTGTAACGTATATGTATCACGCGCCAGAGCGACCGGCTGTCGCTGCGAGCTTTTTTCCGCACGTCGTCCTTCGCGGGACTGATGCTGCTGCACTTGCGCTGTGCTATTATATTATGGGCTTTGACGAAATTTCTAGTTGGCTGTGTACAGTTTTGACGAGCTTGTGCGGCTTTCGAAAAAGCAGCGTTTGCTTGTATTCGGACGATTTTAATTATAAATTAATTTTCATTTTAGGTTTGGGACGCAGCGTTTTTAATTTGAAAAAACGCGCGCGCGACAAACAGAACGTAAATGGAATTTCATTGAAATTCAGTCGACGTGTAAAGTTCTATTTGGATCAAAATTGCCACTGCTGCTGCCGCTGCATCTACCTGGTTTACGGCGGATAAAAGCTCGAGCTTGCAGCGAGTAAAGTTGAAAATATGTCGAGGAATATCCCGTGTAATTAAGCGGATAACCCGCGCGAGATTGATTAAATCGATGGGATAGTCATATACGCCAGCGGAATATTAATTGGACTACTTCGTCTTGTCCGATTGTATACTATACACAAAATATTGATGTAGCATATCGGATATCAAATGTTTTGGCGCAATCTATTCGCTTCTCACACTGGTCATTTTCAAATGAGTAACAGCTGTAGGCGTACATCTATTCGCATGTAGTGTTCCCGGAATTGTACAGGTTTCCATCATTGTATTATAGCTGGCCAGTCGCACTCTCTCTCTCTCTCTCTCTCTCTCTCTCTCTCTGTCTCTCTGGTCGAGTACTTGGTTCTTATAGATTTGAATATAGTCGTCGACCGCCTGCGTCCGTGAATATGTGCGTTGTCTGAATAGATATAGCTACGTGTGTATTCTTATTGTGAGGTAAAATGACATGTTTACGCGAGATCCAGCGTCCGGTTGTTATAAGAGTAGTCGAATTTATGATTTCAGCTATTTGAGTGCTTCGTTATACGTGTGTAAACAAGTTGAGATAAGAAAGACATAATTAAAATGGAGTCGGAGAGGAGCGAAAGTGAATCGCCTAAAGATTCTTCAACGGACGAAAAACCTTCGGACGATGATAATGAAGAAATGAGTCTCAGTAAACTTCCGCACGAGCCCCTCAGACTTATATTCTTAGAGCTACCGATTGTCGACAGAATTAGAATCCAAAGAGGTACGTTTATTCGCTGCTGCTATTTTCCATAACGTTCTTTTAAAATACATTGTAAAATGCTTCAAATTCGCAGTGAACAAGATGTGGGAGGTAGTGAGTAAGCAATCCTGGCTGTCGTGCAAAAGTCTGACTTTCAAAGTGGATGACTGGGGCTGCAAGTACTGGTCAAAGGGGGGAATAGATCAGGTTAGCTTTGAAAAGATTTTACAACGATGCAGTCAAAGTTTAAGGCGCATCGACTTCTCGAATTATTATGGTCCCGACAAAACTAAATTAACGAAAAAAAACGCGAGCCTCTTCACCATGATCGCGAAATGTTGCCCAAATATTACGGCTCTTAACATCGGCCGTTTGGAGGTCGATGCTAAGGGAATCGAATGTCTAGCGCACCGTTATTCAAAACTCACTGAATTCTGCATCGGCAAGTCTTACGCGATTAAAGCCGAGCAGCTTAGCGGACCGCTCACGCTCCTATTTCGAAACAATAACAATCTGCAACATGTCGAATTGAACATCGCGTCCGACGGAAAGTGTTTGTTGGAGCTGAATCCCGTAATCATGAAGAAACTCGCGGTGGTCAATGGTTTTGGCGCTGAGCAGACTATTTGCCTTGTAAGTAGCCCAACACGCATGGAGTGCACGAATTTCATGCAATTTTTCATCCGATTTCGTATAACGGCGTCACTTGTATAATTCACAGGCTCTCAAGAGGTTTGAAAACTTACACAGCTTCGGCATCACTAATTATGCTAATTACGCTGATAAGCGTCAGTTTGATGACAATGATGAGTCGTACATGAATTTGATGTTGAAAGCGATTCGAGCAAGTTCTCAGAGCTTGCAAGAGCTCACGATCAGAAGCATTTTGTTCAATACGAACATCGATTCCAACATCTTCATATACTTCAAAAACCTTCGGAAGCTCGTGATCGAAGGTGACGCAGTAAAGCTCGACCTTGGAATTGCCATTGAACACTGCAAAAAATTAACTTGCATCAACCTAACTCGTAAATATAGTAAATCGTAAACCCATAGGTGTTGTCGTGTACACATTTTCTAAAATCAGAATTACCTTTGCAGTTTTTCCAGTGACGGACGATAAAATGGCGACTATCATGCGATTGCCCGAACTGCGAGAATTACATCTTTCAAATTTGAGGAAAATAACCGATGCTATATTCATCAATCGCATGGCATCTCTGAAGGTATTTAGTTGCACCCAATGTCCACATTTGACAGAGGCCGGCTTGAAAAGCTTGCTAGAAAATTCGTCCAAGAACTTGGAAAGACTCACCATTGCAGAATGCCCCAACGTCAATCTGGACAACTTGAGCAATCTCGCTAAGGAAGCGACGGGCTCTCGAAGCAACGGTCCACTTTTAAAAATCTTAGTGAAGCAAACGGATGAATTATTGTTGGTCGTGGATAAGAAAGTGACCCGCTTGTCGGATTACCTTGAACTAGTAGAATTTGTTTATGAATGATACCATAGTGGAGATGAATGATAGATGTACATATATTTTTTAATGAAATTGTAATTTTAAGAAATTTCCTTGCTATGAGAAATACAGTTTTCTTTTAATAATACAATATGTTTTGAGAAGTTCTTCTATCACTACCGGCGAGAAACGGACTAATTACGCGTTCCGCGCAAATATAAATCAGCCGCGGGCTTTTCGCGCTCGCGAGCAAGCTGGCGAGAGGGCCATTGTGTATAGCCTGCATAGCCCTCTGGGTGGCAAATTTTCGCGAACAATGGCGCCGCAGCCGGGTAAGTAGGTTTGATTCGCTCCGCTCAATGCTCATGAATGCATATTACATCGCGGCCAAAGACGTTCTCTCGCGCGCGATTCCCTCTAATGCTCTCCTGACTATACCTACTCTCGTGCCTTCTTCTTGAATGGAACACTGCAGTTTGTATACTCGCTATCTATTCCATGGTATTGGACGTTTTTTCGAAAACAATTTTGTACACACGCAGGTGGTAAAAAAAATCCATCGCTTTGTATTCGCGAAACTATGCATGTCGTGACAAAAGCTCGGCAAAAATGCTTCGCAGGAATTCTCGCGAGCTTTTATTTTTCGGAATTTTCAAAATAAAACGCCATAGCTGCAGGATAAAAGACGTCGGACCACGCACAGTAGTAGTCGTATTTTCGTAATTTTCCTCCTAAACAAGCCGCTCCTCTTTATACTCTCGTGGCGTATTAAAGAGGTTAAACCCGCGAAAGAAAGAGCTTGCGAGCTTGCAGTACTGCGCACAAACCGCAGCCCCGTGCGCGCTTAGCTTTTAAAAGCAGCGTACTCGCCTTAAAAAGCAGCTGGAGTTCATCAGCCGGGCCCGCCGGAAAGAGCATCTCCGCGCAGTGCCAAGGAAGAAAGCGCGCGGCGGCCAAGTTGTTTCAGCGCATCCGCGAGCGAGAGGAAGAGAGAGAGAGAGAGAGAGAGAGAGAGAGAGAGAGAGAGAGAGAGAGAGAGAGAAGGTCGGAAGTGAATCGCGCGCCCCGTGAACTTGAGTGAGAGGCAGAGGCTGGTCCTCTCCTCTACTATACCCATCCAGCCAGCGGAACTTGAGCGCCCGCTCGCGTATTTACAAAAGGAATCCGGAGCGCGCTTCGCTCGGCTGCTTTCGAGTGCGGAGGTGGCTCTCTCTCTCTCTCTCTCTCTCTCTCTCTCTCTCTCTCGTATGTGTGCGCATTCTCTTTCTCTCTATCTCCCAGCTCGAGGCGAGTGCCTAGTGCATTAACGCGGCTATCTATAGACTCTCTCGTTCTTGTGCGGCTAGTGCGCAGCGCAGCAGTCTCCAACTGTGCTACACCGCAGTTGCGGACTCGCAACTCGATCCTCTCTCTCTCTCTCTCTCTCTCTCTCTCTCTCTCTCTCTCGCTCTCTCTCTCTCGCTCTCTCTCTCGCTCTCTCTCTCTCTATCTCGTGGAGCCGTAGCGCAGGTATATGGCTATCGGTGTGGAAAATGCAGGCCTGCGACGTTTGATGATTTTCCAACTGCGCGCACGTGTGTGTGCAGGAGACGGGGCAGCGATTCCAACTATGCCAGTCGCAGCGCGCGAGCTTACGAGCGCAGGTAAACGCAGCTCGAAGGGAATGCGTTTGGTCCTTTATTCGCGCGTACAGGGGGGAGATTGTCACTCGTCACGCAGAAACCCGAAAATGTCCCTTCTTTCGTTTTATTGTGTATCAACGTACTTCCTCTTCATTGGCCCCGTGCGTCAAAGTAAAAATTTCACGCGAGCGGGCTTCGCAAACCCCCCTTTTTCCGTGCTCTTTTTCGCACCGTATAGAGGGAGCGCGCGATAGCGGAACAAAAAGTGGAAAAAAGCTACGGCGCCGAAAAAAAATGCCGCTGCATCAGAGACAGAAAGGTCCAGCGCCGGCGCGCACTTCAGAGGGACCGAAGGCTTCGCCGCGCGCCGGCGGTGCATGTGTGTAAATAACTGCGAGCTGCCGGCGGAGAGCACAATGCGATATCAGAGCTGACGCCGGAGCGAAAAATACTCGGCTCGATATAACGCGCGCAGCGAGTCTTGTCGAACGGCGACGCGAGCGTTGGCTGTATAAAGCGTGGACAAAAAGCAAGGACAATCAAGCGCAGCTTTTCCATTCATATGCGGATCGCTTTTTCTCAGAAAGAGCTGCCCGTATGCGCGCGCTCGCTTAGACAAAGGCGGAATCGCGAATTTGGCAAAAGTCGAGCGGTAGTGTACAATAGAGGATAGGAAAAGGCTCGCGCTTAGATATCCGACTCGGGTGCAGAGTGCGATTTTCGGCGATAACGCGGCGAACAATGGCTCGAGAGAGGCCGAGAGTCGAAATGGTGGAAAGCGACGCTTTTGGAACCTCGCCTATCTATGTCTCTCTTGGTCTTTTCCACTCTGATATAGTCTTATCTCGCTCTAACTGCGTTTGGAATCGCACACGGAGAAAAACTATCGCCATCGAGATCAGCATCAGCTGTAGTAGCAAACAAAACCGTTTTGGATTAGACTTTCTCCCACTGCTGGACGGCTGGAATTTTCAGCTCCCTAGCTTTCGGCTAGCAGCGGTAGGTGGCGCAAGAGCACTTTTTTGTTTCCCTCATTAGCTTGCGGCGCATTAAGTGTATATGTATACAAAGCTGTAGCATCTATACCAAAATATTAGCCTTGTTAGGCCTGCTGCTTGGGTCGTTCACGCTATAACTGTCCAGGTCTACTCATGCCTGAACGGAAAAACTTGTTTTCTTGTAGACGGAGAAAACAGTATACTACACAACTATAAGGGCGAAAGTTGGCTATTTCAAGCGAGTATGATGATATACAATGTTCTTCCCTAGTTGCGCAATATACTATTATTTTGGATCGAAAATATAATAACGATATTCGCGCAAAAAGCGGCCGATCATGTGAACGAGTCCCTCCAGCTTCAGCCGAGTACATTCTCCCGCATACAGAAGAGCTTCTCTCTTCGCCAGAAAGAGAGAGAGAGAGAGAGAGAGAGAGAGAGAGAGAGAGAGAGAGAGAGAGAGGTGGAGACTCCTCGTCACGGCGTAGATGGAACTTGTAGAGGAGAGAGAAGAGGAGGACCAGGCTAGAGACGCGTGTGTGAGGCGCAAGAGGGGGGAAAAGAGAGGTCGTCGCAGTCGCTCGGAATCTCTGGCATGCTAAGTGCCCCCTTGATTTACTCAATCACTCCAACTCGCCCACAGAACTCTCAGACCCTATAGCTCTTTCGCTATGTCTCGGATTTTGATCTCCTACACACACACACAAGGTATGCGGAAAACCGTTGCTGCCTTTTTCGAATTTCAAATCCATCGCTTCGCAGCCATATACCCTTTTCCTTCGACTCCTCGACTCCCTCTACGAATACACGTCGAAAAAGGATCAAGAACAGCGCATTTGCATGTCGATTTCCCCGCAGTAGCGCGAAAACAACGCCGTTAGCCCCTCAATTTTCGCCAAGCTCAAACCGAATCGACTAGGCTGCGCAGCTAATTTACCGAATGCCCAGAAGCGCAACCGCAGCGTCAAACTCGCACTCGCGATATGTACACGTCGCGGCACCTTCTTATCTACGCGCAGCAGAGCTTGCACCGCGATAGGGATTTTCGACTTTTGTTTTGATCAGATAAGCCGGCCGAAGCGGCCTCGAGCTGGCAAGCGGAGCGCAAATTGCCGCGTATACGTCCAGCCCAAGCACACAAACACTTGAATCTGCTCTCGTTATAGCGCTTGAAAAGCCCCTGGGTGTACAGAGAGAGAGAGAGAGAGAGAGAGAGAGAGAGAGAGAGCAAACAACGCGCAGTCGTCGTCGTCGCATGGCCGGCCGACGTTAGCCGACTCTTAATACTGCGGGCTTATCATTTTTCCCTTCTCGGAAGCCGCGTATCGTCGAGTCCAAGTAATTGCCGCACTGTGATTTTCTCCCGATCTCTCCCGTTCCGTGTATTTTCGTGAAAAGCTCCGCGATTCAAAAGCCGCGCGCGCATAAATCATATGAAAACGCAAAGAAAGCTCCACAGCATGAGCTTCACGCACAGCGTCGCTAATTCAACTGGCGCGCAGCTTCGGGGTGGTCAATCAATCGCGCGGCATATTTGCGCGCGCCAACTCGCGTACGCGCTATTAAATTCGATTAGCCGCAATCAGCGGCCGAATCGAGCGTAACACGCCGGCTAATGCGGCTAAGCTGACGCGCGCGCGCACTTCCTTACACTCGATAGTATGAACGAAAGCTTGGAATATATAGATGCGCATACGGCTATATAATTAGGGTATCGAGGAGTGCAGTGGGGTTATTCTAGAAATCGATCTACGCTCGAATACCCATCTTCAACTCACACAAGTGTGCGTGCACAGGCGTCCCTAATACCCATAATTAATCGTTCCCAAATCCGCAGCCAAGTATATATAGCGTAGAAAAGCACAGAGCTGAGCTTCTAGCGAGTAAAGCGCGAGAAATGGCGCATAATCTTCCGGCGAAACGTTTACTTCCCGCCTAAACTGGCCTTAATTTTTCAGCTCCTTCCTGGAAGATAATAAAAGAAACCGTAGCAGGCTGACGATCCGTCCCATTTCTATGCGCTTCCATCGCAGCAGTAGCCGAGTCGGCCAAAGGCAAGGAGTCGCGCACCGAATGTATTGCCGGCGAGATTTACGAGGCCTCCGCGAAAATCTCGGGCGCGAGAGTTTGAGCTCAACAGCATTAGGGCGGCCCTCTCTCTCTCTCTCTCTCTCTCTCTTGCGGAAATTTCCTGATTACCTCCCGCGATTTACGGATCTGTTTTACCTCGGGACGGCCCGACTGGAGACTAAGTGGAAGCTATATTCTCTCCGGTGCTAGCTGCAGCTTTTCGCTCTTTCCCACTAGTTCTGATAACGTCCGGAAGCTTTCGCTCGCTGTATATATAGGTGTATAATCTCCGCTCGCTGGCCTAATTTCGCGGAAGGCGCGAAATTATTTTTCCGCCCTAAGTTCGGTGAGCTTGAACTTTTTCGAGGTGGACGAACGACACTCTGCTGTTATACCTGCTATACACTGTACAAAAGGAAACTGCCAATTGCCAATTAAATCGCTTGAGACCTTAATTTCTTTCGTATTACCCGGTGAATTTCGTATTTGAACCGATAAATTTTTGCCGAGAGTGCGATGAGTGATGAAACGGCGCATACACAGAGGCCGTCTCTCGCACGAGATTATCGTCAAACCAAATTTCGAATCGCCGAGAGAGAGAGAGAGAGAGAGAGAGAGAGAGAGAGTGAGAGAGAGAGCTGGAAGCTGAGCGTAATACGCATCTGGATAATTACACCGAGTAGCATCAGCCGTCGCGCACAGAGATAGAAGTGCAGTGTGCAGCGGCGAACGCGCACATACATATACGAAAGCTCGTTTTATAGTCTTATATATATGCGCTAGTGGCGCTGCTGCCACCCCCATCGATCGCAGTCAGCCACGGGCGCTGCAAGCTCTCTCTCTCTCTCTCTCTCTCTCTCCCTTGCGCCGCGTCTAGCCGCAGCTCTTTGGGCAGCGACTGCAGGGGCCGGGCAGGCTGCCAGAGCGCAGATGAAATTAACACCCCGAGCCCTCGGAATTACCATGTGAAAAAGCCAGCTGGGGGAATGGATATGGAAGCTGCGCGCGCGTAATACACGACGAGTCGATCTCCGAGCCGAGGTATATCGTACACAACGAGAGTAATTCTCTGTACGCTAACGAGATGAAAAGGTACGGCGTGGGTGCGCAGTGCGCTTTTTAACGATCAATTATATACCGTTGGCTCATGGGAATTCCAATGTCGCGCAGTGGCGGGCTCGATTACGAGCGAAGCTTATCCCTACCCGATGGGCGTTAAACACGCGCCGCGTGCTTTTGACCGGCGGCGTTTACGACTCGCCGGATTACGGCCAAGACGAGGGCTGCTCGGAGATTCCGTTCAGCTTGTCTTTCGAGCTTTCACCTCTGCAATAATCAGGCTGCGGGCTAATGCGACTACGCGAGAAATCAAATCGGAAAACACGGCCCTGTGCATACGTGCAGCCTGAGGCAGTAGGCGAGAGAAAAAGGAAAAGAGCTAGTATATATAAGGAGGGAGCTTATCTAGCGACGGGCGCAAGAAGACGCTGAAAGAAGGAACGCCCGCGGCGTGAAAAAGGCAAGGAGAATCGGAGTGAGAGAGAGAGAGAGAGAAAACTCGTGCAGTAGCCAAGAACAGCCGAGTCACACACTCACACAGAGCGGCTTTCGCTTTAGATCGTCTTCCATTTGGCGAATTAATTATTTCCAAGGACTCGCGCGCGCGCGCGCGCCGACTACACCATCTTTCATTCTCAGCTCTCGGGCTCTTATTCCGTGTCGCGCGCCCGCCGCTCGCGTTCCTCTTCTTCTTCTCTTTTTCCATTTCTCTCTTTCTCGGATGCCGCGGGAGCTAAAAGTAAAAAATAGTTCCCTGGAAAACTTGACTGCTGCGCAGTATAGTAGCACTAGGTAAAGTGGCCCCGGCGCCGGAAATAGCTCGGATGGATATAGATAAAGAGTGAGAAAGAGAGAGAGAGAGAGAGAGAGAGAGAGAGAGAGAGAGACAGAGGGAGAGCTTTTCTTCTTCCTCCTACTTTTTTCGTTCTTTAAGCCTTTAAGCCTCTGCGATTTTTCCCTATCGGCTTTCGCGCGCGCTATTCACTCATTCCCGGCGCGCGTCAAATACATTCTATTCTGCTCGACGCGCCGACGAGGGTCGCGCGCGAGAGAAAGATGCCGGAGGAGAGTAAAGCTCCTTTCTTTTATCGCAGTCATGCTTGATGGATTTCGCCGCGCGTATGCGTTATATATAACGGGAACTTTCTCCCATATATATAACCTATCTACGTATAGCTCCAAAGTCGCTGCTGTGTGCGCAGTGTGGCTCGGAAGATAAATTTTGTTCTTTGCCTTTTTTCATACTCTCTGCTCATAAGCTTACGCATATAGTCTTCGAGTTTGAATTGTTCGAAGTAGACTAATTATCATAAACTTGCAGGTTGAATCATAGCGCGTAATAATATACACCACCGAACTTTGCCGCTGCTCTCAACTAGATATTATAGTATACACAAGCATATGACAAAAGCTCGCGAGTCAACTCGGCGATAACGACCTCGCGCTTTTCATCGCGCGAGCGCAGTGTTCGAAGAATATACATCTCGAACAAAGAACCAGCGAACGTGTATAATCGCACACATACATACCTGGAAGGCGAAGCTGGCGTGTCAGATAGAGATCATCGCGTCGGGGGCGCTGCGATTCCCAATTTCCACTGCGGCATTGTGTGCGTGGCAGGTGCCAACGATCGCGATAGCGACCCGCCGATTTATCCTCGGCATAAACATGTACATGAGAAAACTGTTATTCGCGGTGTATACGCGATGAATATTCATGCGTCGAAGAGAAGAAACGCAGAAAGTAAAGCATAGTCGAAAGGAAGTGTACGTGGGATCGACGGGACAAGGAGTGGAGAAAGAAACAACTCACTCGCGCGTGCAGAGGCGCGTGATCGAATTACTTTCAGAGACGAGTTTTATAAAAGAAAAACCGTTTTTATTACATTCGTTGTTAGCGCGTACAGGTCTACACGTAGTATAGTAGCTATCGTGTAGTATACTTTTTTCTATTATATATTCGCAATGTATTATAATAGTAATAATAATAATAGTAATAATAATAATAATAATGGAGACCTATACATCGAGTCTCGCGTTTTGTTCTCTCTTTTCTGTACACGTTTGAGCCGCAGTAATAATACAATAATCGCATACAGTCTACTCTCGTGTACACAACATACCGAATAATGGAATTATCTTCGTGGGTCGATTATCGAGTATGTCCTCTTCTTCTCGTTCTCTCCTTGCTGAGAACGCGATATGTACCGCCGAGATATAAATCGCGTCGCGTATTATATCCCACACATACACTTTTCGCTCGTACGATGCTCTACTACGATCTGTATATTATAACAACAACGTCGGTCACGCGCCACCTATAATTCATACGTTGTATACGAGCACAGCTGTGTGTAACATTGTTTTCTCTTCTTCGCACTCAACCTTTTATACAGGATAATATACTTATATTCACTATGGTATAATACGCGAGCTTCGTCTGCATAATCGTGCTTGTGTGTAAGTAATACACACATCGCAGCGCGAGTTTCGACGCGAATAAGCGGACGAGTTATCCAGATAAATCTGAGTGAAGAGAAAAGAGCTGATCAAACCTCGACTATATATATATATATATATATATATATATATATATATATATATATATATATATATATATATATATATATATATATATATATATACTGTACGTACCATCATCCTCTCGGAATTTAATAAAACGTGCGCTTGAGCGCTTGGGCGCGCGCGCTCCGATCAAATTCCTCGGATTCTGGTTAATATAATATTAAATCCGCATAGTTTCCCCGAGATCCGTTCATATATTATATATGGCTGAGTCGCGGAGGGCGTTCGAACGGCTCTTTTCCTCGTGATGCGTTACTTTTTAACGCGTTATTATATGTATATGTATACTTTGTTAGTGTGTGAAAAAGGTTTGCCGAAACGACTGCGACGCGCTGTCTTGATTTTGCAGAGCTTGCGAGCTTTTGAATCCAAGACAGCTGCGGACGCGTTTCGGTACTCTATGTTAAGTCTAAGCTTCGCTCTTCAAAACGTTATATACTGGACGTAGCTATTATGTACGTGTGTATAAATTTTCGAAATTATCAGCTAGTTAAAAATCTTTGCCGCCCCTACGAATACCTTATACATTATCTTATTCATACCGTATACTTCGAGTCTCTCTACTTTTGCGCTGCAACTCGCACTACACGTAACTCCTTCGAACAATCAAACAACTCAGGGTGTACAGTACATAAGTTCTTCCAACAAAAATCGGTGGCAGTTGAATCGTATCGATGTAACCGAGTAGGAGTTTCCTCGTAAAGAATCATACCTTTACTAAAGCTTATACAAATCTGACTCGAAACGGTAGACTTCATATCATATAAAATTTCGTATTAAAAGTAGCTTGTACTCACTTAGATTATATAATATGTATATTTCTCTATATGAAAAAATTTCCACGCTCGAGATCACAAAAAGGAAAGACCTTTGAACATTGTATAATAGTCATAATCAGCGAAACGCCCGCGCGCAATATAATACTGCCGAACAAATAGGCTGAACCGAGAACTCGTGGAAAATAACGCATCGCATCAGCGAGCGACGCGCATCGTCGTGGAGAATAGCTGCTGCTGATGCCGAGGATAGGGCTCCGAGTGACTAGTGCCGCAGTAGCTCGGAGTCGTGGGCCAGCACTAGCAGTCGTCCTGCGCCGTCGAGCTGCTCGATTGCACCAGTGCGGCCACCCGGTCGGCTATGTCCTCGGAGCCGCACTGCAACAGAAAGCCCAGTGTTATCCTCAGAGAGACGAGCTTGCGACTGTATATATATGTATAAATATGCTATGCCTCTCGCGAGCACGTATGCGGATAGCGAGACAGACAGTCGTGCGCGCTGGAAAGTTGCGGCGCGTTAGATACTCCATTAAAGTTACCGCGCACAGAGATAACGCTCGCGCGATCTTGCCGAACTCGGCATGCATCCACTTATTACGACGCTGTAAATATGCGAGCGCGCGAGAGTTATCTTGCCAATTTCGACGGAGAGTTTTCCCCCGCGAGAGCTGCAAGTTTTAATTAATTCACGCGTTTGCCGGGGAGAGAGAGAGAGAGAGAGAGAGAGAGAGAGAGAGAGAGACCGAAAGCCCGCGTGTATGTAATTACAGTTCGCGGAGAGTGGCAGCGAGAGCGAACTCGAAGCATGTGCCGACGGCTCGGTTATTTGAAAAAGATCGGACTTTTTATGTAACAAGGCGCGAAATTCAAAGTCTGCAGTTTCGCGCCAGCGACGCGATAACGCGCGTTTTCCCGCAGCAGCTCTTACACGATACTCGCGTACGCGGCACATTTCGAACGAGTGTATGGAAAACGACGCATACAGCCCCCGTACACAGGATGTTTCTGTTTGCACTTTCGCTCCCGAGTTAAGCAGAAAAGCTTGGCTGTGTGTCTGAAAGCTTGCGCGGCGATGCTGATTTCCCAGCGGGTTGAGCGCGGCCCGCTGCTCCGTCTATAAATTTCTAGCCGCCTTCTACTCGCTATCAGGCGCATTAGGCGGGGAGGAAAAAAAATTTTGTTCTCTCTCTCTCTCTCTCTCTCTCTCTCTCTCTCTCTCTCTCTCTCTCTCTCTCTCGTCCCTTTTTCCGTCATATTTATATGCATTGCGCTCATTTGAATATTCATACGGGGCCGCGCGTCACCGCGCAATTTATACGGGGGTTGTGACGAAGCTCGACGCGATGGTTGGCGGTCTTTTTTTTACCATCGACCTTTTGGGGCGCAGGTGAACGTTTCGTGTAATTTATTCGCTTGGCGGGTAATGCGGTCGCGTCGGTTATCGGTCAGTCGTCGCGGTAGCCTCTAGTGTGTGTGCCTATGCAACAGGTGAGCTCGAGTGGGTGTGTGTGTGTACATAGGTAGTTTTATGAAAATTAACTTTTGAAGAAGATTGCGCGAGCTTGTGAAACGTCGAGGGAGCGGTTTTAGCTATATATATATATATATATATATATATATATATATATATATATATATATATATATATATCTTCCTATATTATATAGTCATTTTGGCAAGACTCCCCTCCACCCCCCCCCCCCCCTCCACCCCCCCCACCTTGGCCCCCCCACCAAAACACGTAAAATTCTTTCATTTTTCTGTTATTTTCGAAAATCTCAAAAAACCCCCCACCACCCCCCCATCGCCCCCCCCACCAAATAACATGACTGCTCTCTGCGTTATCGGGCTTGAGACCGTCATACTTTCACAACGCTATTGCGTAGTAAAATAAGGCCGCATTAACAGTCCAATTAAATACAAATTTATAACATATTATGATTAAATAGATTTAAATTGGATAATATTAAATAGAATTAAGGTTTAGGTTAAGGTAAGAAGTATCAGTTCCAAGAGAACCAGATATTGAAGATCTACCTCTAATTTTATTTAAGTTATAAGATTAAAGTTAATTATTAATAACGTGTAAATAAGTTAGGGAATAATTGAGTTCAAAGAACTCAAAGAACCATCAGAAAGTATAATCATTATAGATGATTCACTGATTGAATAAACAACAAAATGGACAAGATAAGCGAGATCAAAGACCTCGATGAATTTTCAGGTAATATGAGTAGTCAGACAGAACTAAAGAGACAGAATAAAGAGACAGTTTTCCACGTACCCGCAAATAATTTAATTTTCAGGATCACCTCACGTCTCCCAATGGCGCGCAACTCGAATTTTATAAAGTCAATCATTTTATAGATGCCTTTTGCGGCACAAAGATTTAAACATTAAGAACATTAAAAAAAATTAAAATTAATTTAAAAAAATATATATATATAAATTCAAATGATGAATTTCAAGCGTCAGAAAACTTCAAAAAGTAGCTAAAACTATTTTAAATGCCATTAATAGTAGAAGTTCAATGTTAAACAATACTTTTACTTCCAGTAACAGGTTTTCTTATACAATAAGATCGATCATTTTCAACCATCCAGAACATAATTATCAGTTCATGAAAATAAAATTTTGAAGATAAAATCACACAGAAACTACAATAGGGGGTTGGCGAGCGAAGCGAGCAGGGGGGCGGAGCCCCACTAATATATATATATATATATATATATATATATATATATATATATATATATATATATATATATGCTTTTGGACGATTTCGGCGGCGTATTTCACGCGTTGGCATTGGATAGAATATAGTCTGTTTTTTGCTCGAGTGACAAACGCTTTGTTATGCTTACATATACAGGCAAACGCAGGAGTGAAATACTTTTAGCGAGTCGACGACTGCGCATGATCTGCAGAGACTTCCGGTTCCGGCCTATACTGACGCTTGCCGTTTCAAAGAATGCGGAACATTAATAGACGATGTTTCCGTTGGTGCTAAAGACGATAAGGTTGAACAAGTACATGGTCCAATCGTAAAACACTTCCGTAAAAGCTAATAAGGACAATGGAAAAGAAAGTTGTGCAGGCTCTTGCGGGTAGGTATACGAGTGGGGGAAGAGAGATCCCGCGGTATAGGCCATAGGGACACACAGGACCGTTTTCTATACGTTCTGCGCATCTAATGCGCATCGTCTTTGTTCACTACTCGCGAGTGGTCAGGCCAGGGCGTCGTCAGTTTCACAGCATCTGGGGGCTGGGGCTCAGGTCTAGAATCCTGCAGTTGAACTTTTTTTGCCAATGCAGTCGCGCAGTGTTTGGCTACTCTAATATATACAAAGTCGAAGACAGAGAGAAAGAAGTTGAGTACAACGATTGGCGACAGCTTTACGCTTGTTGGAATAGGTGACTATACGATCTAGTAATCACGATAACTTGGATATTGACGCTATCTGCTTATTTCGTCGTATAATATACCTTGTCTCGAGCAAATCCCGATGCCTATACGTTTGAGCGAGTTATGAGTGCGTGTTTATGTGTTGTCGAACGTATATAAGATATAAGTAGATGTTGTTATAGGCTAAGTTCTAATTCGTTATATGTATGGCAGTTTATTGCTAATCATGTGTATACTGTTTGTATATGTATATGTATGGGTATATATGTGCATTTCTATTGTGGTAAAGTGATGTTTAATATGTATGTAAGAACCAGCCTCCAGTTGATATTGCACTATACTTTATTACTTGAATACTCGAGTTTTTAAATTATTTATTCGAAATTTGAGTGGTTTACTACACGTGCATAAATTAATAGAGACAAGAAAAAGTTAGTTTGAATCCACAAAGACGAATCTTTTATTGTCAATACTGTGTCAATATTATTGTGTATCGTCACCAAAGGTATGTATGTGTACATGTGTGATCTATAAATTTAGAAAATGTACTAGATTTGTTTGTGTTTGAATTAACAGAAAGCAAGTCATGTTGGATTATGTATGGATAATGCATTCTTGTATGGATAAATAAACAGGGTTACTGTAATTCTAACACAAGAAAAGATCAAGTTTTCATCATTTATATGTCTTTTCTTCCTGTAAGTGTAATGCACTAATCTCATCTCTACTCTTGACAAAGTGGGATGATTTTGTTAGCAATATAAAATCTGTTTACTTTTACAGATTAGAAGTTGTATAACAACAATCGCTGCAATGGAGTCAGAGAAGACTAAGCATGAAACATCCAGAGATTCCGGAACAGACGTACAGCTTTCAGATGATCATGATTATATCCAATCGCCTATTAGTAAACTTCCTGTTGAGTGCCTTATAGCTATATTCTCATTGCTTCCAATAGCTGACAGAGTTAGGATCCAAAGAGGTACTTTTCTTTGTTATATTATGCTATTTTTTGACATTTATGCATAAAATATGATGGTGTACTTTTCATTGGTAGTGTGCAAGCATTGGCAAAGCATAAGTTTGGAGTCCTGGTTTTCATTGAAAACTCTAACTTTCTATGAAGAAGTCTGGGGCTACAAGTACTGGTTAGGCAGAGGAATTGATCTGACTGTCTTTAAAAAGGTTCTGAAATTATGCGGATCCTATGTAACACGCATTGACTTCTCGACACATTATACAAAACCAAATGCTGATTTTGTAGAATTATTGAAGGCCGACAAAAGTCTCTTTGTCATTATACGTAATTATTGCCCAAATCTTGTTGCTATTGACATCAGGAATTTGGAGATCACTTGTGAAGGTCTCGAGTATCTAGGAAAAAGTTATTCAACCCTCTCTGAATTTGCAATTGATGGATATGAAGATGTATATGAGAATGGATTTGGATCTGTAAACTTTGACAAACCTCTCTCGTTTTTGTTTCGTAAAAACAAAAATCTACAGCGGCTGAAATTGAACATCCCGTCGAATGGACATTGTCTGTTGAAACTGAATCCCATAACTATTGAGAAGATCTCAGTAGTACATGGTTTAGGAGGCGAAGAGATCATTTGCAAGGTAAGCAATCAAGTATATGCAAAGTATCAAAATTTATTGTAATTTTTTGGTGATCTAAATGTGCGTGATGTGCTCAATATGCTCATCTTATGTTTAATAAAATTTAAATATGTCAACATTTTTGTTTTTATTTGAAAGTTCACTGATAGTATTTATCTAATTTTATTAATGTATCATATTTTTATAATTTACAGGCTCTCAATAGATTTATTAACTTAAGGATCCTCAACATAAATGACTGGTCTGGAAACCATGATTGGTTTAATTATGGTAACAATGATGTATCATATATTAATGAAATGTTGGAGGCAATTGAACCACATTCCGAAAAGTTAATAGAGCTTGAAATTAGTACGATAGATAATTATCTTGTTCTTATACATGCTGAAAACATTAGTTGCTTCAGCAACCTCCAGAAGCTTTTGCTCGATGGTGATGCATTGAAAATTGACTTTTGTACTATCACCAAATACTGCACACAATTAACTTATGTCAAACTGATAGGTAAATATTAATCTGGAAAGCTTATACTTTTGATTATTCTATTGTACACATATTTATTCTCTCAAATTAAATTGTTTTTCACAGGTCTTTCAGTATCAGAGATTCAAATAGCAAGCATTATGCAATTGCCAAAATTACAAGAGTTATATTTATGGTATTTGAAGAAAATAACGGATGCTATTTTTACAAATCACATGTCCTCTTTAAAGATATTTAATTGCTTCCAATGCTCGCAGCTAACAAACATCGGCTTTCGCAGTTTACTACAAAATTCATCCGAGAGCTTGCAAAGTCTCACGATTCGATACTGTAAAAAGATTAATCTAAAAAATCTGATTCAGGATGCTAAGGAAGTGATGGATACTCGAAGCACCGGCCCACTTCTAAAAGTGTTGGTGAAAAAAAAAGGTGAATCGTCATTTGTAAAAAAGAAAGTGACTAAGTTATCCAAGTACCTTGAATTAACAGAATACGTTCGCGATTAATGTAATTGTAAACCGTTGGGTTTTCGTAATATTATTATATACATAATAACTCAATAATAAATAAATAAAACTTTTTCTCAATTTCGTCAGAGTCGCGATAACTACTATCATGCGTACAGGCGACGCTCGTCGACTATTTATTAGAACTCGATACGTATTATACTTTTTTATTGATCGGCTCTGCTCGCCACCGACGAGAGAAGCTCTCGCGTAACGCCAGGGGTATGAGCATTATGTTTACATATATATACATGCGGCTGTTTCGGCTCTCGCAGTCTTTTTTCAATATCCTGCAGAGCGCGCGCCGCGAGGAAGTTTATTTAAGTTGAGCGTTTGAAAAAGTTGCGGATGTGAAAGTTCGGGGCGAGTTCCCCCTTTGGAAAACTTAATTTTGGATGTTAATTCGAAACTGCGAAATTTCTTCCGGTGAAATATTATTATTATTATTTGAACTGCCGCTATTCTCGAAACACATATGAAATCGTGTGGAACGCGTCTCACGAGAGATATCAATTTACGTCTTCTGCGGTGGTTAAATTTGTAACGAGACGTATATAGCAGTGTGCTAGAGTTGATAAGAATGTATAATATAACGCAAGGGTTAAATCAGTCGCGGATATTCGCGCGAAATCGGAAGTATGCGCGGCGCGTAGAGGTGTAATTATGGAAATGTTCCGAAACTGGAGTCATGAATTTTCCTTATCGGCATCAGCATCTAAGTTTGCTAAATTAATCTAACTTCTTAGCTTATAACTGCGCGCACATCCTCGAGAGTAGAGAGAATTTGATGTCGGGCCCGCGAAACACACATTAAACAATGTCAAACTTTCCGGCTGTTTAAATTGAATAATACAAACTCCGCTCGAGTATTACCGCGCCTTGTCGAAAGACTGTATCGATCCATGTATAAATCCAAGAATATAAAATGTTATAGTAGCACAGACTATGTGTACATAGTTATCTTCGGCTCTACGGAGACATGGCCGCAGCGCGATTAGTTTGCGCGTCACGCGGCGCACGATGAAGTTCGCCGCCAAGTTATCCGAATCATAGACTCGCTCTTCGCGATATAGAAGCCAACTTTGCCGCACGGCATTTTGCGGCCGGTCTCGTTTATATGTATATATATATATATATATATATATATATATATATATATATATATATATATAGATCGAAGGTCCGAGAAGAAGGCGAAGTAAGCATCGCGAACCGCAAATCTCTATATCCGTCGGCAACACACACATGCGGCAGAAGCCGGAATTCGATTGGCCGTCGGACATCGGGATGGGTGATCGAGCGAGGAATGCCCGAGTAAATTTTCGCGCAATTTTTCGCCACAGACTCTCGCTCTGTTTTCTATACACACACCGTGTATACACGTATACTCTATCGAGAAAGAGAAGAAAGGGTATATCCTATACAGTGATGCAGCCGAGTTGGCTAATTGAAATTGGAAAAGTAAAGGGCGGGAAATGGAGTCAGCTGATATCGGGGCGCTGCTGTCGGGAATTTAATTAATCGCGGACAAAGGCGCCGAAAATTTACTCCCGCTGCGGAGATTCCACGATAAATCTGAGACGGTCATCTATATAGGTATAGATATATACACTCGCGGATGCATCGTCGCGAGAGAGTGATTAATTAGCTTTGAATGATTTATCGCGTCTCCGACCGGCCAGCTCTCTCTCTCTCTCTCTCTCTATATATATATATATATATATATATATATATATATATAGTAGAGCTGCAGGTGCGCGCGGCTCCAACGGACGTCCCGCACCGATTGATACAGCTGCGACGAGGGTCGATCGCACGAAGACGCGCGACACCTCGACAGGATTGGCTCTTGCCAGCGAAGCGAGCGATAATCCGAGACTGCTCGCGAAATGCTTCATCAAAGCGCGGATTACTACACGCAGCGAAATTTCGAAAGCTCGCGTTATACCTTCGGGGCGCGGAACAGCAGCTCAACAATAAAGCTAATAGAATATCCCGCACGTAGCGGCGGCGGTATGAATATTGTACTGCGCGGGGCCGGCTGCGGGAAAGTCATTCTCCTCTGCTCGCCCCCGCTCTGCACATGCCCCGTATATCAAGTAGCCCGTGACGTTTACACGGCACAGCCGCAAGCTCCCTCCCTCACTGTGCGCGCCGCCGCGGCAGCCTTTCGGAAAATTGTTGCACTCTTTCTTATGAGCTGCGCGCTCAAAGATTTATTACCCGCGCTCGCGGATGTATATATTTCTCTTCCGCTACTCCAGAGAGAGATCCGCGCGAGTGCGTGAGATTTTTCCGATCTCGCTTGAAAACTCCGCCGCCGACGAGGGCGATTTACGCGCGGCCCATAAATCCGCATTAGACATAGGCGGGCGGAAAAAACGCGCGTTTCTCGCATACGCATTAGCCGATACGCAAGTTCGATACGCGCCTCATATAGCCATATATGTATACAGCGGCGAAACTCGGTCGCCGCGCGGATAACGAGGCGAAATGGAAGTTTGGCCGCGGCGGGACTCGAGTCGTGACTACTCCGGCGTATAGGTATACGGTATATAATATATGGGCGAAGTGCGGCTGAACGGCTGCGTTATATATGTATCGGGTCTCCTGGGCCATGAAACGCCGGCTGAATTAGCACCACCTCCGAGATGATGCTCTGTAGGCCTTTTCTCTCCGGGATACGCGCGGCTGGTACAACTGCCGGACACATACGCGCGCGCGCGAAGGATTTAAATGTGACGCGGCTTGTTGTTTTGATGCCCGTCTGGAGAATAGAGTTGGAGATACGTCATCCGAGTGATTAATCGAGACTTATATTGTGCCGCAAGCTTTTATATCAATATCACGTACACTCGATAAATCGCGCGAACAAGACGCTTCGGTAAAGTAAAAGCATACTCGCGAAAACAGACTTACGCGGGTAATTCAAAAGTTGCGCGCACACACATGCCCCTGCGGCGAGCTCTCGGCGCGCATAATACGCTTCCGCGAAGACAGAGCCGCGTCAAAAGTAAGTAGGTCACTACTCGCGCTCGCTCGCCCATGTACACCTATATATATGCGACTGTGTACATAGGAGGGAATTCGAGGCTGGCTTTCAAGCCCTAGGGGAAAAATGCGCGAGCCAGCTAGCGAGCGCTGCGCACAATGCGAAATTTCTTTCGCGGCTGCGCACACATCAACCCCTGAGAATATATGTATACGTGTATATAAAAGGAGCTACTTGTGAGATAGTCGCTGCGCGCGCGCTCGAAGCCAGCTGAATAGTCGGCTCTGATGATAAACGGCCCGACAAATTCAGGAGCCGCCGCGCGGCTGATGATCCGAGCTCCGGAATATACGTATATAGATCGTCGCTGATCTCTTTCCATACATATACGCCGTTTATATTCCTTCGCAGTCGCGCTCGCTCGGGTTTATATGAAATGCGGCTCACATCGACCATGCGCTGAATTATTCCTTCGACACGGATCTGCACTGCGGTATACGAAAGTGCATCGTAATTTTTTTTTCTTCTTGTATAAAGTCGAATCGCTCGCGCAAGCTCGTTTTCGGAGATGACTCCCATTTATACTATATATGCACACGTAATGTTTGATTCAAACAAAAAAAGCCGAAGTTTTATACGACTCGCGCGCGGGGATGTTATATTTCTTTCGGATTTAGCAGCTCTAAAAGCAGCGCGCGCAATAAATTCAGCTCGTTACACGCGACAGTATCCCCGCGTTCTTTTTTTTATTTATCGTTGCACAACGCGCAGCGATATTTAATCCTCCCGCGGACGTGTACGACTGCGCGGCCGATGAAGCTCGAATCGCGTGTACACGGAAATTAGAAAAAAACGCGCGGAATCTAACCGTGGAAAATAAAGCAAAGACGACAGCTCGCATATCGAGCGCGAATCACGCGAATTCCACTCGGAATAACAGGCAGCACGGCTAAAAGTAAAACAGAAGATTTCATTTTCCGAGAGTCTCTTGCTGCTCTCTGCGGAGAATTTCGCTCAGTCTCTCTCTACTATATACTACTGCTGTGGCGAATGTATGCAGTAGTGGTGTATGTACACCCGTGTGTGTACGTGCGGGTGGAGTCTCCCTCGAGATGCTACCTATACAGTATATATAAGGGGAGAGGTGTATACATGTATACGCGTGCAGTGCTGGCCGGGCACGATAATATTCTCGCGCTGTCTTTGTGCAGCTCGTTGCGGTCGAGCTGAGAATCATCGTTTGTTCATTTTGAATACGCGGAGCAGCTTAGAGCCAAGTGCATGCAGTGTAGTGCGCATTACGTATGGTATAATATATAGAGCGCATTTAGCCGCGGGAGCTGTTTTGCGGTATACATCGGGGCGAACGGAGCTGGCTTTTATATCTCGACGTAGTGTTTCTATATAAAGCTTCTTCTCGCGAGATGCATTCTATTCTGCATCATTGATGCGTCGACGGTCGAGCCGCGGCATATCATATACCTTGTACGGAACGACTCTTGTAAATGTTTCAAACAATGCGGCTCGTTTCTCGCCGTATATTTAAATCAATGCTGTAGAAAAACTATTTGCATATTTTACACTCCCGCAGGAAGAGTAGAGCGAGCGAGAGGCTTCTCGCGCACTAAACATTTTACAAGCAAACTTCTCGCGAACTCTAAGCAGCCTTAAAAGCTACGACTTTGTCCCTTCGGGGGTTAGCTCTTCCGTTCTCTCTCTCTCTCTCTCTCTCTCTCTCTCTCTCTCTCTCTCTCTCTCTCTCTTTCGTATATACTTACACGCCGGCGACTATATGTACTCCGAGCTCTTATATTATTACACTATACTGCCGCGAGCAAATCAACAAATGCACCCGTGTAAAGCTCGTTCTTTTCGCGTCGCGTATGTATACGTCCGCGCTGAAATGGATGAGTTTCTTCCATCTCTTCAAGCCAAATATGCCAGGCTGTGGCGGGGGTGTCATGGGCGCCTTTACATTTGAGATTTCCCCGGTGAATTCGTTAAGCGGGCGAAAACAAATCGAGCTCCGGATCCTACATTTTATACCGACTAGCCTTCGCCTCGCAGTGTTTTTGTTCGCATTTTAGATCGCTGTGTGTTTTGCTTACGATATCGGCTGTCGATCAGTAAGCAACTTGTTTACCCTTGTAACGCTTACAGAAAAATCCAGTTGTGTACCGGATATCGCGTAAAAAGAAGTATGCCACAGGCTGTTATAAAAAAATTCCATGTACTGCAATATATATAGGCGACCTAGATCGAACGGCAGAATAGAACGACTTAATAAATAGCGTTTTCTTCAAGATTGAACTCGGAATCGATCGTCGTCGCGCCGCATTGTCCGTTCGCCCTGTGGAGAAGACGAAAGGGAAAAGTGCCCAAAAATCGCTGCACTGGTGCAGACCGGTGACTCTATATCTCCGTAAGCGGCCGCAAACAATACGCATTTCATTCGCTTTCAGTTCTTCTCCTCGGCACGCAGCTTACCCTAACCTCGACCCATAAACCACGACACAGCAGCAGCACCAGTAGTGTGAAAAAAAGTAATAATCCGTAGTTTGTAGGAAAACCACCCGTCGTTTCCCATCAACGAAAGCGTCCAAAAAATAGTATAGTAGTGACAACCTCGTGATTAATTATCACTGCTCGTTCCCAGTGGCGCATATATAATCAGGCCATGTTTGAAGATGCGGGGGCTAATTCGAGCCCATCCCGCGGCTTGTATCGTCGCGCTCGCTATGGAGGAGCCCGCGTGCAAACACTCGAAACTCGGCGTGGGTGCAGCGCCTCCGCGTGTTTGCCTCGCGCTGGCATTTAACGAAGCAGCGCTGGTCTAAGCCTCTCGTTGGCATATAGACACGCCTTTACGGTGTGCTGCGCGAAATTTCACCCGCTCCTTTGCGGGCTTTGCCCGAGCGGCTTTCCTTTTTGGAAAATGAGCCCGTTGCATGCAGTGCACATAAGGCTGCTGGAGGCTTAGTTGGATGTGGGTGTAGCTGAAAAGCCGATGACTTGAAAAAATATGAATTTATATTCGTTACTGCTGCGGATTAATTGTATTTGTAAAATTGTAGTACTATTAACTGAAACACTCGTGACTCACTTGAAAGATCCGAGAGTTGCGATACACAAAGCACGGCTCAAAATATACGCCTACTCATGCGGGGGACATTTTTCTCTAAAATTCTTGACGGATATACGATCTCGAGCAAAAAGCGCGTCACGACGATTATTCACGGACACATATATGTATAAGTTAAAGAGTAGAGTCGGTTGGCGAGCGTTGACCTCGAAAAGCGTCCATCCTTTCTCCCCCCTGATTTTCTCGCGCTCGCCGACGGCTCCTGTCTCATTCCGCGTCCTTTTGAGCGTGGAAATTTAATTGGGTCTGCGAGCGCGATAGTGCCGAGATTAATTTTCTTTCTGCTAATTTGAACTTATTAAAGGGGCTATTTGTCAGAGGGGGCGCATACTTCACGGCTAAAGTGAGTGCTGCAGCTGCCGCGCCGCTGCGTCACCCTTTTGCTCTTCTCAGCTCTCGTCTATATAGACGCCTCTCTGTACGGATCCTATTGGAGCTGATGCAGCTCGACGAGAGAGAGATTCTTTTTAATCAATGGAGGGATAATTTGAATAAATGTAGGGGTCGAAGCGGGGGGAATAGTTTGCTGACTAATTATGTTTCTTCGAGAACTTTCACAGGGAGTTCTGGGGACAGTTTGAGTCAGAGTTGATGAATGCCCGAGGCAAGATTTTACATGCAGATATTATATAACTTGCGGAGGCTCACCTTGGCTTCTGAATAAATTTGTTTTTAAAATCTTAATGAAAGACTTTGAAACTCGTGCTGAACTTCCGCGAATCGACGTTTAATGTTCGTTAAAATAACGGGATGAATCGTATTAATATACTCGGCTATGTTACTAGTGTATTAGTATGCGATTGGGTTATTGGGTCTTTTACGAACGCTGATACTTTTGAAATACCTATAGACAGTCGCGTTACGTAAGACGAGATATCGAGAGCAACTCGAGCGTAAGAATCAGACTTTCACCGTGGAACCGATTTTAGGCCTACGCGATTTCAACGCGTTTTCGTGGTGTAGTGGTTATCACATCCGCCTAACACGCGGAAGGTCCCCGGTTCGATCCCGGGCGAAAACATTTTTTTGCTCGAGAGAACTATGTATCTAATATTTACTATACGCCCTAAGTCTAAAGTTGTCTGAGTATAATTTATTTATGCCAACGTAGCTGCAGCTTACTCCTCTAAATATCGATGTAAGCGCAGCGAGAGTCCCTAAGGGATCATTCTGTGTAAAAGAAAAGAAGAAATGTAAATGGTTTTTCTGTATTTATTCTTTAACCATGTAAGAAATATGTAAAAGATCAATAAAGAATTATTTATTAAAAAGAAAAGCTTACTCCTCTAAAGGGATCACAATAAGTTTACAACTCATTTATAACCCAGATGTAATACCGCAAAAAACATAATCCACCAGTAAGAACATAATACTCTCCAAGCTAATACCGAGTACAATATCGATAATAAAAGTTGAATTTACATAGGAGCTTAATCTTTTATTTATTTTTTCTTATAAATTTATCCGAATTCGAATTAATCCTAGTTTTATCAGGCGACCACGATTGTCATCGTGTTTTCGTGGTGTAGTGGTTATCACATCCGCCTAACACGCGGAAGGTCCCCGGTTCGATCCCGGGCGAAAACAGTTTTTTGCTCTTTTGGCATCGAATGTCATGCATTGTACATTTAGACGATATTATTTCCTCTATATGCATATAATGGACGCGAGTATATAAGCCGCCTATGTTGCTATAGCTCCTCAATTGCCAAAAGCTTATAGTAACATGCCCACCCGCATAGAGGAGAACCAATTTGTTGAAAATTTCACATAACTTGAAATTTCCCGGTCACAGATTTTCAAAAGCCTGGCTTAACACGCGCTTAAAATTCCAGGCGCAGTTAGCCGCTGCTGCCGTGGCCGTACGCGCGTAGAATTGATAAAACACAATACCTATATATATATTAATTCGGAACCCTCTCTACATCTATATAGTGTATCGGCAGGTGTGTGTGTATATATATAGTCCCGAAATATTGAAGCAGCAGAAGCAACCCAGCAGCGATACAACTGGCGCACGAGCGACGCATAGTTAAGCTTATACACGTACTATCTATAGCCGTGGCTGCAGCTCAGTGAGATCCGAACTGCCGATTAATATTAATATTCCTATTAGGGCTTCTGCTGCTCTGCTGCGAAAGTGCGCATATTATATGCATTGTCGGGCGTGTACGAGTTAATGCGAGCATTGAGGTTATTCCCGTTTAGGATATAGGGGGATCCTGGAAACGAGAGGCTTGTTCGAGCCCTTCCTAGTCGCAATCGAGCTTATCACCGCCGAATGTATACCGGAAACGGTTATAACGACTGGCTGCTGTATGCGGTGTCACGTGCTTATATATATATATATATATAGATGTATAATTTTATGTGCAGTGTGTGAGCGCCCATTATGTGCGATATAGGTCCATATAAACGTGAGACACGTGGCTTATATCTAGTATTTTTGCGACGGTTTAATTAAATTCTCTTCGCGTCGTGGATGCGGCGTTATAGAAGACAGCCTTCGCGTACCAATATGACACAACCTAACGTTTAGGCATGAATAATAATTACATAGGCTTGTTATGGGTTTTTAAAAAATTGTGATTTGATTATTTCTTGTTTCTAGAGTTCTTTGTATAGAATCATTGGTACACGTATTTTTTTGCATCAGTTTTACGAATAATAACAAATTTCATATGAAACATCCCTCATATGGCAGTTTTAATTAAATTCATATTCACAATAATTAGATTTATTTGAAACGCCAGTTGTTCAAATGTTCTTATAAGGTTTACTTTATAATTACTATAACGAACGAACAAATGGATATTCCATATAAATATGACATTTATTCGATTGCAATATCACTTTTCTTTGATAATCAAATATGTGTTAAGCGATCGAATTTACAAAAAAGTAGAACACAACATTCGTAGACAGGCTTGTATAATTCATCTATTTAAAATTCGCGAGTTATAAGAGATAGCAAACGAGCGTCACGATAACAGTTGGTTTTATTAGCAGTTTATGATAAGAGAATTACGATAAGCTGATTAAGGAGTCCCGACTCGCGTTTTGCGGTGCTAAAATGAAATTACCGAGGCACCGATCACTGATGGGACTGAGACGCTTAGACCGCCTATAGACGCTTTAAGCTTCAGCCATATATTTTAAACCAAATAAACACGCCGCAAATTAAGCCCGCTACTAAATTCACTTGCTATATTTATAATATTGATTGCATATAGGCAAATGCTTCGCTCATGAAATCTCATAAGCCCATGCTGTATATAAATAGAATAAAAACGAAATATAACTCTACGAATCACATAATAATGTATTGGTATTAGAAGACAGAAGCGCTGGATTTATAGTAGCAAGTTGTTTTGTCAAAACAGTTACCCAAACAGTCAGAAGTTCTTACATTTGAACTGATGACGTCATAATAAATATGGGTGTTCCGCAAGACAGTTTGAAGAAATTTCCATTAATGCAATCCTATCTTATGTAGATAACATTGCTATCACATGATTTCGTAAATTGTAGAGATAGTTACGTAAACATTTAGGAATTATCTATTAATTAACCTATCACCTTTATGAAAAGTGAATTTATTTAAACAGTAAAGTCTCAGGCAGTTATATAGCATTAGCGTCCCAAGCAGTAGGCCCAGCAGAAGGCAGTTTCGGCATAGCTATGGCACACCGCTAAATATGGCAATTCGTGAGCAGGTTCTGATAAGGGAGAAACAAAAAATGCGCCACCTATCTTCCTTAGCCAGAGACTATCGAGAGCCGGAAAGTTAAAACTGTAGGGGAAAGGTTATAGTCGAAGACTGTTTTGCTTGAAGGCAAAGTACATGGCTTGGTTCTATTACGGCTTATTCCGCACGATCGCACATCCCCTATATAGCCATACTGTACGGGGCTCTTTTTCTCCGCTTGCGTAAACGCTTGTTTACATCGAACAGCGTGAAATTCTTGTTCGCTCCTTAGCTTGTAATGAAATTCCTCAACAGGCTTACATCGTGTCCAGCGAAAGCTGCGCTTGATTTTCTCTCGGGGAATTAAATTCCTGCGGCTAGACCAGAGAGACAGAGAGAGAGAGAGAGGGGGGGGGGAGGGGGGAGAGAAAGGGATAAGCCGATACCGTGGCGGAAAGCACTGATGGTCTCCTTGTGTACACGCTGGAGCAAAGGAGAAAGGAAAATTGGTCATCCATCGAAATAGGCTACTTATAGCCCTGCCGCCAAGAGAAAATGGAAGAAAAAACATAAATCGCTTCGTTTAAGTTCGGTGTGGCGTGCGCAGGGGCGCGAGATCGATCGCGTTTCAAATACCCCTTCCCCCCTTCGCCCCTCTCTCTCTCTCTCTCTCTCTCTCTCTCTCTCTCTCGTGCGCTTAAATCGACTCGATTATGAGAAATTACCCGGCCGAAAGGGAGTAGCGAGAGCGGAAAAAAGGAAGTTGAAAATCCACTTCTACCAGCTTCTACCTCCTCTTGCCCTCTTGTATCTCTATATACAGCGAGGCTAGCCCAGCGAAGAGAAAAACTGAGTCAAACGGCCAATTATGAATTCCATCAAGTTCGTACTTTCCGGCGAAAGCCGCTTGTATCCGCATATACATATATCGGCTGCGCTATAAAACAGAAAGAGAGAAAGAAGAGCTATACACTCGCTCACGGAGGGAGAAGACGGAAAAAATGTTATATAGGTAGCAGGGGCTGGCCCGGTCTCGATGCCGCTGCTGCAGCTCCCGCAGCTTCCGGGGAATAAAGCTCGGGCGCGCGAGCTGCGTCGAGGGCTGCCTCGTAAAAGAAGATTCGCGAAAGAATAAAAAAGCGAGGCTGGCGGAGGAGGAGGAGGGAAAATCTGAGCGGCAAGCCAACGCGCGCGCGGTTATCGCAATTTCTCCGCTTCGTCAAACTCCTCTGACCCGATTCTCGCCACTATCCGCTCTCATCCTTTCCTCCTCGTTTTTTCTCCCAACTCCGCGCGCCCCCGCCTATCTATACGTTATATAGTCGTTTTGCATGGGGCACTGAGTTATACTCTCCTTCTCCTTTTTCTTCTTATTCTTCGGCGACAACGACTATACTACCACCTACTTTTTACACGCTCGTTCTTATTTAATAACTCGTGTAGGTATATAGTCGTACCACGCGTACAGATCCCTGCGCTGGCAGGCGATGGAGATTGCCGCGGAGGGATGACAGGCGCGAGCGTGTATATGGGCCGATGACGCGTTATTCCGAGCCAATTTTTTCGATGTAGCTCGTTTGATTTAGTGCGCGTATACTGCTCGCTCGCGATTCGCGGGGAGAATTTTATTACGAACCAAAGTGTTATGTTTGCAGTGTCGCGCGTCTATACATATATAGATCTCGGCGCTTTTAATCACTCTCGTTCTGTGCTTTTATGCATATATTTAATACCGACGATGACATATATTTTTTCTTTTCAATGCCTACACACATGCGAAGAAAAAGAAATGTATAAATTAAAACGCTATACTGAAGAGAGTATATTCAAACCTCCTAATCTGCAGTCTCCGCGCGCACAAAACGAGCAGTCGCATACTCACACGCACATAATACGCGCGATCTCATTTCAGGGCGAGAATAAAGCCGCTGACGAGGACTGCTGCGCGCAGGCACGTGTTCGCTTCTTTAATTAATAAAGTACCAAACGAGTATAACTAGATGTTAATTAAAAGCTGCGGAAAGGGCACACTCCGCCCGGCGTTGAATCCGTCGTGACTTGAATCGCTCTTCGCGCAGCTCTATATACTACTCCTTCCAATTCTACTTGGCTTCACACTCGCGAACAGAGAGATAGAGAGGCCGGGAGGATTATTCGTAATTTTACGAACCTTCATAAATGCTAATGAACCAAAGAGAAGTTATATTCGCGACTAAAGGCGATAGCTCGCCGACTCTCTAGCGTTAAATAACTTTCAGCTCGGCCCTATTCGCGCGGCTGAATAATAAGGAGAGGCTTTGTGTAAACACCGCGCGCGAAAATTTAATTACTCCAATTACTTGCGCTGCATCGCGCTAATTAAATTTCAACGACGAGATGGGCTGTAGCGTCTATACAAGCTGACGTATAGGCGCCCAATCGGAACAATGAAACTGCGGGCTGTCGATCACGCGGAAAGGCGTCGACGCAGCTCTTATCATCTGACGCGCGCGCTTCCAAAATCCTCGGACGTGTATGCCTATGGAAAAAGAACAGACGCGTGACAGATGTGACGTTTCGATCGGCCGTCAATAAAACCTCGTATGAGCGGTGATTAGTCGGATGGAGGTGACGTTTTCATTGGAGCGTATGTATCCTGACGTCTTCGTGGGTGGGATGACTTGTTTACGAGGTGCCAGCGGACTTTTTTTTGGACCGAAGGTTTGAGATTGCATCGAATATGTTATTAAAAGGGCGCTGCCGATTTGTTGAAACGGAGGGAGTGTACAATGTAATATCGAGTTTTTACTGCACTATACTGCAAAGAGAATCATACACATAGCGGAAGAGTTTCCAATTAAAAAATATTCTTTGAAAAGTCGGAAAACTGATATTCCTGTTTTGGAAAAGTTTCCCCGGGGTTACTTTGAACGACGTATAATATATCTGAAAAATGTTAGAGTTTCCCTACGAATGAAATCCACGAAGAGAAAAACGTCATGCGCTCGTTACACGGACTTTCGTAATTGACAAGAAAATACGCAGTCTCGCGCGAACGCGTATATATTTTTAAACTTTGACGTCGCCGGTAAAAGGATTAAAATTTCGCCTCTGTGCACCCCTTCTATACACACACATATAAACTCAAAGCCATCCGTAGTCAGAGCAAAAAGCTCCTTTTATTCCGCGCTCGATAGCCCATCAGTTGTATGCACGAGTTAATTAATTCGCGCGCTAAAACGTATAGTAGCGCACCAGCGTGTACACACCGCGAAATGCGCAGCCACGCGTAACTCTCCGAAGACTGCATTATCTCAGGTTCCAGCGCCGTAATCCAGGCTCACGCGAGCCCGAGGCCAAGAGCGCGCTTAGACATAACGCGCATCGGAGCCTCTGGCAATTCGGCCTATGAAGGTCTGTAACGTAACGCCCGATAAGTGAAACCCGGAATTTGGCGATTTTCGAAAAACAGTTGGTCCGTCCTCTTCAAGCCTACGTAGGTTATAGATCCTCGGAAATCAATTAAAGCCGCGAGTCCAGTGCGAAACCCGATCTATACGAAGTGCTGGTTTATATACGAAAGAGAGAAAAAGAGGGAACAAAAAGACGAAGTGTAGGAGGTGCCGGCGCGATTCATCGCCACGCCGGGAGTAACTCGCACCGCTGTACGTGACAGCCTTGCTCTCTCGGCTCTCCATTGCGAACCGCACGGAAACTAGCTGCTCCCGCCGGCAACTTGACGAGGCTCGTTTAAAGTCTGCGCGCGCGCGCGGCCGGGCGGCTCTGCAGCCGAGCGAGAGCTTTCGACGGCCCGTGTAATTTACATACATAATTAAGCGCACACGAGGGGCCACGCCCGCTATACTACTAGCCCCTGTGTACAGACTGTCTGCCGCCTCCGCTGCGGCTGCTGCTGTGTATCGGAGTCTCCGACGACGAAGCGCCTGTTGATTGCGCGCGAGCTTGTGTGATTATAGTGTGCGGGATTCGACGAGTTATTTTTTCAAGCAACTTATGGCAAAGGAGCTCCGAGTGACGCTGCGTATTTATGCGCTTGCGATATCGTTATGCGCGCGGCCGACCTCAAAGAGGCCGTGAGCGCATACGTCCTAATCTCTGGATTTCGGGGGAAAATTAAACAGGAGCCACAGTTGTCCTCGGGGCGGTTTGCCTCGCGCTGAAACACACAGCAGTCGACGCAAGTTTTTCGCGCTTGCTTTTTCCCCCCAAAGTGTAGTCGTCGTCGTCGCGCTGCTGCTAGATACAACAACCAGGCACACAGTCTTTTATGCCTGCGCAGCGAGCGCGTGTAAGCCAATAAACTTGCCGTCGGGCAGCCCCAGGCGATGGGAGCAAATTTCCGACCAGAGGATTGCGCGCGCTCGGCGCCTTTGATATTGTTTAATCCGTTTTTTCCGCGTCTCACGGAACAAAAGGAAGAAGAATACCTTCGATTCGCTGCATCGGTTCGCTCCTTTGAAATTCGTAATTTTCTCTCCAAAGAGATCGACTGTAATTTCACAATTATCACGGCTGCCCCGCGAATTAAAGCTCGACGTTATACGCCGACGGTAAATTAGAGGACTCGCGCGACGCGGCGACGAAAGATTAAACGAGCGACGACTCGGCGCTATGGAGTGAAGTAACCGAGCGGAAAAGGCACAAGACGATATATCATCGGAACAGAGCGCGAGCTTGCAGCGCAAGTTGGCCCGACAGTTATGGAGCCTGCGTATGCAGAAATTTTTACCAACGGAACGCCCGCGCGGCCCCCCCCCCCTTTGTCCTCGCGCTCTCGCAAATAAAACTCGCGGCGGGCCAGCGACGGCCTTTAAATTTATCGCGAACTCAGCTGACGGATTATGCACGGCGATGCGCGGCGGCCGCCGCCGCGTGAGGGATTTGCCCGAGTTTTACGACGAGCACAAATCATTCTTTCGGGGAGCTTTATCGCTTTACACTGCGGCTAGATACGGAGAACGCGTCGCTGTAAATTTTCCGCATAATGCGCAGGCTTATTAATTGATTCGGTAATTAACGACCGATTACGTGTGCTTATTGTTATAAATGCACTGCCGCGGATTAGCTTCATACGTGCCTCGACGTGAATTTCTCCGGATTTGCGCGGCGGCGGGATACTGCCGCGTGTGGACGGGCGCTTGTGGTCACGCTCTGTGTATCGATTGTGGAATCGTTGTTGTCGCTGCGTTGTATTTACGCAATTATACTCGCAGCGTGAACAATGGTGTCCCCTACATCTTCGTAGGAGGAAAATTCACGCGTGTAGTGCGTTTACCTGCGGGAGAGACGGGATTTTCAATTACTTTTATCTCCCGCGCATAAAATTCACCTAAGCTCTCTCACCCCTGTTTACAGAGGCTGCTCTGCGATATTATGCTTTTCAATTTTCCACAAAGAAGTAGCAGCGTGTCTCTATAAGGCGAGCGTAACCTAAACATACGCCGCGCTTTTAGCCGGATAATTGATCGTTATCCCGACGCTCTTTTATAATATAAACTAATAGGGAAAAGGACTAAAGGACTACTACCTGATATACCTGTATATGTGGGTAAACGGCCGTCAATGTAACATTTCAGAGAGTTGGTTGCTGTTTATCCTAATTGAGATCTCGAGGACCTTGCTCCCCTTTTTTTTCATTCGTCGAGATCTACTCCCGCGCGCGATGTCGCGAGCGAGATAACAAAGGGGACGACTTATATAGCCTCTCTCTCGGCTTATTTCCGCGAGAGAGTTCGCGCGGTGCGGAGGAAGAAAAAAAGAAGCGAGAGTAGTAGTTGGGTGCGACCGCGAGCACTCGTATACGCACACGCGTACACGCAGGCGAGCGGGAATTATCGGGGATGGAGCAGCACTACTATGCGGTTATGGTGTGCCACCTTCATTTTCCGCAGCTACAGCGCAGAGCTGGGATTTTTTTTCCTAGTGCGGTCTTCTTAATAACGACTCTAATTGGCTGGGAGGGCGAGGGCGTTATACTCCTAATTGCGCAAGCGATTGCTGTATCGGTTCGAACGAGAGCTTTCAGAGCTTTCTATATTCGGAGCTGCGCGGAGAGATGATTTTGAATATTTCGCAGGAAGTAGAAATGCCCCGGCTGTGTAAACTTAGCGAAACATACAGTACCTTTCAATTTTTAACGCGAAAGTTATTGTTGCTCGGTTTTGCGCCATTCGTTCCGATGGCGATCGATGGAACGTTTTATCGAATCACCGCTACACAACGAGACGGTACAATACGCTAATAACGAAATCTGAATACAAGCAGAGCGCAATTTCCGGAAATTCATTCCAGTCGCGCGATCGATCGTTAGCTGCAAGCGCTATAAAGTATAAAGCATGGTGCCTCTAAGAAGCTGCGTGACGAGTGAAAAATTGCAGTTCGCAGCGAGCGCTATAGCTGTGCGCACGTATGTGTGTGTATCTGTGCGAGAAAGTCGGCGAAGTATATATAAACACGCCGATGCTTTCCCATTCTTCGATGCATCCTTCCAGCTCCTTACTGTCGTTACAAACTAGTTGCATCTCTCTTCGAGGAAGAGGGCAAGTTTGCCCGAGCTACTCGACTCGTTCGGAATCTCGTTGGTATTTACGGAAATTTTCGCGATCGATCGAATCGCGAAGTACATAGCTGAAGGCATTTATTACAAGGCATTAACAATAATGCACGCTACCGAGCGATGGCGCATCCTTAGTCGAAAATTTCGCGCCCGCGCGTTGTCTTCTTACTCGAATTTCAATAATTCGCGGGCGACGCTTGTTATATCGGAGAACCGTGCGCGGTATGAATACATTCGACTTTAACGAGGCTCGGATGAAATTTAAGTTCATTGTTAGTCTAGGCAAATGCGATGAGGCCTGCATGCGGCCACGGAGAGAGCAGCGCACGCCGCGCGCGTTTAGTTCATATAATGAAGTTCATGAATATAACAATGCGCGCGCGAAGGAGCTGCGCCGCTAGTGCTCTACTGCCAGATAGCGCGTGCATCGCGAAAGGGGTTTGTTCTACATTCGGAACAATGCGCGCAGAGCGCGAGGCTTAAATTACGCGCTTCCGCTCGCGCGGAGAGATTAAAAAAGGGAGCGAATGAGAGTCACGTAACCACGTCGTCGCGCGTTATTCGGAGCGAAAAGCTCGAGCTCGAGCTCGAGCGCATACGTACCGTCCTCCTCAGCACCGTCCTGACGGTCTCGACCTCCTGCGTGGGCCACCTCGCGTACACGTAGATCCCGGCGAGTACGAGCACGAGCATTCCCAGCCGCAGAGCGCAGCGTCCCAGAGCGCCGCTCGTTCTCGCGAGCAGCTTCCTCGCGGGCCTGCTGGCCAGAAGCTCCTGGGCCGGCAGCTCGAGCTTCCGCGCCTTGGCCAGGATGTCGGAGAGCCGGACCCTCGCAAGCTCCACCTCGTCGCTTCCCATGCTGCGCTGTGCTTTTCTCTTCTCTGTTTATACCGAGCGACGTGCAGTCCGTCCACTGATCGCTGTGTGTACTCGTACTCGGTCTACTTTTCGACGCAGCGACGAGCACTGGGCAGCTGTTGTCGTGCACAGAGGTGCATCTCGCAGCAGCAGCGCGCGGCCGCCGCGCTCCCGGGGAACAACGCCTGAGAACTGGGCCGCGGGTGTGCTTACCGCTGCAGCTGCTGCTGCTGCTGGCGGAAAAGGGTTTGGGACGCCTGCGCAGCGGCGCGACGCCGCGCTTTAGCGTGGGAGGAGAGAAGCTGCAGTGCCGGCGCGGCTTGTCTTTTTCGAGAGACTGTGTACAGTGTGCAGGAGAGGATGGAGGTGCGGGGGGTTTGCCCCGTGTGTGTATATATGCATGCCGAGCGCAGGCTTTTGTTTACGTTCGATGCGGAAGATGGCGCGAGAATTTTTCGCAACGTGGGGGAGTATAAGCGAGCTGAAATGTTTATACGCGCGGTGTCGGTGCAGAGATTCAGCTCGACTCGCGCTCGGGAGATGTTATTGAAACTGAAGGGAATAGCTATTGAAAGCGAGAGAGAACTCTTGACCGTTCTCCTTTCGAGTGCGCGAATGGCTGAACGCTGTCGATATTTCGCTCGAGTACTTACCTTTTTACGATCTATTGTCTGGTTGTAATCGAGCTTTAAATCCTACTTTACTCGCTCCTCAGCGATTAGCCAAATGATCAATCGAAATCCCGCCGCAAGTCACAACATTATACAGCCGATAGCCACTCGAGCAAGGTGGAGGAATACGCAAGTATCCTCGTGCTTAGCTCGCTGCACTCGAGCATCGGCGAAGACGACGACTAATCCGAGCAGTAGCAACTGCGCAAGGGTCCTTTCGCAAGCAGTAGCAGCAGCCCTTTGAGTCCCCTCGACAAGCCACTCGAGCGCGTCGAAAGAAGCCGCTACTCCCCGTGGTGTCTCGCCTCGTGCAAGACAGGCGGACTGCAGACTGACTAACCGTGGCTGCGGCTTCATTCGGCTATACTGCAGGAGGAGGAGTAGCCTGTCGACCGGCTCGTGTTGATCAAGGGACGAAATTCAAGAGCCTCGACTAATTATATGTAGACCGGATCGGGCGCTCGCATATTACGCCCCTTCTTCTTTCGAGGGGATCAACCAGCTGATCTCGTCGAAAGCTCGTTGATTAAGCTGAATCGAGTATAAGATATCGCGACTTTGCATCTTATCTCTCCCGAGGATGCGCATCAGGTTTGATTAAATCGTAATTCATTAAGGGGACACGATGTACACGCTTACTGCATTATACCTATGCGCGATACGCTTCGGCCGACTTGATCTCGCTTTAATTACGGAATATCCTGATAAAGGAGCTTTTAATCACGTGTACATCAACGCGTGCTTTATTTGCTCTCTCCGTATAAACGGCTAATATTTACGACCCACATCACAGCCCGGCTGTGAAATTATCGAGAGAAATAAGAGTGGAAGCATAAGTTGGCGAGAGAAAAACGTCGCTCGCCGAAATCCTCGCTCTTGGATATTGCATCGGGCGCGACAACGAGGCGAGAGGCGATTAAAGCCCTGTTTTTCCGCGCGACGACTGCAGTATTTCTTCCCCCTAGTCGTCGCCGGAGCTCTGAATCGCAGCGAGAATAAGAGGCGAGCGAGACTCTCGGATTTAATTTGAAACTTTTCAAGCGCGCGCGCGCGCGCGCGACGACCGATTCAAGTTTTAACTTGCCGGTAACGCGGAGACGACGACGACGACGACAAAGTACATACTTCCTTCTCATTACGCGAGCGCCGAACGAATCCTCGTTTGCCGGACACGCCGCGGCGAACTTGCCCATTAAGCTTAATCCGCCGGGTAAACGATGAGTTAAAACGCTTTTGTATCGCGCGTACCGCGACTCGTATTGTTCTTCCGATCCGTTCTAATAAATTAAATCCTCTTTATAATTTCAAGAGGGGAGAAGTAAAGCTCATCCTTCGCAGCTATTTCTCGCTCGGGGTGTGAGAACCTTGTCGTCGCCGGAGCGCGCGAGAGTCATTATCGGAATTTTTGCACTCGGCAAAGAGCGCCCGGCGATGCTGCAACAAGCCAAAGCTGAGGCAGCTAATGCGATTGACGCTGAAAGCTCGGCGCCGCCGCTGCCTCGCCGGCGTGCAGGCAACACAATCCGATTAAGCTGCCCTCGTACGCTCCTCTCCCTTCGCTAGCTATGATGTTCTCCGGCGCGTCTTCCTCCTCTTGCGTATAAACTCCGCCGCTACATATAGACCGACTCGATGAGGCCAACCGATGCTCGAAGGGCCAATCAATCGCGACCACCTGCTAACTGCCGAAACACGAGGCTTGAGGTTGTGGGAGCTTAATCTCGTGTCTTTATGCTCGACGGTCCGAAGAAATGCGGGAAATCGGAGCTCTTCGACCCGACACTTGTCGAAATTGCCGTGCGGTGAACTGTCATTGCGTGACGCAACCGAAGAGTTCTGCCCAACTATTTTATATACCGTTTAGCTCTCGCCGCTGCAGTAGTAACACACACGCGAGCCGGCGGCTTAAATAAAGTCGTAAAAAAGTCTGCAGCTATTGGAAAATCGCCGATATGAAACATTTTATGCTTTTTGTTGCGCGATCTCTCTCTCTCTCTCTCTCTCTCTCTCTCGCGCGCGCGATATGTGGGCGGGGAATCAAGCGCACGGATTATGTTCCAGCGCGATTTTTTTACGACGTCGAGCATTTATGACCGCCACGGCTGCTTGCCGTTTTTACGATGATTTTTTGAATTTCGTCGGTATTACATGCGCGCCCGTTTAATGTCCCCTTCTCGGTCTTGCATATCGATGAGAGCTACGAGAGAGGGCCGCAGGGCTATCGTATACATTTTCAGAATATCGAACGGAGCTTTTACACGGTTCTATCTCTGATCATGCTACGACGAAACAAATTGCATTAAAAGAGAAAAAAATTGCCGCAAGCTTCTTGAAAAGCTCCCGCGATGCTCATTCATTCTCGCGGTGCGACAAGGTTGCCGTGCGGCTTGGCGCCCGATATATCGCCCTGTACAGAGAGAGGAAGCTTGCGCGATATCGATTTGCCCGTTGCCTATGGCCTCCGATAATGAAATGCCGCTACTGCGCGGGCGGCGGTGAGAAAGAAGGGGACGGCGGTAACTGATGCTATACTGCCACTGCACCGGAGTCTCAATTGCTCGACGTTTTATGCCGCCCCCGCTACGTGACCTACCGTAAGGCTATATGTACATTCGATTCATTGTGCGGCATGTTCGCCTTTTTTGCCGCTGCCTTTTCCCTCTCTTTCTCTCGTATAAATGGATGAGTTTGTAATAAACAGCTTTTTCCAATCGAAGATGATTACACGGTGTAGTCTGAGCTTAGCCGGTCGTTATGCGATTGTACAAATGATGTAAACTTTGGAAAACAAAACAAAGCAGTTTCGGATCGGCCTTTGCCTCTTTACTTCTTTGGCCATCTCCGGCCAGCGAATATAGGTGGCGCGTGGCTGCTTTTCTATTTCCCTCATCGCTATATCTGCTAGTCCAAAACTGTCTTCTGCTGGACCTGCTGGTATAATTAAGCCATTCGTGCTATAGGTATGACCGTTTGAAACTGATGTTTCTAATGTGTTATAACGCTGGCGAACCGCGAGACGTACCAAAATTAACAAGAGCCAGCAAAGTGGAAACGATATTTATAAATGCGGATGTAACTTATATTTAGTTTATGAACAATGAGAGGGACACACATGTACATATAAAAATAAAACAAGAACAAGTCGCTATTGGAAACTGCGAGATCGTTCGATCTTTCGATAAATTTTATTAGTGAAAAAGCATTGTTTTAAACAACTGATTTTACATACAATTCGCATTAACAAATACACGCGTTGGCCTCAGAGTTTATCCAGACGATACATATATGAATATATACACATATGTATCGTGATTCCAAGAGGTTCAGATCGTATATTATTTTTCAGCAAAAAATGGACTCGAGTATGACTGGTATAGCTATTATCTCTGCTCAAGTATGTGGTGGCGCATATATCGTTTTTTTTTCTCAGAAAGCGGACCTGATGTTTGTTGTTTATCTTCATCCATCGTTTCGTTTGTTCTTATATTGTGCTTACGTGCCATATTAATGTGCATAATAATAAAATAGTCCAAGACACTGATGTCATTTCCCTTTTGCTTGTTTGTTCTCGTTATAACGGAGAAACGAAAAATTAAAATGTCAGAAAGCTGCGCGTGATCGACTGCTCTGCCGATACGACGGGATACTATACAGTTTCTATTATTTTCACTTTTCTCCTTTCTTCGCTCGTTCTCGTTTAGGCGCGATAAAAGTATACAAGAATCTCGGTATAATAATATGACTATTTTAAATCGTGTGATGGGTGTTTGCGAAGTGTGTATGTGTTAATGTATGTGTGTGTGTATGTGTGTGTGTGTGGGTGATCTCTTACTCGATTAATACACGATGATGTCGATGCAAGCGCCCGGGGGCTGTTATATAATAATGATACTGTATAATACGAAACAATTTTTTGCTAAATTACTCGCGTAGTGATCATGTGATAATAATTGACTAAATTTTACACATTGTTTCATCTTGCTTCTAATCTCGCCGGCATCTTCTCATTCCTCGGCTCGTTTTGATGCAGCATTTATAATGCGCGCGCACGAATGTCCATCGTGCTCGACAATATACATAGGCGTGTCTTCCGTGTGTATAATCCCTATTATATATATTTATGCATGTAGTTCATATCCTTATCATTATGTACTTCATTCAAATACGACTTTTAATTTTTATTAATCATTATTACATAACATCATTTATATATATACAAAAAACGCTTTTCCTTATACTCCACTGTGACAAAATTTGAAATTTCACTACCTACATAATTTTATTTTGTTTTATTTTATTTCTTTTTTTCCTCATGTTTTCGCACCTACAAAATATTTCGTTCAGTCCGAACGTGTGACACAGCAAAACTCCCTCGCGTCCTTTCGCTCTTAATATTCTCTCTCTCTCTCTCTCTCTCTCTCTCTCTCTCTCTCTCTCTCTCTCTCTCTCGCGTACTCTTCCACTCAGTCTCGCTACATGTTTTAGAACGCCGTTGCAATCTCGTGCGCCTGTGTATGTGGGTGTGTGTGAACAAATGCCTCGCGCGTACATGTTACTTGATTTTTTTTCTTGTTTCTTTTATTTGTTCGTGTATTTTTGTTATATACCTCGATGATAAAATTTTCTAACGATAAATTCGTGGAAACGAAATTCCTATATGATTGCGCAATATACAAACCCGTAAGTGCCAATCGGTATTTATTCCTTGCTGTCGGTTATATAACAATTTTACTTGGGTATCATCGCTCGAAGAGTGACAAAAGTTCTCTTATATACGTTATATCGCTATATCGTTAATCGTATGCAAGTATGAGAAAGGAGCACAGTATTATTATTATAATATGCGAGACTCGCGTAAAAACGTTGCTCTTCCAGATAGCTGGATTGATGTCCGATAATTTTGTTTAATCTCTTTCGTTCCGTGTTCTATTCTTTTCGTGATAATAGAGTCTTTGATAAAATTCACTAAAAGCTATAGGAGTTTTTCTCTTTTCGCTCGAGGCCGGCAGCCGACTGAAACGCGTCTCGTGCACTCTTTTGCGTGTGTTAATATCACTAATATGAAACAGCCTAAATACCTATAAAATAATGCAATTCGAGCCGAGACGCGAGTTTCAGGATAAAACGCCGCAGCCTTCTTCGTGTTTATAATAATAATGATAATATAACTATTACAATCGTTCGTTAATCGCAGAGCTCATCGGGCCAGCTTTACAATCGAATTTTTCTTCTTTTAGAATGTTTATATAATATTTTACTAAGATTCTTCTCGTCGTCATCGTCCGGTCTTATCGCTGCGGTCTAAGTACTTATAACGATCAGCTATATACTGTAATCGGTTTATTCTTTCTTTTTATTTTTTTACTTATTTTTTCTCGTCTACACGAACGTATACGCCGTCAAAAGTTTGACAGAAAAACACACACTGCGCACGCACAAGCTTGTGGATAATTAACTCTTTTTTTACGCTCTTGCCTGTGCGCGTCGTCGTGTCTCCGCATCAGACTTCTTACTGGTTACAATACTATTCGAAAATCAAAGGTGTGTGTACTATCTGCGTGCTTGTCACGTGTTTACTTTTTGTATATAACATAATCACAAATCTTAGTATAGCGTTTCTACGAGTGTATGCGGTATTCAATGTGTATATCGTGAGAGTATGAGGACCTCGAGAGCGAGCTCGAGAAAAGTTGTATAGATGACATCAAGGTGCTGTCGACTCGATTTTTCTCCTGCTGCATGCTTTTGTACGAAAAAGTGATAGTAATTGTTGTCGGTGGTTATGCATGCGTTATATAATTAACTTTTTTTTATCAGTGTCTTAATATAATTGTTTTCTTGTTATCGTCACTCGATACGCTGATTTTTTATTCGCTCGTCTGTTTCCTCGCTGTTAATGCATTTTTTATACACTTAGAAAATAATTATTGCAAATGATCTCGTACTCTTTATGTATCATATACTCCGGCGCCTAGTCGTACTATCGTACACAGCTACACTGACTTCCGCAGCTTTCCATACACAAGCGCGGCAAAACATTGTGCGACAGTACACACTTGACACTGAAATACACTTGAGGCGTTTTATATCAAACCTTGGTTTATTCATTGTCTAAAAAAATGAAAAATCTAGTTAACCATACTGTATTCAGCATCTTTGAGTGTATAACCACCTATAAACACGGCCGTAAGGGTCATGCGTAAACAAATTTTTATTTACATGCAGAGATTTGATATATATTTATATTTTTCTTTTTACGCCTTACATCACAAGTCTATGAATAGTTCATCGTGAACCTTTCGCTGCTTCCTCTCGCTCTCTTTCTCTCTTACAAATTTTCTTCACGATAATTATGAGAATGGACTTTATCAGCTACTTTATTGAATCCTCGATGACGTTGTATTCGATTCAGCCACAATAACTATTTGTTTTTTTGTTTTTTACATCATACACGTTCTTTCGCGCTTGGCGATGCCCCGCAATCATCCCGCGAACTCAGTTTCAATATAAAATTCCTCGATTCGAAGGGCGAAACATCATCTCGCTCTCGTTATCTTGATAATAGTAATAATAATAATGATAATAATAATAATAAATGTTAGTGATGACACAGAGTGTGTGTACGTGTTGAAAATACCGTTTGAACTGAAGCAGCACGAATAAAACTCACTCATCGCCGCGCGCTCTCTCCGCGAAAAATTCTCCTCTACATATTTGTTACTTTATATTTTATATGTATAATATTGTATAACCGCGCGCGCCTGCCACGCGCTGGCCTATTATTTACAGAATACAGTATATATAAGATAATAATACTCGTCGTCGTTTAATGTGAGATAGACGCTTCATCGCTAATGCGCGCAAGAGTAAAGGGAAAGATAAAAACCGGCACGAACACATTTCAGTGAACAGGATCTCGCTCGCGCGATGGGCCTCTCCTATTCTCGGAATTACACAGAAGTTCACTTTTGCGGTTACATCTCGTAATCATCTAGTAGAATATAAATAAATAGAATAGTATCGGATTGATATTCGTGTAATTGAAGTCAAAGGACTGCGGAAATAAAAGCACGTAGAAAAAACCAACAGTCTATAGACGTCGTCACCGTCGTCTTCAGCGAGGAGGGCTGGGACGGGGGCTGCAGAGGGGCAGAGATAGAGAGTTCCATGTAGTCTCTGTTTTTGTGTGATGGAACGGGGGGAGTTGCTGCGATGTACGTTTCATATCATATGGGTACAGAAGTCCGTCGCGCGTCAACTTACTGCCTAAATCTTCCAAGACGATTCGGCTGGACTGCGCCGCAAAATTGCGCGGACTTCCGCTTTTCTGCACAGTGGGTGTCTGTGAGAGAGTGTGTGTGTGTGTGTGTGTGTGTTGGTGTGTGTTTCGCTCAACCTTCTCGCGTGTCTGCCTCAAGCGACGTCCTGAGCAGGCGTCACTGGTGCTGCCTCTCAGTCATTGGCGTCTGGCGCGTCGTAGTGGGAGAACTTGAGGAACACCTGCTCGAGCGTCGTCTGACTGAAGCTGTACTCTTCGATATCCAATTCCATCTTGGCTGCAATTCGTGCGAGGGTTTTCGTTCGTGATTCGATCGTTCGTATAAGGAAAAAATGTAAGGACAGTGATAGTCACCTTTCTCAAGCTGAGTGAAGCATTCGGCCAGCGAATGCACCGAGTGCTGGGGCACAGCGAAGACGAGCCTGTCTGCGAAGCTCTCCTCGAGAGTGGCGTCGGCGAACATGCCCGTGACGAATTCCTTGAGACAGCTGACTCGGTTGCCCGAGGGAGTCGTCGGGGTGCAGTCACCTCCCAGCAGCTTCATCTCCAGCGTGTAGCCCGCGCCGTACAGATTTTTCAGGTGCTGCGTGGAGCCGATGCAGCGCAGCTCGCCTTTCACCATTATGCCGACGCGCGAGCACAGGGCGTCCGCCTCCTCCATCGAATGCGTCGTGAGGATCGCGCCTCTGCCGCCCTGTTATTGGCAAGTCGATGGTGTTAACTATACCCTGTTACACCGTGGCTGCGACCAAATGAATTGTAAAGACTTGTGCGATCTTACCTGAAAACTGGCGAGGATGGTATCCCAGAGGAATCGCTTGGAACGTGGGTCCATTCCCGTGCTGGGCTCGTCCATGAGCACGACCTTGGGTCCTCCGATCATGGCCATGGCAAAGCTGAGCTTCCGTCTCGTTCCTCCCGAGCACTCCTGCGTCTGCTTGTCGGCGTGTTCGTGGATTTGCAGACCTGACAGGTACAGATCGACGATTCTGCAGAGGCAATAACACAGGCATGTGAGAGAAAGTCAACGGATACTCCAATGAGTTAAGGCGTCGCGAAATCCTACCTGCTGATGTCGCCCCAGGGAACGCCGCGAATGGCCGCGTAGCATTCGAGGTGCTCCCTCACGGTGATGTTCTTCCACTGTGCGTCGTGTTGGGGACAGTATCCCATCTGCCTGAACGCCTCGGACATGTGGGAGTTGATGTTGTGACCACCGATCTGGACTCGGCCGCGACTGGCTGCCTCCTCCGCGATGATGATCTTCATGGTGGTGGTCTTGCCGGCGCCGTTGTGACCCAGGAGTCCAAGCACTTCGGCCGGTTCGACGGCCAACGAGAGATTTCGCACGGCTATCTTCTTGGAGGGCGGAGGCTGCTCCTCCTCGCGCTTCGAGCAGCAACTGCACGACGTGGCTTCTTGCTGCCGGTACTCTTTGCGGAGGTTCTGGACGAGCACCACTGGGGGCTCCTGCACCGACGTCGAGCTCATCAGGTTGAAGACCTTCTGTCTCTCGTTCTTCACGTCTTCGTCCTCGTGGTCGCCAACGTCGTTGTTCTCCATAATTTCCTCGCCGATCGAGCCACCGTTGCGCTGAGGAAGAATCGTGGACCGTTACTCCTCGTCTTAGGGTATGGCAAGTCATCGAACCGAAGAATATCACTTACCACGTAGTACTTGAAGAAGTCCTTGACGTTCCCTCCGCTCTTCTTGGTGTCGAGCAGCAGAAGCACGAAGAACCAAAGCGGGCAGTGCAGCATCACTCCGAGCGCCATGACGATGATCTCGCTCGTGAGGTAATCCGATATGCTCAGGTGGCGACAGGTCGCGTTCATGGTACACATGAGATAGACTCGGTCGATGTAGTACAGCGCGGCGTACGGCACGTACATCGTGTTGCACAGCGAGAATACCACGTGCAAGGCGAACGCGGCGATACCACCGACACCCAGCATGTCCAGGATCATGACCAGCAGAAACGGTATCAGTCCGAAGAACGTGGCGATATTGGGCAGGAAACTCTGGGCCGAGTCCATCTTGTCGAACATGTAGGCGAGACAGGTCGAGAAGAATATGGACGAGGGGCAGTAGAGGATGATGAGGCCGCCCAGGGTCAGCAGAGCTGGCACCTGCTGCAACGATGGCACTTGGAACATGAAGATGATGCCGAGGATGCAGAGGCAGATGAACATCATCAGACCGAGCAGCACCACGAAGTAGGTGAAGAAGTACATCGTGAACGAGAGGCCGTTCACCCTCAGCTGGTTCTTGGCTTTGATCTGGAAGAGTAGAGAAGTGTGTTTGTGTGTGTGTGTGTGTGTATGTTAGAAAACCGAGGCCGTTTGGCTCGAGCGAGCAAAGCTTTGCTATATGCTATACTTACTTCGCGATCGTAAACCATGTCGACGGCCAGAGTTATGGGCACTAAGACGAGGTCCATGCCGATAAACAGCGCTGAACTGGCTATACCGATGTTGAACTCTTGAGGCTGGGATGTCTGCCTGAACGGCTGACTCTTCACTTGTATCGGGTTTATCGGCTTCGTCACTTCTGTACTGTGTAGCCTTAAATATAAATTTCAGTAATTACACCCAAAGCTTTATATTATTCGCAAACGAATCAATGTACAGATCAATCAAGAGCAGTAGAGAGACATCGTTATTACACATCGGCATTAAAAATTCATGAATTCTCACTTGTAGAGCGCGTTGGTAAAGACATTCAAAACGATCGGCAATGAATGTTGCATCGTGTCGTTGTACATAACCGTGAAGTTCACCCTTGAGTAGTTATAGTCGGTGACGTTCAAGATGGCCATGTGCGGCGCCCGATTGAGCAGCTCGACAAAGGTCCCGTCGTACTCCTCCGACCGGTTGATTATCTTACCGATGCTGTTGACCAGCGGCGAGATGTCGCGGTTCGTGCTGTTGATGTACATGATGTTCGTGTCGGGACCGTAGCTCTCTGAAAATATTGAGACGTTGTATTATGCCATTGACGTCACACCTCCTTTCACGGCGAACAATTAATGTAATTCAATGTGCATCGACTCGCTAATTGCCGACGCTGAACGACACGAGAATATAGAAAACGAAGCCTGTATAATACAATACCATTGTTCAGAATGAGGCTCTGCATCCCTATGTTGGGGGTCTTTATGCTGTTGAGATAGAGGCCGAGCACGACGAGGGCCAGGGGTGCGACGATCGTGAAGTACAACAGCTGGATGCTTCTGAAGAGCCGGAGCACTCGGAGTTTAAGCATAGCGTAGAACGTCTGTATGACATTGGGTCGTATCTTGATGGGGTCCAGTCCGAGGCCCAGTATCGCCGGGCTCTTGTCGTTGCTCGCTGTCCCGTCTGGTAGCTCGTTCGTACCGGCTGCGCGATTAAAAGGTATAGATTCAGTATGAGCACGTCGGACATTGCGGTGATGAGCTAGATATAGTTAATAAATTTAAAAAGCTGAGAAGTTGCTGTATACTGCGGTGGTGTGTACCAGAGACGAGTAAATGTTTGCTGTATATATATATATATATATATATATATATATATATATATATATATATATATATATATATATATATATATATATATATAGACAACATAAGTTTTGTAGCGTCGTGAGCGCACTGATTAGTAGGAGTTTGAAGAGCGACTAATATCTGGTACTGAATGAGACTAAGCACAAATACACTATATAGCCAAGCACTTTGCGAAATTGCGTGAGGCGGATGAAGATTAAATGAGTAAAAGCCGATCCTATAGGTATATAATGAACTTCTGACGAAGTTTGATCACAGTGATAAAATGCTCGACGATGTATACATTCTCTTGCAGCAAACATGTTTGTTCCGCGCAATGCTCGAATGTGTGCGACGTACACACATACACTAAGTGACGTTTACGTAAGTATGATCGACGTAAACTGATGAGGCTTGCAGCTTTTGAGAAAAAGTTTGAACACCTACTCTACTACGATTAGATATTATAGTGACTGACTGAGATAGAGAGAAAAAATGAGTAGTATACGTAAGTATTAAAAAATTGATTGTTTTCAAAGATATACCTTTTAAATCTTTCGGAGCGAAAATGCTACCAAACTCTAGCCTCATTCTTGATAAAGTTTTTTGTCCTTCTGAATCTAAAATTGGTGGCATTTTAACTCGACAAAAACGAAAAAATATACGCTTCGCTAAAGAAAAATAGCCCATTAAAAGAGAAAGAGGTCGCACCAGCTGGTCACCAGTAACCACAGCGCGATAAGATAATTTGAAGAGAGAGAATTCAGCGCACTCACACTCACCCTTCTGAGCGTCGTTCTGGACGATCGTGCCCTCGTTCTGGAGACTCTGATACGACGTGCTCTTGGACTGCAGCGACAGGGACCTGCTCAGCGCCCGGTTCCTCACCATCTTCTTCGACAAGTTGTCCATCGTGCACTCGGTCTCCTCGTCCTTCTCCAGGTGCAGGAAGACCTCCTCGAGCGTCGTCATGGACACGCCGTAGCTGCTGATGCCCAGTCGGAGGGCCTTGGTCTTGATCTCCTGCTCGATGGCGGAGAAGAGTGGCGCAAAGTTCTCCACCGAGTTGTGCGGCAGGATGAAGCTCAGCTCGCGACCGTGTCGGCGAGCTTTCTCGGCCTTGGTCACGTGCGAGGAGACCAGTCGCGTTATCGCGTTCTCCCGGACGTTGCCCTCCAGCACGAGCCTGTGTGTGAGGACGAGGATGGAATAGTTATACTTTGAGTTTGCATCGCGGTGTGCATTATATCGATCGAGATATGTAAAGGAGGCTTACGTGAGGTGGTATCCAATTCCAAACTTGTTCTTGAGAAACAAGGAGCTGCCGCAGCAGCGAAGCTTCCCCTTGCTAATCACAGCCTTCCTGTCGGCGAGTATGTCCGCCTCGTCCATGAAGTGCGTCGTCAGCAGTATGACTTTGCCGTGGCGCCGCGACTGCAGGAACGACCACATCTGTCGGCGAGAGTAGGGATCGACCCCAGCGGTCGGCTCGTCGAGGATGATGATCTTCGGATCGCCGATTATGGCTATGCCCACCGACAGCTTGCGCTTTTGGCCGCCGCTCAGGTACTTGGCGAACGTGTCCGCCTTCTCCAGCAGGTCTATGTCCTTCAGGGTCTTTTTGACCTGCGGATGCGAGAGCGTTATTGATCGCCTGCATCGAATGTTTAAATAATCATACAGTACACCCACCTCGTGCTCTATAGTGCCCCGGGGGATGCCGCGGACGGCGGCGAAGAACTCAAGGTGCTCCCTCGGCGTGAGCAGATCGAAGAGGATGTCGTGCTGCGGGCAGACGCCGGTCATGCTGCGTATCATGTGCATGTCGTTGGAGTCCCTGACGTCGTAGCCGAATATCAGGGCTGTGCCCGCGGTGGGTGAGGTCAGTCCCGTGAGAATATTGAAGAGGGTCGTCTTGCCGGCCCCGTTGTGACCGAGTATCGCGGTTATCTGGCCCTCGTAAATAGTGAGGTTGATGCCGTTGACGGCCTTGACCTCGGGTCTCCGGCACTTGCTGTAGGACTTGTAAAGATCGACGATGCGTATCGCCTCGCGACCCTTCATCTCCCGGACGACGGGCTCGACGTCGCGGTTCGCCTCCTCGCCCGGGATGAAGCTGTTGGACTCGCCGTTCACCGCCGGCGCCTGCTGGCAATCATCGGCAGCGATTCGTATCGTGGGCTTTTTAACAACAACGACTCGTGCATGCGACTCGACCGACGCGCCGCCATCGAGGGACGCGCCGGTTGTGGTGATTGTGCTATTTACGCGCTCGGCTGAACTTACTCTCGGCGCCTTGTTCTTCTTGCACCAGAAGCCTGGCGTGAAGCAAAACCAGGCTGGTCGCTTTGTTCCGTATTCGCCTGTAATCAAAAACAGAGTCACCAGTTCAGTTTCAGATGGCATTCATTGTTTCACTTTATATTCGTATTACGTGTTACACTCACTCGGAACGACGGAATCGAGATAGTAGGCTAAAAGTCCGTAGAGAAATATGTCCAGGGTCATCATCACGAGACTTCCGCCGAAGGGGATTCCAGGACCGGACCAGAGATTGTCGAAGTTCACACCCTCGCCTTGCAGGTCCAACACGAGAGCCTGGAACAACCAGAGAATATTCGGTATAAGCACATTGCACACGTCAGAGTTTGACAACTGTTGATCTACCGCCTACCTTGTCCATTGCCAAGGCTACTCCCGTGGGGCTCAACAGTGACACGAGCCAAAACGATATCGAGCTCGAGTCGTCAACGAACACCTGGATGAAGTACATTAGGCTCAGAATCGTCACCGCGAAGTTACCCAGGACACCAGCGGTCTGCAACAATCGGACCAATAGATCAGCAACAAATTCACATATTACACTCCACTGTATATCAGTGGTAAAAACTCACGCGTGATTTATCGAAGAACGGCGTTATCATGAAGGCGAACATAATGACGGAGAAGCTGTAGAGCACGACTAGCAAAAATATCGGCAGGAAATGCGTGTGCTGGAACATCTGTAAAGTAAAGAGGAGAACGACCGCGACGGCCGACAGTAGTAGGACGAAGGCTGCGTAAATGATGAACCACGATAACCTGCGAGCAAAAGAGAGCGAAAGGGTGTCATCGATTATCATTTCGGAAATCGGAGCGGCAGAAGCGCGTCGAGAGGAATATATATTCATATTATTCTCGTACCAAAATACGGAATCCTTTAGACCCATTATCTTCATGCCCTCCTTGATTTTGTTCTCCTTCTCGCCGACGATCAAAATTAACAGATATGTTATGAACTGAGAGAGGGCTAGCACCATGTATAGAGGAATCACAACTCTGAAGGCGAGCATCCAATCAGCCGTGTACGCTTCCTTTGGAAACATCTCCAGCTTGATGTCCGGCACCGTGATATCGTTATTCTCGGTATCCAACTGAAATCATCAATCGCATCAGCACAACGAACGTCTCTCCAAAGATCAATCGTACCTAGTCATCGACTCACCCTGATTTTCGTAATATCCAACAGCAGCTGCAAGGCCATGAAGCCGGATAAAAAATAATTATTGACGGGACACGAGCCACCGGTTTCTATGGACAGGACACCACCCATCCAGTGACTGGTGTCCTTCCGACAGGTCACCGAAGATGAGAGCATTTCGGTCGGTGACGGCGGCGTCGTGTACGAGGGATTCGTCCGTATCTCATATCTGTGACAACAAAGACAATTTTCGAGTACATGAAATTGCGGGATACGAAGTACGTTGTAGGCGCGGGACAAAGGATCAGTGGCCAGAGTCGTGTTAGGGCAGATACACACGGCTTCATTAACAACTTCACAATGAAGCTTAATGAACTTTTGATCGCTATACGAGCACGTGCGCTAAAGGCATTGTCTCTTTCTCGGGTATATGGTTGTATTGCAATACCAATGACTCACTCTAATCTGCTGGTCTTGGGCTGTGGATCCTCGAAAATGACGGCCAGTGGTATGCTGTATGGTTCCCTCCAGTAAGCAGCTTGCAGATCGTCCGTCGTGTCGAAGTAGATGAAGTTCAGTTGATGCTTGTTGGGGGAATCCCACATCGACAGCCACAATTGGTTCGTGAAATTTAGGAATTCCTGAAACAGGATTTGCTTTTTAAATCTTCTTCGCTCTATAGAAAAAAAATAATAAGAAACGAAAGAATCAGACTTACAACAGTCTCCGTGGTGTTCGGCACAACGGCTATGGTGTTGTTCTTGTAGCCGTTGAAGAACTCGAAGATATCGCCCTCCTGCCTCTGGGTAGTAATTGCGGGATAGTTCGGATTCGGTATCAGAACCTTCACCACAATTAATATTCCAAGGATGTAGAGGGGCAGGAATATTTCCTAGAATGTCATGCGTTTATTATTAAAATTGCTACCTTGGACTTTTACACGCTCCAGTTGAGCCGCACGCGTCTCGAGTTGTATCTGTGTCTGTGTGTGTGTGTGTGTGTGTGCGTGCGTGCGTGTGTGTGTGTGTGTGTACGTGGGATCGGGGGAAAATTGCAGCTCGCATTAAATATGCACGCGGCTCACGAAATCGAGTCCGAGTGTGTATCGGCGTAAACTGCAGCTGTGCGGTGGAAAAACTTTCGGATCGATATAACATCGGTATATCGGGATACACGCGTATCCCGCCGCAGAAAATAATAGTCACCGCTGTATCGCATTACCAAAGTATGCCAACTTTCAAAATCATAATATAGAGCCCGGCGTTTTATCGACCTTCCCGTCCGGAGCCGGAGCCTCTCCCACCAGCGCGCTCACATACATCACCCGCCGGCCGTTCGAAAAAAAGCCCTGAAAATCGTAATTCCCTCGCTCTCTCCTGAAAGTGCAAGCCCGTGTCGCTGGAAAAGCCAAGTAGTATACCATCGCTGTACACATTACCTACATAAACGCGCGCATAGAAAACGCGAGCATCGCCGGAGGTAGTCGCGGCGTAACCCCAACGGAGCAGCCCGTTACCATGGAGCCGCGAGTAAACTCGGCCTAGCCCAGCGTTTCGACCGACAAATCACTCGGCTTTCGATCGTCCTCGAACGAGAGTTTAAATTCGACGGTGCTAGTGTTTTCCAATCGACCATGTCCTTCTTCGTGGACATGGTCAGCGAGGACTCGTTCTACGAGAACCTCACTCTCGGAGTGTCAAGGCTGCTCGAGGCGAATCCCTGTGTCAAGAACGTCCAGCTGGAGAGGAGAGGCGCCTGCGATAGAGCTGCGCTGTCTACTTGGGAGCAAAAACACTGCTGTTTGCTGACGGAGGACTTGAGGAATTTTTACACGTCGACCGACGGATTCCTGCTCACCTGGAGCCTTGAGATATCGGGTGATGCGTCTTTGTGTATCTATGATTGTCGATGCGCGACGTGTGCGTCCGGCTGAGATAAAGGAACGGATTTCGCTTCGGACGGTACACGTGCAGGTGTTCGAGAGAGAGAGAGAGAGAGAGAGAGAGAGAGAGAGAGAGAGAGAAAAAGTTACTTTTTTAACAAACGCTGTTACATAAAATACGCAGCGGGACAAAGTCACGTTTCTAATTTACTCGGTATTCGAAACGCGTCCTCTCTCATATACATCCGTCTATAATATTCATGACATAACCGTTAAATTAGCGCCAACGCCTGACGCAATTTATTTCTGCTTTGGAATAATTGATATTTTGTACTTTCTGTATATAGCTCGAGGTAAAATTTCCATCCATGAATTTTCAATTTAGAAAAAAAGCTCGTGCAGATCTGATGAACGCCTTCAATCATTCATTCCGAGTGTGCAATATCGTTGGCTTATTGATTTCGCTCGCACGAGTCAGTACGTGCATAAAAATTACATAAATTCGTTCCCATTCGATATTTCTCTTTCTATCCCTCATCTTCGTAACAGAATCTCCGAAGTGATATTCGGTATCGCGGATAATTTGCAATTTCCGTACACTCGATAAATTCGAAACTCCTGCACAAGAGAATATTTTATAACGTTGATAGAAAAAAATGCAGTACTCGGCGTTATTACGCTTTCGTTATGGACTCTTTGCATAACAAAGAATCGATGAAGAATGTTCATTATATATCTTGTGCGGCTCAATTTGTATAACGTTCTCCTCGTGCGCGCGCAAGGAAAGTACAGAGGCATCAAGTTTACACGAGTTCTTATTCGCGCGCTGCTTATTTTCTGGCTAACAAGGCGCCTCGTTGAATGGCTCTCTCTCTCTCTCTCTCTCTCTCTCTCTCTCTCTCTCTCTCTCTCTCTCTCTCGTAAATCAATAAGCTACCGGTTCACGCACAAGCGATTCCTATCGTTCGTGTATCATGGAAGCATTATTTCATCGTCGTAAAGCGCGCAGTAAATCCGTTCGTTCGGCGGACTGTAGAGGGTAATCGAATGGCGCAACGTATCGTAAACAAGTCCTCCCGGTCGTTTAGGCGAGGAGTTCCCGATCGGCCGAATGGAGATAAAGGACCTCTCGAGCCTGAAGCGCCACATCGGCAGCGGCACCTCGGGCAAAGATCAACAGGCGGAGAACAGCGGCAGTAGCAGTAGCAGTGCAACCACCAGCACAGCCGACGAGGTCAAAGCCTTGACGTCGCTGGTGGAGCCCACCTTCGGAGGCTCGCGTTGCAAGCTCTTCGAGCTTGCCGAGTGCGCCGACTGCCGAGTCTTCCTGGCCCATCAACTCCAGCCGGACCAGGACGAGCCGTCGGTCTGGCTTCACAGCTCCACCACCCAGCGGTGGTACCAGCTGGCCGACAGTTTCTCCAAGTACTTCCGGATGATGCTCGTGCACCTGGGACTGCCGCTCTGGCAGATGTGCGCCGCCGGGCTGCAGCTACCTACGTGGCTCGAGCAGGTACCCTCTCTTATCGGCGCTACTAAACGCGCAAAACGAGCGGCGAATCGATGGGAATGAAAAATTGCCCGGCAGCCTTGCAGCTAACGCATCGATTACGCTCCCGCGGCGCAGAGACAATTCCGGCGTCCGGTGAGCGCGCGCTGAATAGACCGTTACGTGCTGCTTGTGTTGACCTTAACTGCGTGCAGCGCTCGGAGAGAAAGAGCCTCGAATCGAACCCATTCACGCGATAACCCACAAAAGCGCGTTCGTGCCCACTGACGCTCGTGACGCTCCACAGGTCTACCTGCTGGTGGGACCGCACCTGCTGCAGTCGACCCATCCCCCCATCCCGGCGGCGAGCGCGTCCGTGGAGACGAGCCTCTGGTCGGACGGCCCGACGAACCTCATCGATCCGGCGGTCTTCAGGGGCAAGGATCACGCCGGCGGCGGGGGCGCCAGGCAGAAACAGGGCAGCAACGCGGCCACCGCCGGAACGACGCCGGGCACGACAACGACGACGACGGGCAACGCCAGGAAGAAATCCTCTTCCCACTGACGGGGTCCTTGGCCTAATTGGCAAGCGCCGGCTTTGCGACAGCACAGGCACGCGCGAGCGCTAACGGCTTGCCAGCAGCGACTCCGGTACGTATTTTTCCGCTGCGCGAGGAGAGGAGAGGCTGATGCGGTACGCACTTCTAGCTCAGTTTCGGACGCCGATCGATTCGACCCAATAGCGCTGCGGCTCTGCTGCTCTGCTGGCTTATCGTCGCGCTCGCCGCGCTCTTCGATTCGCAATTTCGTGTACGACTCGATTGAGCTTTCGGGAGCTTGCACGCGCGTGTGTGTTGTGTGTATGTCTGTGTGATAGCAACGAGTTTATATATACGTACCGCTGTTGTCTTTCTCTTCTCTCGCTTTTTCAGAAGGAGATTCCTAACGAGCATAGCTCGTAGCTGAGATAAGTACACCCCGCAGGAACCCATTCTGTACTCGTCTGTTTCTGTCAGTATCTGCAATGAGAAAGGAATTCAAAAGTTGAGCAAGCTCTTTAAAAAAGTACTGGAACGCTCGGCTTCTCTAACTTTTTTTTTCAAAGCTAGGCTGCTTTTTCGACAGCGACCTCGAATGCGCGCTTGCCTTTGGAGAGCAAAATTTACATGTACGAGCAGGTTATCGGGTGAATCGAATGAACCTATTATTGTCATTTATTAAATCAGAGAAATATTATGTAAATATTATGATGTTAGTTGGACTGCAATGCCGATCAATGCAAACGCGCCAAATAGTACTTATGCGTTATACAAAATACTAAAAACTCCGCGATGATTACCAACACTGTAAATTCGTAGAATACAAAGCAAACGCGTTGTGCAACGAAAGCAAACAAAAGAAGTTGAAGCAGAGCTACGGATATATTCTAATTTTAAGAAGATTATTATAGTCTCTTGAGTACTGGAAGCAAAACATTTGGAATTTATGGAGTGACGAGATTGGCGCCACTCTCTTAATTAACCTCGTACGCGGAATAGAATGTATGTACGTATACGGAAGCATTAATACTGGCTGCTTCAGCGTATGTATGTTATTTCAAAGCATCGTATGAAAACACAGAGTTGTGTTATCTTGTAATGTACTTCTGTAATTTGCACAGAATTTTTTATAAAATTAAAAAAATTAATTCAAATTTCACCACTGTACGTGTACACTAGTACTTTACCAATTACCAAAGCGTACGAAAGCTCATACGTTTCGTACATTTGCCGGAATACCCTATGTTTATTATAGACATCATCGCATACTGATTGGATCTCCCTTTGAGTATTCATCGTAAATTACCGACCATATCGATATCACGAGTCCCACGCGTATTTCAGCACATGCTTTTATTTATAGATGGAAAAAAAGCCTCTGCACGCTATCGCGGAACGAATTTTTCGTTCCAAAAACCACATGGAAAAGTGTATTTAAAATTGATTTGCACAGATACTATAGAGAGTGTAATTGAATAGCATGTAAAGCAACGACACATAAAAATAAAACCGAGTAAACAGTCGGTTTATTCCTACGAGGTACGCGTGTCTCTCGTCACGCTTGAAATACGTCATTCCTTCCAAAAGCCATAAAGCTGTCGGCTGAATTAAAAGCTATTGCGAACAGCCGTATCTCGCAAAGGTACACGTAAGTCATTGCAATTTCAAGTTGCCATTCGGCTAACAAGTTCTCGAAGAACTCTATTCAATAAGGTACACACACACACAGTTTTGGGTCGTCTCTCCGCGAAACAGTTCCATAAATAGCATATTGATATAATTTATTAGCGTGTGTATAAACTTGAATTTCAGCGTAGTTTTTTTTCTGTTTGAAGTTCCGCCTAGCAAGGCTTACGCCGCCTGGCTGGTCTGAACTTTGCCGACATTAAAGCCTTGGAACGACGGCACGAGCATGCGACAATCGATAACACACACACATACATACATACACCACTCTTTGGTCATTTGGTAAGTGGGTGGGAAAGCCAAGAGGAAATGTGTGCTACAACCCTTTCGGCCGCGAAAATACGAAAATTCACACGCGATCCCTACTCTTATTTTATTCAGAGCAAGTCGTTGTACATCTAATTGAAAGAGTGTATAGTATAACAAAATTTATTGCTATCCTTGTATACAAAAGGCCGTGAGGTATATACGACTATCGGTTCGTAGAATCGTTTCAATCACTCGGCTTTGCTCAATTAAATAACTTCCGTACACACGGTTGTAATTAAATTACGACTGATTACGAGAAATCAATCGAGTTCGTCAGAATCATAATTGCCGCGCTCGTAAACGAGCGCAGCGTTCGTCAAAAAAGTTGGCAATCAATTTTCGGCAACCGTCGATTCGAAACGATCAACGATTATCCTTATACGCCTGCTCTATCGAATATCCTGGATACCGTTATATCTCTTCTACGCGCGTCACATTTTCTGGCCACGTGACTCTATTTGTTGGATAAATTATGAATGAAGGTAACCGCCGGCCGTCGCACGGGGAGGCGAGTCTTGTGTATCAAAGCGGCTTGATCAGATAAGCGATTAGTATAGTCCCTGTGTGTGTGTGTGTGTACTGTGTATGCGAGAATCCATAGACCCCGAAAAAAAACCTTTTGTGCGGATTATCCGCGTGTATTTTCCATTCACCGTAATGGTGATTGAGGCCAAGGTGTGTCCCAGACATGGCACCTTCCTCGTTTCGTGCGTTAGCGTTGGCTAAAGCTAAACATATAACGGAAAACGTTAGAGCACTCGATTATCCCGTAATATTTCCACATACTGAATTTAACGCATAGCCGGAGTGTCACTGGCTCGACGATTCCGACGAGGGGGAGAACATTAATTTAGAATTCAATGAAGTTACATCCGCTCGCGTTTCATGACAGATGTTGCGCGCGCGCGCGCGCGATTATACTCGACGCAGCCAGTCGCACTCGGTTAGTGTATAAGAGGAACATCGGAGCTTCTGTTTTTTATTCCCGACATTCGTGTACAATTAAACAAAGCTTGGCAAAGCGGATTATCCGTTTAACGCGACGAGATGCGAGCGTCTCCGAAAAGTCCGACTAATGCCAAAATTTCGTCGATCGACAAACCTGTGCTATCCGGCTACACGTTGCGCGGTGTATATAAATAAAGAAGCGCGAATCCAAGACCTCGATATTTCCTAATCGCGCGCTACAGCGAGCAGAGAATGAAAAAAAAGCGAGGGAAAAACAAAGAAAACAGCGGGAACGGCAGTAGCGAATAATCCCCTAACGGGCCAGATACGTCGTCGGTGACGCGTCCGGTCAGTGCACACGACGAGCTCGCGCGCGCGCCGGTGTATATATACGATAGCGGGTATGAGAGCTCGAGCATCAGAAGGACAGAACGGCGCGAGTATGCAGGTGGTAGTGGTGTGCGGCACACTCTGTAACGCCGCTCGAGTATCGACCGCCGCTACGTCGGTGCTGCGAGGGGGTGGGAGCAATGAGGGGCCCCCCTGTGCTGGCCGTGCCCCTACACACACACACACGCACACACACACACACACACACACACATTGGCTGTACTATATACATGCGGAAAGAGAGAGAGACACGCGCGTCACACGCGATTCCGGCGCGCGCACGGACCACGTGAGAGATATGCACGACGACGTATACGGTATACCATCTCTCACCCCTTGCACTTTTTCGTCATGCCTCGCTGCTCGAGCTTACACCATTTGCGTAATGCCCGCGAAGTAGCTCGCACTTTTATCACTGTCTACTTGGCTTTCTCCTCTCCATACGTAGATGGAGAGCGTCCATATCGTCACGTGACCGTCGGCCGGAATAGGTATTGCACTACTGGTCGAAAGGAAGCGAGTGAAAAAAAGGGACGTCGCGTGATTTCGGAGCTTTCGATTCTAGGCCGAAGGTCCCTCGGAATCCGGAGCGCCTAATCTCATTCACGGAATTGGAGATGATAAAGAAGAAAACTAATCTCCCTGTCAACAACGAACCGCGCAGCGGGCCACCCCCTGGGTGGACATTTTTCCCATTGGCCCGCATTCCGAAGTGTGGAAAAACAGCCAACGCGTCGTCCCTCGTCAAGATTACCGCCATTCACGAAACGCTCGACCACAACAAAAAGCTCCCTCCCACCCCTGCCTCGAAAAGCCGCTCCGCTGGTCAATGATATCGAGCCGAAAGCCGGAAGGGGATGAAAATTCGAGAAAAAGCCGCACGGAAGGATTATGCTTCAGCCAAGAAGGAGCATAGAGGAAGAGGAAGACAAAAGGTGAACGCTGCACCCGCGGCTTCAGCGCAGCTCGTCAGGGGGCTAAGAAGCGGAGCAAGCGGCAGAGGCGGCCGATCGATCCCCCCGTCCGCCCGCTCGTCGTCGGTTTCGCTCGCTCCCCCGAGCCAGCCGCGCTGCGCGAAGGACGCCATCGATCGTCCGTCGCGAGCGATTTCGCTACCCCCGACCATTACGGCCCCGAGTCTAGCAGAAGAAAAACGCGGACCGCGGACGAGTTAACGCGTCGTCTGCATTTTCCGCTGCGACGTGTGGGACAAGCGTACCACGGGGAGGCGGTGGAGAGGGGAACGGGTGCAGAGAATTCCGAGGGGACACGCCGCCGCCACCGCCGCTGGGGTGGCGGTGCAGCAGTGCAGGCGCGCGTGCATGTAAAATCGATGCGAGAGCGACCGGCGCTACTGCTGCTGCCGCCGCCGCCGCCGCCGCCGCCGCCGCCGTCGTCGTCGAGTCTCTCACCTTAGTCTCGCCCTCGGCATTTGGCCTGTCCAAGAAGATATCCATCAGCCGGCTGGCCTCATGAGTGGAGAGGACCGCGACGACTGCTCGTCCCCGCCGGCGAAAGCTCCCCGAGCCCGCTCCAGTTCGCTACCGCTGCTGCTGGTTGCACCTGCTGACGAGCTTGCGACGACACTGACACCGCACTCATCGCCGCCTCCCGCAGCAGCTTTCCCTCGCTCTCTCACTCGCTCGCGCGCGTGCGGTTATCGAGTCATCGCGGGAGGAGGATGCTCGTCATGGCGCTGCTCGCACACTCGCACTCTGGCGCTGCACCACACTCGTTGGCTTGCTTCGCGCGCCTACTCCGTGCGCTCCGGGAGTCGCAGTACACCTCGACGCACCCCAGAGAGAAAGAGGGAAAGAGAGACTCGGGAGTGAGTGAGAGAAAGAGAGGAGAGAGAGAGAGAGAAAGAGAGAGAGAGACAGAGAGAGAGACAGAGCGAGGCGTGCGCGCGCGCGCGGGCGGACGACCGGCTGCACGAGACCAGTTCCGCATACGTCGACCAGCGACGCCAGACTGCGGGGAACACTGGTGGCAAGGGCCGCGAGAGCTCGCGGCACACCCACTGCGACTGCGCGAACTCGCGCTGCTCCTCGTCGTCGTCGCCGTATGTGTGTATAAAGTCTCTCCGATCGGGCCACGAGCTCCGCTCTGTGTGTGTGCGTGTGTCCGTGTGTGCTTTGTACACTCCGCTATGTGCGCGCTGACGTACGACACGAGCTTCTGTGCGTTATCGCGCGGCGTAGACTGTATAGCTCAGCTGCTGCGGGAGACGACGCTGCAGATCGTTTTGCTCTGATGGCCGATGATGATGATGATGTCGGTGGACCGGATGGAGCGACTCGGGATGTGCACAGCGGAATGATTAGAGACAGCGGTGCACAGAGCTTTCGAGCTTTTTTCGGTACTTTTTTTTTGCGTGGTTCACACTGTCGGATAACGTTTCAAGAATCGCATTGTTCTTTTGGGATAATCGATAGCGTTGCGAGCAAGGTCATTAGTGCTAATCGCAAATCCGTAGTGTATATAAATACTCCCGATTTCCGCAGCTTTATTAAAAGCTCGTTAACCTTTTGCCGATGAATCGTAATAAGTAAATAAGACAAACACGGAGAGTTAACGAATCCAAATGCAATTTCGATCCATTAAGCAAGCCAAGTTATTCCGCGACCTATTCATAGACTCCTTTCCGCGTATAAACTGTCCCAGGAATTTTCCAACGGGGCTCATTACTATCAATATAATTCATCCGTGCACTACTGGCACGCCTAATAACAATCGAGGGAAGAAAAAATATCCTCGGCACGAAGCCCCTACTACAGCTTTCAAAAACAATCGGCCCCAGCGCGCGGCGTTTTATCGGTAAGCGATATTCGCGCGCGCGACGCATCGACATGTCCAAAAGCGACACACCGCCATTCGTATGCGAGAGAAAGAGAAAAGCCGCAGCACTCGATCGAAAACCCATATGCAATATATGGTAATGCCAGCAGGCTCGCGACTGCCAGTCCGTGAAATGTTCCCCCTAACTCGACTCGAGCAAAAAAAGGCATCGTCGGCTGCAGCAGTCTCGCGTCGCTCCGACGACGTCACGTTTAATGAAAAATTCACCGGCTCGAGTATGCTCGTGCGCGCGTGCGACGCTCGCGTACTTATATGCGCGCGCGTCCATATACGTGTGTCCCATGCCGCATCCTAGAAACTCGTCCTGCGTCGGAGAATAATGCCGCGACACGTCGCACATGCAGCGAGTATTTCATTTGCATAATGCTACGGCAGCCCCGTGTGCCGTCGTGATTTCGTCTTCGCATACACGGCGAGAGATATGATGTGGCGTTCGAGCTTTCTTATTATTATGTTATATGTGTTTTTGGAGCGAGGAGAATTCGGAGAATGTTTTGATTACGCCTGCACCGGGGCTGTCGTGCGAGATTCCAGCTGGTGATGATGGATGGGCCTAACGTTACTTTGTGTGTGTCAGTGGAATAAAAAAGAAGTTTAGCTTCGCGTAATGAAATTCGCTGCAGTCGATAGCGCGCAACTATGAGCACGAATGGAAAAATATTTGTCTCGCACTGGTTGGAGCGTTTCGCTGGCAGCGTTCCAGAAATCTCTCGTTCATTCATTATTCAAACTTGGTATAAAAGTATACGTATCCCCCCGAAATTAAGTAAGCAGTCGTCGTGCGCATCAAATCACATCAATAACGATTTTATTCCTCGATCGATCAAAGGCATCGGGCAAGTCATCGAGATCCGAGAGAAAGAGAGAGAGAGAGAGAGAGAGAGAGAGAGAAGCCCGACAATCTTTTCCCGGCGACAATTTCTGATCTTCGCCGTAATCCGCGCCGCACAACGAGATTACGAATCGGTACAAATATCGCCGCGAAACGGGAAATCCGCGAGCATTGTGCTCGGCGAGTACACCGCGCAAACCGACACTTGGCCGAGACCGATATCGCGCCGACTCGAGCGAGTGCCAGGTTGCGCGTGAAAATCTCAAAATACACCTTGGGGATCGCATGCGTGCATCGCCACATCGCCACGGTCAGGCTGCATAATACCTCGTCACCTGTGCCTTTCACTCTTTCCTACCACTCTATTCCCTCCGACGACGTTTCTTTCTCATTTTTCGTTGGTTCGACCTTTGTACACGTTGAGTTTACTTCGACCGACCGAACGTACGTTAGCTCCGTTCATTTGATGGGGAGAGCGAGAGCTTGATGGGGCTTAATCGTTAGATGGAGCGCGTTATTCTAAAAATACGATTCCGGCTCGATAATGACACAGGAAACACGTGGAATTTATTGTTCGAAAGGTAAATAAAGGCACTGATTTCGTGTCGTGTCGACGTATTCTTAAATTGACCTGAATAACGCTGGAAAAGCTCGTAGACGAAAATTATTGTACCGGATGGCTATTTTCAAATTTTCAGGCAGAGAGCAAACAGCTGATGCGTGAAATGGAGGCTCGTAAAAATTCCAATTACACTTGAAGCTGCTCAGCGCGTGCTCGCGAGAACTTGATGAAATTAATAACCCAGCATTTCGATTCCAGAATTTTTAAAGGGACTTTTTACGAGGGAAAAATCGATCCCTCACTTTTCCAGCTTGCAATTATATACACTGTCAAAGCTTTCCACCGAATTTCTACATCACAGCGAATGACACACTAAAGTGTCGAAAATGTACAAGCTAATGTACAGTGCACGAGTTTTATTTCAATATTTTGGTGTATTCTTAGTGCAATGTTACGTAGGTGTCGGTATATTATGTAGCACAGAAACCACCTTGCGCTCTCTCGGCGAGACTACTTTTTTCCTGCTCGTCACTCGTAATCCGTTCATTGCCCCAGTACTTAATAAAATTTATTAGGAAGTTGGCATTAATTTGATTATACGTTATTGAATTGACTGTTTCTTGCTCTACTTGTGGTCGTACAACACCGAAATGGCTTTATCCAAATCCCTTTCAGTCAGTCTTCACTGGCCGCAAAAAATACTTTCATAAATTGTCTTGAGCAGTACTTCTCAACGCAAAACCTTTTCTAAGACAGCCACAAATCTGATTTCAATTAACAAAAAATCTATAATCGTATATTTTCTTCCAGGCGCATCAACGCCCGACCTTCCGTTGTGCGATAATGTCAAGTCGTGAGTCTAGACGATTTATCAAATGCCAAGCCCTTTCGCGCACGAGATATCAGAGCTAGCCTGATAATATAAAAGTATACGGGCAATCCTTTCACCGTTCTTCTTCAATCTATTTCATGGACATGAAAAGAATGACATTGCACGCGGGGCACTTTTGCTGAGCGGCAACAATAATTGACAATTGAATAAAGTATATCTGATAAATGAGTATACTCGATTTTAGATTGATGATTAATAATTATAATTAATTATAAAAGTAATAACAAGTTTTCAATAATTAAAACTGTTTTTATATTTAAGGGTCTGATAAATTTAATATTTGAAATTTCTTAAATAAATAAAATATGAACCATTTAATAATTTTTGTAATTTTTATTTACAACACTTGAGAAACGTACATTTTCTGATTTTAGTATTTCGTAATCATACAATTTGGATTGTATTGTTCGAATGTTATCTAATCTCTTTCTTTATCAGTTGTTAGTACAGTATTTTCATGTGTAAGTATACGGCTATAATAGAAGCACAGAGTTACAATCTCTTACCCAAGTATGCTCCGATTTTTCTGTAGTGCATAGCCTTCGATAGCTCAGTTGGTAGAGCGGTGGACTGTAGTAGGTTTATACAATATAGAAATCCATAGGTCGCTGGTTCAAATCCGGCTCGAAGGAATACTTTTTTGTTCTTCACGCTACTTTTTTATGTTTCATATTAAGATTACCTCTTTCTTATTTGTTGAGTATGTTGTAATTGGTATAAATATTTTCAATATTAAAAAAATAAATTTGAACAAATATTTAAAAAATCTATTTAATTTTATTTAAGATATAATCATACTTTGATATATCGTGTATATTATTTTAAATTGATATTTATATAGAATGCAATTGTTCAAAATTTAATTTTAGCAATTTATATATTGCATTTTTTGTCAGGAAATAAGCGCGATTATAGCCACGGGACAAATAAAACGTAAAATAGTTGCTTTAGATTTTTTCTATTTTTTGATTCATCGGGACTATTCTTTTCCTGTGTTAGTCTCGAGTGTGCGTCATTATGGTAGCTTTGATGAAGAATCGATACAGCGTGACGTACCAGGTAGATTTAAAAAATAACGGCATATGAATGTAAGATGTTATAGAAAAACGTATGGAGAGATTTAAAATCGTACAAACACCAAGCCACGCAAATACATAAGCATTATTCGACTCAATATACGTTGTAAGACAAATTATTACCAAGTTTTTTATAGCTTGTGACGGATACCACCTTCGCAAGTTAAAAAAAGCTAGAGCATATTGGTTAAAACTATATCAATGGAAACATTCTTAAAATTTGAACCGTTAGAATATGTTGATTATTTAAATTTGTATACATACGTGTTTAGATAAAGCCTAAACTGTATTCGAGCCAAAAACTTTACGCACCGGTTTTCTGAAAACACAAACTAAATGTAACCTGTAAAAAACTCGAGCACATGCGTATAGTGTATACATCATCTGCATGACTCACCTCTTGTCTAAGTCAAACTGAACCTGATAATAACTCGTCTTCCATCTAGTCTGACGCATACATGTTGTATCTATAATTTTTTATTTAAATTTATTAATACATAAAAAGACATAGAAAGGAGGCTTATTGTGTAGTTTTGCCCTTTATAATAGCGAAGTGACAATGAAAATAAAGGCTATTTTGGTATTTGATATTGATTATTTTGCACTTGATTAAAATAATACTGCTACTTCATTGCTAACTCTTCATATCGCATAGATTCATAGCAGCCTAACAAGAAAATAAAAATGTTGCAATATCTAAGTGCGGTATTACATTTAGCCGCAACTTTTAATCTTTTCCTGGGCTCAGGGAGCAACAACAAAAAGAATGGTCGACCGTGACAGGACTCGAACCTGCAATCTTCGGATCCGAAGTCCGACGCCTTATCCATTAGGCCACACGGTCAGTTGAAAGATCTTAGTATGTAGAGATATAGGAATGTCAATGTAATTTAGTTTTGTGAAATTAATTAATCCCTTATTTATTTTCTAAAATCAAATGCAGTTTTGATGTATAAAAAATAAATAATGTGATTTTTATTTGCAATCGTGGACTCATAAAAGAATCAAACATCTTTAGAGCTGAGTAGATTTACAACTGATGCTATGGAAGTTCCAGATTCCTACCTTATCGACTGTTGACAAGTTAGCCTAGTTGGAAAGTGTTTGAAAATACTTAGTTTTCTTTATTATCAAGAGGAAAATAACACTGGATTAAAATAAAAATTAACAGTTAACAAAAATATATAGTTTTGTAGATAAATATTAATTTTAGTTTAAAAAATATTTAACCTTCAGTTAATTGAAAATATTATTTTCATCAATGGACAATAAGTTCATTTTTATTTTACTGGTATTCATCCTTTATCGTATGATATTTTTGCAATTATTATCATGTTAAATGTTGTTCGCAGTTAGTACAGCTTAATCATAGACAATTTTATATATTTGCTTTCTTTTAAATCTTTTAATAGATTGCTGTAGAATAGTTACCATGCAATTATTATTCTCAATTATATATGTTTTATATCAACAATTTGAGCCAATTGCAATAAATTGTGAAAAAATTGGTGTACGTTTTCTTGTATCACTAGAATTCAGCGAGTCCAGTTCCGCAAAACTTGTCAAGTACATGGGCAGAAGAGCTCTTTGTTTCGAAAGACACGCTAATAGCACTTTCTTTTGTTCAGGAGAGCGAACGACGCTCTAAAATTCTTGAGGAGCAAAAAATTCATCAAAAATTACAGTGTCTCCAAGTGGCTAAATAAATAACTGTTATCTCGGCATCACCTTAATGAAATTAAGTAAAACGTCGAATTAATTTCTTTCAGCATATTCCGTATTTCAATTTGATTTTACGAAATGTACGGATAAAAATATTTCTTCTTTCTCTGCTGTGCTTGTATACATTCAAAGACACGCAATTGCTATCTTTTTCTCGCTTGGACCGCATCCAAATATAAAATATTGGGATATACACCAGTAGAAGCATTTTAAATCACCGATAATTTAAAACTCTCAGTGTTCTCTATCTATTACATCGACATGCTCTCGCTCGTTAAAAAAGTATAAAATTTCAACGAAGCTCGCCATCCGGAAATTCGGAGCGCAATCCGCAAAAAAGTTGTCGAACGCGTAGCCCCAAGTCTGTAGCGCAAACATGACGTATGTCAAACGAAACACTCGCTGTAAACACACAAGTGCATCACAGGCTCATCGAATGAAAAAGCCGCAACCGAGTAAACATCCCTTTTTCGCTAAATTGACGGCGCACCAAAGCAAAGCGGCGCGCATGTACACGCATTCGACGGGCCGCGCAATAGCACCCGCATATCGCCCATTTCCATGCTAACGGAATATTTATCGGCGCGCAATTTCGAGCGGAATATTCGAGCCGCGTGTGCTGCAGGCAAATGTATACGGCTGTCGAAAGGGCTTGGCAGACGCTGGAGACCCAAGGAGCAGCTCGCCTACACCTCTCCGCATGGCAGCAGTTCTGGCGGCCACTCATCTCGTCTGTGCGTACGCTCGCACCCAGCCGACCTCCCAGCAGGGAGTATACACGCGCACTCACACAGCCGCACATGCTCGCAGCGAGTAAGAGCTCCGAACGCGCAGGAGAGAAAGAGCGAGACAGAAGCGCCGCCGCTCGTAGCCCTTCGACAACTCGGCTGGCACACAGTTCGCCGGTGGCGGCGTCAGTCGCGCGCGGAGCGTCGTCATGGCCGCCTGCTCGGCCGGTGCCCTCAGCGAGAACAATAATCCGGCCAGCAACAATTGCAACAAACTGCTGCAGATGAGCGGCAGCGCGAGCGCGAACCAGGCCCAGAAGCCCTGGCAGCAGCGTCTGCTGGGCAAGCACCTGGTGCGCTGCGGCCCGGCGGTCAAGGACAAGCTGCCGACGAGCGAGGTAACCCAGAGCTGCGAAGTCCTCGGGCTGTACTTCAGCTTCGTCGACCCGGGGGCGAGCTGCGACGACTTCACCCGGCACCTCGTCGACCTCTACAACAGCGTCAACGGAGGCAGCAGCAATGGGGCGAACGACGCCGCGGCCGCCGGCTGCAAGAAGAGGCTCGAGGTGATCCACGTGCTGCTCTGGAGCAACGTCCAGGACGTGATCGACCTCGACGAGAGCTTCAGGAATCACGTGGCCGAGCTACCCTGGCTCGCCGTGCCCAGCGACGACTACGAGAGAAAGGTGAGAGCCCCTGCTGATGTACATTCCGTATACAGTTGGTGTAAGCTGCCGTGCGGCTCCGGCTACAAAGCAATTTCGGAGATGAGTCGCCGCCGTCTGCGCTCTTTCATTTTCTTCCGCGCATTATCTTTGTGCGCGCGTTGTGTGCTCGCACGCGCGTGGGAGAGGACGTCGCGCGGTCGCACCGGCTGCTGCTGCTTTCGCTTTCGTCCACAGCTTCTCTCTTTCGCTTCTCCTCTTTATATACCTGCGGGACTCGAGAGAGAGAGAGAGAGAGAGAGAGAGAGAGAGAGCGGCATTCACTGCTTTTTAAAGGCGATTCTTCGTTCGATCTCGGTTGATCTGCGCTACGAGATATCGCCAATCGTCGAACGAAGCTATATACATACACTGCGTAGTGGAGTACACATAACTGAGGCGTATTCGGAGAATCAAAGTGCCGCCGCTTTGATTTGCCGGCACGCGATAAACGGAGTTTCGGAGTCGCTTCGCCGGAAAGGCAAAGGATAAACTTGTTCGCTGGCTTTTGTACGCATAAAGCCGAGAGTGAACGCGGTTAGTTTTTCGAGGCGAGCGAGAGCACAATGAAGGAGAGCGCGCGATTTTGCATATCAAAAGCCGCTGTGTATACCCTGCACGACGGAATAATGGGAAAAATCGAATTGATGAAATCGTTGCATGTTTTGCACGGCTCTTTCGCGTATAAAAAGCCGGGAGCGTATACACACAGCGGAAATGCGTCGTCATGGCGAAATTTTGTTTCCGAGGCATTATATTCAGCCGCGCTTTTCGAAACGCGCTCCAATAATAGCTCGGCTGTGTACACGAGAAAGGGTGCAAAGGCGATACACCTGCCTCGCAGTTCGAATTTCAATGCGGATAAGCTCGCCGTGAGTACCGGGGGTGAAGCAGACTCCCTCGAGAGCAGCTCTTCGCATTCGTTTCTAGGCGAATCAATCGCAATATGCCGACTCGAGTGTCTTCGTGAAATTAATCGGGAAATAATAATCCGAAGCGCTTAATCAACGGAGAGAGATCGAAATGTAGTTCAGCGAGTGCTGTGTGTGTGTGTGTACCGGCGAATCGCTGGCGCGCTCGACTTCTTTGTTCTCTCTCTCTATTATTACGTACGGAGGACGATTGCATCGCTCGCGGCGGCGGCGGCGCTGACGCCCTCGCTAAATTAACAGACACTTCGCTGTCGCCGATTATACCTATACACACAACACTGACGACTGACTGACTGACGTGTCTCGCGTAAACGTCACCCCCGCGCTCTCCAACTCTATATATACGCATAAGGCAATCATCCCGGGGCAATAAATCTCGTTTAAGGAGAAAAAAAAACTTTCTAAGCTCCGATGCGATTGCCTACCTTTTTCTCGCGCGCGAAACTTCGACGCGCGAGGCTTATCGTGTTATACGGCCGGCTCTCTTTTTCTCGTTGCCGAGGGACTAATCGAGCGCGGAATTTCCCCCGATACGCCCGCGCGCATACCCGTATACCGTGAATTATTCCTGTCGACGCGCACCAGTAGCCTGAGAGAATCTTGCTCTCTCTCTCTCTCTCTCTCTCTCTCTCTCTAGCGTTTTTCCACGCAAAATAAAAACACATCAGCTCTCTCGCCGCAAGACGCCCGCACGACGAGCCGTGTATACGCTCGCGCCTACCCTCCTCGATATCGCTCGCGTATGCATGTGTGCGACTCCGATTCTCCCCGAAAAAAAAGCCGGGAAGTGAACGGAAAAAGTAAAAGCCAACCGAGAGAGAGAGAGAGAGAGAGAGAGAGAGAGAGAGAGAAAGTCGTCGTGTGTGTGCGTGCGTCTTTTCTGTATTTCCCCCCGAGCCAGACATCAACGCCGCGGCACTGCTCGGGTGTATACACACACATACACGCATGAAACTCTCTCTCGCTCCGACAGGGACAATAAAAGCACTCCCCTCGCTGCGCGCGGATATACGTATCCGTACACGGGCACTATACACAGCGACGCGCATCTTTGCGCGTGTATACGCAGTATACTGGTGTGCGTTTTATACTGTCTGCGCCACGTGCTCCATATAATTTCTGCCCCCGCGCGCGCGCGCGCGCGAACGCGAACGCCCCTCTCTGCTGCCGTCGAATTTATGACTAGGCGCGCGCTCGCAGGGTTCTGGCCTTTCTCGCCCTCGAGAGAGTCGCTATACGTATACGTATAGTTGCCCCGCGCGGTATAGATAAGAAGAAAATTAAGGGAGAAGGTTCCAGGAGCAAGAGGCTGCTGCGCCGCAAGTTTACGGGAATTTCGAGAGCAGGAGAATTCGATTCAGCGCGAGCGCGAATTTGCATGATAAAAAAGAAGAAGGAGCTACGCCAGCAGTCACGTGCTGAAGGACGAGCGCGAGTTTGCATAATTTTTTTTTCGCTCGCCAGCGCGAGAGCGAGGCGACTGGATGTATTTGTCTAGGAAATCGACGAGGAAAATATTTTTTTCTCTCCCCATCTCGGATTTCGACGCTCCGTACGTCTTTCGCCGAGTTTACATTCAAGCGTAACGCACCGCTTGTAAACCCCGAAGAGACGCGGCTCGAGATAAGGAGTTTAGCCTTCTCTTTTCCGACCGACGGAGCTGGAGCGAGGGAGTAATTAGGGGCTGATCTTGAACTTAATTAAATTGGTTTTGGCTTGCGACGCTCGATTTTATCTTCTATAACTCCGTACATAGCTATAGCTGCGCGTATCTGCGAGAGTAATGTAAGACGGGGATTCATCCGCGAGGAGAGTCGTAAAAATTAATGAAGCCTGTGAACTCGAAGGGGCTTCGCGAAGAGGCAGCCAACTTCGGTACACTCTTATACATTCACTTCTGCAGGAGATGGAATTCTCATCGTATCGATAGAGTATGCATTTTTACTAAAATAATCGATAGAGTTAGACCGATTCAACAATAAGCGTCAGAAATAATCCGTCGAGCAGAGGAATCGGAGCAGGTCAAAAGCGCAGCAACTTGGATATAAAACGCTGCACTGCAGTGGTGACAGTGAGACAGAAGTTGTTAAACGCTCTTCATCTACTGTACATCCAGTTCAATATTTGCCCGGGTCTCTCTCTCTCTCTCTCTCTCTCTCTCTCTCTCTCTCTCTCTTGCCTATTTCCGTCTTTCATCGCACGCGCTCCGGATTAGGCCTATATGCCTGCGCTTCTCCATACACGCGCGCATACTAAAACGCAACTTCATTTCGCGAATCCTCGACTATTCAGCCGACCTTTTCCCGTCCGTCAAAGATCTGAAACCGACGACCCACATCTTGCTGCGCTCTGCCTGCACTCTCTCATATCCTACTCTTTTTCTCCGTGTGATAGAGGCTCTAGCCTGTATCTATATGTATAGACGTATACATCCCTCAAAAGGAGCCACGACGACTCTCCCCTTTGGCTGTTTTTTTCTCTCCGGAAAGTTTCTTGCCGGGGCGCGCCGCCGCGTCTATAGAAAATCAAACGCACAGGGATGTCGGTTTTTGACGTTTCAAGTGTGCTCGTTTAGTGGGCTTTGAATGCCTCAAACCGGCAAATTTGCTTCTTTTCTTCCCGAGATTCTCCTCTCATCAAGTGTCCTCTTGCCCGAATATATGCGCGCGCTCGCGCTCGAGACGACGACGACTACGACGACAAGTTTTTAGGCGCGCGGGCTTTTATCGTCTTCTTGGGGATGAGTCGCTCTGTCGCGATATAATTTCTGGCGTTATTGTGTCGTTTCTGCCTCGATGACTCTTGTACGCTTTCGAGGAGTGCTTTTCACGAGAATTTTTTTCTCTATATTTTCAGTTCATTGTGCAACGATACATTTGCGAAGCATCGAACGAGTACTCGACGAGCTCAATTGATCGACGAAACGAGTGGCTGTGCTAATTAGTATTAACATGTAAAGTACTCTAGTGACCGCAGCTGGTCAATCGAGGCTTGAAAATCATCGTTACATAGTTGCTAAGCAAACTAGAGTACCTCGTGTGCCGACAGACGAGAAGATACTTACGCGTAAGCGGTGACAATATTTATACAAGCCCTTTATCGAACGTAGCGAATCGATGTAGCGCTCGTCAAGTGCGCTACTTTCGCGCGTCAAAGGGAGCAAACGATACGCATCTCTCTGTGCTTTGCCTCCCGTTGCCGTACACCATACGTCAGCCTGGCCCTGCGTAATTAGCTGGCGAAACAATCGTGCACTGAAAGACCGAATGATTCGACGAACGAAATCAAATTCGAACGCAATCACTGTACCGCATTCGTGTCAGCATCGGAGCGAAAATCGATAGAATGGAATATAGCCGGACGATTAAAAAGAAAAAGCCAATCGACTCCCGCAATTGTATACAAGAGACTCTATAGAGAGCGGGGAAAAAGTCAAGCGCGATAAGCTGGCTGCAGAGGGGCATGATATTGGACCAGCGGCGCCGGTGAGCCGGAGGCGAATTATCACTCTGTACAGGCCTGCCGCGGCGATATAGCCGGCGGTTATTGCGTAATCTCCTGCGATCGTGAAAAAGCAGGCTCGACTGTATACACGGCTTTTTATTAATCGCGCGCGATCCGCTATTGTACCTACGCATGTACAAGTGGGTGTTTGCAGGGAGAGAGAGAGAGAGAGAGAGAGAGAGAGAGAGAGAGAGAGAGAGAGAGAGAGAGAGAGAGAGAGAGAGAGAGCGATAGAAAAGGAGAAATCCCTATACCACTGAAAATTGGTCGTATCCGTCTCGGATATTATGCGAAGCACCCCATGTCGGTGCACTGCGTACACGGAACTTTCCGCGTTGGTCGAAGCATAATATGCGAAAAAAATTCGAAAGTTGAAGCTCGTTAAACGTACTCTCCAGCTAGTCAAACACTCGCACCGATTATACAAGGCAAACTCGGATCCTCCTCCGACAAAACGAGTAAATCAAAGCCAAACATCCGTCCCTCGCTCGAAATAGTTCCGGCAACAGTCTCCTCGCGGAATCATCCTTGTATCCGCTGGCCCTTGCGCTCCGCTCAAGCGAGAAACGGACGGGCTGATCTCACCCTTCGGTACATACACGCGTGCAGTAGCAGCCAGGCAGGCAGGTTCTTCAGAGTCTAGTGCATAGCTACGGGGTGTTGCCGCGCACACAATCCCGGCAGCATCGCAGCCGAGGAAGGGAGAGAGAAGCGTATGTACATACACGGGAGCAGACGGAAACACATACACAGCCGGCGATTGCGGCGTGCGTGCGTTTTATCAATATTTTTTGCCTCCTGCTTTTTGGCTTATTCGCGGCCTGGCACGCTTTCCTCCGCTTTGAAAGCTGCTGCTGCTGCGCTCTTTGCGCCGGTTATCGCGCGGATGTACGTATACGTATATGTTGTATGAAAATTCTCGAGCGTTCGTTACATTTCGTTTAGCGGTGCAGTGTCAGCCCGTTGATTTTACACTATCGGGCACCGAAAGAGAGAGAGAGAGAGAGAGAGAGAGAGAGAGAGAGAGAGAAACGAGACGAGGAGGTCTTTTTAATTAGTTTTGCCGAGCGAGAGCGCAGCGGCAGTAGGCGCTCGGGAATCAAGTGAAAAGCCTATACGCGCTCTGGAAATTCAGCAGTTTTTAAGCCTCTCGCTCGGCGGACTCGCTAACTTTTTCAATGGGCAACGAGAGCCTGCGACTCCGATGTGACACGCCACGAATTAGTCGTTGATTAAATTTCAAAGATTTAACTTTGCATGGCTCGCGCCGCTGTCCCAGATTTCATTGTCAGGGACTAAGCGCCTGGGTGAACGCGTGCGAGGCTGATGTATGATTTTTTAATTTTAATCCAGAGCTTTTTCGAGAAGACTGAATATTCAGTGTCAGGTATACGAGGCTCGGTTCTTTTAATTTTAGTTATAGCTTACCATTTACAGTGCCTTTAAGCAGACATCCTGGCAATAGTCAAAAAAAGCCAATATAAGACTGATAAAATTAGACTGAGGCAGTTACAGCATGAGCCGCCCAAGGTAGTTTCGACATAGCTGGTACGCCGCTGCATAATATGCGCCGTGCGCGCAGATAGTGGCAGTGGGAAATACGAAAACATCCATGCGCCACCTATCGCCGCTAGCCGAAAAGTCCCAGTGCCAAGGCCAGTCCAAAACTGTTCCGTCATTTTCCCCCGCACATGTCTATATAACGCGTAGCTTTTGATTCTCAATGTAAAATCCAATTAAAAGAGGGCGCCACAACAATCGATCCCAATTACCGTCTCGCTGCGCCGGGCTCTCCCGCGGTGAATCATTAATATTTTAATTAGAGCCGTTTGATGACTCCCGGAACAGCGCCGGATTAATTGGTTTGATCTGCGGTAAAATCAGGCTCATAAAGCCTAGACAGAATTTCATTATAGCGAAAGCAGCCGCGCGGTAAAATTTCCGCCGACGTTCTCATTAGCGCCTACTTATACATAATTGACTCGATTGTCTCGCCCGCGGAGGGAAAGAAAGTAGCCAACATGCCCGCGGCGCAACTGCAGCAATAGCAGGTGAATTGACGAGCTAAAGCCTCGAGCTCGCTCGAGGGGTGTATAAGGTATATGTATGTATATATATATATATATATATATATATATATATATATATATATATATATATATATATATATAGAGAGAGAGAGAGAGAGAGAGAGCGAAAGGCAGCCAACGTCGGCGAAAAGGGTATACAAGGAGGAAGATGAAATCGCTCGAAAATCGAATCTCGCTCTACTCGGTAAGTAGCTAGATACGCCCGGTGGCAATTTCGTTCTCGGTCCCGCAGGCTATACCTGCAGCGCAACTCGACTATATATCGGAGAATTTGCCCTTTCGCACCCTCGCTACCGCTAGCTCGGCTTATTCGGCGGTTTGATTTAGAGGCGTGAATTAGAAATGAAACTATAGGCGCGCTCGTTATTGCTCGTTTTCTGCACATAGCGACGCGCAAACGTGTATAAAACAGTCGGAGAGAGATACGCTTCATTCTCGCGAATGAATGCGCGCAGACACGTCGTCATTCGGAGGTACAGCGTCTCTCTCGCGCGCTCGATTTGCGCGAGCAAGTCCCGAGCACATTAAAAACAAACGGGCCACGCACTTATCCGACTCAGAAATCTCTTTCACGCTTCTTTCACGTCATTTTCATTTTTCGCGACTACCCCATACACACGGCTCCTTCCTCGCCTCGCCTCGAAAATAATAAAACAAAAAAAAGAAACCCAGGCGCTCGCATCTCGAAGCTCTCGCGCCCGCTGTTATCTGGCTTTCCTCTCTCGCACCTCTCTCGCGCCTTCTCTCCCACTGCAGCAGCAGCTGTGAGTCTGGCCGGCTGCTGAATAACACTTTCAACAACAAAAAAAGGAGGCGGAGGGGAAATCCTCGAGTTGGCGCTCCCTCGCGAAACGTCGCCGCGCAGCAGCACGTAGTCGTCGTCGTCGAGAGAGAGAGAGAGAGAGAGAGAGAGAGAGAGAGAGAGAGAGAGAGAGAGAGTGAAAGACTCGAGAGTGTGAATGTGTGAGAGAGAGATAAAAGGAATCACAGCGGGGAAGGGGTTAGGCAAAGGGTTAAAAGACCCGTGCTGTCCGACTCTGTGTTTGCGCAACCCCTCTAGGTGTGCAGCGGAGCCGGGCTGAAATCGAGCTTTTTCTTTAATAATTAGCCCCGCGGCAGGCTGTGCGAGCGACGTGTGCAGTATTATATGCGAGGACTCGACGCGACGTTGTTTGCTCGGCCGCCGACGCTGATGCAGACTCTGACATTCGATACGACGGCCGTCGCGTGTATAACTCTAATCGACGGCGTATTTCCCCATCACATAATCCTCGCTCGAGTGCGCTCGAAGATTTATACGCGTCCTCTCATATCGATATCGCTCGTAAAAAATCGGAACGGCGACGTATCGGCCGTAAACGCTCCCATACAAATCGGAGACAAAGTACATCACTCAGAGCCTCTGAAGACGTCGACCCTCCCTCTCTCGCCTCTGAATGATTAAGGCCTCGCGCGCGATCGTCTGTCAAAAGAGCACCGCGCGCGTATCCCCCTTCCGTGAGATTCTGCATAAATTATACGCGAGCGCTGCAGCGCAGCCTTCGACATATAATTCGAGCTCGGCGGCGCGTGTAATGCGGGAGTAGACAGCATCGCACTCGATAAGAGCCCGAACGCGGGAAGATCGATGAGGAAAAAGGCTCTCGATATCGCGCGCCGAGCGAGCGAATGAGAGGGAGTCGTTTGTTCGGTATGGCTGATGATATAGATATATGGCGGGGAGGGCGGAAAGGCTTTGATGTGCTGGCACGCGCGCGCGCGCGCGCGCGAGAGAGAGAGAGAGAGAGAGAGAGAGGCGATGGGACGTTTTTGAGTGCCAGCGCGAGTGTTTTGACGTATAGCGCGAACGAGAGTCGAACGGCATTTACGGCGTCGAACTTGAAAACTCGCGAGTTTTTCGCATTGATAAATCGCCCCCCTGTGTAGCTTTAATGTATAGCTGCGCGCCTCCGTAGAATCGTGATAAAAAGGAGTGTGTGTAAACACGATATATTTATATATATATATATATATATATATATATATATATCTAGCGCCGATTCCGAAGCGCTGACTCATCCCGGCTTCAGTCTGATGCATACCGCATAAATTGTGTATGCGTAGACTCGCGGAGAGAAACATTATTGTGCGCCCTTTCAATTATTTTTTCACATTCGCCTGATTATCAACAAACAATAACGAGATCCTCCCAAGTATATAATAGACCGGCTCAATTTCCCGTCGGAAGACTAAAAAGTATCACAAAGCCAAACTCCATTCCCTTTGCCGGGGCAAATTGTACTCTATTCAATTTCCGCGCAGCGTCTGCCGTGTCTTCTAAAAAAAAAACATCGCAGGAGCTCACCTACATATACCATGTCTCTCGTTTACGTAGTCGAAATAACGAAACACGGCCCGAGAATATCTCCAAGAAACGAGCAGTGAGCTGAAAAGTAAAGTGGAAAAAAACTTTCCTCCGGGAGACTCTCGAAGAGCGCCCCTTATAAACAGCGTCGCGGTCGGTCTCGCTTTGAGAGCAAGCAGACACAGATTGAAACAGCTCTCGACGGCCGTCTTCGGCGGCCGCTTCTTGTATAATAATTCGCCGACTGGCTCTTTCACCGAAATCAAGCACACGGAGAGTAGCAGTAACCCAAAGAGATTCGGATAGTGCACGCCGGATTGAAAAGCACTAATCCAAGCTGAGGCATCTCGTGTACGTAAAGCTATAACGAGAGAGGGAGAGAGTTATTCCGAGATATTAAAATACGTATCCGAGCGAGAATCAAGTTTCCTCTTTATCTCTGCCCCCGCAGACGCGGCTGACGCGAAGGTACCGGATAAAGGCCGGCGTGCCGACGCTGATCCTCCTGGAAAGCGTCAACGGCACGGTGCTCACTCGCGGCGGCGTCGAGCGTGCCTTGGCCGACCCGACGGGACAAAGCTTCCCTTGGAAACCACCGCATCCGAAGGCCACCCTCGAGGACGGACCTCTGCTGCCGTGTGGTGGCCGCGACAGCAACGAGCCGATGCTGCACGAGGAGCTGCGCCACTGCTACAAGGGCGTCTACTTCAGCGCGCACTGGGTGAGTAATATAGCATATTTTCTCGAGCTTTTCCATCCTCTCAACTCATGATACGAGTGCTATGTGTACTCGGGACGGAGAGAAGAGCAAATTGCCGCGTGTTTGGATATGCTCAGGGCTCTCCGAGTGTATACACAGTCGTGATTCGATACAGCCGAGGGGAGCACGCGGCCGAATCGAATATACGCATGGGATAACTCGATACCTTATGGAAATCGACTCGTTTATAGCCCTCGTTTCGCAGATTGAAAATTTCATCTCTCCCTTACTCTCTTTTCTCCCGACAGTGTCCACCGTGCAAGGCCTTCACGCCCCAGCTGATCGATACGTACCAGCGGATCCGCGAGAGGGGCCACGACTTCGAAGTCATATTCGTCAGCTCGGATAGGTGAGTGCGTTTCTTATAAATTATACGTTTCTATACACGAGGTAAATCACTTCGGCCCGCCGAGAAAGCCGTATCATCCATAAACATGAAAGAGCGCAATCTTATCTAAAGGGTATCGGCGACGTAAATCACGTGAAGTGGCCCTCGCTATATATTGATTGCTCGTATACACGAGAATAATAAAAAGTAACGGAGATCGCGTATATTTTCTCGAGACACGCCGAACTCTCGAGCTTTCGTCGTCTCTCTCGATTTGGACGAACGAGTGTAACGAAGATTAGAAAGGGCAGTCTCGGGGATCCTTCTCATCAGGACGAGGGAATTAGGTTATATTAGGCTGATGCGATCACCCTCCATCTTCTGTGTGTATACGTATATACGGGAGGACGGAAGTTCACGAGTATAAACGCCGTAATGGTTGACTTAGTCTGCTTATGCAGCAGTAAATTGTCCTCGGAATAAAAATACGTCCCCTAATTCCGCGCGGCGAGGGATAGAAGCCGAGACTACTGCGCTCTGGGTTATATTGGCCCATATCTCGGGTAAAGCTCCGTATATGTAGTTCCGGAGAGAATCGCACGCGCTTCCGCTTCTTATCTCACTGAGGCGAGTGTATAAGCGCAGCCATTCTCTTTTATGCGGCAATACTGGCACTTATAAACTTGGGATATCGAGTATAGAGGGAGTTCTATATCATGTACGTGCCGCGCAGCGATTGAAGGGAAGTGGCAAAGTCGAGGCACAATCGGATTTCGGGGAAGAGTATGTGCTGTATAGACCTGCGGAGAGAGTTTTGAAAGTTTGTTATAGGTATGTCGACTGTAAATCGAAATCTCAAAGGAGCCGCCACGAGTATCCCTGAAGCCGAAATAAGGCACTTGTGTAGAAATATGAACCGACTGTATTGCCGTTGGAGTTCGAAACTGCCTACGCGAGGATTCATATTCCAACTCGTATAGAGGTATTCGAGAGCTTGCAAACGCCGATAGTAATAGCCGTCTCTGCTTAAAAGCTCCGTATACACTGCAGCAGCTCGGTATAATATACGAAAGGTATACCACGATAGCGCTTGAAAAACATCGAAAAGAATGAGGCGGCCGCATTGTATTCTCGTGACCATTTTCCGATAATGAGCAAATAAAAAAGCGCCTACCTGCGCTCGCAAGCTCCCCGCGCGTCTGGTGTATCGGAAGCTCTCGTCGATGCAGCTCCGCGGTTAAAAGAGCAAACACCGAGAGCGAGAAAAAAGGCAAAAAATTCGAGAGAGTCCCGCATTGTGTTCCGCGCGAGAGATAAATAGTCGATCGATACACCAGGTATGTATACACGGGAGAGCTTGCGAGAGAGAAAACAGCGGCCGCACTTGAATTACCGAAGCGCGTACGGGGCGCGATGATGAAACGTTGGGCGCCATTGTAATCTTGGCACGAGCTTCCACAAAAATGCGGAGGGAAAAAAGTGATAAAAATAAAGGGGAGAGTAGACCGCTCTCTCTCTCTCTCTCTCTCTCTCTCTCTCTCTCTCTCTCTCTCTCTTTCTCTCGTTATTCGTTCCGCCAAGCCGGAGCAGTTCGAGCGGGACTTATGGAAAATCGATGGGAGAAGGCGAAAAAAGTCGGCGGATACGCTGGCGTTAGAGAAAGTGAGGGGTTACACGGACAAAGAAAGAGAGAGAGAGAGAGAGAGAGAGAGAGAGAGAGAGAGAGAGAGAGAGAGAGAGAGAGAGAGAGAGAGAGAGGTAAAAGGGAACGCTCAAAGCGTGAAATAAGTAAGCAAGAGCCATCTCTCGCTCGCCTCCCTTTGCGAATACTTTTAGCGAAATTCGTTAATTAACTGTCTTTTGTCGAGCTAACTCGGCTGGAATTGAAATGGGTCACTCACACAGCCGACAGCGCCTTCGTTATTCATAAACCGAGAGCGCCGAGCGCGACGTCCTTTTAAATCGTGGCTCCGTAGGCGCAGCATAGCGGTACAGTTTCGCCCGATGCAATTAGCGGCGAGACGCCTCTGGCCTGATTTTTTTCTAACCGTTTATTCGTTTTCACAGGAGCGAGGAGTCCTACAAAACGTACACGGACACGATGCCCTGGCTGAGGATACCCTTCGCCCAGGAGGAGAGGCGGCAGAAGCTCGCGAGAGCACTCGACGTCCAGGCGATCCCCACTCTGGTCATCCTCGACCCCCGCGACAACATAATCACGCTCGAGGGTCGCACCGAAGTCCTCGAAGATCCGGAGGGTCTAGTACGAATTGCTCTTTATGCTTTCTTTTTTCCCTCTTTTCCTCTCGCAAACACACACACACACACACACGCACACACACACACACTCGCACAGTTTTCTCAGTGCCTCTGGGCTTCTTTTTCCTCTTCTCCAAATCCCTCCGCGGCGCGTCTGGAATTTAACGCGGGATTTGTTTTGAATACAATGCGACGTGCCTGAGAAGCGCTAGTCGCCGCCGTCGGCCTCTCTCAGAAACGCGGATCGCGCTAAACGCCCTGCTGGGATAAGTATACATAGCGCTGCTTCAGCGTTATTTGTGTCGCTGTCCTCCGCTTTGTTTTATTAGCTATAAGTCGCGCGAGATGATTCATTTTTCGAGCCAAAATACAATGCGTATTGCAAGTAGTAACGCAAATTCTCGTCTGTTTGAAGAACTTCCCGTGGACGAGCCGGCTGGTGAACATCCTGACGGAGAAGTACGCGACGTCTCTGCACGACGCCCCGGCCATTATTCTCTTTGTCGGTAAGTCGAAAAGACGCAAGAGCCGCATAGTGTTATTCTTTAATCCCCAGCAAAGTCTGGCCAGCCTCGTTCGTGTATACTCAAGCTCATTTTTTCTCCTTGCACACAGAGGGCGAAGACTGCGAGATCCAATTCGGCGAGAGCGTCCTTCTGCCCGCGGCTGAGATGTACAGAAGGGACCGACCCGACTACGACCCCAACTACGACGATCCCGACGACACGCTGCAGTTTTACATCGCGCTGGACGTAAGTCGATCTCGCATTCTCTCTGTGTCGCTCTGCATGTATTATGGTTTGTTTTTTCACGTCGATAACGCACTCTTGCAATTTTCAGTGCGAGACCTCGGACATACTGCGCGAATTCGTGGGCCTGGACGACGCCGTGCCGCTGTTGACTGCGATCGACATACCCCGAGGGGTGTACGCGGTCATGGAGGACGGCGCCGAGATAACCGTCGATTCGGTTCAGCAGTTCGTCGACGGCTACAGGAACGACAAGCTGCCGACCAACAAAATCGCCGCCGTTCACAAGACCGTCAAGCCCGAGTGAGCGCGCTGCACATCGCGTTCATTCCGCGAGAGTTGACTCGACTATAGACATATATGTACACGTGAAATCCCGAGTGGAGATTCTGCATGCGGCAATTCCTCGAGTCAATGTGCTGGAATAGCTTCTTTCGTGCGATGAAGTGGGCTTGGGTGAAATTTGGAATTTTTGCGTATACTTATATGGAGTTCTAAAGATAAAACGACACTCGTAACTAGTTTTTTTTTTTTGCACGGTGTATCGCGCGAAAGAAGCGAGATTCTCATGAGGCAGATAATAAACGGAAAGCAAAAGAGAAAATTCGTATCAAAAGTAATCCTCAAAAAACGTATGTAATATAGTCAGGAGGTCCTTTAGCAATGTGCGTAGTTATTCATTTTTTTCCTTTTCATATTAAAAGCACGACTTATTGAACGAGTGTTAATGAAAGACGTTCATAAACACGCGTTTAAACGTACTTAATGACACATGCATATAGAATCAGACTCATCGTAATCCTTCATTGACTGACGAAAATACCGACAACTTCAAGTTCAAAGTAACACTGTAAGTTAAGTGATGTTGTGAAAAATTCAGATGATTATACAAAGTCTGCCTTTAGGATAATAATCGGTGTATTATTCTTATTTTTATGTCCGAAACTACATTTCAATTCTTATCAAAGCCACTATGTATCCACGTTTAAAATTTAATTACTTTTTGCTTAAATTCAGTATCTCGTCAAGTACGAATTGAAAAAATATCTTATACGTTTCCACTGTTTCTTCAGAATTCCAAGATTTATTGCATAAGAGTAAAGTAAGAAATATTTATGAAAGTCTAGATATTTTTGGGAAATCCAAACTAATAAAAAATAAACAAATTTATATATTTGTTAATAAAGAGCAGTCATGTAGTAATAAGGTAGATAACTGAAAAATTAATGCGGCATAGCTATCCGAAGGGCCGAGCAGTTAAAATAAGCGCAAATACGAAAATCTTAGCTGCCATCCTGATATCCTGGGCCTCGTCTGAATTAAGTTCGAATAAAATCATTGCTTTGTTTACGCACGAAAAGACTTACGGGCGAGTTTTGGTATAATTATGATAGGTGTACTTCATATTATACTTCATTTTACTTTTAAGTAATCAGTATAAATAGTTTGATATGTAAGTTTTTTTTATATAGGTAAAATAAACATATTCGTCGATAATAACATAATTGAATTTTATTTTACCTTAAGTAATGATACCTTACATAATTGATTCAGTCAGTACGAAAAAATAACATCACGCTGTGACGCATTGAATTTTATGCGGTACGATTTGCTTAGCAACATAATTATAACAATGATATATACAACATTATGATTCGATTATTTTGACTGCGCCACAGGGTAGAAAACATTTTTTTTATATCATATAAGATTCTTACCGAGGGATCCACGTTTTCGTTTGATGCAGGCGCATTAAAGGTGATTTTAAAATTGCATTTAATTCAAACTGGTAAAAAGTGAAGTTGCAAAAGTGCAAGTAGTTTCTGCTTCATAGATTAAAAAAAAAACTTAAAAAACGATATTGAAACTTACATTTATGCTCGCTTATGTCATTCAGATCGTAAAAATGTTACTTGATGCATCACATCCTTTCACTCGGAATAGTTTAAAAATAAAACTTGTGCTTCAACACTTGCGTTTAAAAAAACTATTATGACTATACTAGTAGTGCTGCCAAGGCATCGAAGAATTTAAGCCTACCTTCAATTTTCAGTCTTGCAACTGCAATGAAAAGTAAAATGTGTCAGAAATGAAAAATATTATTTGAGTTTAGAATATATTTACAGTATTGTATGCCTTACTTGTAGAATCAAAATAGTCTGCCTCGATGTATGAGTTTGTGTTTTTAGCTGCTTGTTCAAAAGCTCGACCAAATAAGCTGAAATGTTCAAGTGTCAGTGATGATTTAATTCTTTTCAAAATATCAGCTGTAACGTTTCTTAATTAAATGTTCGAGTAAACGCACCTCCTAGGTTGCTCTTCAGATACCGGGGGTATACCAACGATAAGGCATGTTCCATCTTCTTCGCTGTACGTAGCTGAGGCAACGAGAGGCCAGGTAGCCGCACGTTTATTTCTCGATGATTCAACATATGCTTTCAAGATAAACTGAGCCAATATTATCAGAATGTGAGGGTGACAGAACATATGACTATTCATAATACTGTCCGCCAAAACAACATAAAGAAATGTACCAGCATTTATGACTTGTTTTAGTTCCAAGATGCTTTGGGCGGTTTTATAAATATGTACAAGTACGTTTTTGGCTTTTTCTATGCCTCTGTCGAGCAAGTCCTTATTCGAATGCGTAAGACAATCGGACGCCTCCAAAAAGCACAGCTGCGGTGGTCTATCTCTGGTCTGTCGATTAAAAAATGTTAGTGATGCATAATACATTACATAATACATTGTATAGGTATTCAATGAACAGAAAAAAAATTACCGTGGATTCTAAAATTGCCAACATTGAATACACAATGTCAGTGGCGCAATATTTGAATCGATATCCATATTGCATCGTGAAATTAGCGCCGACAATGCTGCTGATTCTGTACTTGTTGGCCAATTTTTCCACCATTCCTCTAAACTCTTGACGTAGATTAAGATCCATTGCTGAAAATCGTTGTCTTGACTGAGCAAGAGGAAGTCCCATTTCAGCCAAGAATTCTCTCAATCTCTGCTCTCCTTTGATAGACCATAATCGCAGAGCAACTGCTGTTGGAATTGAATGTCTGAAGCTATCTTCAACTGTCCAGTGTCGGTATAAAGCTAATTGAAGACTATGCATAGAGAAAATCAATGATTTTATTTTAGACAGTATACAGGAGTAAAACATAAGATCGCTTGGTTCTGCACAGGACACTTACTCTTTATCATACGTAACTTTAATGGCACTCAGTTGTTCAGCATCACCTCCTCTGTTATGACTTAATCTTGCAACATGACTTTGCAGATCACCAGCCACCAAGACACTAGTGCTGGATTCTACTTTGCTTAAAATAGCTTGTTCAGTAGATCCAATAATGGCCCACCAAACCATATCCAAGTTATCCCTTGACATCTGCCATGTCATTTCGTAAGCTACTACGGCGCTCTACAAAGAGAAATTTCGTATGTAATATCTATAGACAGAAATAAACTTATTTTATTACAAACGCAAATTACATACTGATTTGCCATAATAGCTGTATTGAGTATAATTAAACAGAATCTCGTCCCTCTTCTCTTCCCACTCTCTCCTCTTTCTTTTCTTTAGAATTCTAGCTTCATTCAATCTCCTTCTCTTAGCTTGATTCGATTCATCCTCCCCATCGGAGATTTCATCCTCTTGTTCCTCATCCGACTGTAAGAAAATAAATATTTCAATACTGCTGGTTTGTACCAAATCGAAACTTAGGACTAGACAATTACTTACAGATTCATCATTGAAAACATCATTGTATTCCGGTATTTCCTCATCCGGATTTAGATTCCCAAGAATTTGCACTTGTGTTTCGTTGTAGACATTGCATAAATCGTATGGTCTGTGGCTATCAAGGATGAAAAATATGACTTTTTCCTCAGGTTGGAGCATGTCTACTATATCAAGCGTGGCTCCACAATTGATCATGATGACAAATTCTATCTGCAAAACACGATGAATATCTTTATAAGTATACGTCAATCAAATGGATTATTGAGACCAGATGGTTACATTTAAGATTTAAGGTCAACTCACCTCATCGGCATTTTCCTGATATGCCCGAACCATCTCCTTGACTCCTTGAATGGGAACAAGTGTGTACACGATGTTGTCATTTTTGAACAGGGCTTGGAGGATCTTGGAGGCACAGATAGCATCGACATCGAAGTTAACCAGAATGAGACATTGCTGAAAAAATGAAATCCATGAACCAACTCTCCTATAACAAATTTCACAGGACAATTCGAACAAGGAGCAACAGGTAGACGTACGACAAGGTTAACCGTTACAAAGGTTCCACACGCCTTCTCAAATATCAACAATCCCACTTACTTTTCCGTGTATCACGTTGTAAAAGTCATTCTGAAGATTCTTCACGAACATGATGTTTCACTCATCGAGGACTGACAAGACTCCTTTCCTCCAACGGTCTCTTCTTTCGCACTAGTCGCAGTGGTATAAGGAGTGTAACTGCCGGACAGGTGAGTTTTGCCGCCAAAATGGTGCAGAAACCCGGGGGGACCTCTCCGCGAAGGTTATGTATTTAAACGAGCATCGGCGCGAGCGCAAAGTGCCCCTCCAGCCCCTCTCTCCATCTCTCTCCGACAACGTTCGAATGTCGGGAAACGGTCGCGAAGACCGAAGACGTCAGTTTACCGCGAGCCTGGGAGAACGGCCGCGAGGCAGCGCCTCAATCGGCGAGAGCGCGAGGATACGAGTGGAGAGCGGGGCCGGCTCCGCGGCTAAAACATCACAAACACCTGACGACTGCAATGCCAGCACAGTAGTGCGGCATGAACACGAGGCAGGTACACATTATTTTCTATACTTACGCGCGCAGCCTCGCAGTGCAAAGTAAACAAGGCGCTTTGGCGGCTAGCCAAGCATCAGTGCAACGGTAAGAAGCTTCGAGTAATTGTCCATACTAACCTGAAAAAGTGTCGTCCTCTCGGTGCATCGAGTCGTTGTTGTTACACACGTCGGGAAAAGGAAATGACTGCGCGCTGACGAAAGACCGGTGCGGGATAGATCCAAAGTGCATTTCGTACGTTTGAACGGACTTGGCTGAATTTTCGCCCAACGAGACCCGCCTCTCGGATAATGTAATGTCAACGAGGGAGGCACGAGTAGCGCCCGGCTACTTGGAAGCAGCAGCAGTTGGACATTATGTTGACGAGGTTCCTGCTTATCGTCGTCCTGAGCTTGTTCGCGTCAAGCCTGCAGGTCTACAGCAGCAGCAGCAGCGATGAGGAGGCTGGGATCATCGAGGCAGCCGAGCTGGTGCTACTGGGATCGTCGTCGGCCAAGAGGGAGGACGTCGTCGTCGTCGGCGCTGGCAGCAACGATGCAACAGGTACTTTTTCCACACCGTTATAAGTATTATACGCGAGCCGTGCGTTGGGTTGCGCTGCCGATTGCAAAAATCACTTTCCGCCGAGCGCGTGAACGTATATTATATTCCTGACACGCCTAAATTCCCACGGAGAGCTATACACACACAGGTATCTAGCGCTGTGATGTGTGTAACTAGATTAGAGCCTCTATTATAGGTTAACGCACACAGGTGCGTTTTTACGGATGACTAGGCCGACTCTATTGCTGTACCAATGGGTTTTCGAATCCGCGGAAGTCAATGCGACCACTCCCCTGTGTATAACCGATGGTCGATTTGGCTGTCGGAAGTCGGCTCTCCGTTATTACATCGCTTCGCCGCTGTGTGTGACAAAGGGGAGTTCCTCTTTCGAGAGTGAGAGTCAGCGCGCGCTAATATAATACTCGCATTGTATCGTCATGCGTATGCGTTGGCTAGTTTTATCACGTACGCGCGGCCCGACGTCGTAGGAATGCCTAATAGTTCGCGCGAATGTCAACGAATCTCTCCGCCACTCATGTGTGTGTTTACGTCCTTATAGCATACAATTCCTCAGTAGTCCATCCTCGAAAATCACATCGGACTCGGCGCGTAATGCAACGACCGTGGCGGCGGAAAATAAGACACACAAAGAGTCGCGCTAGCTGCTGCAGCGCGGAAAAAGAGAAGGGAGTCTCTCTCCTAGCTGCAGAGCGCGAAATTGCAGCTGCTGCGCCTCGGTGAACGTCTGAACTCTACGGGCTCTACGGAGTCTCTAAGCAGCGGCGGCGCGTCGGTGAGCGGCCTTAACTCCATTGCTGCGTGCGAGCCGCCGCCGTTTCTTTCTTTCTCGCTACACCGAAGCGGCCCGGCGCTTTTACGATTTTTCATTTCCGCGCGCGAGAAACTGTTTCTCTCTCTCTCTCTCTCTCTCTCTCTCTCTCTCTCTCTCTCGCTCTCTCTCCTAAATGCATCCATTCGATCTTCGCGCCGTGGATTTTGCGTAATTCTGGGTTACTTTTTGCTCCTTCGCGGTGGGCGAAGCGCTCGATTGCGGTTTCTTCCTTATTCGAGAGAGCGACGCGCTTGCGCAAACAAAGCGTTATGTTATAAATGCATCTCGAGAGAGTACTGCGTATTCCCGCTTGGGTATTTAGTTATTTCAGGCGGAATGGCTCTTTTAATGCGGCTTTACGAGCCTCGAACGGGGATTGTATAGCGTGTTTGAACAGTCCCGCGGACGATTACCGCGGCGCACGTAAACCCGCATCCGCGCGAGCCGTGCTTTATACATCCTCAGCTCTCGCGCGCGCACGGCACCGAATTTTTCCGGCCGGCTCGCGCGTGAAAGTCCGGACGAGATCTGCGCATTAAATAGCCGCATCGCGTGCCTTTGTTTGTATCTACACTTCCATACGTGCATGCTCAGGCCATAACGCGCTCCTAATAGTGCGCCGGCCGGAAAATCATTTTATATATCACTCGACGCGCCGTATATCTCGGCATCGCCCCCGGCGGCTCTTCTCTCTCTCTCTCTCTCTCTCGAATATGCGCGCCGGGAATAGATTGAACCTTTCTCCGCTTATGGCGCGCGTTCGGTAATTTCGCGCGATGCGCTTCCGCGATGTGTGTGATACACACACACACATACACTGCACTCTCCTTTCTCAATGACCCGAATTTCCGGTGCTGTTGTTGTTTCTCGCGTCGTGCTGTATATGACACATACGGTGCTTGAGAGAGCGGATGACTGCTTTACGACCCGATGCTTGAGGGTTTTTATTGGTCGGCTTCTTTTTACGCGTAGGGCTCGTTAGCGCTTTTTTTTCTTATATAGTGTGTTTTACGCACGAGCGATTGCTCTGAGGTTTCCGGCAGCGGTGTGCGGGTTTTTGTCGAAACTCACAGGACGACGTTCGCGATGTTTTACCGCTTCATGGACGAGAAATTGTAAAAGCTAACGAGTACTTGTGTGAAGCGTATCAAATGAGATTATCCTTCAGAGCTTCGACGTTCGGCTGCGTCTGACCATGCCCGGCTGATATCTACTTGAACTTATACGTTTGACTCGTGTAAAATCACGCAGCGTGAAATGGACCTATACACGCATCCGCTATTCATTTTCGTGCGCGTTTGCGCAATTTTTTTTTAATAGTACAAGTAACACCGCTAAATTGAATTACCTCGTGTGCGTTTCAACATCGCGCGCGACTACGACAAAAAAAGAGACACTCGTGTGCGCTCGTTGCGCAAAAGCAAACGGCTGCATCGTCTGCGTTATTGTGTCCTCTCAACTGCGAGAGGCATACGACACTTAAAATTCGCCGTCCCTTTATTATACACATTGTCCGGCGAGCGTCGCGCGGCAGAAATTTGTTAACGACGGACCTTTTACACGCGCGCATTGTTCCGATTACATCTCTCTGCGTAGCCGGGAGCATATACCATTACCCCAGCTCGTCCTTATTCTTCAAAAATAATACCTCAAGAGTGTATGCGTACGCTCGAAGGACAGAGATACAAAAAAGAAGAGAAGACAGTGCGATCCGTCACCTTCGCTGCTGTTGCTTCGAAAAACGAGGAGCGCGACCGAGAGAGAAACCCGCGACTCATCCGCCGTAAATCCGAGTATATAACGTCGCGCTGCGCGAGGGACATCGCAGCGGCGACGACAAAAGCGCGCGTAGGACCTGGAAGAAAAAACAACTCTCGCGTAGTTGCTTTCTCCTAATGAGCGACAACGACGACGACGCGCGGCTTTGTTAGCGACGCGTATCCACGGAGAGGAGAGTATACTGTGTATAACAGTATATATATATAACAGTGTATAACGAGCTCGTGATAAAACGAGCGATGGAAATTTCGTGTAGAAAGGCGGAAATTGTCGTCGCCGGCGTTGCACAGAAAGAAAGAGAGGAGGACGTGCGTGTCCGCCGACGATCGCATAGTATATCCTACTATACACGATGTGCGTGCGCGGATTGCGGCTTTCCATTGATTTGTGTGCCAGCCCCGATGGCTTTCGAAAGCGGCAGAAAATTCTGGCAGAGCTATGTGGCTATATACTGCGTTACGTTATACAAAGTGGATTGTTAAAAGTCGAAGGTGTCGCGCGAGTAACACCCCGTAAAGAGCGCCGCTGGAATTTCCGACCGGCTATCTAAGTAGCCGTGCCTCTTTTAATTAACGAGCTTTGCAGCGAGTCTATGCGGACGTCATTAACCTATAAGAGTGTGTAGATGAACGACAGATTTTGGTCGAGGGGAAAATTGCTTTCCCACGAAATTTTGCTGCTGTTGTTGAACTGTTTTTCTCTTCTTCTTTCTCTCGTGGGATTTGAAAAATGCGCGCGTGCGAGGTATTTACGGAGAAATACCGCACTGTATGTGTGTATCTCGGAAAAATGAAGGTACAGAATCCAGCGTTAATAAGTTATTAGATCACACGCCGACGATGGACTCGTACAAACGTAAGGTTGTACAAAACAACAAGCGCAGCAGGCCGATATTGCGAAAACATTCGTCGAACATTTATTATTCTCCCGACTCGCACACACACACACACACACACACACATTTGCAACGCTTATGCGCATTTTACCCACGACGATGGCGGCATTACCTAATATTTTCCTCACAATGCTCGTCATCGTTACGATCGAAGATACACCGCGGGTCGAAACTATTTATTTTACCGTTCGCTGTTTAAAAAAAACGCACACAACAACTCTCGGGGCCCCTCGCGAGCAATAAGTACACTGCATGCCCCACATAAAGAAGTATTAAAATTTATTCCCCGGCGTAAAAAAAAGAAGTATACCCGATCATCGATCCGCAACAACCCAACGACGACCTGCGCAGAGAAAAAAAAGAACAGGAGAAACAGAGCAAACCGCTGCGCCGCCCGTGAATCCCGAGTTTCCGTTTAACAACCGGCCATATAATACAAAATAAATACGCCAAGAGAGAGATGCTCGCCGCGCGGCTCAATCTCTTAAACAATCATCAGGGTCGACGGGTATATGCCATAGCAGCAGCAGCAGCAGCAGCAGCTCCTTTATGGCAATACACGTATTACTTCATAGGCGCGCGAGCGCGCGCGTTACGCAGAAAGAAGGTCGCCGCATAGGTGCATCGCGCTCGACGATTTCAAGGCTTTCTCGCGCGCTTGCGCCTCTTCGTTCTTCGCTTATAAGACGCGCGGAGAAGAGTCGCGAGAGAGAGAGAGAGAGAGAGAGAGAGAGAGAGAGAGAGAGAGAGAGAGAGAGAGAGCGTTTAAACGTTATAAATACGGCGCTCTTGTTCGCGTCCTACGGGGAAAGACACCGACGACACGCGCAAGAAATGTAGAGTAAATAGTTGCAGCAACGGAAAATGCGCGTGGAATCGGTTGCAGCTCTCGAGAGCTAATTGTACGAAGCCGATGCGCCAAAGGAATTCCGAGCGCGAGCGCGTTACGCTTATTTTATGGAAGAGTAAATAAATCGCGTTGTTGTTTTCTTTCTTTCAAAAGGATGCATTTTTATGCCTTGGCTTTTTATATAATGCATCAGTGGCTTTTTTTGCGCTATCGCCGCAATTTCGTGCATGTTATTCGAGAAAATAAACGGAAAGGCTTTGCGAGGAGAGAACGCGAGCATGTGCTTGTGAGTAAGCAGAAGCGAGAGCAGTAAAGAAGTGGACATCCTTGTGGGCAAATTGCACAAGGACCTGCTAAAATAATAAAGTGTCTTCTTCTCTTGCGCGCTCTATACCGCGATGTGCGAGCGCCGCGCAGGTAAACGTTTTCGTCGTTCCGGAGTTAATTTTAGCGCTCGATTGTATGCTCTCAAACACAATAAAAGCAAGCTTTTAATGGATTTTTTTATTTGAAAAATCGGAACCAATAATAACAGCCGAAGCGAAAAATAACTTTCGGAAACCTTGTCTTCGACGCAACTAAGTGCTATTCGTATATAAACACACAGAAAAAGAAACTGCAGCCATTATATCTACAGAACTCGATCTAAAACTTTCTAGCCTACGCTGCAATTATACTTTTTAATCATCACCGCCGCCGCCGCCGCAGCGCTACAAAAACAAGTCGAGCCGCGCGCGGTAAACTTGAAAGTGCTTTTTGCGCTCGATAAACCATGCACACCGCCAAAAAATGTCTTAATTTACATCCCGCGGAGCCTCTCGCGCACGAAATCCATCAAACGGCAATTTCGCGTCACTCGCCTTGATTCACGCTTCCCACACAGCCCTCGATTAAACACGACCTTAAAGACAACACGCGGCCTGTACACAGCCCTCGTGAGAGAGATTATAATGCTCATTACGGCGCTGCTTGCTCGCGCAATTAAGGATGCATTACAGTCGCGTTGAGAGCAACCGGCCGCCGCGGCTGTAAAACATATAAGCCGCTCGTCGAATGGCCACTTGCCGTTTCTCTAGGCTCGTCCTTTACGGCCGCGAACCTTCAAAGTTTCATTATCGGCGCTCGCGCGCGAGGAACTTCGTGCTCGCGCTGCTCTCGTTGATGGGCCTGAAAGCTTTCCACGCGCGTATGGCACTTAAAAGGAGCGACTAGCCTCGTTTTGCCCTGCGGTCTCTCGTACGCGGCGGCGGTGCACTTTGTCGACGAGCGAGCTGATAGCACGCTTTTGTACTTTGTTATACGTGGCTAATAGAGAAACGTTCGTTGAATTAATTCCGACGTCGCGTGCATGTGCGTTGTAAAATTAATTCGCGTAAAAAGCGGCAAGCTATCTTGTCGCTCGCGGGACCGAATGTACGAAGGGGCCATAAAAACGCTATGCAAATGGAGAAATAAAGAATTTTATACGAGCTACGAGCAAATGCGAGCTAGCGCTGTAATTGTATTTCAGGTGTCATATAAATGCGCGAGACGACGACTTTTTTTACTTTTCCGTGAAACTACTCGCAAGCGCGACATGTAGACGTACGCAAATGCCGTCGTGTGGATAAACGTAAACCATATTTGTTTAGAGCGTCGTAGTGGACGTTAAAGATCGGGTCAGAGAATTCTCAGCGCTGCAGAGAAAAAGATGCTGTATTTCACGCCGGAAAACAATTCTCGCGCACCGGTGTCAGAATCTGTACTCTATACGTGCGTGTATTTTATTGCTTCATTGAAGCGGTTTAAGAGTTCGGGGTATTTCGCGCAGACTCAAGAAGAAATCTCTCTCGTGATGAATGAAAAATATTTAAAAAATCCTATACATCACATATATGACGTGTACGTACAGTTCTATTGTCTCTCATTAATGAATTCAACGGCGCGCTCGTCAGCTCATTTAATTCCGTGTACGCGGTCTGCTTGTATATAGAAGTCAAGAGAGCTCCAGCAACGGGGTGTGCATGTCTTGCCTTCCAGATTGGCTAGATTAAAATTACACTTATGATTTCGCTTAATTGTATTCGCTTTATATTAAATAAACTGCGCCTACTCCAGCGGGTGTACTTTCGCGTGGAATAAATTAAATATTTCCTAGAACACAACACACTCGCGCGCGGAGTGAAAATCTCGTAATTAAGCCTAGCTCTGCGAAAAACACACCTGGCATTCGCGAGCCGTGCAAGCTCCTCTCGAAAAATCAAAGAATAAAAGAGCGGGGGTAAACTCTCTCAGGCCTCTCTCACCTACACCTCGTTTCGCAAGTGCGCGCGTCGATCAATCATTTCGGCGAACGCGCGAGTGATTACAAGCCGTATACAGCCGGGCGTTGAAAGTGAAGTGTGTAAGTGCATGCGGCGGGGATCGTCGGTCGAAAGGGCCGCAGCGCGCGCCGCTGTGTAAAATGAATGAAAAGCGCGGCTCTCGCTCGCCGCAGAGAGAAAGAAAGATTAATTGGCGGCGGCGATTAAGGTTACCAGGCCTGTCTTGTAAGCGGCTCCCTTCGCTTTTTTCCGGCTAGCTCTTCCAGGAGAGCAAAAGGCTATAGCAGCCTCCCTCGCGCTCGTGGGTCACTGCGTTGGTAATAAGAGCGATCTTCTCGTCCAGTTTTTCTCTCGGAACTCTCTCGCTGGAAAAAGGAGGAGCGAAAGTCCAGCTGCGGGCCTAGGCGAGGGAAGCCATTCGTCAAGCGCGCGCGTTCGTAAAAAGCCGCACAGGATGCATTGCGCGACTTTTTTTCCAGGATATATCGCGACTGGTACCTATGACTTTCGCGTATGCGATGCATAATCGCGGCTTTTAAGTATCATCAGGCGCTTGTTTCTTGCGCGAGTTCGAGCGAGCGATCGAATTGCGTCTGATTCGCAGAGCACAGGACTATCAAGTTTATATTGCGCTGTTTTTCTCCCGATTGAAGGGCTGCGCGCGCGCATTATCGGATCTTATTGCCTTTATTTCCGTTTATTATGCCTTCCTGCGCCGTTGACGTGCATACGCGGCCGGAAAGGGGTGTGGATCGGCTGCTGCTGTGCAGCGGCAAAAAGTGGAAACGGGTCTGAAAATTAACGATCACCGCTGCATGCACTCGACGTTTATACCACGGTTTTTCAATTTATTACCGCGGATTCATCGCGAATACTTCGATTTAATTATATAACTCCTCTGCGAAACTCTCCGCGAACACGTACGCGTCAATAAAAGAGGATACCGATTCTACATCTCGGTGCGCAGTGTATCGCGCGATATGCGATTTCTCCGAAGCGATCCCTAACTACAAATGCGCTCGATCCATAGCTCGCTGCATCCTCCGGCGCATTATTTCCTTCCCCCGAGAGCGAGCGAGCATCGCTGCGGGAAAAAAGTCGAAACAACGCTCGGAACACGAGCTGGAACCCATGATCCCTCGTATTCCTCCGATGATGTGTCGGCACGTGTATGATAGCCTGAGCCCGTCCATACGCGTATAATACCACAGCAGTCGGCATCGCTCGCGCGCATTGCTGTAACAAGTCGCTGCGCGTATCTCATAAGGCGAATCTCCGTACAGTCCGTGGGCCCATGCTATACACCTACTATATAGCGCAGGCTCGTCCGCGAGTATCTTATTAATGATCGCTGGGCGTAACGGGCCGAGCGTGTGCTGCCGCGGCTCAGCTCTCGCTGCAAGTAATGAGGATGTCTGTAAATGACGTTTCCTCTCTTTCTGTCCGTGTGTCTGTGCGAGCCGCTTCTCTCTGCGCTGCCTAGCCACGGAAATTAGAAAGTTTTTCCCCACTGCAGAGCCTCCTCCCTCTCCTTCTTTACGGTGTATACAGCTCGTCGTGTGGTGTGGGTACGTCGTCCGCCAGTCAGTTCTTCTCCCCCCTCTCTCTCTCTCTCTCTCTCTCTCTCTCTCTCTCTCTCTCTCTCTCTCTCGGCTTTTTATTGTTTCCCTGGCTCGTTTTAGTCATGCCATTGTGCATAACTTAACAATGTGCAATTTCGGTCGTCTCGCGGTCGACTCGCTCGCGTCTGCTGCCTCTACATTGCTCTGCCGAGAGGACGTGTCGAGAGGTGTCTCGCCGCACCATCCCCTCGAACTTGCATATTGTATAAGCAGGATTCGAGTGTTGTGACTCGCTGAGTCGTTTAATTTTGACGCGCGCGCGAGCCACAGACGGTTGACCAATTTTTCTTTTCTTTTCGACAATAGCTGCGGCATGACGCTTCTTCTTCGAGAGCGACTGAAAAATGAAATTAATTGAATTACGAAAATTCGCTTGAGCAATTAGGCGCGTGTGTATGTTGAAAGCGCTTTTTGAAATCGAAGAAAAAAGCTGCTGCAGCGTTTTGTTCTACAGCTCTGCCGTTGAATTTTTCTCGAATCAATTTTACGAGATCGGTTCATATAAGTCCTGAATTTATTACGCCGGACTATTAAAATAAAATTAATGTCGTAACGCGCGCGCGTGTCGAACAATAAGAGTATAGATACACACGGACAGGCTCTATATAATGGACTTAATCGATATTTTATATAATTCGATGTGGGGGGCAATTACTGCGTGGAACTAAACAAAACACACTCCGATAGGATACATAAAAATGCTAATTGGAAAACGCAGAATCAAAAGAATTCCGCTCCGGTTACATGATCGCCTACAGCTATCTTCGATCCATTCCCACAAGCGCATACCTCGCTCGCGCACGCGCACAGTAGCGGCATCATAACATCGACTTTAAAAGGCCATTTCTCTCGCGAATCGATCGTTCTTTTTTTTAAATCTTCTGCGCAAATTCTCTGAATTATCGTCGGCCGGAGAGAAGAAGAACGAGCGCATTTAAATACCTATACTCTCTCGCGTTAATTTAAATACGCGGGGCGATCGCTCATTCAAATGAACGAAATAATTATTCAAATAGCGACGGCGCATTTGCATGCGCTCTCAAAAGCAACGAAAGCAAAGCGAGAGAAGAAAAAAGCCTCTCTCTCCCGCGAGATCTTAAATAAAGAATACATACGCGAGATACGATCCGCACGCGCGCGTCTTACTCTGCAGAATTTTTCGCAACCACGGCTCTGCGCGCTGCACACACACACGCATATATAATAAATACATACATTTATCCGATGGGATTCAATGGGGCGTCGATAAAAACGTTTGACGCGCGCCGCATCGATAATCTTGATATTACGTTCGATTTAATAACACACGCTCCCGCGATTTCAATTGTCTGCGTGTGTATAGCTATACATACACAAGCTGGGCTCAGAATATCGGGCTGCGCGATCGACAAGCTGCTCGACTGTATGGAGGAATATTCTCATGATCGTATGTGTGTGTGTGTGTGTGTGTGTGTGTGTACGAGGGAACTGCTGGACAGACGAGGAGATGAGTACTGTGCCTAATGGACGTTATTGCTAAACTCTGTATGTATATTTATTCAGCGCAGGATTTCATCAAGCTCGCAGTCCGAATTTCGCGAAGGCGGTTCAGCTATCTGTGACTAATGACCGAGCATAACTCACATTGAGAGCTCAATTATCGCGGATTATCGCTTTTCGCACGAATATTAACCAATTAACCTCGGGATAGAAGTTCGAGATAAGAGAGAGATATTCAGTGGGTATAAACGCGCACCCACGCGCAATTATTGCAAGATTGCGCCACTAAAATCTTTCGCACACTCGCAAACGCGCGGCGCACAATATCAAAGATATATATTCAGGTATAAATTGTCATTCATCAGACACCTCGCATCTCACCCGCATGTAATCTTGTTCGTTTAGAAAAGCCCAATTAAAATCCAACTGCTCGAAACGATCAAGCAGTTCGGCATATCGCTGCGTGCGGTACACACGTGCCGATAAGAGCCACACCTCCGCGTAAATCCCTCCCGTAAGCGAGCGCGCGGGGTATAATCAGTCCCCACCAATCAAGGCCCTCTTATCAGTCGTTCGAAACAGCAGCAGCAGCAGCAGCACGAGATGAATTTCTCGGGAGGCTTTTCGCTGGGGTCATTAGCGCACACGCGTAGTTGTCCACGGCCCACGTACACACGTATACGCTCATCTCCCGATGCGCTATCACAAGTCCAATTACCAAACACGAGTGGGAGAGTCCCGCGACGATTACATCGGTACACGAGAGAGGCCTGCAACAACAACGCCGGCGACTTCTATTCGCGGGAGGAAGAAAGCTGCGCTTGTTAAATCCTAGGGTCATGGGTTATGTGTCTATCCGAGCGCGATTTTCTCTCCGCGTCGTCCGGCCAACGCCGGGGAGCACGAGAGTGCATCTGCTGTATGTATATAAGAAGAAACACGAGGCCTTATCCAATCTCCAGTCACGAGAGAGAAAGAGGAAGGAGGTGCTATCCAAATAGAAGCCATATAGCGAGCGACGACCAGGTGAGTAGCGCCGATGGCCTCTGCACCCCGCTCGCGCGCGCGGAAGAAAGTTTAAAGTTTAAAGCACACTTGCGAGCCTCTCGCACACTTGCCTCTACACAGCTTGCTTGCGGAGAAAGTGATTACGTGCGCGCATCACCGCCGCGTCGTACAATTCGCTCTTCTCGTGATCCGAGATTCGATCTGCACATACAGCTGCCTGCCGCCTCTCTCCATATGTGTATATATTGTTTATAGCACGTATAAACCGATTCCGCCTTTCAATCAGATTTATCTGCTATTATTTATTGTCGGACGCCGCGGCGTGAGCTATTATGCATAGCGAAACCGATCCTCTCTCTCTCTCTCTCTCTCTCTCTCTCTCTCTCTCTCTCTCTCTCTCTCTCTCTCTCTCTCTAACGGAGAAATTTCGCGCGGCGGTGCACCTTGCATGTTCGCGGCGCTTCACGTTACGTCTACGGGGTATAAATTTGGTCCATTGTCTGTAAGCGCGCATAAACGCTCCGCCGAGATTCTTTTCGCCGGGGAATGATGCGCACACGCGAGAACTGGCGCGAAAATTCGCGCATCGTCATGTAGCCGCGGTAAATTTCGCGCATCGTCATGTAGCCGCGGTAAATTTCGCGCGTTTAATTAGCCCGAGAACGGTTTATGTTCGTTCGAGGCTATTTTCACGTAACGACACGCGAGATTATATTACTATGCGCATCGCATATCTGCGGTTAGATGAGATTAGAACAATGTGCACGCTGCGGCTGATGGGAATTCCGTATCTACGGTCATTTAGGCTTGATGCGAATTGTGATGAGCACTTACCTTCGGATATGTTTAATCCAGTCTTTTTCCACCCGATATGATGTGATATTTCACGCTGTGTGTTATTCGGCAACTTTACATAACGGCGAGTCGGTTAATTACTTTTTCGAAATTGCGAACACGGGGGGACGCGAGTTGCACAATTTCGTCGGTCAATGAGAACACTCGCGCGAGCAGGCGACCCGAGATAATATTAATATTTAGGAGTGTGCTAAACTCTTTACTGCCGGGATGAAGAATGTTCCCAGAGAGAAAGAGATAGGCATTAGAGCGCATTTTAGAGGTTCCCCCCGAAAAAACGGAAATTGCCGCGCGCAGGTTTCCCAGAAGCTCATGATCGTCGGGCAATATTTCATTTTCCCTGTGTACACTCTCTGCCTCTTCTAAACGAGTCCTCGAGAGGCGAAAAAGGACGAGACATTATATAATTTTACGGCCGAAAGTGCAGAGAGCGCAGCTGCCTCTGACACGCGGTTTTAGCAAAATCAAGCTATTATATTATAGAGTCGTCGTAAAGTTATTCAACTGTAAAGCGCGCGAGCGGAGGAATTAATGCTGCATTTAAAGAGCACGACGAATGCGCGCGGCCTGATACTGGGGGGAAAATGGAAAATTCAATGCTCCATTAAAAAGAAAGCCGCGTGGCATTAAGGTCTGTCTCTCTTTCTCTGAGAACTTGGTTTACGGTATCGGTGTCAAACGTAGAGCAATTATTACTATTGCCGATGGCCGTTAATTAAGTTTTATCGTCTGCATCGCCGTCGTGTATAAATATTTATGTAATTGTGATTCCAAGCAGGATATTAACGTTATTCGAGCTAATGATCGTAAAAGTACTTTCAATAGTAAAGCTAAAATCAACGCGGTTTCCCAACGATAAAACACGCGGCTCTGCTGCAGAAAGAATGAGATACTCCTCTCGATAAAAAGCTCGAGTGCACCGCCGACACAACTGGTCTATCGGGAATAAATCAATTCTAAAATAATAAGAAAGCTGACCGCCGCACAAGTACAAGAGGGAGAGAAAAAGGACGAGCAATCAACGAGTGCACTCTGCAATGCATAACCAACTCCGTACCTCCTTCTCTCTCTGGACGTATCGGCAAAAAGGTCTGCCGAGAAATCCCCCCTGACAGAGTCTTCCTTCTCTCAGCGACTCCATTTTCATATGGTCAGAAATATCTTGATCTCGATGGCTAGCCGTGTCCGCGCATCATAGAGAATAAGAGAAAAAGCCCGCGACGAGATTGACAACGTCGAGCATTACAATCATTGCATCCGCGCCCCTGATGCATCGTGCGCAGAAAATAAAAACTCGCACAAAGAAGACGGCTCTAAACGCGCCCAGCACGCAGCTGAGCAGAGTTACTACTTTTTGCAGGTGCAAGGCCTCTCCCTCGCTTGCAGTATACATATACACTAGATACACAGCAGCACGAACCTCGTGAGAGAGACTACATAGGCTATCTTGGGAATCTCGAGCGGAGGAAGAGCGCGCGGCGAGCAAAAAATGCGCGAGTCGCGAGAGGGGAACACAGCGCCGTGTCTATTCCGCCGCGAGGTGTATCGTGATAATGCCCTTAGCCGGAGCAGCGAGTGGAATTGCCTTTTTAGAGCCGTTTCCCGCCGACGCGCGTAAAAAGCGCCAGTGGATATAATATGGCAGCCGAGAGAGAGAGAGAGAGAGAGAGAGAGAGAGAGAGAGAGAGAGAGAGAGAGGCGGAGTCCAGGTAATCGCGAGAGAGATCCTAATCGATGGGCATGATAATTAATAAGATGTGGAATTTGATTAAATAGAAGTGTTTTTCCTGCCTGCCTGCCAGCAGGATTCTCTGCCGCAATAATGAGCTTCCACTTACAGCTCTGGGAAATGGGGCTTGAACCATCGCAGAGTAGAATTGCTTCGCGCGCGGATGCTTGCAATATTATAATACCGAGAGCTGTACATAGAGGCTATTGTTGATGGATTATTGATATTTATTTATGAAATTTGTTCCCTTGGCACGTTTCGTATTGGAGAATATTGTTGTTGTTGTTGGGGCAGTCGATACAATACCCTCGCGCGCAGCTATTTGTAACGAGATGAATGGAGATCCTGTGCGCAGCTAGGCTGGGAAGGAAGCGGAGATGCATTTTTCAATAGAGCCGCGAGTTTTTAGCTCGCGATCTTGCTCTCTGTGCCGCTGTGTTGTAGCTAGCGCAACGGATGATTAAATGGCTCTCATTGTTTGATTGTATCGGGCGCCGATCGCTCGATAACTGCTTATACCCCGCGCGCATATGATTTATTGGCTTTTTCGAGTATGAATTTCTGCGCGCGGATTATTTGTATACGTCCAATGCGATTTTTTAGAAATCCTTCACGCCGTTCGCCCTCCGGCGATGTATCTCGGGTTGCGAACGAATAAGTAGCAAAACCTTTTTTATTCGCTTTCCCATCGAATTATAATAACAAAAGAACGAGAGATAAATCTTCTAATTATAATAAAAACGTTCTTCCCGAACAATCGCAGCTTATCTCCCCCCCACGTACATACAGCAAAGGATCTTACAATTAAGTTTCCTCTCGCCCGTCCAGTTCCGAGAGCTATTCCCAAGCGGAATCTGCTTTCCGCGCGCGACGCTTGTTCGCGCGCGCATATACGGCAGCCGCTCGCGCTGCTCCGTGCAGGAATCTAGCCTTAATGAGTAAAATTGAAGCCGTTTGGCTCGATGCCACGCCGCGATCCCAGCGCCTCGGGCAACGGTGTCGTCGCGGCGGCAAATAAAACGTTTTCCAGAGAGAGAGAGAGAGAGAGAGAGAGAGAGAGAGAGAGAGAGAGAGAGAGAGAGAGAGAGAGAGAGAGAGAGAGAGAGAGAGAGAGAGAGAGAGAGAGAGAGAGAGAGAGAGAGAGAGAGAGAGAGAGAGAGAGAGAGAGAGAGAGAGAGAGAGAGAGAGAGAAAGAGAGAGAGAGAGAGAGAGAGAGAAAAGAAAAGTCGCCTGGCGACGATGCCCCGGTTATACGGACTTCTTCTTGGTCGGGCTTTTTTACTTCTCCCCCCTGTGTACACGGAGCCTCGTGCGCCACGGGGGAACGTCTGCACGCTATATAGGTATACTGTACGGCATTGTTTATCTCGAATCGAGAGAAGCAGTCTTTCTCAGGATTGGAGAGAGAAAAAGGCTTTTGAAAGAGCGCTGCGCTCTTTTTTCTACGGCGCTTCGGAGCTGATAATTAACTGTCACTGAGACTTCCTTTTGCGTTCAAGTGCGAATGCGAGTGCGGAGAAGCTTATTTTTTTCTCTGTAATTTGTGGGAAATCGTGGCCAAGGACTTTAACCGTTATATTCTCCGAGTGTGTTTGACTTTCTTCGGCTGCGTTATCGCGTGCGTTGAGCAATCACGGATAATTTTCGGTAATTCCGTTCAATCTCTTCCTACCCCTTTTTTCGGAATTATCATTGTGCGGTAGAATACGTGCGCGTCCGAAACGCAATGATCAGACGTAGCAATGAACTTTCGGTTGTGCGTACTCGGAACTTTTTGTTTTCCGTCGTAAAGCGCGTCAGAGTCTCATTGGCTGCACATTTTTTGGTCGCCGGCAATTTTCTTTTCTAACAAGATCGGGAACGGCTCTTTCTGCGCAGAGTCGAGTCGTATTAGAATTTGATGGTTTCACGGCCCATTTGATGCGTTAACAAAGGCGTTGCGTACGATTTTTCTCGTAACAGTTGCTGCGCCGCGTATTTTCGACAAGCTCGCAGTGTTATTTGGCCGTCGCACCGACCGACCCTGACCATATTGTACCTATACATCGAAGCACAAAGGGCCCACTGTGTGGCAACAGTATATCTCCTCTATTGATGTGTGACTGTCGATCATCGGCTTTTTAATTAGAAAAGCTTCTGCAGATCGAGTCGTCGATAAACCGACGTGTATAGCACGAACTGCGCGCAGCTCTTACATACGATGGGAAATCACTCTGTGTAGCGAAAGCCGATGCAAATTAGAACGATGATGGACGTCCAAACGTCCGTAACTGCGTCACTTATACACATCGCGCAACAGTCGACGTTCGTGAGAGAAGAGGTCAACGTATTCGGTAAACACCTCGACGCGACTATCGGTCAGTCCCACTCGGATCGGGATCTGCAGCCGACCGCAGGAATGCGCAGTTACCGCATACAGCCGTACATATCGCGCAGTTGTTCTCCTTGCGTATAATATCGCCGCCGTGTGCAACAGGTGTAACCGCGAGGGCATCGTATTATGTGCTCCACCTTCGCCCGCGAGACACACGCATGCATCGGGATCACACAGCCGCACGGCACTCGAACTGGTTTTCACGCGTGGCCCGGTCCGCGCGTGCAGTCGTGCGATATACCGCAACAAACCTTGACACTGACACTTCTCTCAAGGTCCTGCGTCCAGTTTGCGGAGAAAAAAGATCCGCCTTGCCATATAGCGGTATATGTGCGCGGGCACGAGGAATCAGACGTGTGAGTGTAATACAGTCGTATAAGGAAACAGTTTTGGACTGGCCTCTCTGAGCTCTCTTCCACCGCTTGATTTGTTCGGCTCTCTACAAGCTTCTGACTAGCAGCGATAGGTGGCGCATTCGCACTTTTCTATAACCCTCGCTTATTTTGCGTCCCGAAGCCTATAAATATAGAGCAGTGCCCTTTTGAGTGTACTGCTTCAGCCGCTCATGCTGTAACTGCACCTGTGTTAGCCATGTATCCTCCAGAAATCTATGATAAAGCCGGTGAAATTTTGAAAAATGCTGCGATGCAGCTCTTCCCGAGAGTGCGGCGCGTGGCTGGTTATACATAGAAAGCTAGAGGGAATTGTTGTAAACGCCGCGTATTCTATATAAATTGTTATGCAAGACAGCTCGTACTGCACACATATACAATAAGGATACGTGTAACATTGTCTGCGGCGGCGTGTTTTCGCCTCACCTTCCGCAAATAATTCAATGTATCCATTATACAGCCCCTCCGCACTTGATGTTTCGAGAGCTAAAATGGGAAATCCACGCGAGTCGCTGTAAACAACAACGGGCAACAAGCTCAAGCGAGACTATGTTTGAAATTCAGCGTTACATTACAAAACACGGAGAGTCGCTCTCTCGGGAGAGGCTTTCTCTGCCCGGTCACGTCGCCGCATCTCGCTATGGGTATGCAAGAAATCAAAAATCCAGCAAACACGACAATGATCCCACGGTTAGCGGCGAGAAATCATCGTAATACGTTCCGGCCGGGGAAAGAAAGAGTCCGACATAGGAAGCGAGAGCTCAATGGAGAATAGTCCTCTCTTATACGCCCTAGGAAAATAAGCGACGCGCTACACGGGAGCTCGTTACCGCGAGAAAGACAATCTCGCTGTGTATACCTATATATAACACACAATCTGGCCGCTCTCGTCATGGGGGATTATAAGGAAACGCTGCTGCTGCGGCTCTCCTCTATATAAATATATCTGCACAGAGAGAGAGAGAGAGAGAGAGAGAGAGAGAGAGAGAGAGAGAGAGAGAGAGACCACGAGAGAGTCTAGAACTACTAGTCGCGATATCTCAACGGCGGCAACCGCCTCCTCCTCCTCCTCCTTCTTCTTCTTCTTTCGCCGCTAGCGCGATTTATTGGCCTTTAGAAAGGAGGCGAGGAGCATCTAGCCTCTCGATTCTTACGTCCGCGAAAGAAAAGGAGGGAGAGAGCAACGAGACGCGAAGAAACGCCTCGCAATTAAGTGCGCGCTGTAGAGGACTCGCGGAAAACGATGAGTCCTTATAAAAGGCTATTTTTGGACGCGCCGAGAGTCGAGGCTTGCCTTTCTTTGGCGAGAGAGACGCCACTACCACTATGCTGCCCGTTGCGCCGTTTGTTTCTGTCTCTGCGAGCGCCTGAATGGAATATGTATCATGTGACAAGGGTCTCTCTCTCTCTCTCTCTCTCTCTCTCTCTCTCTCTCTCTTTCTCGCAGAGGAGTTTTTTGCCTTTTTTATGCTCAAGAGGAAGAGAGGCTATTGTGCAAGTTGGCTTTGATATCGAACGAGGCTCGCGCTCGAATCTGAATTGTTCGTTACTTTTACGACGCGAATTACCGCCGCGGGAGAGATCAATAAAGTTAACGACTCGAGCGATAAAAAACCCGCCGCAGATATAATTGCCCTATAATTGATATCGTAAAATTATTTCGCACTTTGCATCTTTCTTATAAAACGGTCCGCCAATAACTCGCCTCTCTCGAAATTCGAAAACATCGGCTACGGGGAAAATTGGCGCATTACACGCGCGCGGGGCTAATGCGGACTCGCGCCCGGGCGCCGAATGGAATTATACCCAACTTCGTCGGTTGCTTGCACAGTGTGCTAAAGCCGCCGAGCAGAAGTTGCGACACGGCGAATTGCAAGATTATTGTAATGGCTCCCGCCGAAGCGCGAGTAGTAGCCGCAGCTAGAGCTCTTTTTTCCGTCGGGTTTTCGGCAGCTGCTCGGTATATTCATCGGCAGAGTTTTGCAAGGATGATTGGACAATTTCGCGCCTTTTGCCAGCGATTATAAGAACGCACCGATCAGTCGAAGAGGAAAAAGCGCCGCTGCTGGATTCGCTGATTCCGCGCGCGCGCGAGAAACTCTCGTAACGATTATGCCCGGCGTGGAATTCTTCTGAAATTAAGGCTAAACGAGGTATTAAAGTATCATCTTTATTCGCACCGCGAGAGGAAAGTTGTTATTAGAGGAATTGCTCCGCGCAGACGCACACACACATACGTTATTATTGCGGATTATTATAATCAGTCATAGTTGGCGCGCTGAGCCGTAAGTAATTTGAAGAATAGCTAGTGTCATCCGAGCTGACAGACGGCAATTTTTCACCGGTTTTTGCGCCCATCGATTTCGCAACCTTCACCTATAAATTCATCACTTTCATAAGTTGTAGGAGAGAGAATGATTGGCCCCGAGAGTCGGCTCTGCTCTATAGATGCTGTTCCAGAACCGTAAAAACTTGATGCATGTGCCTCTTTCTTCTAAATAAATAATAACACGTAATGGAACTCCGAAATGGGCAAGTGTAAATTTCAACTCGCACCTCGCGGTTGCGCGCGCGCTCTCTGTGAAAAACGCGGCGTGAGTAACGTCGTCGTTTAAATTCTACGCCGGCTATAAATTTTATTTCTATTTATCACCTTGTATCTCATCTCGGCGAAACGCTTTATAATGCAATGGAGGAGAACTAGTTTTTCGAACCGCCTCATTGTCTCGTCGTTATCCTTGATGTATTTTCTAATTTCAGTCGCATCCATTTCGGTTCTGAAAAGTTCTTAAAATGTATCCTTGAGAAAAAGAGACATCTCGTATACGAGCCATCAATCGCCAGACACTCTGCGGATGAGCAAATCTAAGTAGGTACAGAATACTCTGGACACTGGCCTGAAGCTATATGTAAAATCTAAGACCGAAATCGCTGTTCGTATAGACTCGAAGAAAAAAGTGGAACGTTTGTCCATCATGACTCGGCTCATAAAAGAGACTTCATTATAATTAATTTCGCACCTTTTTTCTCTCAACTCAATTATGAAACTCGCTCTCCAGCGCGACTTGGAAACTCACGCTTAGAAAAACCCAGGATGCTCAAAAACTGTTCGACTTACTTCTCGAATTGATTAATCGTCGCGCTTGCTCGAGACCAGTAATAATCACACGCGTGAAAAAAGTAGTCCAGCTGCAGTGACAAACTCTTCGAGTTTTCTCTCCCGCATGAATGATGAGAACACCCACCGAAAATTGAAAAAAGAAAAGGCTCCAGTGATTCATTGAGGGCAGTAGTAGCACACACAGGATAGCTGTCCTAACCAACTCGCGCGCGGCAGTTTGTCGGTGTTGGCTCACGCTCGTTATACGCTCTCTGTACTTATGTAATAAAAACTTTTTGAGAGAGCCGGGCGAGCGCGCAAGCGCAGCTCTAATTTATTGGCTATTATTATTATCAAAATTAGCCGCGCGATTACTTAACGCCACCATATACTTCATCTAATTCGGTTCGAATTCTCCGAGCAAACAGGCATTAACACGTATGCTTTCGCGCAGCCCGATCAATCGCGGTGTATAATCTGATTGGGCAGAATCAGCATTTCTCACAAGCGAGTGAAAATCGAGATTCCAGTAGTCGCGGGGTTGCACACGGAGCGCGGGTTCTCCTGTTACCGGCGGTTCACGGCACACACATCGCGCATAAACTCGGAAGACGAGCCCTGCACCCACACGCGTGCATGTGGCTGTATAGGTATCGCGATCTTTAGCGGCGCGCCAACTTTGGATCTCGGTCAGCTGGATTGTTGTGGCTGCGGGGGCAGCAGTGAGTACAGAGAGATAGAGAAAGAGAGAAAGTCTCGAGGCATTGCCGCATGCGTTCTCACGGCCGCTTGCAATTATTAACGAGCGTTCGCGCGCGCGAGCGCTGTGTGCCGCCCTCTCTTTTCTTTCTTCGACTCGCTCTCGGCGTATATATAAACGGCTCTCTCTGTACGCTAGTTATCTCTGTGTATAGGCACATACACATAAGCTTCGGGCTGGTATTTTTTCTCCCTCGAGAAGGAGGCGGTGGAGGTTTTATATTTTCGACTGTGTTAAGCTCTCACGACTCGGTGTGTATCGGCAATTAAAAATATCGGTAATACACAACAGGGCTGCACTATATTGTTGCCGAAAAGTTTCACTCGGCGAGAACTCGAGCTTAATTGCAAGGCCTCCGCGGATTCCTCGGGCCTCTAATAACATACACGGGTTATGCGGATTTGCCTTTTATCGCTGCTCGCCATTCCTCTCGCTCTGTGCATGTGCGTTTTTATCGCTCGTTAAAGGAGGATCTGTTGTGTAAGGCGCGCACGGCGAGAGACGAAAATGGATAAGGAGTTCGGTATATTTTCGGACAAATTTAGCTCTCTGTGTGCTGCAACTGCGAAGTCGAGAGATGCACGAGGGAGAGGTGTAATTTTTCAGGCTTTCCTTATGGCTCGCTTTAATTAGGCGGTGCTGGTGTTTCTTTTGTCTTCGAGAACGGCTTTTCCGAGATGATAAATTCGAAAACGTTCTGCGCTCCCAAAGAGGTACACGATGATTGTTACTCGAGCGAGCTAATTATACAGTCAGATGTGCCCTGTTGCTCAATAATAGGCATCTCTCTCTCTCTCTCTCTCTCTCTCTCTCTCTCTCTCTCTTTCTCCTAACGTTATCGTCATTTATTTTATTATGCGAAACTGCGTTTGAACTCTAGATAATATGCGTAACAGCCGGCTAACAAATTTGACTCTACCTATACCAACCAATAGCTTTACACTTGTCATCTACTCATCCGTTCAAACGTCAATCAAGCTGATCGACGACCATCGGACAGTTACATTATTTTTTTTTCTTCTCTCGTCCGCATCTCTCCACCGGGAGACGTATCTCCAATTGCCGTCGATGATTAATAGTCCACTCGATGTATTAGAGTATCCAGTATAACGCGGGCGTATATATATTCGTACTCGCGAGAGAATCGATCTCGAGCATAATCGTATCACGAGCCATCGAACGCGTGCTTCAATTTAACTACTCTAGGAACGACCGCGCGAGTGTGTGTGTATACTCACGCGATGATTAATAAACGCGTCGAACAGTCGAGTCGTTCTTCTCTCTCTCTCTCTCTCTCTTTCTCGAGTCCATATCGTGTACCATAATACTTACACGAATTGTGTAATGAACGCGTCTCTTACACGCTTGCAAATTACATTAGGGGGAAAAAGTTCATGCGTCATTCGGTCAGCTAAATTCCGACCATGTGGCAGGTGAAAACGTACACCTATGATGATACAGCGACGGGGAGTTAGAAGAAGCGAGTGAGAGGATTGAAAATTGAATTTTCCATGCCTGCGCGCGCTCAGCAGCGCTTTTCCACACACATACACACACACACACACACAAGTGACATTGCCCAACGCGTCTCATTGTTTTTCCTCTACTCCTTTTATAGCCGGCTTGCGCCGCGCTTCCCTTTGTTCTCCTCTCCGGCACATTAACACAGATTGCCCTCTCCGTAATGGCAGCTGCAACAATTAGAAAAATTTATACAACGTTTCCACCGATGACGAGAGACGATTCTGCAGTTAGTTAACTTTAATTGTATTCCGTATAAATTAAATCGGTCTATTTCTGCTGCGCTACTCGCTCGCGATCCCGATAGATCTCTCGTTCGCCGTAACTCATTAGCGTGTAACGCTGCAGCAGCGTATCGGAAAGCTGATGACGAACGACGGCAATTAAAGCCCTCCTCTCGCTCTCTCTGCTGCGACGTGTGTCTTCCCTTTCATTAAATTTTCTGCACACGCACGGTTATTATGCTGCGAGTCTCTGAGGAAAAAAAAGCGCGAAAGCCATAGTATCAACGGTCCACAATTAAAGTTTCACTCGCGCGGCGTAGAGACTTTACTGCGGCGAGAACTATTACTAGCCTTTTGCAGCCCCCTCTCGTCGACGGCAACACCTGAGCCGTGCAATTTACGCATCAAGCATGATTTTGATTTAAAATCCCAGCGAGAGAGGAGGAGGAGGCCGCCGCACATACCAGCGCGTCTCGACGGCGGCGGCGGCTATTTCATAAATTACCAAATTGCCGCGATAGCCATCGCCGCTCGCTGTACGCACAGGCGAAGGGCTTGTAATTACGGGATTGACGTGAGCCTAGCCGTATAGGCCAAGTACGAAAGTAAATTATTGCGGCGCGGGGGGAGTATAAGCGTCCGATGTTTGCCTTTGTCTAGTGCGGAAAGAAGCGCTTAGGAGAGACGGCCGCGGAGAATTCACGTCACGTCGTAGCGCGCGCTAAAGCGTCTCCCCGTAAAGATTATATACGTCTTTGATTTTTCCAAGGCCTACACGCCCGATGAGGAGGAGGAGGAGGATTTTCGCTCGTCCGCGAGATGTTTTTTGCGGGTTCGCTCTCGTCATTTTTTGTTTCCTCGCTCCACTGTACGGGGGCGTCTTTACGATTGTTCGGAGATGGCCGCGAGAGATAATTAGATTCGGAGACGAGATCGCGGCGGAGGGAGAGTGAGTCATCGATGAGACGCTCGTTTTGTTCGTTTCTTGTGTACATCGATCGTGATTTTCCAATTTTTTTCTCCATCATGGAAATTCGTCAAATTCGTTATCGGAATATAATAATATGCCCCGCTATATCTTCGTCAGCGTCGCGCGCATTCCAAGACGTCCGGCTGCTTAAGTAATTTTCCCATTTAGCCGAGCGTTTACGCAAATCAAGCCGCGACGTGGTCGTTATAAAATTACCAAATTTTTTTCACCTTGCAGCCGCGCGCGCTCGCGCGCTCGGCAATTTCAATCTGGAAAATGATAACAGGCTTACCTCAGCTCCCGCGCACTTTGTCACTCCGGCCACGTTCGACCCTCCTTTTCTATATACTCCTCCAGCAGCAACGCATACATCGCTCTCGCGTTTACCAGCCATTTGCTTTCCTAGCACGAAGTCGCGCAACGACGCCGTGTCTTTTTCATCGCGTTCGCGGTCTTCTTCCTCCTCCTCTCCCTCGTCGAGAAGCTTTGCCGTAGTGTGTTAGCGCGCGATGCTTTTTATCCGAGAGAGGGAGAGCGTTTATTTTTGTACACAGAGAGGGAGACCCTGGTTGTCTTCGTTACAAAACTAGAATTGTATGCTAATGAAGGAGCCGCGACCGCGAGGCGATATTTTTCATTGTCTATTTAGGTTAAAATGCAGGGAGACACGAGAGCGAAAGAAGTTCAAGGTCGGGGCATCGTCGGAGGATAAGTCGCGACAAGCCGCCGCGCTGTCGTAACGCTCTAGCTCGCTAGAGGTGTAGTGCAGCGTTATGATTCCACAGAGCGTCGCAAGGAGAGCCGTAAAGATCCATTTTTTTCCCGATTTACGCGCGTTTTTCAATGCGATTTTCCCTATACTGTGAAGTGGTTTATATACAGCGGAAAGGTGTATAGCGCGTGTGAGGTAATTGCGATCCTGGAAACGGCGAGGAATGAAGGAGTTTCTTTTGAGGCGAGACCGACGCCGATCGTCGGTTTACCGGGAACTTGAGTCACGCCGTATGACTTTTGTAGCGCTTGTCTAATAAGATGTAAACGAGTTTATTTATAGACACCTCGCGCCGCGGCGACGACCCACATTATAACGCGTATATAGCTAGAGCGAGAGTTACTATCCGTGTTTATTTTATCGGCGCGTGTACGAGCGATCGTTTAATGGATATGACTCAATTTTAAATGCTACTATTTTTTATTATTAGCTTTGTTCTGGTAATTACGTTTGCACGGTGGATCGATCTGGAATTCGAATGTGTGAAGCGAGGAAAATTTATGCTTAAAGTTTATTTCACACGTTGCGTTAACGAGCGCATACGTAAGGATCAAGTGTACGTACGTAAAAAGGCTAAGCAAATTAGTTGCTACACCCGCATGTCCTTTCAGCGCTCCACACACGCGGCTGTGTGTGTGTTTAGCGATTGTGTAACGTCATAATTTCTGGAATTATGACAGTCATGCGAGCGGCTCTGGCGTACTTTTTAATTCAATTTTTTTTTCGTACAACCTGCAACGAAAAAAAAAATTACAGTGAGAGAGAGAGAGAGAGAGAGAGAGAGAGAGAGAGAAAACACGATTCCAGTCCCTCTCGATAAGCAGGGCTTTAAATTAGACTAAACGAACCGCAAGTCTTGCCCATCTTATCCCACTACCGGCACACGGCCACGCTAATAGCGCACCGATGCCGTTTCCAATCCAACAAACCACCCTCTCGAGTATACGTACGTCCTGTAGTAGGCGATAAGCACGTGCATGGGGTCCTCTTCTCTCTCTGCTGTGCACACAGCAGCACCTTTTTGCTCGTCCCCAGGGAGAGTTACGTCGCCGCGCGCGGCGTATAACGAGGCTGCTGCTACGCTAATTGATCGGCTCCTCTCGCTCTGCGCTGCACTCGGCCACCATGACCCGTTGCGATACTCACGACGGAGCGAGTCTGTATATAGGTACACACGCCGGAACGGAATGTAGGTATAGAGCCAGCTGGCCTTTTCTGTCTGAGCAGCGGAGGAAGAAAGAGCGAGAGAGAGAGAGAGAGAGAGAGAGAGAGAGAGAGAGAGAGAGAGAGAGAATAATGAAGATGCACGGACACGATCGAGCTTCCTCGAAAGCCCAGCGATTAGCCTGCCGTTGAGTAAACCCCCCGCGAGGTTCTCTAACAACGGCCCTCCCCGATCGTCTTATACCCACAGCGAGTGTCTGCGCTTTCGATACGTGACACACGATTATGGTCGTGGAGAGCAGCCTCAAAATTGTGTGCTCCGGAAGAAAAAAATCGAAGCGCACGACGCTGTGCTGTGTTATGTAGGCAGGGCTGCGCACGAGAAGAAAGTCCGAGCTGCAGCTGCAGTGTGTTTATGCTTTCTTTCGGCACAGAGCAGCTCCGATGATCGTATCGCGAGTTTTCGCGTTTGAGGTATAAAAATCACCGGTGCGAAACTAGAGCTCAAGATTTTCATTGTGTAACGGAGAGGAATTTCGCGAAAATTAGCGCGACAAATGCGTCTCTCTCTCTCTCTCTCTCTCTCTCTCTCTCTCTCTCTCTCTCTCTCATAACGTCTCCGCCGGCACTGATGCAGGAATCCGGAGTCGTCGCGCTAAACATGTCAGCAAGTGAGGATCTACTCCTCTGGAATGCCAATTATCCCGGCTCACTGTGTACACTCGACTCGTACAATTAGAAAATTCCGAGGAATCGTCCCCTATGCGAGGAATAAAAATTACTCGAGATGAGCCGCTAATGCAACTTATGTATACCCGACGCGACGAGTAACGTAAATGTGTAATAATAAGGGGTGGCTAATGATCCTGCCCCCTTGCGCATCGTTTATCTCTATAAATAAAGATGCATTGTCGGATGGAAAAACGCCGTTTATAACATCGCACTCGTATTATTTCAATGGATCATTAAAACCTACTTGCAAATGCGTAATCAGGAACTACATCTAATAACGCGCGCGGCTACATACAGCGGCCGCTGATTGTATCAACGAGCGTTTTCATGTGATTATAAATATTTTTTTCCGTTCTCGGCGCGCGTGACCTTAATTATTTTAAGCCGCGTTGCAGCGCTAATACCTTCGCGCAGCCCCCATTAAGTTTTCCACGTTAATCTCTCGTTCTTTTTCGCGGTGCCGATCCTAACCGATTTAATACGGGCCGTCGTGTACATTTTTCCATGAATATTCCGCGGAGACGGCATTAGCATTCAATAGACCAATCCCGCGTCCGATTACATCGATCATCCGCCTAATAATCAATTTGTCACCGCACACGGCGCAGTGCGGAGTAAAGCCCGAGTTTCCGAAAGACAAACCGCACGTGTAAGTATACCCGCGTCTATTCCACCTCCTCCGCACTATCCTCATCATAGCCGCAGCTCTGGCCATTAGGACATGTCTTATAAACGCAGCCCTTTGTCCTCTCCCCTGCGCGACGACGTCGTCCCGTCGTAAATAAGGCCCAATTTATTACCTCGATAAAGCGCAATAATAACGTTTCAGCTCTCTTCGCGTACGCACGTACTCACAATGTGACTGTCTCTCTGCGCCTATAAGTGTGTGTATAGTATATAAACAGCAGAGGAGGCGTCGCGCAGAGCCCAGGGCGCTATTCGCGATCATTAGCTCGGGTCAACGCACCTGAAATCGCGTAAAAGCGCGACGCTCGCGAATGTACGAAGAAAAAAAGCGAGGAGAGGATGCGCGCGCGTAGATAGAAATTATTGTTATTATCGTAGAGGAGAGCGCGGAGATTTCGCAAGTCGCTGTGTGCGCCGAGAGAAGAGAGTCTAATGAACGAGATTAGCTCTCGCGCGCGCGTACCTCAAGGATTCGCTCTTCTTGTGACTCTTCTTTTCTCCGGCTCTTCCCGCCTCGACGACTGATTATACACAGACGCGAGACACATCAGGTGTGAGTACGCGCGTGTGCCGATGGCCTTCTTTTTCTGCGCGCGACGACGCCTCGTCTATGCTGAAAGATCGTGGGCGGTTCGTCGCTTGTTATAGCATTATACCTATAGACCCGACTCTTTCTTGTTGTGAATGAATGGCCAGCCGCTCTGACGCTTGTCTGCTAACTACACGCGCACATGCGGGCCGTGTGTGCTTTGTGCATTATTACATGTTATTACGAGAGGCTTTGGAGAAAAAAACTGCACCGATCGTTATTGAAATATATAAATATAATGTATGCAGGATTATCATTTTTTACCGAGAGTTCAATTTTCTCTTTTTGCCTTGCAGGTGAGTCGCCCGAGCTGAACACAATACACTTGGTCGGTTCTATACTCGCGTAAGTAATGTTTGATTTACGTTGAATTTTATACGCGCGCGGTGAGTCTATTTCTGAGAAAGGTTTGTTTTGCAGCGGGCTTTTAGTGGCTCCGCACGACGCTTCGTCGTTTTCTTGTAAAATATTCATAAAATGCGCTGTACAGCCGAGGGAAACCCAGCGCGAATTCGCTCGCCATAAGATAAATCTAATTTTACGATTCCAGCCGAGAATTTGATTACGGCCGTGCGTGCAGCGCGCCAAGGGAGTCCAGGGTATTTTTTATACTAACGTGCGTATAAAAGGCCTCTTAACTGCTCTCGAATTCCTTTAATTTTACTTCGCGAGTAAATAAAAAAAGTATCGCACCCGCGCGATAATCTTTCACTCGAATGCCGACAGCTCAATCAGCGCCGAGAGCGGATATACCCGCACTTTCAACGCCAGCGAGTAAAAATCCTCGAAGCTCGATGATGTATTACTTTTTTCCAGTTATATGCGCGCGCGGGCTAGTGGAGAGAAAAATTCGTTTCTCGGTTTCGCGGATGCGTAATCAACGAAAATCGCTAGTCTCCCACGGGAGAGAGAGAGAGAGAGAGAGAGAGAGAGAGAGAGAGAGAGAGCTTCCCTCCCCGGAACGTAACGCATTTCGCTCGAAAGGAGTGTTTTACTTACTCCGCGCTCATCTCGTATATTCATTGCGCCTCGTTTCTTTCAGAGAAATATTGACAATAGCCTCTTGCGCAACCTGTGCGTATACGCGACGCGAAAGACTGCGTGGCCGACTATAGGGCCTCGGCGCGCTCTGCTCACCGATAATTACTCATCTACGTGCGCGTGCAATGTTTAACCGGTAAATAGTAGCTTTCACTCGCCGCGCCGCTTATATGCACGGGTTTTCAACTGTATATAGGTATATACTTTGTGCGCTCGCTCGAGTGCGTATAATACTGTATATAGCTGTGGTTCGCGGCGGAGTTTTGCGAATTCCTAACGGGGCCGATATTTAAAGTCGCGTCGGACGCGCTGATGAGATTCTCGACACGGCTTTGTGTAATTGCTTTTTGTGAGATTGACTTCTGGCGGGCCGTCGAATGGAAATTTCTCTCTCTCTCTCTCTCTCTCTCTCTCTCTCTCTCTCTCTCTCTCTCTCTCGGCGTATTTGCGCGCGTTTCGCAAGTGCTTTTGACCTTACGTGATTCGGCGATTTCGGTTCGCTTATTATACGGGAAGAAATATAGAAGAGAGAGAGAGAGAGAGAGAGAGAGAGAGAGAGAGAGAGCCTGTTGTACAAACATAGGCCAGGTTGTTAAGCACAGCTTATTAACGCGTATATTTGGCTATGGTTAAAAGAAATATTTGAGGTGTACGCATGGGCTCGGCTTGAATGTCGAGTGAATCCTCGAAAAAAAACCATAGACGAGCATTTTAAAATCGCAGTGCGTATTTGGCATTTCAATCAGCCTCCGAAAGACCATACACGCAGCTCATTGACATTTCATGCCCGGCGCGCCGTATTCGGAACAATGGGCGCGGAAAGAGGTTAATTGTAAATAAATCACTTAGCCGTGTGCAGTACACAACAAACTCGTACACACACGGAGTCATATATTTATAATCGCGCGTGACTAATCGCGTTATCGGGAATAAATTTATTTATATTTATCCCATGGAAGATTGATGATTACGGCCGCAACACGTAATTATCGTGCATCTATAAATCACTATACGCGCTGTATAGAGAGCTGCGGTCGCGAACTTTTTGGTCTCTCGACTTGTCTGTGCTTCATTGTAATTAGCTGTGTGCTCGCGAGTCGAGAAAAGGCCTGTGAGCTGTGCGTGCATTGACATGGAAATTTCATTAACAATGTTTCCGAAGAGAAGGGTATAAACCATTCCAGGAATCTTTATATACTAGTTCCGCGCGCGAGCGCGTTGCTTCATTGCGGATAATTGGTTCTGGAAATTTGATACAGTCGTTCGTCGCTTTTGAGAGAAAAAAAAATCTCGACAAGTATCGTTTTTGCAGAGACCATTTTGGCGACTCGTTATTATGCGCACGAAAGCATTGCATACATTCTAAATTAGAAATGCATTTCATTCTGTTTACGAGCCGGCTTCTAAAAACCGATCTTTCTTGCGGGGAGAGAAATATACTATTTCGCAAGCGAGCCGGGAACTGAAAACTGTGCCGGAACGTTTAGAATCGTGACGTAACGAGAAAAGAATCATCGTTTCCCGTTAATCACACTTCCAGCCGTATCCCCGATCCTCAGCTGATTTACATGAAGCGTTCGCGCGAGTGAAATGAAAAGTCCAATAATTCACGCGACAACGAAACGGGTTCCCTAAGGAGGCCAGCGGCGCGTTCATATCGATGTCACTGGGACTTCCCTCTCGTGCGTGTATGCATACACAGACTCTAGAGAGTCCGCCTACACAGACTCGCGAGAGAAAGAGATAGCCCCTCGTGAGCGCGAATGAAGTTATGCCGCGGCTGTGCGGGAACATTAAAAACCGGGCAAAGCGAGGCCAACGCCTCGTAAGTATGCCGACGCGGTTTCCCTCCTCTGTGTGTGTGTGTGTGTGTGTGTAGTGTAGCACGCGCTGCACGCATTACAGTCATTACATTGTCTCTCTCTCTCTCTCTCTCTCTCTCTCTCTCTCTCTCTCTCTCTCTCTCTCGCTCTCTCTCTCTCGTTGCTGTTTTTTTTTCTTTCCGCAGAATTGTGTGTGTGTACGAGACCGTCCTCGGCTCTGCTTCGCTGAATTATTGTTTTGAGCGAGCGGAGCGCGAAATTTTTTGCCCTCTCGCCGAGATTTAGTGCAGAGAGCTGCGTAGCAGCTAACCGATGGGGTCGAGCCATGCGAAAAGCGAAGTTAGTATGGCTGGGCTTTCGAAATTTTAGCGGGAGTTCGCTCCGCTATAAGGAGCTCGCAGCTACCGCTCTTTATTCCCAGGATTCTTTGCGTAGGACGAAGACTGTTAAGTTTATGCAGCGGCTGATTGTGCGCGGCAGTCATAATTTTCGTTCAGTTTTAAGAATGTCGCGCGCGCGCGCGCATAGCAGTAAACCGCCTCGTCATTTGCATCCGCGGCTTTTCTCCTCCGCGCGTATGAGTTACTCTCGAACACGGAATGTAACTGTAAGGATTTTTAAGTCGTAAAGATGCGGGAACTTTTTCGAGAATTTCCTCGTTGGACCGCCGTGATAATCGTGAGCGAATAAACGTCGGGATTTTTTTACGAGCTTTGAATCATGTCGCTCGAGAGCAATATTACACGAGTTGTCCCTGCGGTAATAACAGTCGCAAAAAGAACGGGTAAATTAACATCGATAGAAACATTACCAGTCCCGCGCGGGTATGTCCTATAACGAGTGTAAAAAGCCGCTACAAGTAGATAACGTCCGAGATAGGCACGGCGACGCGTGTTTAGGCTCGTAAACTTCTCTCTTTCTCTCTCCGCGACTGCGCGTATGCAATAAGTTCGAGGGTTTACGCGAAAGGGTCCCTCTCTGTAGCATAGCCTACATTAGCGCTATCACCTGCATTACCATCGCCCAACCGTTTCCAATAATTTATCTCAGCAGATCGTCTAAGAGGAAAAACTCCCAGCAAACAGTACCACTACGGCGCTAATCGCGGATACAGCGCATTCTCTCCTCCTCTCCTCTACAATAAGTATAGCATCGCGCCTTATCCTCACGCTGCTGCACTTCTCGGCGACTGAAATTATCGAGCGGCTGTCTTAGGCGACGCTACTCCGCACTTTATCTCTCCCGCACTCGCGATTTATATCCGGGATATGAGTTATTCCGGCTGCCGAATATCTGCGCGCGCCGCGGCCCTTATCTGTGATAGATGAATACGCTCGGCAAGTACAGCAGCGCCGAGTGATACTTTCGAGCTTTCTACCGAAGATCTCTCGCAAGATACGTATAGCTCTCGCGTATGAGTCGCATCTTTTATACGCGTGTATATATATTCCGCGCGGCCTATGCATACGTTACGGCCGCGTTATCAAGATCCAGGGAATTCCGCTATATGGCCTGGCTGATAGTGTATAAAGCTCGCGGTCCGCGCGGAAACGTGAGCGAAATTAAGTGCGCTAGCCGCGTACACTCTCTCTCTCTCTCTCTCTCTGGCTTATAATTTATAGGTCGCGCGTATTCGCTGCGAGTGTATGCTTAGAATAATTGCGCGAGATCGGAAGATGACGATTGGCTAGTCGGGATGTGCTGAGGCGTCGAATATGCGCATAATCAATACTCGCGTGAAGTGAAGATCCAGTGCATCGGTTTATGGCTAATAGCGCAGTGCACTAGTTTTGACGTTATTCCCGCGCTTTATTAGCAATTCCGATCCACCAAGCAGTTTTGTAATTGTAAACGAGGCGATATATTGTGCACAGGGAGTGTGGGCGCAGTTTATTTAAATGTGAAAAGAAGATTAATCGCTCGCTAAATATAAACTTGGATATATTACAAAAACTATAAAAACCCGCATCTTACAGCGGGCGTATGCCTCCTCTCTGTTGAAACTCGATCCGTCGCTTTTCTATTTACAATGTGCGCGCGCATCCCTCGAATATGCGCGTTGGGTATTTACAACCTCCTTAAGCTTCCTCTGTCCCGCGGCTGCCCATATCGCCATCTCACCGCTGCCATATACGCGCGAGGAGGCCCCGGCGCAAGTATATCGATTCTTCGCCGAACAACGACTGCAGTGTATGTACGAAGGTCGCGTGTATTGAAAATAAAGGACAGCGCGAAATTCAAATGCGCCCCGTACACATAGGTATAAACATCAGGCGCACATAATTTCCGATAATGCCCGGGACACGCGTGACACCTATATAGCCTCGATCTCTCTCCTCCCCGATGCTGTACAGCCGAGCGCAACTAGCTCATAACTCGCTCGGAGATCGATATCAGCGCGGCCCTCCCTCGGATCTAGCAGCAACAACAACGGGGCGAAAAGTTATACGGCCGTTACTCTTGCAGTCTCTCTATAGTGTATAGAGAGGACCGCCGCCGTGTGCACGGCCGATTTGTAAAATGAGCCGTGGGCCCTTCTCTCTCTCTCTCTTTCTCTCTCTCTCTCCCTCTTGCGACGAACATAAGCGACTAGCCTCCCCCCGCACGCGGCGGGCTATTATATATGGCGTGTCCGCCGAGGGAAGAAAATAACAAACCGAAAGCTCCTCCGCTCTGTGCTGGTATATATACCTTCGGGGGGAGGCTACGGCACGACGACGCGACACAGAGAGCAGCTCTCGCTCGCCTACGTATCCGTTTTTCGCGCGAGATGTGGGTACCGATCGAATGGGAAAAAGGAATTCGGCGAGTCTGTCGCGCGGCCGATGCTAAATATTGCGCTTACAAGGAGAGCTGCTGTTGCTGCTGCAGACCAATTGAGTCTGCTCGACTTTGCTGCGCGTAAATACTTCTTTCCCTCTACGCTGACAAATGGTGCCGACTAACACTCTACCGCTGGATGCCTCTATTTCTCCGGGAATCTCGCTGAATCAGAACCGGATTTTTTCTCCTCCGATCCAGACAAGAGCGTGTCTAGAGTACGCGATAACAAATTGCATTTTTCCAGGCTAGCTGCAGACATTATCGTGTGCGCTCCGTGACACAGACTCGTATAGCACTTATGTATATACTTTATTCGAGGCACAGAGAAGAGCGCTCGTCGTCGCCAGGACGAGTTATCGATTACGACGCTTTCGCGCTGTGTACAATACCTTAAGTGCGACTTACGACTATACACGTACAGCGACGCTCAGAGGACCCGCGGGCCGATATAAATCTGTTCATAAAGATCCGCTCGGCCAGATTGCGCCGGTTCGCTCTGGGTTATACACACCGCGAGAAACGTCCTCGTCGTCGGGGTGTCGATACATACTCGCAGTCCGTGTGTGCATGTACCGGTACATTTCTCGAGAGCGATGGCTACAGGGCTCGTCTATGTGGGTCACTGGGATTTATACTGGAATCTCAAGCGAGCCATCCCGGCTAAAACCGCCACGATATACTTCAAGATCCCGAGGGCGACGAGGAGGCTTGTGAAATAAAATAAAAGTCGCTTGCTTAACGCGCGGAATACATCCCGAGGCAATTGTGTATACCGAGAGTGGAAAAAGGAGCCGTTGTTTCGAAGCTGCGCTGAAATCGAATAAAGCATATATATATATATATATATATATATATATATATATATATATATATATATATATATATATTTATATAATATTATGTACCACGAACCCGTGCACCTGGCCGGCAGTTGCGACTTTGCTTCTCTCTCGCGAGTGCACTTTAGCTCCTCTCGCGCGCGCGCAATATTCATCGTTATCGCTCGGCGCAAATGTATGCGCGCAAGAGAGAGTTACGGGCATTGTTATACGATGCGGTGAGACCCTTTGGAAAAAAAAGCCGCTTGCCGATTGACAAGTGCATTGAATTATTCGCCCGAAGCGCATAAACGCTCGCACTGAATCATCCGTCGTGTGTGTGTGTGCAGCCCTCGAGAAATACATCGTCGTGCGCAAGCTTATCGACGATGCGGTAATGGCGATATGTTCCATACGTTTCGCGCGCTTTTATCGCTTATTTCGCGCCTCTGCATTATAACTCTGCACGTATAGGAGTAACGCCGGAGATAAAGCAGAGAGGGCTATCCGCAGATGTATAGCTATACTCACACGCGCTCTCGCGAGAATTATATGTATTCCTCCACAGCTCGAGTCTTGGAAGCGATTCCTTACGCAAAACAATGTCGAAATTTTTCCAAGAGTACTTACACTTCTCATAATGGCACGAGCGCGCGCGTGTACACGGCATCTTCTCGCGACGATGCTATCGATTATTCTCCGACCATTGTGTCGCGACTCTGTCTCTTCCTCTCGAGTCGTCGGGATAAGGGAAGAAAAAGCCGGAGGTATGGGAGAAGCACAGCGATAAAGTGACCAAGATGCGCAAGCGACTACAGTACACTTTTCTCGCGAATAAATAGCCTTACGCAAAACTCGTAAGACACTGACTCTACTGCGAGCGACTGGGACATACACACGTACGCAACGAGTAGCTAAGAGAGAGACGGAGACAACAAGTGCCGTGTGAACGACGTGCGGGCGATACATCGCTTCTATTGCGAAAGTAAAGTTGTGAATTCCTATAGAGAAAGCAACAACACAGCAGCAGCCTGATGGCACACACACGTGCATACAATGTACACGCGTGCGAGTTTAACGTTAAAGTCGTATACTTACACCGAATTGTTGACTTCTCTCTCGGCAGCTGCTGCATCTGTCCGTCCGCCTGTCTCCACGAGCCGTCGACTCTCTCGACGTCAGATGTAATGGAGGATACGCGCGGACTTTATTTATTTTGTTTTTTCGAGTCCACTCCGTGACACACACACACGAGAGAGACGCCTAACGACATTGCGCAATATCGTCAAATACTAATTATTGTTGACGTTGGCACTGCAGTGTGTAGCTCTCCTCTGCGCGATATATTGCTCAAGCCGCAGCGGCTTTTCCTTTTAGAGGATCGGCTTTTTTCTCGCCGACTCTTCTACGGTGGTCTTTTTTTCCAAAGTGTGTTTCTTCACGTGTGTGCAGCAGTGCCGGTGAGATGTCGCTCGCGCAAAAACCGTGAGGCGTTTTGCAATCGAGATGTGGAAGACACACCGGTAATTTACTGATGTCACGTGCGCGAGGCATTTTTTTGATAGAGCGTCGATGAATATGACGCAAATTATTAGCGACAGTTATTGACTACGCCCAGAGGTAAGACCGCAGCGTTTACGGTAATTTATTTTGCAAGGTATCGATCGTCATTACACATTGGGATAATTCGAGCAATCAGTCTCCCCCCGCGATGAAGTGATTCTCCGGGCACTGCGACGACGACCCGGTATAAATCGTAAACTGATTTACGAACGTGTAATGCCGCTGATGCGGCGTATTATCGGATTGCGCAGATCATCTATTGCCCATGCAAATTGGAATGAAATTGTGATCCGTCGCCTGATGACTCGTGCGGCGAACGGGTCGTGCATCGGCCGATAATACGACCGCGCAGCAGATGCATTCGCATTTCACTGAAAATCAGCTGGCGCGAGTTAGGAAATCCCTCTCCCTCTCTTGTGAAATAATGAAATTGCTCTTGACAAACGATTGTGTGTATATGTGTGTGTGTGTGTGTGTGTGTGTGTGTGTGTGCGATTCCCCTCGTCGGTTCGCGACGTCGTCCAGGCTATTTCTGCGTCCTTTCGGAAAGACTTAATGATAGCATTCGCGCACACGCGCGGCAATAATTAATTAGCGACTCGTTTTTCCCTCGCGGACTCTGTATCGTACTTCGAATAATATACGATAGAAAAGAGCTTCTGCAATATAATAATGCAATATATTATCAGCCGAGCGTAGAGAGCGGTGAGTAATGTAAGAGAGCGTTCGAGTTACAGAAAAATATCAAGATCCTAATCGCTGAAAAAATCGACATCGCTGGCTTTTCAAATATATGCGTGAGATTATATATCCATCGAAAACACTACTCCTTTCTATTAAATGTTGCGGCAGGAGTCATAAAGTCGTTACTCCCGGCGATCGTCGTCGCGCGAAAAAGGCTAAATCCGATTCGTGTGCAGATCGGCCGATTTATCGATTGACTCGCAACCGATCCGTCGAGTCATTACGAGCTGGTAATTATCGTCGTACAGGACCTAGTTAATTCTCGGCGCTATATGAACCGCGGAGTCGCTCTCCGTAGACTCGTTTCGCAAGAGACACACTACTGCAATTAGGCGTCGCGCTACTCGCTCGCGCGCGCGCGTGTGTGATACAAAGTCGTGCGCAATCTCAATTTAGGCGACAGCGGAGGTGCGGAAAGTGTATTATATTCTCCTCTTCCTTTGGCACCTTCTTCTTCGGCGTATTCCTCAAATTGTATCATTACTTGCGACATCGTCGCTGCAGCGCGGTGATTATGTCCCGCGGAAACGTGATCCGCGAGGTGTTGTGATGTTTCTGCATTTCACGCGCTGGTCGAGTGCGTTGCTCCAAGCTGCACCGACGTAGAGGATTGCTTTTCCAACCGGATTCAGAATTTTTTTCGAATAACGAGGCTAATTTTCCGCACCGAGTGGATTCAAGGTCGAGTTGGCCGCCATAGACGGAAAAGAGGCTCGTTAAAAGAACTCAACTTTTAAAAATAACTCGATGACCTGCACGCGTGGGTCGTTAGACCTTCTAACAGCGGCGATGGCATTCCGAACAGCGCGCGCGCCGATATGCCCTAAAAGTTTGCTCATTAAACTAATTTCAAGCTCGGCGCATACATTAATTCCCCGCGCGCGAGGATAATTCTTTTGTTTTTTGCCAGCGGTCGCTTTTGGAATTCAGGAAACGCCGCCCATGAGTCCGCGAAGCCTATACGCGATCGCGAGGTTGTATGCTCGCGTTTACCTGAATTAGCTATTCGTGCTCTCTTCGTCATCACTTCCCGGCGCGTCTCTTATCGCGCTGTTGGATCATCTTCTGCTAGAGCAGAGAGCGGAGCTCTTCCTCATGACTGTTTGGAGTAATTTTTTTCTGTTCTCCGGCTTTTTTGCGCTCAGCGCATTAACGGGAAGAGAGATAATTGCTCGCTAGTGAATGCCATGAATAAATTCGTCTTGTCGCTTTGATTAAGACCTTGCGATGATTCCGAGACATGGTAACGGACGGATATTAAATTAATTAAAGAAACTGTTACTTCTGTGTGTGTGTGTGTGTGTGTGTGTGTGTGTGTGTGTGTGTGTGTACATGGAGAAACAAAATTCGCCAGCCTGACTGTGGTCAAGTATGTGGAATTAACGATAGTGTCTTCAAGCCATTATACATGCAGTAACCGTAGAAGAACATGATTTTGGACTGGCTCTCTATTAGCCTCAGTGTCTAGAGAAGATAGATGGCGCGTCGGCATTTTATTACAACCCACATAGAAATCTAGCGCTCGTACTGCATATAGCAGTAGGCCAGCTATGCCATGTTTGCCTTCAGTTGGGCCTACTGCTTTAGTCGCTCATGCTATTTACTGTATTTCAAACGATAATGTCTCTCACTATCAGTTGTAATTGACAAAAAAAAAATTATCCTATCTTCATCACGAAAACAGTCCACGTCCGTGTAATTCGAGCGCGACTCTCCTTCGGATCGAATCACGCGTACTCATAAACACCTCGCGCGACATCGCTTGCGCACCCGTCCATAAAACTCGTCGGGACCGACGTAAGTCGCGCAATCGTGTAAACGCATCAGCTGAAACTCGAACTCGATTTTTCAGCGCTTCCTTGGCCCTTATCGAGAAATATATATACCTGCGCGACTGCGACACTCGGACGACGCGTGTCTCCTTCTCACACCTCAACTTAAAGTACAGCCAAGCACCTGAATGCCAATAAGTTAACGCGCTTGCCTTCCTCTTCGTGCGCCCGTGACAAGAGCCGACTGCTCAAGCGCCTTCTCAGCCGAGGACTACTTTACGGCTTACACACGCGGTGGCACCAGAGTATACAAGCGCCTGCGAGCCTGCAACACCGCCAGCTCGGGCGAGATTCTTGCCGTGAGATACGGTGCGGGCATTAATAAGGCAGGTGCATGTATACACGCAGACGCTTGTGTGCGTTATAATACGTAGCGCACGAGAGCGATATCTATGAGCTGCAGCGTGGAAACCATCGCGCCACATATATACATTGTCTGCTGCTCTGCAGTCTCTCTCTATACGAGAGCGCGTGTGTAATAAAGCGAAAATATGTAATGTTTATATTGTGCACTCGTATAGCCATAGGTACGGTCCGCGCACAACACACAGAAGAGAGCTCGCTCGCGCAGCGGGGCAACTCTCGTATAATTATCGGCTTTAAATGATGGCGACGCCTTTGCGCAAACCGCGCGCGTGCGAGCGTTATTATTGCGGCGCGTGTACGCGCTTTATTGCGCCGCGTAAAATAAATAATCGTGCGCGCCCGGCCGCTGTTGTTCTCTCTCTCTCTCTCTCTTACTCTCGTACTCGGGGAGGGCTATACACTGCTCGTAGTTTTTCTCGGCTTGCGCGTGTAGTAGACTATATAGCATAGGCCGTAAGGTGCATATTGCAGAAATCGACTCTGTCCAATTATTTACTTTTGCCTTTTTCCGCGCGCCGGCGCGTTCTTTAATTTTTCGTACAGATTTCGTCGTATACTTGTATACTTTGTCGCTGGAAATGGGACACGAGGGAGCATTAACAATGCCGGGTTATTGTGAGTTTCGCGCGCGCGCGCCTACAGTTATGGCGTTATTTGCAGTGCGTTGCTGTAGCGCGGAGAGATTGCACGGCATTGTGAGCATCGCGTCTCGAGTTGTTAACCGGTACATTGTGCGGGATAAGCGGCTACCGTGAATCGATCTCGCCGAGAGCCCTAATTGTATGCCGCGGTGCAGTTATTGCTTCGCTTCGCGATTGTCTCTCTCTCTCGCGACGATTATGTCGCAACGGGTTCAAATTAATAAATTAACGCCTCATTTGGTTATTAAGCGGTTTCCTCATTCTTCGTAGGCGCACGACTCTCGGCTCTTTCTCTCTGAAAAATGGGCTTCTCTCTCGCGCTATGGCCCGCCGACATCTGATTAGCCCGCGCGCGAAATTAATGCCTGCGGCATTTACGAGCTGCCGCGCGGACGAGATTGTATGCAATTGGAAGCTCATCCGCATTGCGAAAGCTGTGGTATCGCCGAAAAGGATCTCGTTGCCTGTATGCCGCTTCTACTGCGGCTGTGTAAGAGTCGGAAAATTTTAAGGAATACACGTACCGACGGATGGACAGACACACGTCTCCGAGAGTCTCTCTCTGCCTTTTACCGCGACGCGAGGCATCGATTATATCCGATTCCCATCAGCTGCAGCTTCGGGGGACCCGACGATCCTCACACTCGCGTGCATACACTTTAAGCTCGTCGCATGTACAGAGAGACAGACAGACGAGAGTCTCCCCCGGAAAAGAAAGCCGGGATACAGCGATGCTGCCGCGAGCGCAAACAATGAGCGGCTCTGTATATACAAGTAGCGGTGATGCGGCTGCAAAAATGAAGTTTGCCCATCTCGGCCTATCTTGTGTGCCTATCGCGGGATGTATCGCGTATCGCATCCTCCCGCGCACTGCGCATTACCTGTGAGGTATATCTGCAGAAGGAAAGCTTTCACGCTACGTTGGCAGTGAAAGCCGAGAGCATCTCCCGAATGTAATATCGCCGCCCACGGTTTATCGTTACTTTATTATGTATGTGTGTGTAGATCTAAAATTGATTCCTTTTAGGATTTCTTCATGCGCCAAATCACGAATTTATTAGCATGTTCAGCGTATTCGCGTTTTTTAATTCAACAATTGAAAAATACCTTTAACTTTATTATACGCGATCTGGAAAAATAAGTTTGGAAACGCGCGCGCGTGGTTTACACCGAGCGAATCGAGGAGATTTATCTGCCGCGATCGCAGTGAAAAACGCGGCTCTGGCTCCTTGAATAATGAAATATCGACGAGGCGGATTGAATGCGTTGCCACATCCCGATGGGAGGGAATTAATGAAAAATTAAGTGCTAACTTTGATTGAGATCGTTGACCTTTTCGCGTGTATGCAATAACAGGCGAGTAGACCTGCAAAGTCGGAAAAGAATCGAAGTTTCTACTATACACCAGCTCGGAGATTTTCTCGATTTAACATCGAAAGCGATATTGATGGATGATACTGTTTCTGAAATCTGACTCCTGAATCGGCTATTACCGGGCGCTCTCGTGTATAATACTTTCCTCGATGAAACGCCGCGATTCCCGCAACCGCGCGCACTTCTCATTCCCCTTTTTGCATGAATTATACCATTATACACACCATATGTACGATTTTACGATTCCTAATGCCCGCACAGCCATTGTCTATAAATACATGCGCGGATTCGGCCCACAAATCATCTTTATTCAAATCCACTGCACTTTCTAGCTGCAGCAAGACAGCGAGCTAGCTGCATACAAAAGCATCACTCTAATTTCGCATTTGATGCACATGCCAATCCCGAGAGCATCGCATCAAACTCGCGGAATAGGTGTACTCGACACATCCGGCACATGCGCGGACTCTTGTTTTGCAAACGTCCATCGGCATTAATCCCAGAGATCCGCTGCCTGCAGCGGGCGCGCTCCAGATAGTCATCGCGAAATTACGGCGCGAATCTCCGCCCAAGGCGAAAAACCGGTTATTCATTATAATTCGTCGACGTATATTAGTCGGCGGCGCGCGCGAGTGAAAGTGCCGCGCGCTCATTCGATTGTGGTATGCCTACGCGCTCATCAACGTCGGCAGACGTCACATTGCTCAGCGAGCGAGCGAGCGCGAGCATGCATATTAAGCGCCGATTTCCCGTATATGCTCGCTCTCGACGTTACGCGCTTGACTTATACAGTGCAGAGCGCCGTTAAATTTTATGTTTACCTAAGTGTCTACGTATACGCGTATAGGAATCGCAAGGGAGAACCCGTTTTTCTAATGGGATTTTTTGTTTCGTACACGCTGTCGTTTTTCCCCCCGGATGATGATTGGCAAAGATCGCGATCGGTTATATCACTAAATATTAACGCCGATGCCGATCGATATAAGGGCCTCGATGCTCTGGTTGAGCTTTTCGACGTTGCTGAGAGAAAGAAACGAGCAGTAGGCTGCGCTCGGATTTTTGTCCGATTTTCAATTATCCCCGCGGGACTACCGCGAGAGAGCTCTTGTAAAAAAAGTGAGCTGTAGCCGAGATTATCAGGAGCGTTTACAAGCCCGTACTTAATTAAAGCTTCCTTCCACATCGCGATTCAATTTTTCCCCACGCGAGCGTGCATATTTACACCGCAGGCTGTTGGCAAACCATTAAGCAATTGATTCCAATAGCCTCCGCCGCCGTAATTTTTATCGATACAATAGAGATTACCGCTTACACGACGGCGAGAGGCTATCGCTCGGAAATTTCGAACTGTGTACGTGTAGGTCCAGTGTATCGGAATAGCCAACAACGCGGCGAATTTAAGGACCGTCCGAGGCACTTTTATCGAGAGAGGATACACGTACACCTCAGCGCGGAGATAGATTTTCACACAGGCTATACGAGCCGATTAGCCTTGCGCAAATCGAGACAAAGTTTAAACTCGAGGCGCACACTCGGCCATTATTGAGATATTTATCTTGTGCGAATAGTCGATGGTGCGCGCGATTAGCTGTTCGTTGCGTGAGAAGTGTGTGTGTGTGTGTAAAGAGAGGCGTACGTGTGCATGTCTTTTAGCTTGCGCCCGTGATTTTACAGTCGACTGCAGCGGAGAGAAAGCGCAATCCGGTTGATAATCGATGGCTGATAAAAAATATTGTCCGCGATGACGACTCTATTGTTTAGTGTGTACACACAATCGCGTCGTTGCTCAAGCCGCCGCGCGAGAAAGGACCGGTCAATGTCGACGCTGTGTGTCGCATCGATACGGTATACTGAGAGAGACTTAATCGATCGCGCGATCGATAAACGCCTTTATGCAACTTTAATCGACGTATGCGTGCATATAAATGTTTTCACGAGATGGGCGTTGCTGTTGTTGTCGGCTTTTCGTTCAGGACGCGTCGCGGTTACAAAATTCGAATGGAAAGCGACGCCGAGGATGAAAAAAGGATCCTCGTCTGCAGAGCGGACAATAGGCTGCGTTGGAGATTCGAAAATTCACGATGATTACGCGGCTCGATAATTTTTCTTACGGCACAACTGGTTTGCTCGACGACGATCCGTCCCGGGATTAATAGAGCCGATTAATCAGCAGAACCCGATCCTTTGTTTCTCGCTCGGTCGCGTAGAGCGACACACTGCACCAGAGTCAGCCTCCCCATCGGGTCGTATATACCAGCCAGCGCAGACCGATGTAGAGGAAATTAATTAGTCGTCTGAGAAGCGCCTCGGTAGACTCGCTTAGAGAAAGCGTAGAAAGTGTATCATGCCTTCGCTCGCATTCACTCACGTACTTAGACACACAAAGCTGGAACAATCCCTTTTATATACCTGTATACCTATACAAGCTCGACTGCTCTATTCCTGTTCACTAGATAACTATATCGCGAGTTGGCGAGGTCGGTTGCGTCCACGTTTAAGGAGAGCCGACGTGTGTGCCAAGGGCGAGCGTATAACTAGCGCTGCAAGTGCACACGGCGGAGCTGTTTCGAAAGACTTAAGGGAAAAATTGCCAGCGCTCTACGGTACATGGCTCTATATGCAAATGCGATGAGGTTTTAATGAAGCCGGCAACGGGAGCTTTTTAATAACGCACGCTCCGCCACAGCAGCGCCGTTGGTGCTGTTGCGTTTTTCGAGGGAGCTGAGCCCGCGGTGTTTTTGTCGAGGTGTGTCGTTGTTACCGTCGAGTTAACTGAATATTTAGAGCCCGAAGAGTTTTCTCTTTTCACACCTTGCGGAGTGGAAAATACGTTCGAAGGGAGTTAACGAGACTTGCAAAAGTGACCTGCTTTTTCGCTATAAACGAATTGCTCGCGTAAAACAAAAGCCACGTGCGCGGTTGACGAGAGCAAAAGAAAGACGCTGCATCCCTTGAGCAAACAGGCTGAATAAGCTTCCGCAATTAATACACACTCGCGGCGCAGCGCTACAAGCTCGGCAATTCGAATCGAAATCCGCGCCATAAATCGCGCATCCCGCGCGAGCGTGTAAAAAACGAGCGCCACGAACCTGCACCACGCGCGCGCGTCGCGACAGTCACGAGTGCCTATATACACATGCATACACGGGACTAAGTCGGTAACAAACGAGCTAGCCAGCCTCTAATGCTCACTTGCAGACGTCAATTAATCTGCGCGGCTTCTCTCGCGCCGCATGCAGTCCTCTCTCTCTCTCTCTCTCTCTCTCTCTCTCTCTCTCTCTCTCTCTCTCTCTCTCTTAGGTACTGAGCTCTAAACATATATGCGAGCGAGGAACTCGCTTCTCTCGATTTTTTCTCTTAGCGGCGCGTTATTAAAGCCCGACATGTCGCTGCTCCTGCGGTTGCGTGCGCGGAGGATGCTGCAGTTGGGCGTTTCCGCGTTGAATGAGTCTCGCATAAGGGAGTGGAGTGTGCATGTGCGGTGTGCTACGGGAGAACCTGCTCTCTCTTCGCGGAAGGTTTTGTTTTAAGAGAGCTGCGCACGGGGGACGAGAGGTGGGAGATTGAAACTGAGAGACGTGACTAATGGTTTACATTGACCCGCGCCGAGAAATTAAATCGAGATAGCCATCGCTTTTGTGAGCTGCGTGTTATTGTTTTTCCTTTTGCTCTTGTTTGTGCACATCCTCTCGAATTAAGTGAGTGAGCTGAGAATCATGTAGGAATTTTATTTTCAATAAGCCGAGCGGCGTGTGTGTGTAGCTTTCGTTGCAGGCCTGGCTTAATTTAAACGGCGTATAATAATAGCTTATCGGGTAAACCCGTAATTTTTGCAACAGCACCGAATGTCTAGGACACGTACACGCAGGCGCTCGTACTTATATCCTTTTTACTACCGCGAATACGCTTCGGGCTGTCGCTTGTTTCCCTTCATTTTTAACCCTCTCGCTCTCGGAAAATTGCTTCTGAATTCGCGTACACGGTTTAGCATTTCGCGCGTTATTTTTCGTGCCAGGAATGTCCAGGTGTAAAGCAAGCTATTTACGGCTCCAAAGCTAACCTAATGAAACGGAACATCGCGGTTGCTTTTGCTCTCCGCGTAGGTACACAGATATCGCGCGGCAGAAGCGTCGCGTCTCCGCCAGTTGTATTTTATCGAGTTTATCGTTGTTTTGCGCGCGGCGGCGGCGGCTTTCTCGCGTATACACTCGAAATTTATGTCCGGACGTTCTAGTGGAGTAGGCTAGAGGTATTCCGCTCGCGAATAGCAGTACTGTTCGCGCGCGCAGCGGTATTATACGTATACGATGACAAGCGGAATGAGGCCCGCGAGCATCTCTCCAGCACTTTCTTGCACTTTCCGCGAGCGGTAACTCTTCTTTTCTCCTCTTTTTTTTACCTCAAACGCGAGCGTGTTTACGCGGCCGATGCATCACGCGCGTTTCGACACCGGAGCTTCCCTGGTTCGAATGCGCGAGACGCGTTGTTGAATAATATACCAGGCGAATTATCGTAAAAGCTAATTGTCCGCTCTGTCGCGGCTGGAACTGGAAAACTGCGCGAAAACGCGCCTGACGCAACTCTCACTCCGGGATGTAATTTACATGCGGCGGACGAATAAATCGGCTTATCTCATCAGCGTGCGCGGAATGAAAAAATCCGATGTGTTTCTGTGTGTGTTTCTCGAATTTATTCGGTGTGCGTCGCTTATCTGCCTGTACGAATCTCTCATCTCTTGTGTGCACTGCGTGTACCTATATTTAAGAGAGAACGGAATCCAGATGTGAATGCAGTCGGAGCTGCCCAATTAGTTTCTCTTCGGTGCGGGTAAAAGTGAAAGATCACTCTTCTTTTTATCTCTCGCGCCTCGCTGTGTGCCCGAGTGAGAGAAATGAAAATTTGTGTCATTCGGGCAACGACGCGGCTACGGGTGAGAAAAAAAGCATTTCCGAGCATGATTTTCACTTCTGCCAATTAGCTCGATTTCGGTACATCGAAATTCCTGGGCTTGAGCATGAGAAGAGAGGTTGGCCAATGGGTATTTTTTTAACTTCGCTATCGTCCGAAACGAAACAATCATGCTCTAACAGTAAATTATATAGGATACACGCGAAGCAACCTCCCACTCCATAAATCATCAAGCGAACGCGAAAAGTAATCCTCGACCTCGATAATGCCAAAGTCGTTCGACTCGGGTTTATACACAGCGTATAGAGACTGGCTCTCTCAGTCTATAGCTAGCAACCCCATTGTATATGCAATAAAGACAAGCCGAAGCTTGAGCAGCGGCCAGGCCAAGTAACAGTACTCCAGCCGACTTTGCTCTCGCGCCAAGAAGTAGCAGCAGCAGCAACTTGGATCCTGTCTCCTCCTCGTCGCCGGAGTGGCCTCTCCTCCTATGTAATGCACTCTCGCAACCTACTGGACTTTACGCTCTATAGCGCCTTACGGTACATAGACTCCCGCTGCTGCTGCTGTTGTTGTTGCGGCCGAACGTAAACTCGCTGATTTATCCGTCGTTTCTTCCTCTACGTAATGCAGCCCAAGCGCTAAACCGACGCGTTTACGGCTTATTACATTAGGAGAATAAACCATCGTGTTTACGTCGTTGTGATTTTTTTCTCGCTTCCGAAAGTGTAAGAGAGCTGCTACAGTAGAAAGTGCATCGACGATCGACCTGGATAATTCTTTTTTCTCGACCCGCGCCAACAATCGGAGAGTCACTTTTACTTAATACAGTCGTTAGGAGAGGATACACATACCGGGCGCGTAATTATTCGGGATGATTGATGTGGATTTATCGCTCATCGAAAGTACTCGCCGGGATTGATGATGGCCCCGCGGTTGTACTGGATATACTTATTTTTTTGTAACCCGTTTCTTTTTTTCGGTCTTCATGTAATGACCGAGTCTCCAGATTCACTTTTTATGATTGACACGCCACCGCTTTACGGCTCGGAAAAAAATCAATATAATAGAAAGTTATGTGTATTTGATTATAGAGATCAGCTACGGATTTTTGCAACATTAATCCGGCGATTATTAACTTTCCCAAGTGCATAATCGCGGAAACTGAAGCAGCGGAGGTACTCGGTGCCGAACGATCGTCCAGATTAGGTGTACGTTAAAAGCACACGGGTTCGTAAAATACTCTCCTATTCCGATATAATTGACTTTATCGCTCGCTTCCTATAATGGTCCGGCAGATAGGTAACTAACGATTTCTACGAGCTGAATTATATTCCTCATTTGAATTTCTCGCGCGGTGCACATCGACGTCAATATAGAATCTACTTCGCGAGATAGAATTAGAGCTCCGTATACCGATCGTAAAGTCTGAATAGACGGCAATCAATGAAAGCAGCTAATCACTGCTCCGAAAACTGTATCGCGATCGATCTGGTCGGCGCATTTCACCTCCGTAATTACCCTCAGCACACTGTTATACATGTATACGTATACCGATAGTCGAGGGGCTTATAAAGATATAAAGACGGCAGCGCTAGAAAACGATATATAAATAATTAGACACCTCTCTCCCGAGCTACTCGCAATATCTCGTTCTCCCCGTGTACAGCAGCGCTATACACAGAGCATAGTAGTCCCTCTCGCCACACACAAATTAAATGATCACGCGGCCGCCCTTATCAGCACTGCCGGGACAACACGCTCGGCCGTAATTATTATTCGCCGCGCGCATAGATCATATGCGCGCTCTCGAGTCTATATACGAGTTCCCTGTATCTCCATCTAGGCTCGAACGCGTATACATACGGTATACCGACTGCGCTTGCGGCTGAGCTATACGCAGGAATGTAGGTATCGTGCCGATGGCGCGGACGCGATAGACACCCGCGAAAGCGCAGCTTCCATATCCTGGCTCCGCGGTGTATGTTGGGAGCAGGTTCCACACACACACACACGCAGAGCCGGGATGGGAGGTTCCGCTCCGTAGACTCGCGCGAGATGCTATCGTAACGGCTGTAGGCTCTCGCCGATTTTTTCTCCATTTCGCGTTGGTTTTTTGGTTTTTAATTCGCGCGCTCGCGCGGGATATGTGGTAATTTTATGTAACGGCTCGACCGGAGTAGCCGATATCGATATCAACGTTTATATATTTTTCGAGGGGGGAGATCGTAGCTTGATTGTTTTTCTGCAGAGTCGAGCGCGAGTCGTCTGCGATGCATTAATCACGGTGTATTCGCGAAAACTTTACGGCCGATGATTTATTCGCGTTATTATTCAGGCGATTATTGCTCGGAATGAAACGGTCACTCGTTCCAGCTTTTCTCTTTTTCGCGGTACACTACTTATAGCTTCGCGCCTGAGCGATATTAATGCGCTAACCTTTCTTGCATCAAATGTAGCGAGCAAAAAGCAATAAATAGCATCGCTGATTTTCAACTGATGCATTTACAGCGGACACGTGTTTTATAATACTCGTAATGCGCGTATCTGCAGAAACAAGTTCAAACGCATCGATCATCCGGCGCGTTATGAAGATTCCATTCCGCGTCATCGGAGAATGTATGCGAGAGAACCGGCAATGATCAATCTTGCGCTAATTCGAATCGCGCTTGAAATCTATTCTATGGATAAGAAGCGTATACCTAGCGGGAATAACAATGGCGCAAACAGCCATGTATAAAACCAAGTCCGAGATAGATTGAAAAGCAAGGCTCGCCAGAAGCACTTTTCTCTCTCCGTGTCCGTGGAAATTCCGCAGAGTCTTTACTTTATATTTCTCGCTTCGATCTAGTGCGGCGCGAAGGCAGCTCGCGTTTAAGGTAATTTATGGTCCGTCGAGAGAAGCTAGATTCCAACTGCGAGATTTCTCTATTCGCGTGTGTTTATGCATATTCTTCTCTCTCTCTCTCTCTCTCTCTCTCTCTCTCTCTCTCTCTCTCTCTCTCTCTCTCTCTCTCTCTCTCTCTCTCTCTCTGCAGCTCGAGGCGTCGGTGTGGGCGCCGCGTAGTCGCAGCAGCGCACAATGGCACAGCCGAGCAAAAATGCAGCAGAAGCTGCACGCAGATCTATCAGATTACGAGCTTCGTCGCTTCTTCTTTTCGTTTGTTTCTTTCTCGGGGATGAGAGCAGCCATCGATCTTCGGCGTCATTAGTTATACTCACTCGTCGCGTGGATATGAGAGGCTTCCGAGGGCTTTTTCGACCGGCGTAATAATGCTGATGAGCAGGAGGGGACACGAGAATGTGGCATGTTTGAATTATTGATGATGTCGCGTGTGCAGAGGATGTCGCCGATGCTGTTGACATTGTCTACAAGATGGTTCGCGTGTCAAAACGAGCGAGACTTTCCGAGCCACTTATGAAAAATGCTTCATTCGCGAGCGCGTAAAAAGTCCGCGATCTCACGCATCGATGTTTTATTCATACCGAACTATAACGTTATTTTCACCGATATAAAACGCCTGCACCTATACTCTCGGCTGTATAAAATTTCGCTTTCGCATCCCGATTCCAAAGCAGCTCCCTCGAATAGCATCGAGGCTTCTACTGCTGCTGCACCTGCTGGCAAAAACTGGAAATGAAAATCGCCGTGACATCAAACGCGTTTTTCGCGCGCCTTCTTGGCTTCTCCGTATACGCGAATAATACGCCGAGGCACGCGGTCGCCTGCAGCAAGAGTTAAAAAAAAAACAAGATCGCGCAGAGTGTACACACGAGAGCGCGGAATACAAGTTCAAGCGCGCGCCCGACTTTTTTCCCCTCTCCCGCGTGCGGCTTTTCCCTCGTGCGCGCTATACTGCATCGAGTTTCGCTCTTGCGATCGGCCCTCAATAAATCGCGAAGCGTCGCCGCGCGTTCTCGTTACATTAGCCATTCACGTTCTCTCCTGGAAGGTGCAGTGAGAGAGGGACACAAGAAGAAGGGATGCGTTTTTCCGATAAGCGAGCAGAGCGTCTCGCGCTATAAGGCGATGTGCCATTACGCGATCTCTCTCTCTCTCTCTCTCTCGCCGCGATTGAATTTTACATTAGGGAATTCTAGGACAACTGCAACGCGCGCCGAGAGATATAGGTGTCCGCCTAATGAGATTCTTTCGTTCTCTCTCGCGCAAGATCGTCTCCGCTTCTCAGTACACGGAGAAAAAAGATAGTGAGCATAACAGGACATCAGTTGTGCATTGTATGTCTTGAGCTTCTGTCTAGCGGCGATAGGTGGCGCATGGGCGCTTCTCCGTTTCCCTCGTCTCAATGTGCCAGATGGGTCTAAATATAGGGGTGTGCCACCTGCAACAAAACTGCCTGCTGATAGGGCCGCTCATGCTTCTAATGGAAATACTGTATTTTTCTTCTGATACAGTGAGGTCTCCGTAAACCCATTCGAGTTTTTATCTCACAGCGCTCAGCGATACGTATCCATACTTGTAAACGCATGCTTGCAGATACAGCGAGCGAGCGGATATACTAATGCTCTTATCGCATATATAATACTCGTAGCTCAAGGAAAAAGTGTATTATAAGCCAGCACACTCTCGTGAATCATCGCGGCGCAGCTGCGCTATGCCTTCGCTCTCGCTCCGCGTTTTTCTCTTATCGCCGCGCGGCCGACGAGCCGACGGACGGACGGTTTATCGACAATAAAATCACCTTGATTTCCATCGCGAAACACGCGAGCCTAGATACAACCGAGCCGCTCTCTCTCCTGTACTCCACACACATAAGTATGTATAGAGAGACGGCGAAAAACTGGAATAACTTTGGGCTCGGCGCGCGAAGCTATGCAGCCGCGCGATATTTAAGTAATACGATCTAGACATTGGTTTATGCGCACGCGCGTTTGCATCGGAGTAAATTTAGCTCGCGGAAAAGAGGCTGGTCGGCTGAGGCGCTTTTTCGCCACAGACTGGTTCCTCCGGGACGTTAGCGCGAGTTTTTCTTGTTTCGCGCTCTGCGCTGCACGCGAGATCTCCCCGCGCATTATTATACACGCGCATACGGGGTGTGCGCGATCCTTCAGAATTGCGTCTGCGTATTAATCTCTTCGAAAGCTGCTTTCGAACTGCTGCACTCCTGCTGCGGAATTAAGGTGACAAATTCGACTGCCAGCAGACTTATGGGCTTAAGCTCGCGATCCAGTTCGGAATGGCTTTTTCTTCTTTCTCTCTCTCTCTCTCTCTCTCTCTCTCTCTCTCTCTCTCTCTCTCTCTCTCTCTCTCTCTCTCTCTATCTGCTCGAGATACAGCGTTAAGCGAAGGGGTTTCGGAGCAATTAAAATTCTCGCGCTCGGCAGCGAAATGTTCATCGTCTCTTTCTTTCTGTGACGATGACGATGGGAGAGTTTTGCAATAAACGTTCTGGATATACGCTAGGATTTTTAAGACACGGCCTTTGAGCGCGCGTGCTAATAAAACGAGAAAGCGAAGCGCTTTTAGGACTGGAAACGGTATAGTTGAGAGATTGAAGCGGACGAAAATTCTCACGGAAATACGAATGTTATTATTGCTTGTTTCGAAAGTACGATTGTTCCGGGTTAAAAGCGTTTGCCGCAGTGCTCGGATTTTTTGAAAAAGTAATCGCATCCACTTTGCTCGGAGAAAATGTTTCTCTCGCTCGTGTACGGCGCAGAGAGCTCATCTTATCTTTATAATGAATCTTGACAAATTGTTAAATGGCTTTCAAGTCCGATCGCTTCGAAATCAGTCGTACACCGTAAAAGTTTCCGACTGACCTTGAATTATCTAGCTCTATACTGTTATTATAGTTACTGGCAAGCAAATATAGATGGCGCCTGAGTATTTTTCCATTTCTCTCATCAGAATTGGTGCGCCGAGTGTACATATACAGCGGTGATCTGTCGCTGTGCCAAAACCGTAGGCTTGTTGGGCTTGCTTCAGCCGTTTATGTTATAACTGTCTAGCCTGCTTTATTTAATATTCGTGTTAAATATGTTAGTTTATTGACAACTCAGCGTTTTTTTGTACATCAGCTCGTCTCGACTGACGCTTGTCCTCTGCTGAAAACAATACATTACCTCTAAAGGTTAAACAGCTGATTGCAAAACAGCTGATTGAAAGAAAGCTAGACGCCGATTTCCAGATATGCGACAGATTCTAGCAAAAATTCAACAATTTTACAATGTTTTTATAGCTGACATTTTTCCTCGATCTTTGCCAATTGTGACAAAAACGAAACAGCTTCTATCAAACCGAACGAGTAGCCCCGCGACCTCGCGCATCACAATTCATCTACGCGTCGTCCTCCAGAGTAGCGAATAAGAGTCAGCTCACGCGGGCGCGGCCTTTCGTTAATGCGGATAAGCCAGACGGGCACACATACAGATCAAGACGCTCGCATATACAGGCGCGGATGTGAGGCGCTACAGGGCCAATCAGTGTCGCGCGCAGCGATAAGATCGCGAGGCGCATCCGAAGCCTGAGTCTGTATATACTGCGCTGCTTTCACTTTCAGGCCTTGTCACGCCGTGGCGTATTGTGCCTACGTGTCCTGTGTGTTGCGGCTTGTCGCTCAAAAATCTCTCGCTTTTGTCGCGTGTGTTCCGCTGTTATGTGCGGGGAATCGACGACTCTACTGCAGTGGCCGGAAGAACGCGTTTCTCTCTCATGTGCGTGGAGCTAATAGATAACAGCCGCACGTGCGTATGCGCGCAGTTATTTCTGCCGGTTTTACACGTTCCGGAATACATCGCAAAAATATATTCGGGTTTTCGATACGAGAGTGGTATTCGATCGGTTTTTTCTCTCCTTTCGGCGCGAGGCGTAGGTATACGCGAAAGGGGTGTGTCGGATACAAAGCGGTTTTGTTCCTGCTCGCAGCAGTTTTAGTAACTGTAAATTGCCGCGTATAACAGAGCGGCTAACTATAGTACGCCGCTCGTCGATTAAGAATCGCTTATGGTTTCGTGATCATGCTCGGGTCGTTGCTCTGCTCTTTCTCTGGTTCTTTTTTTTTGGCTTGCGTGACTTTGGCAAAAAGTGCGGAAGGCAAAAAATTGTACGCGACTCATTGTCGAATATGAGTAAACATTTTCTTGCGGTATGACAAAGCCGTTGTGTGCTATTCGTGATGGTGAGAGGAGACGGGCAGCTTTTCTGAAAAAAAAAAATAAATGATCTCATCTCGTAAAAAGTCAGGAGCACGTGTGGATGTCTTCATGCGCGTATAGAATTAAGCAGTACATCTAAATACACGATACTTTCCGAGTACACATTTGCGAACTTTGAATCCGTTTTTTTCCCCAAAGTTCCCATGATAGATAAGTGAGGTTTTCCGTGCGCTTTTGAGACTTTGTTATATAACGCAAGAAAGGTATAATTGTTCCGTTACAGCCGACCCTCGTACTTACATTGTGATAGGATTAATTCGATAATGCCCCGAGCTCATTATACTCTCCCGTATTTTTACGACATTTTATATAAACATCGAGAGAGCGAGGAGATAAGCGATCGAAATAGCTTATAACGCTTCCTTTCCTTTTTCTGTTGCAGGTAAATTAATGGATCGCACACGAACGAGAAAGAGAACGCCGCCGCCGCCGCGTCCCGTGCGAACATCATCGGAGAGTGCGCGAAATACTGCAAACTTTCTTTTTGGCCCCCGATATTATACACACATAAGCCGTTATATCATTTCGCGCGTATATTATGCGCGATGATCAAACAAATCGCCCGAGCAGGCGCCGAATGCTGGTAACTAAAGCATACCATAGCTCTGTATGCGGTTTCTCACACCATCAGCACAGCAGCTCTCGATATCGCGAAAACCGCGAACAAATAATCGCACTCGTTTCGACCTACTATAAAAACTCCCCAAAAAACCAAATAGCCATCGCGCATAAAATACTTCTAAAATATGTACTTTACAGCTGCGATTAGCTCGAGAATCGCTCAGCGACGGCGTGTCAGACTTGCGGGGTGCCAATCACGGCTCCTCGTCGGCTCTAAATCTCATCGCGCACACTCTCGACGTCCGAGCATTTATCCTCGCTCATTCGATTTCGACAATCGACGTGTCAGACACGTACGAGCCAAGAGAGGAAAAAATCCCTTCGCACGTTCGCACTTTATGTGTACCTGTGCGCTGTATGGGTAATTGGCCAAGCGAGGCAGTTGCCGCTGATAGACGAACCGCGAGTGTGCGCGTTGTTGTTCTGCGCGCGGGTTTCGAAATAACAATAGCTGTGTAGGGGAGAGAAAAGTCGGCGTTTGTTCGTTCCTACGCGCTTTAATGGGCTTCGCCTTTTCTATTACTCTCCGTGAGTTTAGAAGCTGCTGCTGCTTTTCAAACGAACCTTAGGGGGAGAGACAGACAGACTTTTGTTTAGTGTCGCGGCTATTATGCATACGCGAGTGTAGTGTACCTATACGTCGAATAAAAAGTGCGCGGTTTGACTTTTAGCGAGTAAACTATTCGAAGATAATGTAATACGTAATTCCATTTGTCGCTGCTTGCGCGTGTACGGCCGCACCGCGCGATAAATCACGAAGGCTAGATAGGAGTTATGAATTATTTCCAAATCGAGCGAGCCTCGTATCAGCGAGTATCCCATCGGAGGAGGAAAAAATCGCGCGAGACATCGCGGCTCGACCCAAGCAAGCAATTGCGCGTTATTCGACCGTTTCGAAACAACAATGGGTATATCGCTATACAAGGCAGTCCCGCGAAGCTGCAGAAAAATCTATCGAACATCGCTGTGTATACGTATACTCTCTACGATGGCGAGGTGTATCAAACGCTTAATGGAATTGGGACGCATCCAGTGCTCGCTGATCGGAGAGAAAGATCTCGGTTCTCGATAGGATGACGTAACGAAGGTGAATAACTGTGGGCCTCGTTGCTCGATCGCTGCCGAGAGAATCTCAAGAGGGAGAGAGAGCAACAGCAGCCGGTATATACACGTCGATTGTTGACAGACGAATGGACATCGGGCATTCTTAATCGCGATCGTTTATCGCTTCGGGCGCTCCGACATCGCGCCTTGTCGGCCTCTCTTTCTCTCTTTCTCAGCTGGTGTGTGTCGATCCACACACCCTTTTGTAGCTCTACGCACGCGCGTCGCGGGAGAGAATTAATTGGGCAATTAATTGGGCTCGCGAGAGGAGATCGATTAACGGAATGAATTAATCCAGTCTCTCGCGCGAGAAAGGGGAAATTCCTCGCTCGACTCGATGCGCGACTTATCTTTTTTGTCGAAGAGTGGATACGCTGCACTTTTGCGTGCGCGCAAGTGTCGATCGATGCGCGCGGAAGCTTTCGACTGCGGCCATGTTTGGGAAGGAAAGTGAAACTGGCTCGTCGTTCGCCGCGAGATTTAAGGATGCCTTCGCGCGCTGTGGAAATTTATCCGCGTTCCCTGATTTCCGCGCGGTATGGCTTGCTGGGAAAAATGCCCTGGCTATTCAACAAACTTTCTATGTAATGTACGCGGTATACTTATGCAAATTACGCTAACGCATTGCGAAAGTGCACTTCTTATATAAAATTAATTTTCATAAGGTCAAAGCATGCGGCGTGTCATTTTTCCACCTTCCCGCGGTATATCCGAGCGAATTAACGTCGATGCGGGTGCGGGTTACTCCACTTTTGCAGTCTACAGGTATACTTATGTAAAGGTATATATCGATACTGTATAAATAGAGCTATAAATTAGACCGCGAGCGTTACGTAAAAACAAAAGCTAGTTTATTCTGATCGATAACTAGGAGCATCCGAGGAATGTACCTACTGTGCGACGGAAAAAACCTCCAAATGAGTCGACGAAAATTTCCCTCCTTTTAAGCTGCAGCTACCGCTTCGAAAGTGAAAAGCCGAATCGAAAGTTCATGTCTAATTCATGCTCCCCCTGTATAGCCGACAATTAATTCACATCCAGATGCATATTAAACGTCGAGGCACGGAAGTGTACAATACACCACGAAAAAAAAAAATTAACGAACACGCTCGCATCCCAAGCAATTCCCCATTAGCGATTGCGACAATCCTCCGACTGCATCAGCAATTACACACGCCGTTGCACGAATTCGGTTGTATATTGCGTGCGCGTAATCTAATCGAGCCGATGAAATTTCAGTCCGCACGCGACGCCGGCCCCTAGAATCTCCCCTCTCGCTCTCCGCTGCGTACGCGGTATTATTAGGAAATTCCACTTTTCATTTCGCCGCAGCCGCCGCCGCCGCTTCTTCGCGGCAAAAGAACGAGTCTCGTGCACCGGCGCGAAGAATTCGTGCAGGAAAAGTCGCATCTCTCTCTTGGCGGCAGCTTTTTCTCTCGCGCGAGACGATAATCGACGAGAGTCGATCATTCAAAGTGGCTAAACGTGGGTAGGATAGGTAAGTGTACGTCGTCGCATCGCGTGCGGCTCCAGCTGAGAGCAGATGCATGTCGAGGAGGATGTCCGGTGCTGTAATTCTCGTGCGTTCGAGAGGGAGAGCAGAGCGTGTAATGATATTGTTTTAATGCGTACCTGCGCAGTGCGTGCAGCCAACGAGTACCTACGTAGTACACGTTCACAGTTCGATGTGTTCGACGATTCGCCGAGGATGCGCTGCGCGAGAGTTATTATATTCACGCGCGTGTTTTACCGATACGGGATATGCAGAACGTTTCGTAGTCTGTTGTACGCTCGCTTGACCACACGCAAACTACCGATCTCTTATCGGGTATCAATAACTCTTCAAGATTACGCGCGCGGATAAGATTGAGATTTATTTTTCTCGAGAGAACTGCGCGATTAAAAGAGTTGGCGCGTATATTTGCGATTCGAATTGCAAATCCTGCCTGTCGTATAGTTACGATTACAAATTATGTATCTTAACTGCTGGGAAAATTGATATCGCTGCGTCGACGCATTAATAATTTATCAGGAGCCCACTGGCATAAATTAAAAATGTCGCCTCTCTGCGGGCAAAGAGACACTCATTTCCGTCAATAATTCATTGCGAAATGTTCGCGACTCCGTGCATACCGCCAGAGGTTATTCAACCTCTCAAAAAAGCCTCACACAACTCGTAATCCAGCATTTAAAAACTTTTATCTCACTCCGAGATGCGAGCGGCAGCTTCGCGCTCCAGATCGATTAACTCGTCGGCATTCGTCCCGAATTTAACGCCTCTCGGCGCATATCGCTCTTAAAACAAACATCGCCATTAAATTACACCGACTGATGCACTCCACTACAAAACGAACTAATCGAAAACCCCCTCACACACACACATACATCATCCATCTCTCGAAAAAACCCAGCGCTTATATTTACCTTTGCGGTTTTTACGTAACGCGAGTGCGCATAACGATTACCTCATTGAACTTTTTCAGAGCGATATACGCGCGTATAACCGGCGCGCATAATATAATCTCGGCGTCCCTGAGGTGGTCGCGCGCGCGCGCGAAAGCGAGTCGCCTGGCGCCCGTAAAGAGGATGCTCATTATCGATACGACGTTTCTCGCGCGCGACGAGTCGACTTTAATCCACTGCCGCCACAGCAGCGGCTTCTGCGATAAGACGGCGCGAAAGACGACGTTCCTTTTCGTGGGTGTCCCGGTGATGCGAGCTTCTCGCGTTGAAACGAGTTCTCGAGGAAAGAGTTGTTTTTTTTGCTGATCGCGTAACTAACGAGAATAAAATTATTGTGTCGCGGGGTACATCCAGCCTACCGCGTTTATCCGTAGGTTACCGTGATTCCTGTAATGGCCTTAATTCGCATTTCGCTTTGCTTCAATAGTACAGTGTGTATTTTCCTTATTATTTTTGAATATCCACACACGAACGCGATTTTTACACTCATGCCCCCGGAGTTCTCAAAATTCATATGCACGCGCCGGTAATACGAATCACGACTCCGTTCCTTTCTCCATATTCTTAATTAACTCTAATTCTTCAATTTCTAGAAAGCCTCTCAGTCCCCGCAGCCCTATCTCAAAAAAATCGCGCGCTCGCGCGTGTTTAGCAAAATTCCAGGTTTTGTTCCCGTCGTATTTTTAGAAAGTACCCGCGCGAGAAATCTCCTGTCGGAAATATCATAATTTCTTCTGGTGCTTTTTAACCCGCGCGCGCGCTGCGATGATATAAGCGCGACTTCTTTCGAACGTCATCGCAGTTCCACAAAAACTCGCATCTTCCAAGAGACGTATACATTGAAGCGAAACGCCTCGTTGATTCACAAAGAGAAGTCGCGCTCGTTGCGCAAAATTCAAATTCGATTCTTCGCCGCGCTGCGCACAAAAACTTTCTCGAAATGCAAAAAGTGCAACGCGAGAGAGCATAACGCAGCGCGTACACGAATTCATTGAATTCGCGGCGCGAGGTGTCCTTGAGCGAGAGGTATACACGCATAATGCATCGTCGCGAAATTTTTCACGCCCATATAGCAGCGGCGGCGGCGGCACATAATGCAGTCGCGGAGCACAAAAGTCGCGGCCGAACAAACGAACGCGTACGCGGAGAGAGAGAGAGAGAGAGAGAGAGAGAGAGAGAGAGAGAGAGAGAGAGAGAGCCCGAGAGTAATCACTCGCGGCTGGTCGCAGCACGTCTATTAGAATTGCAAAGACGTCAGTATGTACAGTATAGAAGAAAAAGCTGCGGTGGGCCAGAGAAAAAGTGGCGAAAAAGCCGGCTTCTCGCGCCAGCATGATAATTGGCAAAAAAGGAAGTCTCCTTCGCGCGGCTCGCTCGAGAGGGGAACGTCGACCTCAGCTATCTCTCTCTCTCTCTCTCTCTCTCTCTCTCTCTCTCTCTCTCTCTCTCTCGCGGCGAGGTATTTCCACGACTGCCCCTTTTTTGACGCGCGCCGATAGCTCGTTTTCAGGGACATCAGTCGCGTCCCTGACTTTGAAAATGATGTAGGCTCTCTCTACTCATCCCCATCAGTGACGACGACGACGGCGGCGGGGACAGGTTTGCAGCGCACGGCTATTTTCCAACGAACAAAAAGCGAGAGAAGTGCGTAGCAGCAGGTGCGGAATGCTCGCGCTCACGGTTTTTCACTCGATTTTCGAGATTTTATCGTCGCTCGGCGCGACAAGTTCTCGCGCGATAAGTACGATGAACCCTCGCGGAGTGCGTGCGAGCGGCTACTTGGGAAAATCGTCTGCTAAGGAGAGGAGCATTGACGAGAACGTCTATAATTACGCTGGAATTACTCGGGGGCGCGAGCGAGCGAGCGACGAGGACTAGAGTTTCTCTCTCGCATGTGCAATTAAAGAGCGCGCTAACTGCGCGCGAGCGAGCTTATACGAGGTACGTTGACCGACGCCGACGAGGGAAGCGGCGAGTCTCCTCCAGTTATATAGTACACGGCTTGTGTATGTTTGTATGGGAACAGCCGCTATATGCTTCAGAGCTAGATTGCAAATTCGCTTTTTAGGGCTTTGTTTCATTGTTTTTTCTCATATACGTATACACTGTGCGCGTGTATACCCTACTGCGCGCGCATCTCGGATTCGCATGCCTGCTCTCTCTGACGCTTGAATATTCATGCGCGCGACTATCCCCCCCGAGCCTCTGTATACTTAGGCTTTTATAAATAAAGTACTCGAGCACGCCTTCCCTCTTTTTTCCGTAATTTATGACGTGGTCGTATCAAAGCCACGAGTCTCCAGTTCGCCAGTCCAATTAAATTTGCATCGCGGCGCTCGTTTTCAATTTGGCTAAGCGATCCGTACGTGTAATAATACAAATTGCGCGCGAGAAGTCGAAAGAATTCGCGAGTATACGTCCCCGATAATCGACTGGCGCGCGGAAACTCTAAACCAACGGTTTTCCGCGCGAAATACCTACCAGAGCGCCTGCGGGCTCTCTTCATCACCTATACGTGTATTGCTCTCGAGCGCGTAGTCTCTTTTGCACTCGAATATTTACCGTTTTATAAATTGTGCATCGGCTGCGTCCGCGTGTGCACACTCGTATAATAAATTGTCTCCTTTAGCCCGCGTTTACCGTTAGTTGGTTCGCGCGCGCGTAAAGTGCGCCGAGCGATACTCGAGGCTATATACAGAGCCGCGCATTCGAGTGTATTCAAATGCGCGATACTTTTTGCCCGCACTAGGAGAACTGGATGGAGAGAAGAGCAGGAAGCGAAGCTCGCGCTTCCAGTTCAGAGGCCGCGAGAGACGCGAAAATACACCACGTCGATAACCCACGCGTTTCCATTTCAACGGTTTACGGTATTCTGTCCATTACGATCCAAGGATGCATGCACGCGCGTGTTCACTGTTTATTATTAAGTTTTTTTTCTAGGAAGAGTCTGCGTCGCTATTCCGCAGGTTCGTAGAACTCCTCGCGAATGCTATCCCCAAATTTATCGTTCTCGGCTCGTTAAACTGGTTTCTCGCTTGGTACACATACACATAAGCTGACGTTCGATCTCACGCTTTTGCCATAGCGTTTTCCTCCGCGCTTATACATACCTACTCATCTCCTCGCCCCTATATAGCTCTCCTATCTAGTTATATCGTGTCCGCGCTCACACACTCGGTCGTTAAGTTTCCAGCGCGCATCGAGATCAGCTCTCGAGTCGATGAAAAACTCGGCCGTCGTCGCGCCATTATGTACGCGGCCACTACCCATATACCTACCCACCGTGTACGCAGGCTCGCGCTGAGCGCAAACACGATAAAGATTCGATGCTTCGCTCTGTAATCAAGTTAGCGGTTCGTTACGTCCTGTGTGTGTGTGGGGGGGAGGGGGTATCGCGTTGGCTTTCTCACTGTTGCTACTGCTGCCTAGAGCTGTGTTCTTGTACACGACGACGTGCTCGCGCAGTTCCAGCGTAATGGGGTGTAATGGGGCGAATTCTGAGGCAAATTCGATGCTGTCGTTCGCTGCGCGCCTGTAATGTAATGATGAAATACACGATAGTGCGGGAAGGGAAAATGAGGTGCGATAGCGAGACGAAAAAACTCGTCCTATATACTGCGAAATTATTATCATAAGCCGGAGCGGTGCGATTATATGGACGCTTAAATCGGAGTTAGATCGATGAATTTTATGTGGCGATACTAAATCGGCCGTTACGATGAACCAACAGAGCTAATTGGTGCGTCGGGTCGGCTATTGTAACTCGAGACGCTTGTTTCGTTTACGCAGTTCGTAAAGCAAAAAGATTAACTCTACTCGCTTGCGCGTGTACACACTCGGACTTTTTTGCATCGCAGCTGCCATTAGCATTCCGGCGTTTATTTACCGCTATGATTGTCATAAGCCGCCGCCGCGACTGGCGAATGCATAAAACAAACAAAATTTAATTACAGCGACCCTCGCAGCTGTATACACGTCCTAATTGTCCTCATTAGCGTTTAATTTAAACCGCGCGAGAAACGTCGAAAAGGTTAATTAAAAATCCACTCGACGGCGGTTTTTTCAAGCGCCGCCGCGACTAATTTGTAAAAATACCGCGAGCTAGCGAAAGAGAGAGATTAATCTCTCGGCAAAAAGCCCTCAGCTTCGTACAAGTATCCGCACGAGGGTACAGCAGCGCAACGATCGAAGATTAGACCTCATACGCCACTTCGAGAGCCTTTGTGATAATCCCAGCTCACTCTCCTCGAAAAACAAAATCCAACGCAAACGCGATCGCGCAATATCTATATTACTCCACGCGCGCGTGAGCGCAGTCATATTTGAAAAACGAGTTTTCGCGGTGCTGCGCACACACGTGCATAAGGTAATTGCTTTAATGACCGCTTTCTTGTGCGGCCGCGACACTCGCTCGCGCGCTGTGCGCATTAAAAAGTCCTCTCGCCGGCTTTGCTCTCTGTGCTTTACCGCGTGTGTATACAAGCCTTCTATACTCTCCGGGCTGCAGTGCACAAAAGCACGTCTGAAGCATACGACGATTAATAATAATATACAAAAGGAACGTTCGTTTGGGATATTAATTACTCGAGCGGGCTGAGTGTGTTGTGCGCAGGTTGTCCGCGCGAGCGGTAATTTTCGCGCGGCGGCGTTTGTTAGAGCGCTTGAGCAATTTCGGCAAACTGGCGGGGTTATATACCACGCGGCTACTTAATTGTCGATATTTTGCAATCTATTAATTTTGCGCTTTACCATGGCTCACTGTTGCTGAGATGTGACGCAAAATAAGAAGCTTGATGGTGCTTCTTGTGCACGTCTTCAGCGTGTCTTCTTATTGTACGCGAGAAATTGAATTAGCTACGCTCCGTGCTTATTAGCTCTTTTCCAATGAGTTAAGTATACACACGTTCGGGTGCGGAGCAGAGAAAAACTGCTCGATCAACGAGGCTAAGGACTGGAGGGGAGAAATTCGAATGCAGAAAAACCCAGCCGACAGTACGAATAAGTATACCCAGCCTCTCGTCCTTATACTCTCTTTTTCGCTCATCAGCCAGCAAACGTCAAGCGCTAATGGCTAATGGCGCTTCGCATACACTCCGTCAATTAAGCCGGCTCGAATAAGGAAAACAAAAATTCAATCGACGACTCAATCGAAGACAAAAGCCAGCCGGAGCAAAAACTACTTAGGGCTATAACTAGAGCTTGCCTATGCCTATACGTATACGCTAGTAGTTCACTCGCTCTCTCTCTCTCTCTCTCTCTCTCTCTCTCTCTCTCTCTCGGCCTTGAGGCTCGCGCGCGCCGTCCGGGGCTCTGTTGTTTTATTTATCCCCATTGACGACAGGAAGTCATTACCGTATGCAGATTCGCGTAGTCCGCGCTGGCGCTGGGGCGCAAAAAAACGAGCCGAGGGAAAAGCCGCGCGCGCTCGCTCTAAACGCCGCACATGCTGATTCAGCGCAATTTGCTCTGGCCCACTATGCTGGCGCTGCTGCTGTTGTGGGTATGTACGCACACACACACGTGTGTTAGGTATAAACGCGAGGTAAGAGAGAGAGCGCACTTATACGCGGTGGTGGCGGCCGTGTGACCGGTCGATGAGCTCTCTGCTCTGCGGTGAATCTTGAGCGAGCTGCGCTGCGCTCTGCAGTTTTCCGAATTTTTCCACCGCTAGAGGGATATTATGCGCATCTAATGATAGCCACACAGAGCACGCGTGTAATGTATCGGGAGAGTGCAGGAGAGCAGGAAGGTATTCGGGATTTTTTAGCTCCATTTGTTCGTAATTTATTGGCTAAAAGTAGGCTCATTATCCTATTACCGTTTTCTCTGTGTGCCGGGACCTGTAAAGCGGGTAATGGGGATTTAACGAGCGAGCGCAGAGCAGCGCGTTATTATCAAAGCCGGAAGTTACATCAGCCGCGAGATACGTCCGATGATGAATAGACGATAAATCTGCGCGATCTGGTGCATCGTTTTCCAGAAATCTCGATGTTTTTGTCCTCGTCGAAACTGCACCCATTTGATTCATCTCGCCTTACACGCGGCGAACTCTGACCCCCGCATGAATTATCTTCGCGAAGCAGTAGCACTAATAGAACAGCGCCTAGAGGGAGAGCATCTTCAACTCGTTTTTTTTTTCTTCGAATAAAATGTTTTCGTTGTTCGCGTAAAAAGGAGGCACCAGCGCACAAGAGATGCTGTTACAATACTCACTCGGCGGTCGAGAACAGATAAGAGAAGTACAAGCCGTGCATAGAACGGGCTCTCGAGGCGCGACAAATGAAGGTTCTCTATATACGCGATGCCGATAAAAGGACGGGTGTGCGGATGGCGCGAGGTCGCGGTATCGATGCTGTGGAGATTGGTATGGGTTTTATGGGCTTTTAATGCGGCGATCAGCGCCGATCCTCGGAATGAGTTCTGCTTAAAAGAGGATGTAAAAGCTGCGAGAGCGAGATTCTATTCTTAGGAAAATGGGAGTGATCGTTAGGAAACCGAGAGTGTACAAGTCGGATCCAATTAATGTTTCTTCTCTACCTTTTCTCTCCTTTCGCTCATTTTCCTGAAGGTATATGAAATCCCGCGGAGATCCCTCGCCGACAGAACATATTTTTTAATCGTTTTCCTCAGCTCCTATGAGCTAAATTGGCTGCAGAGCCTCGTATCCAAATTTCGATCTCGGCCATAATTCGCGTATATTATCTCATTACAAGCGAATTTTTCCAAAAACACACACACACACAAAGCTCCCCGTTCACGTAATCGACACTCGCTGTCGCTTCGGCATCATCTCCCCTACTTCTATATACATGCGTGGATACACGTTATAGTCACGTCTCGCTTTATCCAGACCCTCATCTACATAAAAATCGTTAATAATATAAAATCCCATCCGCGCGCGCACAGTAGAGCCTCTGCTCTTTCTCGCCTGTGAGTCAGCGAAACGCGCGTTGCTGCTGCGGGTCCGTGCATCGAACTCTCTTTCTCTTCACACACAGAGCTCACGAGCGAGAACATCGTAATAATTGGGAAAAATATCGTACACACAGAGGCACGTATACGTACAAGTCGATTACGATATATATAGCGCGTGTGCACGTGCGCGGGCTGTTACGTGCGATTACACAGGATGGAAATATAAAAAAGAAGGCCCGCAGGAGAGAAGGAACGAGGCATTATTCCTATTGCTCGCTCGCTCGCTTGCGTGGAAAGGAGCCTTCGGGCTATAGCGCGCTCTCTGGGCATTATTCTCTCCATTCTTGCGTCTGATAGATAGTCGATGGGACAATGAGATATGAAAATGCATATAGCTATATGTACGCTACCGCGAGCGCGATGTGGCGAAGATTGAAATCATGCGCATATACAGAGGTTCGCGCACGCTCGCAGCCTGTACTATATAGGGACGAGAATATAAGAGAGGGATAGAAGGATAGCGCGCGAGATTTAGAAAAATCCCCGGCTAAGCGCGGACGGCCGGCGCGTGGTGGAAAAATGTGCCGAGATAGGCGCAATATTTATAGAGGCGACCCGTAGATTTTCCTTCCTCGCGTTCTCGTGCGAAGCTCTGCACACTTGTGCCTCCCAGCGAGAGATATCCCTGCGCTAATAATAATGCCCGGTAATAATAATGACGCCGCGCGCGACGCGCGTGCGAGAGAGAGGGAGAAGGAAAAATGGCCTTCTTATTAACTCGCCAGCAGCACCGATGGCGGCTCGCTTGTAACGCATGAGATATTGCGAGCGTTATATGCGCGCTAGAGCCATTAATGATGAACATTGATTGCGCGACCGTTTTCTCTTCTGTGAGAGCCGCGCGAGCGTCAGCTGTGTGTACGTGTGTGATGGAAGGATTCGATCGACAAGGTCATCAGCGTCTATACAATATACCTGTGTGATAACTGCTGCTTCTAGATTGAGGAAATGGAAAAAAGACGATAGGCTGATTAAATAGTAATCGATGAGTCGGGCTGTGTAGTCAGGTCTATTGTTGGCGAGAGCGATGGAACAATAAATCTTCCAACCAGTGAGGTACTGTATTGGATTCGTATTCGAAATACCGGTAGCTCTAATTTAGATCCTAAATTGATGAGATTCGCTCGAAAAGATAGTGTAAAGTTCACAATAACCTGCTCCATTGTTTTTGCGCCTCAAAATAAGGTATTGCACAACACGCGTGTACGTGTAATCCGAACCCATTAAAAACCTATAAAGAAATACTTAGCTCTCTATCGCGCGCGATTTTCAATATTCATAAGCTTTCATACATACCGATCTGACGACCACGTTACTGAAATCGAGGGCACGTCGAACTCATCAAAAGCTGTATATCTCTACTCGTGTCCATCCGCAGATTGACGGGAAATAATAAAACGATTTAAGAACTATAAAAAAATACTTACCGATTTTTTTCTCTCAAACTCGCCTGATTTGCCGATCGAAACGAGAGCGTCGTTATACACACACAGAGCGCGCACATACTCTGTGGAATCGAACAATAAAAAACGAATTAAAAAGTATACGCTTACTATAGAAAATGTTTGCCGATCTAGTGGCGCAGCCGGTGTATATCAAACACCATTAGGAAAATACCGGGAACGTATTTTGATTGCTGTAATCGCGTCGAATCAACGTCGAATCGATCATCGGCGTGTACACGTACACAGAGAAGTTAAATAAAGTACAATAGTGAAAGTCCGAACGATAAACAAGTGACTTGCAACAGACGGATCGAGAGTGATCGGATGTGGAATTATCGAGAGCCTCTCGTCTCTCTCTCTCTCTCTCTCTCTCTCTCTCTCTCTCTCTCTCTCTCTCTCTCTCTCTCGTGTAATTGTGTACGGCGTGAAAAAGTGGCCGGCCACTTTGTGCGTAGATGTAACACAGCGTTGACCAATTAATCAGCACTTTTGTGCGTTAGCATCGAGCTTCCAGGTATAGATAGCCCGATCGCGAGTATACATATTATTATGCACGAAAATTGAACGGCCTGTAAGCTTACCCGATAGAAAGTGATTTCCTTATCAAAATCTACTGAACGTGAGGCAACCCGCGGTGATACGGGATAGCAGAGTTAACAGCGCACTGGACTCTATTACATACACAGCAACTGACGAAATATAACGTTAAAAAAAAAATATTACGAAAAATCGGTGCATCTACAGGCGATGATCTCTGCCCGCTCGGAGATACGCGCGAGCGTCTCTCCTATACGGGTATTACGTACGCGGGGGTCTATAACCTAGGCAAGGAAGAAGGGACCGCGCGCGGCCAGCCGAGCATGAAGGCGTACGTATACAGCCGTGTGATGGAACGTACGTAGGCCTAGGTATAGATATACAGGGGAGCGGAGGCCTATCATCTTCTTCGCGCGCGGCGTGCACACCCCGAGGCAAGAGCGATGAATGAAACATCTTGGGTGATATGCGTGCGCGCTGCGAGAGAAAGAGAGGATTGATGCCCAGCTTGATAGGGAACAAAGGGTGGAATATACGCTTCGAGCTTGTGGGAGATTTCGTGGATCGGCCTGGGAATCCGAGCCGGGGAATTAAGTGGTATCGCGTTTCTCTGAAAAAATGTATAACGTGTGACTGCGGCGCGTCTTGCCGTACCGGAACCTCCTCTACTTACACGAGTGCGTTATTAAGTGCAATGTATCGGCTCTACGATTTTGATCCTATTACTCGCTGAAATTCAACGTAAAATCAAGCCGCTGTAGTGCAGCGCGATAACGAGGATGAAAGGAAAAATTTCGAAATTCCCGAGAGCGAGTCGAGGAAAACGTGCCCGCTCGCGCAACTCGGCCAAAGCCAATCCACATCCCTTTCGCTCTCGACTCGCCGGCCATAATACCCCCTCGCGGCGGGAAAAATTTTCACTTTTAATGTCGTTCTAGCAGCGGCAACAGCGGCAGTGCTTGGTGAGGTATAGGAAAACTCGTGCAAGCCTCTCTCTCCTCGTGCAGAGCGCAATTACAGATGGCTATTTCTCGGACTCGAGCGAGATTCCTCGCTCTAGCTCACGTAGAAGAAGAAGGAGAAGAAGAAGAAGCGGTGGCGGAGGCAGCTCTCTCTCTCTCTCTCTCTTGTATGTGTGTGGTGAAGTAGCTGCAGCGTGGCGATCCGCGGCATGTGCTGCAGCGAGTATTTCTCCGTTCATTCCCCCCTTTCCTGTGCCTCTCTTTTTCTTCCTCTCTCCCTCTCGCTCTTTCTCCTTTCCTGCTGCTGCCGCTGCACGTTTTCCCCCTTTCCGCGGACGAGCGATTCCAGCGCGGTAGCAGCATACAGTCGGGGAAGCCGCCTCTAAATCAAGCCGCGACGTTTCTCCTACGTCACACCGTACAGACAGAGAGAAAGAGTATAGCTTCTTTTCGCGAATCTTGCGCTTCCGAAGGGAGATGACAGAGAGACTGGCAGCTGTACGTATGGACACACTCCTGCAGCGAGAGCTTGATTTTCAAAGCGCGAGAGGGAGAGAGAGTGAGCCGATCAATTAGCCGAACCGGAGTCGCGGCCTGCTGCGATCGGACGTTGGGACACTCGCGCTGTGGAAAGCCGGGATGCGATGGTGGGAGGATGCTTTTTTTGTGCCTTTCGCGCGCGGCGCCGAGGAGAAAGACGCGTCTCTGAGACGTACGGGATGGACTTTGGGGAGATAGATGTCTCGGCGGGTGAAAGTGTGATTTTTTTCTCCGGGGAAAACACGTGTTTCCGAGATTCTTGGAGTTCTCACGGTGCAGTATGCGGTTGTCGATGCGGATGCGTCGAATGTGTGTATCATTGGGGATATCTGTAAATAGACGGTTTCTAATCGATACTTGATTTATTCCTCTATTTTCATCGCTCGATTTTTCGACTTTCCCAGCATCGCAACGCTCTTATCGCTCGTATGCCGGACGTTTATACAGATGATTTTGGCGTGGGACTGCCCGAGTCCACTGTAAAATCGGCAGGTATGGCTCATCTCTCCGTGACCAGGCGGCTCTTAACCTTTCGTACCAATCGACCTCTCCCGAATCACACTACGCAACTACCTGTACACTCTGTATACACGCAAACACTCGTAACCGGCGAATCTTCATAAATCCAGCTCTTTACGCCGCCTCGCGCGCATTACAACGTTTATAACTGCCCAGGCGTGGAAAAACAATCGGCGAAGCTGGGAGTCGTCGTCGTCGCACATGACTGCAGCGAGAAAGAGGATATCTCTGCGCTGGTAGCAAAAGGCGAGAGACTCACGCATACATTACTGTCAAAGAAAAGCCATTCCACAGCTGAAATATCGCCGCTTTTCTTCTTCGGCGTCCTGCGCTCTCTCTCTCTCTCTCTCTCTCTCTCTCTCTCTCTCTCTCTCTACGCCGCGTAAATGCATAAATCAGGGCTGCCGCTCGCGCAAGCTGTCATAAAAGTATATTCAATCTCTAAAAAAAATCAACTCTTAAAAAAGTAAAAGGTTAGGCGAGTTTGATATATTCCGCAACAAAATTGCAGATAGAAAAGAACTGAGATCAATCAAACAAAGCCAAGTTTATTATATTTAATCGTAATGAAGCAAAGAACAACTCTCAAGATAATTACTACGTCACTTGCCATGCCCGTTTCATTTTGTTTATTGGTGAACAACTAAATTTTCTTTATATATATATATATATATATTAGAACGTCATACAAACACTATAAGTAAGCAAATTATTTCATATTCAAAGTGTAAAAATAAAATATAAGCATCTTTAGCACCATTCGACCACAGCTTTTTTGTAACATTTTTATTACTAAGATGAAATCACTAATTGTTCTAATATACATTACCCTCGAATTATTACTACACCTAGACACCAAAAACCACAGGGCTAGCTACCTAGACGTCATTATTGGCCACTCGGTACCTCTAGACACCTTCCTCGAATGATTTTTACACCTAGACACAAAAAACCACAGAGCGCGCCACCTAGACCTTGTCATCGGCTATCCTGGCAAGCTAGTTACTGTTACAGCTCCGGAACGCAGAGTATGCACTGGCAACCTCTTAATTCAAAATATCGTAATATATTATTATATTTTCTTGAGAAAGCAATTCTCATCTGTATATAGCTTTGCGGCAAACTTCTTGGTCCTAACACTTATTGTGGCTTTTATAAAAATAAGCAGCCTTTTCACTAATATTTTTGTTGGAAATCATAGTTTAGCTCAGAAAACGTACTGATAAGGCAAAGAATCTTACGAACAGTAACAATAAGCATTTGTTTCTGTATCATGAAAAATACGAACACCAATATAGAAGTAAATAGTGTCACGGGCGCCGCGGCTTCGTCTGCTTCTCAAACTCGCCTTCGTGGCGCTGTCGCGCCACTTGATTTTTTACCCGAGCTATACCTTCGCGCATATGAATAGAGAACGCTCCGACGAGGTAAATGACTACTTCGAGAGCAGCTGCTGCAATCGAGTAGGTATACGAGCGACAATGATACCAGCGCCAAAAAAGGCGGGCATCCGCAATAACAAATCCATATCTCCCAAGCAGAAAAAAGTTGACTCGCGCGTGGATCAAGATAATGAAAAAGTTGCGCAAGATAGGCTCGTCCCCGCAGCTCACTATCTCGGCGTAACGCCGGCCGCTATATGGCTCTCTCGCATATAATTAGCCCTCGGCGACGAACTTAAAATCCCATCTCACGTATGGCAAGCATCGGCGCGCTCACGATTACGGCACGCCGGCGAAATGCAAATCGCGGAAATTCGCCATTAGCACCCGAAGAATTTCCCCCACCCCCGAGAGAGAGAGAGAGAGAGAGAGAGCACACACATACACACACGTGTCTCTATCTTCGTCCGTGGCTTCCGAGTCCCATGGAATACCAACAATGCAGCAGCAGCTCGGTGCATCGCTTGAGCCCGTATAAGCTCGTTGCTGTGTGTTGCGCAACTCTTATGCGCGCGCGCCGTCCGTACGTTCACCTTCGCTGCCACTGTACTTTTCAGGTGCGTATCTCTCTCTCTCTCTCTCTCTCTCTCTCTCTCTCTCTCTCTCTCTCTCTCTCTCTCTATTCGCGAACGAGAGGCAGTGCGAGTATAGAAGAAGAAGGAGGAGGAGAAGAGGGAAGCGAGGAAGTGAAAATCGGCAGGTGATCGGGCGGGTGCTTCAGCACGCGCAGCATCTGCTCTCTGATCCAATTTACGAGCCGCGGCCCATTGTGGGCCGCGAGCCCCTGCGCGCGCAGGCATTCCGCGGCAGGTGGACTACTCGTAAATCTGCGCCTCCTCTCTTTCTGCTGCGGCTAGCGCTTCTTCCCTTCCCTCTGCGCGCTCGGAGGAATGACGGGCTACGTACTACCGTATACATACACAGCAGCAGCAGCACAGGCAGCGATCTTAGAAGCTTAGAGTGTACTGCAGCGCAGCCAAGGCTCTCTCTCTCTCTCACTCGCGACCTTCGCTGTGCACGGGCGCGAGCGCTTCCTGGAAGTCCATTAGTTCCGTTTGAAAGTGCAGCGAGGAAGAGAGAGAAGAGGCAGCAGCGGCGGCGGCGGCGGCGAGAGGTTCCGCTTATTTTCTTATCTGCGTGACTGCTGCTGCTGCCGCAAGAGAGCGAGAGCCAATGCCCGGATGATTTTCATTAGATCCACCTGCCGCTGCACTGCTCTCGTCCGGTTTCTGCTGCAGCTTCTAGGAAGCTATCGTTCTATCGCTGATTTTCCAAGGATGATGCCAGTTGAGGGCAGAGGAGGATGAGCTTCAAGAAGGGATTGTTACCTTTGATTTGCCTTCGAGATCTACTTACAAACCTTGTCCGGATTGCCTCGAGGGAGCAGAGGGCGGCTAATGACTAATTAGCTCGAACGAGCTCTCTCTATATATGTACCTGCGCTCTCGAGTAAAAGTATATCTCGAAATTATTATATCCCACCTTGGGTTCTGTAATTCACTTACGCGTGTTACACAGCAACTGTGATCTAATACACCGGTCAAACGTCGTTTTTGAACTTTTGTAGGTTACAGGGTTGAGCGGGTGATATAATCGCGCGACAGACGTAACGCCGAACGATAAAAGTGGGGCTGATTCGACGTGTATATAATTCCAAATTGCTCTCTTTCTATCGCCTCTACAGGTATACACAAACAAAACTGTCGCTAAATTCGCGAAACTCGCATAACTAAGTCGACGCATTACCCAACTACTGGCGCATAATGCAGCATTACATACACTCAGGCGAAGCGATCATTACATAGTATATTTTACGTGCTCGAGCTCTATATATAGCTATAATAATTCGCGAGAGTCTAACGTACGACGTAACAGTTATACTATGCAGTTAAATAATTTGCGAGACAGATATATGAACTTATATACGTATACGCCCGAGATGTAGTTGCGTAAACCAGATGCGTGAGCGTTATTATGTGCGTGTAAATAAACGAATTAATTACTCCGGCCAATGGGCGGCAATGTCAGGGTGTAAGCGATCCCGAGGGTGGGATCGCGAGAGACGAGAGGAAACTTCGCGGTTTCGAGGAGGCGAGTGAGGCAGTGCGCTTTGCGACGTCGTCCGGATTGTATCTCGAACGAAGAGCTATCGCGTGTTTCCTCTGGATGTATGCGTGAAATTCTTGTGTATTTTTGATCATAGCCAGAATGACGAAGATCGGTAAAAAAGCGCCGCCTCTGTTCTGGTTCAAAGGTGAGTTTTTACGCGATTCGTTATAAATAATTCTCAAGCTGGAATTTCACATATTTCTTCTGGATAATTATAAAAACACTCCACCTCATTGCAAGCGCAAGCAAACATTCGAAGCTCCGCGCAATTAATCAGCGCGCAATCTTGATGCAATACAGTCGCGCGAATAAGAGAGCGTAAAATGCAGGTCGTCCCTATAGACTAATTAAAACCGCATCCGAGGAATTCGAAAACAAGAGCACACAGCTTCTCCTCCGCGCGATCCTATCGCTCCTGTAATCACTCCTACGATCAGCAGCCCTTTCGCAACGCTCCCAAATGCCCGAAATTCCAATTATACACGAGCTCGCGCACGTTCGATGCATTAACACGCTGAGGACAAGTTACTGTACGCTGCTCTATTGTGACATCTCCGCGTGTGCGCGTACATGTGCCTTTTTCCCCGTTTCTCTATCGTGATAGTACTGGATTGCACAAGCGTATATTATATACGTATACGTATATTCACGATGTTTCTGTGTACATCCACTTGTGCTGTCGGAGCAAGACTTGCATACAAATATTCCGCCCGCGGAGAATACACGACGAAACACAGCGCGCGCGTACATCGTGTTGATGTTCTGGATTTGATGTAGAGGTGTCGGCTCTTTCCCTCTTCACGCGTGTGTCTTGCTCGCGATCGTCAAGAGGAAATCACGGAACTGCCGTGTGCATGCGTGTATCGAGGCGCGTTATATTGTGCGTCGAGGTATTATTTACGTCACGTCATTATTCACGTCTGGGATTTTACACAAGCTACTGCATGACGATTGCAATTTTCTGTAGTTTTACGCGGAATCTTAACGAGCTTTTGTGCGAGTATTCGCGTCTGTAGAGTGATAGATGGATACATTTTTTGTTTCCTGGCTGTACCGCCCAGTAGATAAGGGTCGGATATGTCCAGACGTTTCTGAACTTTTTCAGAACCATAATTCAGTTTCAGTCTCTATCTAATCTATACTCTATTATGAACGATGATCAGCGCCGGCAAAAAAAGGACGATAATTTTCGTTCCTCTCTCGCCTATACTATAAGAATTCAAAAACGAAAGAAAGTCATTATTTTTTTCGGAACAAAAATGCGCTTCTCGGAATCTTCGCGAACGTCATCAGCCGCGAAAGGAACCGAGAGCAAACTCATAAATACTTCCCCACGTATCGATAACTTTACACGCATCGGCATTTCTCCCCTTCCATTCAAAGCTACCGCGAAACCAGCAAAAAAGCAAAAAGCAGATCTCGCTCGCATTTATATTCTCAATAAACTCTAAGAAGAAACGCTGAATATCAATACAGCTTTACACTCGTGAGCAATCGGAGAAAAACGCAAACGAGGTCCACCTTACCATAATCTCCAGCTTTGTATACGGCTAGAAGAAAACCGCGCATCGTGAGCGGAGAGTAAACAACAACAAAAAAAGAGACGATCGATCGATCCATTTTTCTCGGTTCCATAAACATCGCGTCGCTAACCGACTCTCCCACGCGCCTGAGATTCCATCTCTCTCCAATGATACACATCGTAAGCGCACGTCTCGCTCCAATTGCGCGCATCGCGTAAAGATACCCCGCGGATCCGCGAGAGTTTTTCTCCCCCTCGGAAGCTCCCACGATCGAGGATCGTCCTTGTCTCCGTTTTGCGCGCAGGTGGAACTCGCTATAACGAGATGCAGATACAGGCGCGGCGACGGCGGCATTATCATCGAGTGTCGCATCTATGTACGTACAGAGAGGTGTAACGCGTATACGAGTGTGTACTAAAAGGGAATAATAAAACCGTAAATTTAACGGCTTGAGCAATATGACGAGATAATCCCGTGGCTGCGCCGAATGATTTATTGGGTGCGTGATGCTCTTTCTCGAGGCGGCTTTGAATACCGCGCACGCGCACGTATGTATGAACTTTGATGCGCGTTTTGTGTTCTGCAAAGAGAGGAGGGGGGGGGCGGTATTTGGATGTAAGCGGTAAATTGAGATCGCGAATACAATGGGCCGGTTTGTTGAGCCACCGGACAGGATGGGCTTTTCGGGTTCGATCGCATCTCCGGTATACCGTACACCTGAAACCAACCTTTGTTTTTCTCTATATGGTAGCTTCTCTGAATTATCCTTTTTCGACCGGCTTCGTATGCTCGCTTTTTCGGCGAACTCTCGCGATAACACCCATAAAAATAACGTCAACGGGCGGTTCCCCGAAAATTTAACAGCCACTCAGAGTATCTAAGTGCGTCGCGGCTCTCGATATGTAAATCGCAGCTCGAAAGTGACTGTTACGGCGGCACGCTTCATCGGAACTCACGACGACGACGACATTGAAGGTTAGAAATTGTTTGTTGTTTTCCTTCGCACGAACGATCCGCGGACGAAAACAAGCATCTCTCGCTCTCACCTCTCGGAAAAAGCAATATCGAACATCCTTGTTAATAGGCTTTATCGCTCAAAAAAAAATCATTTAAAATCGATACTAAAACTAAGCAAGAAAAAAAGGAGAATGTACTTACGTGTATAAAATGCGTCACCTCGAAAATTCAATCGAAGCATCATCGTACAATGGAAGACTGCCACTAGGCATGATCATAATTTTTTTCCATCCGGCTGAGAATCTTATTTCCCAACCGCATAAAGTAGCTATAAGCCCTTGCGCTCGAAGCGCACACACATAACAATTAGCATTCAGTGAAAACCTCTCGGTATCGATGCTCTACTCGCTCGCCGGCGCATTGTGTAGAAGGATGATGCGATGCGATGATGATGATGATTTCGATGCCGGGCCGTGCGTGACGTGTAGCCTTGACCTTCCTTTCTCTCTCTCTCTCTCTCTCTCTCTCTCTCTCTCTCTCTCTCTCTCTCTCTCTCTCTCTCTCTCTCTCTCTGTCTCTCTCTCTCTCTCTGTCTCTGTCTGTCTCTCCACCATACGTGTGTGTCTATACACCGACTCTGGACCCGCGCCGCTGCTCTCAAGGTCGTCGACTCGCTCGATCATCGATTACGTAGTCCCGCGGGATGTTATTTTTAATCGCGGTATAATTTTCATTCTCTGGGCCTATCCTATATACGATACGCAGATGCGCATAGGCTTTATAACGTATGCGAGGAGGAAGGGAATTAGGAGCCCATTATGAATTGGTCTTTTATTCGTTGGCTCGAGAGGTGCGAAGATGCGACGAGAGAGAGGATCGAGGTCTTGAATTTTTAATACAAATAATACACCGAAGCCAGTTTCGACAGAGGGAAAGAGAACCTACGCGTCGGATACTCGACTCTGTTTGTTTAGCTAAAAGCTGGATAAACGGTTTTTTGTTTGTTTACGCGCGGATGGAAATGGAGAGAACTGCGATGTTCTTGAACGAGCTGGTGGAAGTGCGCAGGAAATATTCGACTCTTTTATTTTCGTGTGTAGTCAATGTATCGAAACTAATGGCTGTGTTGCGTATTATTTCGTGATTTTACGCGATTTTGAAATTCCCTCTCAATGTTTGTGTAAACACGCGATGACGCGTGTAACAAATAGCTTTTCCAAAACCGTCGGCGTCGGTCATCCTCGATTAATAACGAAAAGCGCGTTCAATTTTTCATCCTGCGCGATCGTGACAAACGTTTTTCTATCATTCAAAACATTCGATGATAAAAAAAGTCCTACGACGTAAATCAGTCCTTCAGCTCGCGCATTCACAGCCCGCGGCTTTTCTCCATTCCGCGAATACTTCCTTCTCTCTCTCTCTCTTTCTCTCTCTCTCTCTCTCTCTCTCTCTCTCTCTCTCTCTCATGCCATCATCGCATCTCCCGTGCAACATCAAAGCAGCAGCAGTCATCTGAACCCTCCGCAGCCGACTCGCCGATCTCCCCGCATCGGGCATAGGCACATATATCCACTCCCTCGCCGCGCTGCATCCGGACGCAGCATCTATTTGGCCCATACATTGACGCGTGAAAAGCACTTGCAGTACGTCTCTCGCGCTCGGGCATCGTTCGCCGCGTCGCAGCCGCGCGTAAACAGCAGCCGTACGGCGCATATATACACATACGTATAGCTACAGCGCGTCGCGGCTCCTCTCGCTCGCTCGTCTCGTTTTACATTCGTGAGGAGTCAATGATCTTGATCGTGATTTCTCTCCGCGGGCGCAGAGCTACGACCTAGCGCCGCAGCTGCTGCGCTGCCTTTTCCTCTCTCCCTCTCTCTCTACTCGCGGCGGCGGCCTACGCGCAAGCCTTTTACTACTCTCGGCTCACGCGAGTCCCTGGGGATGCCGCCGCCGCCGAGGAGGTAGGCATATACACGCGTATAAGAGCTACCTACGACTCGCTAATCCGTGAAACGCTGGAAGCAGCAGCAGCGAGCGATAGACGCGGGAGATTTGTTTTGCTTTGTTAACGTCCGCGCGGCTAGCTCTCTAAGCATTCTTCGGATCGCAACTCGATCGATCGATAAATTTCATGCTAGTGACGAGAGAGAGAAAGAGAGAGAGAGAGAGAGAGAGAGAGAGAGAGAGAGAGAGCAGCTATATGTATGTGGAAGCGGACTTGCTCGTCGTCGTCGTCGTCGTTAGGAGCCGGGCTTTTTTTCAAATCCAAAGGGAGTCGACTAGCCGGTTCTTCAAAGCTGTATACGTGTACGTGCGCGTGTGTTGGGGAAATTATAGACTAACGCGTCGAGCTGCTGCCGATAATTTTATGTGGAAATCCGGTTGTCCGAGATCTAGCCAGCTCTAGGCTGTGCAGCATTATCTCAAGCGTGTATAACGCTATCTACACGAGATGTCGATGCGTTTCTAATAGCGACAAGCTTTTGAGTCCAATGACGAGATTGATGCCTTCGTTCGAATATCTGAGTGAGATGTCATCGAATTTTATACAGGCCTAGCACGATTTCCTTTGCATTTCCATATCGAGCTGTATAATAAGTGGCAGAACATCGGAAGTGCTTCTGCCCATTCTACGCTTTTAGGACAGCTGTGAAGTCGTTATAGAGAAAAGATATGTGTGTATGCGCGAGAGTGTACCATAAATACACCGCGCTTAATACTAATGAAATTGGTATAGTTATGAGACGAGAATCGTTCCGGACGTGCATACCCATATACATTACGTAAAAGTAGAAACCGAACTGCGCGCAAACTAATCACCCTAAGTAAACAGGCAAGAATTAGCGACTTTTCATCGCAACTGTATACAACACACATTGACTCTCTCTCTCTCTCTCTCTCTCTCTCTCTCTCTCTCTCTCTCTCTCTCTCTCTCTCTCTCTCTCTCTCGCTATGCACAAGCAATGAATTGCACAACATCGTTCGTCATTCGAAAATCTCCCGGGAACACGACACCTCTCTCGATCTATCCTTTATGTGCTCGTTATACCAATTTTCATCGACGTCTCGCTTCGTTCTTTTTATTATCTCCTAAACAGCTCTTGCCGCGCCTGTTTTCTCTGCGTATTAACGCCGAAAAATCTCCCGACATTCTAGAAAGCGAGAACTCCTGTCGGACCTACTTACACACTGCTCTCCTGAAGCCGACACATCTGTGCTATACTCTATCGGTTTACGCTCTCTCGAAGTCAAATAAATTCATTCGCCTTTCTTCCTCGTTAAATACACGTCTGTGTATGCTCTTGGAGCATGCGAGCTTGTAAACTTTATTATACGCTGCACTGACTTATTCAAATTGTAAAATTCCGCTCTCTGTCTTCCGCTTGACGTAACTGGAAACGCGAATAGACAGGGCTGTAATTGATAGCGAAAAATGCAACGATCTCGAATTTATTGCGCGCACTAAAATTCTTAATATGGGAACGCCGGTCTGACCGGGCCTCGTCTTTTTCTACTGCGTCCCACGTGTTCGATTTTTGCTATTTCGGACCGACCGTAGCCCAGAAGTTATGGCATTCTAAATCTGCGCGAGAATCGGGCTTCGCCCCATTAATTACCCGGGATTCATCCGCCGCTAGAGACTTATACGGGCTGCCACCGAAGTATAACGTAGTAGGCATAGTTTTTGATATATACCTATGCCGGTCTAGCTGGGCTTTATATATAATATCCCGAACGCGTGTAAATAAATAAGAGAAAACAACAATCCTCGGAAGCGCGCGTAATTGTTTCTCGCGCGCCGGTGGCTACACGATACATCCACCTTGAATTCCCAACATCAGCCATCCCGCAAACGCGAGCGCTCAGCTATTCATCAAGAAACGCCTCCGATCCAAGAGATGAAAAAACAAACGGCAGAAACGCATCGCGCTCGCCCGATGAGAAAGGAAGCGAAGCTATCCGAACGACACTATAGGAAAGGCTGCGGCTGTGACTCGCGGCAGCAGCGCAGCAGCAGAGGACTTTTTCGAGCATTTCGATGAGGGACGTGTCCGGGAAGAGGCTCTCTCGGCATTGTTTCCCCCCTCGCGATATTTGCATAAGGATTTAATGGATCCGCAGAGAGCAGCAGCCTAGCTTACATAGCAGCAGTAGTAGAGTCCATTGTGCTGGGAAAACTTATGTAATGGAGCGCCTCCGCCGGTATCGGGACACGATAGCATCTGCGCGCGGGCGAGAGAGAGAGAGAGAGAGAGAGAGAGAGAGAGAGAGAGGGACACGTAATACCATGCGGTCTTAGAGGGGCTCTTCTCCGCTCGATCGACGCATCGACCGGAAATGATTTATGCCGGCCTGCCCGCTCCTAATCGCGATAAACAATGCGCTCAGCTCTTCGTGGTCCCTTCCTCCTCCGCAGTTTTGTTATTTTTTTTTCTTGCGTTTCACGTTGCTGCCAAGCTATCGGCTCTATGCGGGATTATTCTCCGAGAGGAGAGGCCTCGTCGGCTAATGAAAACGATAAGTGCGAGAGCCGCAGATAAGCGTGGGCTTTGCTCACACTTTTTTCCGTCCGCCTCTTCTCTTCCTCCTATTCTCTTCGGGGAGTCTATAGGGGAGATAGAGGAGTTAATTGAATTTCGCAGCGATGGCCGCATCTCTCGGTTTCCAGGCTTAATGATGGCATTGAGGAAGATCGCATCTGCTATATCCAAAACAAGAAACAAATGAATGACCTTTGGTTCATCTGTTTCACAGAGCCGTCGTAAAAAGCCTCGTAAAGCCTGCTCCGTTTTCGATAGAGAATAATTTTCGCCCAGCAGCACTCAGACTCACTTTCATCGTTCGGATTTGTTATTATTAGAGAGTGAGAGATATCGAAAGCGAAGCCGACGTAACCCGAGAGGGACCGCGCATTGGCAGGTGGTAGCCCAGGGAAAATTTATAAGCTCGCGGCTGCCTTTTTGACTGATTTCTTTTCGCCGAACAAAATATTGTGAGTCACGAGCATCTCTTTCTCTCTTGGAATTCGAGGGATTATTTACGACCGTAAAGCGCAAGGATTATTCCCTTGCCGACTCCGACTCGACCTGCCGCTGCATAATGCCTTTTTTTCTCTTTTTCCGATCGGCACAGCCGCGTCCACTCTCGGTTTCTTCTGCAGCCGAAACCTTTTGCCGCGCGCGCACGACTTTATCTCTCCACTTGTTGTCTGCAGGAGTGCATTTATAACTCGCGAGTGTATGGCCGCGATAAATCAAAAATATATCGATATCCGACTTTAGACGCGATTCCAAATGGACGAATTTGTAACCAGGAACGAAGCTGCTCTCGTTGATCAAACAACCGACGCGTGTGTAGTTTCTCAAGAACACAGAGCGCATCCTTCGTGTCGTGGGACGGAATACAGACATGTGTGTCTACTTTGAAAATAGCGTGTGTAACGACTTCGCATAGTTTCTTACGATGTAACGCCGCGTGATCTCATAATATATAACGAGGAGAGTCGCGCGAGTTTAGAGCGCATTTTTTCAGTTCCACGACGCGTACGTGTGTACACAAAGCGTCGAACGAGCGATTAGAGCTAAACACGCCGGGCGTTAATTACGCGCTGAGCTCAATTTTGACGCGCCGCTTCGCTGTTAGTAAAATACGAGCATAAGCAGTTCATTATGCCGCGTTAGCTTGAGTTTTTTTTCGAAATTTGCATAATTACGCCGCAGACACGCGACGCGAGGAATTAGTTTTACAACGAGCAATTACATGCGGCGGCTCGTATTTGGAGCAGACTGCATTATTTAATTCGCGTAAATATTATGAAAACGTTACGGGCACTGCATAAATCCTCGCATAAAAGTCACCACACGTATTCTTCAAATTATCCACTAATCGCGAGCGGAATTCAGGGACTCGGGATTTCCCAATTAGCCCGGGGGATCTCCAGCGTCGGAAAGAGAAAAAAACACATACAAACACGAATCGTATCGTGCGCTGTACGAGAAAATCGCCGTTACATAATTGCACTGCTGCGACGCAACCATCGGCTAGAAAAAGACGAAGTCGCGGCGGCGTCGTGCCCAGTGACCGGAGTGTCCTCTGCGCAGCACAGCTCCTATATGCAAACGGAAACGGATACACGCTTCACGAAAGACGAACACTGACGCGCTCGCGCGCGCGGCTATATGTATATAGTGTGTGTAGCTACACGTAATCTTCTCTTCCAGCGACGCGCACGATCGTGCGTTTGTTACTTAATGATTATCGAAAGCAGCGGAGGAGCTTGCGAGCGTGTATTACGGTTGCGGAGATGAGAAATTTCGAGGGTCTAATTGATTGCAAATTGATTGCACCGTCCTGTGGGCCGGAGATCGTAATTATACCGTTCAAAGGGATCGTCGAGTGCGCGCGTATAATTTGAATTACGGCACGACATTTTTTATACGTGATTAGCGGAGGGGGACTATTATGATGTGTGTCTTTTATTTCGCAAAGATTCCGGTGGAGCAACCGATTCCAAATGTGCAATCGATCGATAATATTCGTCTCTCTGCGATATTACAACGATAGTATAACGAGTCGTGTCGTTAAAAGTGGTTTCACATGATTTGCGTACCCTAATCGTTCTCGACAAATATGAATTAATACGTAATAGCTTGCGGGGGCGAAAACGTCAACACGAAATCCATTACTATGTTTTAGCCTGATATACACATTTTTGCAGTGACATAATCGCCATAACGAAGCTTATGTTCCAGTTGCAGTAACGTTACGCACAATTCCTCGCGCGAGTCGTTAGTCGAGAGCTGTCAACGACCACAACGAGTGTATTTTGCAGACTCTAACTCTTTAAAAAGAATTCAATGCTTCGCTTGATTCCTCCATTTTTTTCCTGCGGTCCGCTGACAAAACAAAGTTCCCCCGAATTTTTATTCTCCACTTCTCGCTCGAAATAAGCTATTGCTTCACGAAAAACGATCAACGGATAGTAAAGACAATTGCATTCTCCGCTCTATCGGGCTCCATCCGCGAGAGCGCATGCACTTTTTTTACTATCGCCGAGTAGTTTTCAATTATAATTTACTCCAGCGAGAGAGTTACGGCTTCTAAAGCAGGCTTTACTTTCTACCGAAACTTTCGTTCACGTAATACACGTGCTAATAAACACTTTTAGCAAAATTCTTGCAAAATATTAGTTTTTAAAATGCCGTAAATCAGCCGAGCTTACGTCACCGCGCACGCTCTAATCTTTGCAAAAAGCGCCGAAAAAACGAAAAAGAAAAAGAGAACCGTTCGCCCGCATTACAACGAATACGCAGTGAGTACAGGCTGCGCAGACTCTGGCAGACCTCTTCACCTCGGGGGCGCGCGCAGGACTCGGGCATCGGTCGCATAAAAAGTGTGTCGTGCGCGCAAGGACTCACGAGCAGCGGTGCACTGGCCGGGCGACCGCTGGAGAGAGATAATATTCCGAGATACACGAGAGAAAGAGAGAGAGAGAGAGAGAGAGAGAGAGAGAGAGAGAGCCGCTTGCGCGCGAGGTTATCGCGCCGTGTAGCGCTTAGCTTTTAGCCCGGCCACTCGAACAATACTCGCGGGCGCTGCTGCCGTGTTGCTGCCGCTGCGGAATAAAATGCATAAATCAAGCGGCTTCCCGAAGGTAGCGCAGGCTTCGCTCACGATGCGCCGCTGTGTGTGTGTGTGTGTGTGTGTGTATGTGTTGATATTTTTCTCCCTCGTTTCGCTTATGTTCGCCAGAGAGGGAAAGAGAGATTTTGTATTCCGGATGGTCGTTTTCATGCTCACGACTTTTATACGCGCGTCTCGCGTGTGGGCTGCTGCTGGAAAAAGCCTGGGGTATTTGCATTGGTCAGCGAAGCTATTGAGAGTTTGGCGAAAAATTTGTATTGTGGGGAAGATACGTGTCTCACTACGCTCGGCATTTTCTACTGATATCGTGCGCGGCTCTATTGCCGCAGACTCTCGTCATGTAATTCAATTGTATCGGTTTATTTGCTTTCTATTTTTACTGCGCTGCTATCCGCCTGCGTATAAAACGGAAATAAAATTCAAATATAACGCAGATAAAAAAGTTTATCATCGCGCGGGACGTAAAAAAATAATGGAAAGCTTTATATTCATTGTTCAAGCTGTACTTGTTTCGCTTTCCCACAACGCGGTCGTCGCCAAGAAAGATAGCCTGTATACTAAATTTTCATTGCACCGCTTCATCATCTGCTGAAAAAAATTGCAACTTCCTCGCTCACCTGTTGTCGGCCCGTCAATAATAGCCGACCCTGTCCCGAAAAACTCCGCAACTCAACGACGCAGCATAAATGACCCCCATAAATCCGTCCGAGCACAACTTTGTCGTGGACCTCCCTACCGACACCGCCGCCGACTTTATAGACCACTAGAGAAGAAGCTCGAGGGCCCTACTGGAGGCGCGCATGCGAAGGTAGGTGGACACGCATGACCACCGACTCGAGCCGTACGGAGATATGATTTACGAAGCAGCTGCAACTCGCTTCTCTCTTCCTCCCGCTCTCTTCCCTCGCGCGAATGTAGCCGTGTATACAACGCGGCTCTCTTCATAAATTCACCTCGCGGTCTCTATACGCCCGTTTTCTCGCGGTTAGCCTAATCGAAGCCGCGTTTAACATCCGGCCGCGAGAGACCCGCGAATAGTGTGCGGTGTCTGTGCAGTGCCTGTGTCTCGTGGGGAGTAGGAGATAAATGATGGCTTTCGTTAGCTGATGCTGCGGCTCTGTGCCTCTGGGAGGAGAGAGATTGAGGAAATTGAGGTAGCTTTTTTGCACAGTGGATTCGATCGGTTCGCCGGATTTTTGTCGGGGAAAATTATTCTTCTCTCTCGGTGGATTTAAAGTGGATGAGACCGCGCGCGCGGATGATGATGATACTTTACTATTATGCGGCTGAGTAGGCATTAAAAAATCGTAAAGGATTCGCAACGCGGATCACGGAAACGCTTATGGCAGATATAGCCGATGCCTATGTGTATACGCGTTATTGCCCGAGGATGTAAAATTAGAACCCGGAAGCGTTTTATAATTGAATTAGCGGTAGGTTGGAATTAAAATTCATTTTATGACACTAATGATTTGAATACGACTGGCTCTAATGCTCGTGCGGAGGTACTAGGAGAGGCGCCATTCACTACGTAACACAAAAAGTCTCTTCTCTTGATTAATGTCCGTCTCGGCCGCCAAACGCGACGACGATTGTTCCCCGTATCAGCGGCGATTTCGAAGACGATGATCGGCAAAAAATAAATCGTCACTTTTTTTCCCAACGGTCGTTCACAATATTCATCAAAACTTATGCAGTGCATCATCTCCCTCTCTCTCTCTCTCTCTCTCTCTCTCTCTCTCTCTCTCTGGAATAGATTAAAATACTACCTCGTCACTCGATCCGAACAGTCGAGTGTTTACCGAGAGTCACTAGAAGAGAAAAAAACTTATTCATACACTACAAAACCCTGACGTAATAACCAATAATAACAACCACGAATCATCGTCGCTCGAGCACGCGTACGTACTCTCCGATCGATCTTCAGCGCCGAAGCAAAGAAAAAACGTAGAAAAATATAAAAAAAAGCATTACCAACTTTATAACGCGTGCAAGCCTCAAAGGGCCATGAACCCGCCGCGCTATCAGTCTCCATCCGCGTAAGCCAACACCGCGGCATACACTCGCGCCCGTGGAAAAACGCACGAGGCGCACGAGTCGCAGCTTCCCATCGATCGATCATGTCTTGCGCGCACGTGAACCCTCGGTGTATACGTATTCTCGAAAGAATCGGCGACCGCAAGGAGCTTCGAGTACCCACACGTGCGCGGGCGATCGAGCCGAACCGATATAGCCACATACGCGCATATACGCACGTCGATCGAGCGTCAAGATATAGAGGAGTTCGCGAGGATCTGAATTTTTATCTTGGACATCGGTCGTTCCCGTTCGCGATATAGGTATATGAAGGAATAGCCTATAGGCCACCTCCGCATTGCGTAGCGGTACTCCGCCAATCTTCAGCCCCTTCCTGCCGATAAGCCATCGCACGCGCGCGAGAGTAGTCTACCGGTCGTGTAGGAGAAAAAGATCGGGAGACAAAGTGCGATAGGAGACACGGCTAATTTCGAGCCATTAGCATAATGCTCTGCGCGAGCGATGATAGCTGCTATAAAGAGCCGCGCGGCGACGCGTACGTGTATATACAGCGCAGTTTCTTTGTATACGTATATTGCACGCGCGTAACGGCTGACGTCATCGTGTATTCACCGCGGCTCTCTGACACCGATCTCCGCCGTCGCTGCCGATGTCTGCGCGCTGTATTTTCTCCTTTTTTTTCATCGAGAGTTTACATCCTCTTTGTGCTCCGGGAGATGCTCTCTCTCTTTCTCTCTCTCTCTCTCTCTCTCTCTCTCTCTCGCGTGCGCGGGAGGCTGTACCGGTCACTCAATGGGAGCAGAGAGGAGAGAGTGCAGCGGTGAGAGCTTTTGAGGTTATCGAAAGGGAACGCTTTCTCCTGCTGCTGCTGAGGGCGGGTATGTGTACGTATGCACGCCAGATAAGAGACGCTCGGACTTTTGCGCGTGCAGCGGCGGACTACTTTTGCGAGGATCAATGGGACGGGTTTTATGGGTCGGCGAGTTTCGCTTTTACCTCTCGATCGAGAGATTATCCCTAACGCTGCGTTGACTGCGGATATCGGTGTACGGAATTATATTCTTTTATTAGACCATGACGACTGCGCGCTGTACTCGCAAGGTCGCGTTTGTGGAAATGATTTTTTCTTTCATTACCTTCTCAGACACGCTATCGACAGCTTAATTATTAGATAAATATCCGCGCGCGCCTCTCGATCCATTCACCTGTATCACAAGCCGCCTCTGTGTGAAATCTTTTTCCCCGCCGTTGCGTCATCAGTTCGCATACGCATGTATCGCCCGAGAGAGAATCCCTGTAGTGATAGCGTAGTGTAATCTATAAGCTCCTCCATAATCTGAAATATACTCGTCCGCTTATATGGAAAGGCGAAATTTCTTTATACACGCCATTAGCATAATATAAACACGTAATAACTCAGAGGATCGTCTCGTAAATTACCTTCACCATATAATTTTCCGAAGCTCGCCGGCGTCGTATCAAGGCTGCGCCGCCGCGTCGCGAATCTCGCCTTATCGAACTGCCATCATCGTAATCATCGTCGTCGTCGTCATCGCCGCGATCTCTTCTCCGATCCGAAACAGCTACTCCGCGCGACGTCTGAAAAGAGGAAAAAAAATACCCCACTCCGTTGATGCATCTTCCAGGAAACATCGGAGGGATACACTTAAATAGTCGACGCCGCGAGTTATGCAGGCGCTCGTTCATTAAGTTTCACGTAATCGCACACGTACACCAGGTGTAATACTCGCTGCCGCAGCAGAGAGAGACGAAGAAGAATCGGACTGTGGAGGAGAGCGAAGCATCGACGAGCTATTGTGTTCCCCGGCGCTTGTATTTTCAAGTGTAATTAGGGGCATGCGTCGCGACTAGCGTGTAATTAGCTGCAGCCGCCGACGATCCCCCCTTCTCCGCGCGCTCTTTGTCCCGCGTACGAGCTCGATTTCCTACCGCCGCTGCTGCTGCTGACCCTTGACCTTGAACGAGATGATTCTCCCGAGTCGTGCGGCGCTCGTGTGTGTGTTGTTGGGAGTCGACGGTTTGTTTTTTTTTGGCTATACGGCTTAGGGTTACGCATTTTTTCAGCGCTGTTCGAACGACGTTACTTCCTTATTGGACGAGCTCGGTAATTGCGGGGTATCGTGAGATCTTGCGGGCTTTCTGGATCAATTTTTGGGAAGATGGTAGGGATTTTGTGGAGTGATATTATTTGACGGGATAATTCGTCGTTTTATCGACGATACATGTTTTTTGTACTACAAGCTAATTGTACACTGTTCGAGCGCGTTTCCGGATCGCAGGCGAGTTTAATAAATATAAATTACAGGTGCGCGCGTACAATTACACGCTGAGAAACACGACAGTTTCGTGCTTTCGATCGATTTTTCAAACTCGAAGCGAGCGACCAACGGGAGAATAATATTTTTCCTTTTTTCACTGGTATAAGAATTATCGCGTAATATCCATTCCAAAAACTACCCACAAATCACACAGCCAGTCAACACCCAAGCTAGCAAGCTAATCCGTCGCGATCATTCAATCGCGCCCTTTCTCTCGAAAAAGTCCTTTTCAATTACGCGAGCTACGGAGCCTCTCGCACGTAAAAAGCCCATAAAATCGGCCGACTCAAGCAGCGCCTCACGCGAACTATAATCCGGCGTTTCTTATTCTCGAGCTGCAGCGAGTGTACAGAAACAGCGCAGAAGCAGAGCCGTACCGGAAAAGATTAACGCGGGCTCGCGCAAACGAGGCGAGGAGAGCAGCTAACGGTACAGGACCTGCAATGCGCCGCGCTTATACTCGCGAGCGAGCGAGAGAGAAAGACGGCCGCGTATTGTGTGTCGAGATCACTGACTCGGTTTCTTTTAAGGTCACCTCATTAAACGGCCTGGCACGCGGCCCGCGAGTGCGTAAATGTATGTATCATGCGAGTGTATGTATGCGCGTATACGTTTAAAAACCGAACGGAACTTGCTCCGATATTTTCGTTCGGAACTTTCACGCGCAGGCCGTTAATAAACAGAGTCGGTGATTATTTGCGGCTCGAGGAGCGCGAAAGTGCAAGTTGACGTTATATCGAGTATTTATTCAAATCGAAGAAAGTGCTTATTATACACCCCGCCGGCCTCTTTCGCACGACGCGTATGCAATTATTGCAGGATAAGCGCGTTAATCATCTTCTCTCTCGTATAATGTCTGAATTATTCATCGCGAGGGTGTGTAATCACTATTCTCAAAAAGCTCTCCCATTTTCTTCAGTTACAGAGCTGGCGAGCTACGACGAGCGGCAGGCGCGGATGTCGCTGCACACGGAGTCACCTCGAGCCAAAGCCCGACGCGAGCAGGCGCTGCGCAACATCCTCGTCGCCAGACGACGCAAAGTCATGCTGCGACATCGGCCCTCTTCCTCCTCGGAGACTCTAACAGCCGCGGCCTCGTCCACGGGCGTGCAGGCGTCACGGCGCTCGGCCCTGCGTCGGAAGCCCGTCGTCAGGGAGACGATGCTCGGAGACGTGCTGGAAATGCAGGAGTCGCAGAACGGACTGTACGTGACGGTGCCCGAGCAGCAGCAGCAGCAGTCGATCAACGACACGCACGAGATCGTTATCGAGACGCTCGGCGGCGGGACGACGGGGTGAGATGTCGCGCTGATTCGGATTGAGAGGAGAGAAAGAGACTTTGGGACCGGTTGTTGATTTCGAGATAGCTCGTGTTTTATTCTAATTGGGAGGAGAGTCGAGTGTCGCTTAATTGTTGATGTCGCGCGCAGTGTAGCGACGCGTCTGATCTTGATTGTACGAACGTGTTTTCGGTCCCAAAGCCTCTCTGTCTCTCTATCTTCAAAAAAAAAAAAAAAAAAAAACGTCGTCAGAGGCGATCGCGTAATTACGCCCAATATTTCGTTCCATCCCTCATCAGCACGAAGCGCAACGCCACGTCGTCGAGCAACGGCAATCCGTCAAAAGCGCAGAGGACCAGCCAGCATCAGATGAGCGGCGGCAGCTCGATGGAGCACCGGGGCAAGAAGATCGTCGAGATGCCGGCCTCCCTGTACAATCACTTCAGACCCGTCGAGAGCAACATCCCCATCGAGGACATGTCCCAGTTCCTGTATTTCGGCCAGAAGCTCCGGGGAACCGGTATGCGCGCGATTCTCCTTTTGCTTTTTCGAAAGTGCACGTCGCTTTTACTCTCGCGCGCGCGGGCGACTCTTTTCTTTTTTTTTGGCATCGCCATCTCGCTGCATCGCGGAGATAAAGATGACGATTCGGATGAGCGAGATTTTGTATATATCAGACGCGAGCGTAAAGCGGACTTTCTATATACGGTTTGCCGGATAATGCATTATCGCCGCGTAGCGCGGCGACACTTTTTTCCCTTTCTCTTTGCGCGCGCACACACACACACACACGTGTTATTTATGCGACGAGTTCGTATTGTGTGTGATTTCCGTGTTAATTAGATTCGCTTTTTAAGGCTTCGGTGAAAAAAATTTGGGCAATGCGGCTGAATTATGTGCACTTTTACCTCGAAACGTATACGCGACTTTTGTCGGACACTCGCGTGTGTTCCTTATATTCCCATACAGGCTTAATTATCGGGAGAAATTTCTTTTTTCCTCGCGGTGTACATAGTACGAAAACGTGACACGTGTTAATTATGCTAATTCTGCGTCTCTAAAACGCAGGCATGGGCAAAGATAGTTCCCCGGCGAGCCCCTCTCCGAAGAAGCTCCTCGCGATCCTCGACGACGAGATGAACAGCGTGGACCGGAGCAGCAGCCACGTCAGTGCCAGCAAGTCCACGAAGATGCGCACGACTAGTCTCCGCGAGCAGCCCACGTCCACGTCGACCACCACCACTACGACGACTACTCCCAAACCGTCCTGTCCCGACAAGGCGGTGTCCGATGCCCGGGGTAACAGCATCAACGCAACCGACGCAGAGAAGAACAGCGAGGCTTCGTCCACGGCGAACCTCAGTCTGAGGATCGTCGTTACCGAGGCCACGACGGCGACGCCCAGTACCGTGGCCAGTGTGCAAAGCTCCACTACGACGACAACGACGACGACGACGACTACCGTGGCCAGTTTTACGGTGGTGAGCTCGACGACGATTGAGGAAACGGACAAGTCGACGGTGGAGAACAAGGTGCGCGCAAAGCAAAAATAATTCTAATTGGATATATGCTGATTCCTCGAAAGTATATAAGTATAAACGTAATTTTCGAGTAATGGCCGCGGAGTAATAAATATCCCCTTACCGTGAGCGTTGGGATAAATTGGATTGTTAGATTTTCATTAGTTTTATATATCTACCTAGAAAATTACTGGATGCGAACCTATTAGGTAGGAGGAGTTCTCCGCGTTCGTGTAAAACCTGTTTCTTTTTTCAAACGGCTCGTCGTCGTCTCTCCGCGCGAGCGCGGCTCTGTGAAAAAGCCTCGGCATTTTCTCGAGCTTTTGCTATTATTTACGAGATTTAATAAGCGGCTATACTTGTCCGCGTTAGAAAAGATCCATTTTTTACTCGCGTCGAATAACGACGTATCTTCAAATTATACATAAATCATAAATTTTACGACTACCCATTCGAGATGCGTGACGTGACATCCATCATAGAATCTCGTTTTCCACGAAATTTTCCTTGACACCTCGCCGCGCGGATCATTGAACTCTCGAGCGATCCGAAAAAGTTATTACCCAAAGCGCTCGACATATCTCACCTCGCTTCGTCGCCTGCGACGTACTCTCCCACCCGCAAGCAAAACAATCGCGCATCATCGGGCCGGGACTAAAAAGCATCTCCGCCACCGACAGGAACCGCAGTCGCAGTCGGAATCTCAGCCAGTGCAGCACGTGACCGAAGCAGCTCCATCTCCGCGGCAGCGAACCAGCAGCAGCAGCAGCGCGTTGCGCAACAGCTCACATCAGACCGGCAGCGCTCCGATCACCGTCTCCTCGCCGGCCGCGAGCGCTCCTCGGCCGCTCAGTGCCGGCGCGACCGTCGAGCAAGCCGCTGCTCCCCCACGAGCCAGCCAGCAGCAGCAGCGAGCAGCGAACGCCGCAGCGCACAAGCAGCAACAGCCGGGCTTCACGATCAGGTGGACGGACGACGCGGCGCGACCCGTGAGTAAGAGGCGCAGGCTCGCTGCAGCCGCGGCCGCCAGCAGGCGCCGCGACAAGTCCGCCAGGACCATGGAGGACCAAACACTCGTCACCACCACTATGCCCGAGACACCGACCACTATGCCAGCCGTCACCCCGAAGATCGTCCTGCCGAAAGTGACTTCGGAGAGCGTCGTCGCTGTCACAGGCAGCAGCAGCAGCACGACCGCCTCGAGCACGAGTGCGGCCGACACCGAGGATCCGGAAGTGCAGACCGCGACCACCGAGAGAGATGTGCCGACCACGACGATGGGCAGGATGCTCGACCCCTCGGAGGTGCAGAAGATGTACAGGTCGGGCAGCACCAGCACCACCACGGCGACGAGCAGCGCGGTGCCGTCGACGGACATGATCGAGGAGGCGACGACGACCCCTACGACGGTTTCGAGCACCGCGAGCAGTACGACCGCCAGCACAACGGAGAGTGTCAGCAGTCCTGCGCCGGAGAGATCGCCGGAGGTGCGCGCGCGAAACTTGGCGGACAAGGCCAAGGACGACGTGCTGCCGATCATGCAGCTCTACAACACCTCCAGTATGTTCAACGCGAGCGAGGCACCCTTGACGAGCACCACGGCGACGGCCCTTCCTACCGAGGTGGTCGTCGAGCCGACGACACCCACCGCAACGACGACGATCGTCGAGCCGTCGCCCGAGCCCTCGACGACCACCACGACCACAACCACCACCACCACCACGACAGCCAGGCCGAGCAGCACTACCAGCACCCCCAGGCCGGTGTCCAACGGCATCAGCAACAAGAACAGCCCCAACAACGTCGGCGGCAACAACAGAACGGGCTCGGCAAAGCCCCACAGGCGCGAGTTCCCCGCCGAGTACGCCGGCTACTACCCCTACGAGTTGAACAACGGCAACAGCATTCAGAACCACAGCCTGAACAGGACGTTCCTCGAGCCGCCCGGATTCGTGAGCGTGGGCTCGTCCTCGCCCATTGTGAACATTAGTGAAGTGATATCGAGGCGGCACGACGCCGACGCGCTCGCCAGCCAGGAGACCGTCGCTGTCGTCAGCTACATCCTGGCGACCCTCGTCGTCTTTCCGATTGCCGTTGGCGTTGGACTGATCTTGAGAAGACTGATACTTAGGAATCGTAAGGTGAGCGCTGAACCATATTTTTTAACTGACAACAAGGAACGATTCATTACTTTTTTTTTTTTAAATTCAAAAAAATATCGCTGTGCACACACGGGTGCAGAAAGGCGTCGAGACAAAAAGAGATTACAAGCTGCCTTCGGGAAGAGAATAAAAATGTTGCGCACGTTCATTCAGCGAGCTTAACGTGTTAATTTACTGGCGCGCGCGTTCACCTCGCTAGAATTTTTTCTGTCCATTCAGTCGCGCGGCGCGCGCGCGCGAGTGTGCGTCGATTAAAATGCTGTGAATGCGCAATTTTTTCCTAGCACTTTATTTAGCTCCCGCTATCTCCGAGCCGCACGGATTGGCATTTGAATGCGTGATTGTTTGCGCGCGCTTTTTTTAATTTCATTCAATTGCTTGAGGAAGTTGGCTCAAGACAATTTCCCCTCGTCAAGTCTATCCAATATATATGCAAAATGTAGATGTCATGTATCGATTGCGATGTCGCACTTTTCTTTAAAATATAGCGAGAACGAACCGCTATATACTTCTAAATTGGAAGCCGTTTCGCAATGCGTTTCCTTATATATACAGCAGATCGATGTTTCCTGTTTATACTTATTTGAGAAAGCGACGCGACGCGTTTTAATAGGTATAAGCCATTCGAGATATATTCCGCGCGTATAAACAATTTTCGTCAAAATGATTGCAAACGTATGACTTGCGAAACTCGTTGCTTTTCAATTTGTATCGAATCGGACGTGAAGTTCCATTCGATCGAGCAACCGTATCATTTCCTCCGGGCAATCGAATAACAATCGAACTTCCCAACGACAACGATCAGCGCTCTCGAAAGTAACCTCTCTCTCTTTCTCTCTCTCTCTCTCTCTCTCTCTCTCTCTCGAAAAAAAAAAAAAAGCGAAACCCAATTTTCCAAATGACTCTTCCCAACGAGTCGCTCCTCGATTCAGCGTGACTCACGAAACTCACGAGCGCGCGCTCTCGGCGAGCATGCAGCGATCCGGAAAGGGTTAACTTGACCCAGTCGCGTCCCTCGCGCGCGCAGTCAGTCGTTCGCTCGAGATAAATCCTTTGCTCGCGCGATCTCTCGAAGCCGGTCTTTTTCTCGCTCTCGGCGCGACACAATGTTACGCCCGCGCGAGCCGGAGAAAGCTAATTAGTGTAAAGTAGACCGTGGTTCCGCGCGTTTCATACGTACACGATGCACACCTACACGTATACACTTGTACGAGCGTGTGTGTAGGTAAAGATGGAACCTTCGGAGACGCCGCGCGAGGATTGATGAATCACGCGCCGTTTGTGTGCGGGCAAAAAGAATTACGCCGTTTCTTTTCGACTCTTCAATACACCGCGTGTCCTTTTTTTTTGCTTATCGGTCGCGCGCAAAAAAGCCGCTGCTTTGTGTGCGCTCGCGCGTCGTCCTTTTTTTCGAGCTCAATCGAATCCATCAGAACTATAATGTCGGCAATTTCTCCGCTGTGTGTGTGTGTGTGTGTATGTGGACGTGTGCGTCTGTATGACTATGTAGATCGGAGAGCAGGTGTTAATTGAAGTAGGTTCTCTCCGCTCTCTCGTGCGGGCTGAATTGAGGTATTTAAAATTGACGTTGGCCGCTCGGCTAATTTGAAAATATTAAAAATTGCGCCGCGCGCGAAACTATTTGCCGTCGAGGCGAAAAAATTGCGAGATGAGGCATTTTAAGGAGGTGGGAGACGTTGCGTAAGCGATGATTTTTCTTCATCGAGATCTCGATCGCGTTCTTTTTTTTTTGTCATCGGAGAGTATGGCAGGTGATCTGAGTAATTTTTAAAATTGCTAACCTTTGTTATTTAAAGTTTGCTTGTTATTGTATGCAAATCTAATCTAAAATCTGCAGCACGGCCGAAGGTTTCGAAAATTTCATCCGCACTAAATAAACCTGTAATCCTCTTATTCGTTTTCGCAGAAATCCGCGGCGAGCTGCACAGACTCGAATTTCCATCTAGAAGCCTCTTATACGGCTCTAAAATATTAGTCTGCCTTATATACACCGCGAGCCGAGCACAATCAGTAAACCATTCAGCCCGGCGACTCGACGTTTAAGTCAAGATTACCATTGTCACAGTTATCACAATAATTATGCGATTATTATTCGTGTCGCCTAAACACACACATTCATCCGCAATATAATATCCGCACACCCACACTCCATCTCGAGTCATTCCGAAATAAAATTCCTTTGTGGCCGACAACTATACATCGTCTAGACTTTCGCTCTTTCTCGGGGTGGCTCTTGTGCCAAAAAAAATCTCTTTCGGAACTCACAACAGAGAGAGAGAGAGAGAGAGAGAGAGAGAGAGAGAGAGAGAGAGAGAGAGAGAGAGAGAGAGAGAGAGAGACAGAGAGACAGAGAGACAGAGAGAGAGAGAGAAAGAAATCTCCGCAGGGCTTTTTTCTCGCGCGCCCTTTGTGCAGCCGGCGTTCAGCTTTTATATTCCGGGCCACGACGTCTAATTTATGCCTCTGCCGATTTTACGATCGCGTCTTTCGTTCCGCGCGCAAAAGGGTTTCATTCTCCAAATTCTCCCCCACCGCGGCCGCGGTTTTTTATGCTCGCGCTGCAAGGCTATATGTAAAAGCAGTATGTATGAGGAGAAACAAAAACAAAAGGTGTTATATCGATCTGGCGCAGATTAGGGGGTTGCCGCAATTGAATTTGAATTTTACATATCGGCAGCGAGAGCTTTTGTGCGTTTGAGAAAAGTATCGGTCATCGGATATTTGGGGAAATGAATTAGTAATGACGCAAACTCGAATTTTAAAAAATCAATTTGCTGGGATAAGCAGTCGAAATAAATCGATTAACAAAACTCTAATTTGGCAAGCTTATAATCTTATGAGAGATACAAATATAGTTATTACGATCGAGTCGAATGTGTAATGCAGTATTGCAATGCAAACGCAATCATCCGTCGGTATACGGTCATAGGCAATTTTCGCCGAGTTTGATTCCTAATGCGATTGCGCGCCAGCAGCCTTATCGTGCGAATTTCGAAAATAATGGACGATTAACTTCCAGCGCCGAATCATTCATGGATGCTATGCCATTTGCCGCGAAATCACAAACCGCTGCGAGAATCCGGCATTAAACTTTTACGAAATCTGCATTTATTATCGACGAACGTCGCAATTCGCGCGTATACACACTTTTAATAATCCTACGGAATAATAATATACGCGCGTGGTTAAACGTATAGCGCAGGGAAAAACGGGCAATTTTAGCTTCCATCGCGAGGCACAATACTAATACGTAGATACAAGGAAAGGATATTGTCTTTAGTATTATCAAATTCGCGACCGAAATTACGCAACAAGCATTTTGCATATTATTGCATAACGAGCTGCACTTGCGTCGAATACAGTTAGCTCGAATTCGTACTCGTAAATTAAAAAAGAAAAAAGGTAATCGAAAATTCAATAAAATCGAAAACGTGCGGGTGCATACGTTCGTACGCGCACATAACGTTATGCGCCAACTGCTCCCGCAGCAGCAGCAGCAGGTTTTTGAGGTAATCGCACGATAATACAGAGCCATAGTATTGTGCAACTCGAGAGCCGTTCGCGCGCACATTACACGTGTCGTGCTCCGCGTTGTCATTATATTCCGTTCCCTTCATCAGACACTTTACGAACGAAAATACACACGCCGACGCGACGGTTTATTTTTCTCTCTCTGCCTCTATCTCTCTCTCTCTCTCTCTCTCTCTCTCTCTCTCTCTCTCTCTTACCCGCATCTGGAGACAAGCTTTTTTTCTTACCTGCATGACGCCTACTCCGGTTTCTTCAATGACACGTATATATAGGTGCACCGAACTATAGAACCGCGCAGTTGCCGGAACGTTCGATCGAATGCTATTATAGTCGCGTTGTGTCATTGAGGAGAATAGTGTCGTTAGTGTAGACCGGTAAACGATGCTGGCAGGTCGTTAAATGGTTTTAGGAAACGCGATGGATTCTTATCACTTTGACAGTTCCGATTATTGAGGAAATCTAAAATGTCCCACGAGATTAAAAGTCTCCATCAGTCACGAATTAAACGACATCTTCGCTATCAATCTCTAATCAGCTGAAGATATTTATTCACCCGGATGTGTGCGTTAAGCGCTGCACATCGCTTCGACAGAACGCCATGCAAAACTGTTTGGAAAAAACAAAATCGATTACGCAAGCCGTGAAAAAACTCCGCCGACTCAGCAAAATACGCGAAAAGAGAATCAATTCCGCGAGCTTATAAACAAGAATTACGCCCGCCGTAACGTTAATTGCAATCGTGGATTGCCAGCGTTTTACGAAAGCGCGAGTGTGTGTGTACAGTGATATAATAATCCTGCCTCGCGTGCAGCGCTCTCGGATGTTTGTATTAATGCTCAATGCCTCCAAAATTCCGCGCGCGCGATGACGCCACGTTTGAACAAAACGAACGATCCGATCGCGTAACGAATTACACGGCCGGTGTGGATGACGCGCTTTTATTTTTAAAACGCACATCTTCGGATCACAACGTAACGATATAATTTTCCTACACTTTTTTCCCCCTATTGTAAACACTCTACGTAAGCTGTATAATACCTGCCAATCATACCTCTGTTTTTTTCTTCTCTAGAAGTCGATTAAAAGCTCGCTTTTATTACTTCTCGCGAGCACGCGCCGTATATTCTCTTCGCGAAACAGTTATGTGTACAAAACCGGCGTTTCATAAAGCAGTGGAAAATATCGTGAAAATCAGAAGAATACTCGTCCTCTAATAAGCTTAGAGGAAACGTTCTCGCTATAATACGCATTTGAATAAATACGGCTCTGTTGATCAAAGCCCCGCGCGCACCTCTCGCGCGGGAAATCGTAAAACCGAAGTTAGCGCCTCGGCGGCGATAAACTCTCTGACGCACAATGCCATTCAAATGCTTCTTATCGGCTCGCTCCTCGAAAATAAGGCAAAATAACTCGCACCGCACGAGCAACAAAAAGAATGCCGCGCGTATGCATACGAGGAACAGCGAGAAAGCGATATAATACGCGCACGCGACAATGCCAAAGCGAGAGGTACACAAAGCTCTCTGACGTTCCTCGCGTATACGCATTCCCGAGTGTATATGTACTCGATACTTCATCATGCGAGCAGCAACTGATTGTTGAAATCGTTCATGTGTGTTCGTATGTGCGCAGGTGCTGGAAGAGTCGGACACGTCGTCCGAGATAAGCTGCAGGAAGGATGCGCTCAACCTCGAAACCGGAGACTTCAAAATGCCCATAGAGAAAACGATCACGAAGCTGCCGAGGATACAGCACCTCGTAAGTCACACACTCGAGACGCCGAGAGATTTTCTCAGAAATTCGTGCTGCATCTCTATACTGTAGGCTAGTTCTTTTTGCGCCAAAGGACTCGCGTGTGCTTCGATATTTCACGCAGCTCGCGGTTCGTTAATGAGATGAGCTATACGCCGTGCGCGCTATCTAATTACTCTTAATGCGTACATACTTGAAAATTCAAGCACGCGATGCGCGAGAGAACGTGTTTTATTAAGCAGCAGTCTCTTCAGAACTGCGCGAAGCTGTGGATTCTTCAAAGTCCCTTCGCATGAGATAGCCTTATTTTTCTGTATAAACTCGAGACTTGACGCTACGTGTACCAGCGTATCTGCCGCGCGGAGATGAAGATATAAAAATGCAAATACTCGTCTAATAGCCGGGAATAAATTCAGAATAGAATACATTAACGTATCGAGGTAATTGCCGCCGCGGTAGCTTATGCGTACAAAGTGTATGCGCGTATAACTGGACTCCGTATTTACTCGCGCTATCAAAGGGGGACTTTGATTATTTTAGCCTGTGTATTAACGCCTATAAACCTGCTTCTCGTACACTGTTTTCTATTTACGCCGAACGGCATAATCTCTGCATTTTAATTGTCATTTAGATAACCGGACGTGCTTCGTACAAATAACTCGCGGATATGTACGCTCTAAGAATATAATACGAACGCGATTAAGAATATTCACGAAAATACTATAGAGTGCCTTGGGTTCCGATTACAATTCAATTTTTTCTCTGCGGCTGTACTATGTATTCCGAGTATTTGTACTTCGTATATACAAAGTCGCAATAATTCGTCGCGCCGTCGCTGGCACCGCAAAATCGAAAAGCGTATCCGAAAAAAAGCCTAGAGGAGTACAGAGTTTCAGGAGGTAATAATAATTGCAGTGCCACGAGGCGGAAAAACCACCGCCGCCGTCGTCGCAGGAATCGCGCTGGGAGTTCCCTCGAGACAAGCTGAGGCTGCAGACGGTCCTTGGCGAAGGGAATTTCGGTCAGGTGAGTGCGCCATACACGTATAAAAAGTGTCCCCCTATACAACGCGCCGCAAGGCGAGACGCTGTCTGGGTCGCTGACGCTCAGTAGATCTCAACTCATGCGGCGGAGGCTCCAGGAAATGTCTTCTTTTTTTTCGACGAGATTTCGTGTTTTGTTTACACCGTCGTGGGCGTCTGTGATAGATGACGTGCCCGGGATTTACTGGCCTATAAATTTTTTGTGAAAGTGACTGTAGCGCTATTCCCATCGAACAGGTTTGCTCGACAAAAGCGCGCTTTTGTTGTAGAAAGACTCGTTTCAAAATTGATTCCGAAAAAATGTCCTGGTTCTATTTTTTCCCTTACACACATCCGAGTTCCAAATACCATCGAGTCTGTAATAACTGTAATGAAATTTAAAAAAAGCACGACGGCGCCATTAGATGACACAGCGGAACACGGATCCCCCTTTCCCGAATAGCTTCGAAAGACATTCCCGTTCCCCCTTGCGGCTCGTTAAAGATCTCGCGGAGAGCCGAGTGTAGAAGACAGCTTTCCTGTGCAGCATGTCCCCCCTGCGTTCTTATCTCTATCTCTCAGCGGCGTCGGCTACGTCCGCGTAGGCTCGCGCTCACTAAGCACTATCGATTTCGATCGGCCCGATGCTTGTCTGTCGCAGGTCTGGAAGGCGGAAGCGGACGACTTGACGGGTCACCAGGGCACGACGCGACTCGTAGCCGTGAAGACGGTCAAGGAAGGAGCCTCGGATCGAGAGAAGGAGGACCTCGTGCGTGAGCTCGAGATCATGCAGCGCGTTGGCAGTCATCCCAACGTCGTCACGCTCCTTGGCTGCTGTACCGAGCAAGGTGAGCTTGGAGAATTTTTCTTCTGTTCTTTTTTGGGGAACTTTGTTTTTGTAAAGGTGTCGAAAAAGATAATCGTTGGACTTTCTGCAACCGATCCACGGGCCGATCCGGAAAAATAAATCCATTATAACCAGCCTGCGGACCATTCAATTCCCTGGGAAAAAGAGGAGCCGCGAACAAACAAACGTCAACGAACTCGCTACACGCGCTCTCGCGAGAGCGACCAAAAGAGTTGGAGCAGGTACACACGCACACACGCACACAAGCAGGAGTAATCAAGTTTCGCCGGAGAGTATCTTCATCGCGGTTCGTTCACAGAGAGTGAGAGAGTCTCCTCGCGAGAGAAACACAAACGGGCTGCCGCGCAAGCGTGGAATTTATGGTCTGCTTGAGACATCAAAACTCGATACAAACGACTATCTGCGCCGCGCGAGAGTTTCAGTTTGCCTGTACGCGCCAAGATAAAGGAGCTAGCGAGAGCGAGGAAGGAAGAACGGAAGGAAGAGAGGCAGAGACAGAGAGCCGCCCCGTGCGTTTGTGTATTTTCTCTCTCGCTCTCCATACGGCTGGGTCTCTCCCTACACTCCATCTCCTTTTCCCGAGACCGACTATCTTCAAACTCATCGGCGGGCACGAATAAATTTCCATACGTCCTCCAAGATGATCTTCCAGACACACAATGCACTTATTACGTTTGCGCTCTGTTCCGAGAGAGAAAGATGCATCGCCGCCCGAGGAACACACACGTACACTGCAGTACACAGTGTATAAGCCGGGGAAATAAAGCGGTACGGAGGCCGTCTTTTGTGGGAGATTTTTTTGGGAGAAAAAGTCGTGCCGCCGCTGCTGCTGCAGTGCTTTCACACCGGAACTAGAATTTTTGCCGCGCGGTTCGCTGTATCGCGCTCTGCGTCAGTCGAACGGTTACGATGGCTTTCTCTCACGCATTATGACGATTGCCGCGGACTTTTTTCTTGAGCAACGTATTTTTGCCGAGATGAAGCTGCTATGTAATGGCTGCTCGGCGCGATACTCTGCCGGTACAAGAATCTCGCTTTTTTTTTCATTAGCGAGCTTTATGTAATTTGCGGATATAAGTGTTGCTCGTTACGCGCCGAGAAGCGCAGCTTGTAAAACACGCGTTTCGGATGCTTAGTGGCGGTACGAATTTATATTCGATCGAGTAGCTGGAAAAAACCTGCGATCGAATTTAACGATTCAATCGGTATACCTCTTTCAACTTCTGCGCATTCCATAACATTATATCCCTCTGAAAACGTTTCTGCGCGCATAAATTAACTGTACATAATAAGTTTCGATCAGCGTAACTCATCTCCGAATTTTAAAGCGTATATCCGTCACTCTTGTCGTCCTCCAAGTATTATATATAACGTTCCCCGCTTCTCCGCAGAAAAGAAGAATTCCGTCTCTCCCTCTCTCTCTCTCTCTCTCTCTCTCTCTCTCTCTCTCTCTCTCTCTCTCTCTCTCTCTTCACAGAGATCGTTAACCTCTTCCGAGACGCGAGCACTTTATTCACCCGCTAAAAATCAGCTCAGCAGCAGCGGCGGTAATCGATATACTCCTCAATCTCGCCGATAGTCCATTAAGACGCCTGGGGGAGGGGGGAAATTGTATCCTCTTCCCCGTAATTGCTTTCACCAAACATGTCGCCGCAGCACACCGAATGACGAACGATCCTCTCTCGCACCAACGCGCATTTTTTTCTGTGCGCGCGTGCATCGAATGTCTGAGCGGGGCATATTTTTACAGGAACCGGAAATGTTATCCGAGCCTATACTCCTCCGCTTATTTTTATTCCTCGTGCCGTCCTATCGTCGTAGGCCGTCAGAGTGCGGGGGGCAGGTTGATCGATCGAGATGGTCCTTGAGAGACCGTCTCGTGGGGCTTTTTAATCGCGGAACGCGGGGAGTACTGTTACACAGCTAATAACGCCATTACTTTCGTTTATTGCGTTATATATCAATTACGATGGCTTTTTCAAGACGATCGTCTTGGGTTTTGAGAGAGGATTTCGTGCGAACTTTTATATCAAAGGGCGATGCAAAAAATGTAGGTGTAGTCAGGATTATCGGCGTAGATCCATCATTTCACCGGATATGGAACCAGTTCGTCGTACCGCGAGCGTTAAAAGTTCCGACTCGAAACACGGTTTTAACATTTAGTTTATATCCTTTATCGAAAAGTAATTAAAAGGCGAGAACAATAATATGCCGAAAAAAACCCTTAAAATCGTTCTCAACGCTATACGAATTCAGCATCGGGATTAACATTTCACAATGCGATCGCAGACGCATACGCGCGTCTTAAAAAGCATCTCTCTATACTCGTCTTCTCTCGCGACAAAATTTATGCGTCTCAGCCCCGGAGGCGAACTAATGCGACGTGGATCGGAATTGAATAGTCCGCTCGCCGTGTATGTGTGCAGGCAGTTCCCTTCGACGTTCTCTCTTTCTCTTTCTCTCTACCGCAGATGGATTTTGCGAAATGACCAGTCGCGTGGGCGAAACAAAAGACTACAGGCCCGCGCCTTTGTTCGTCGCTTTTGATGCATCGCCAGTGGATCGGCTCAGACGGAGATGGAAAAGACACACACGTGAGCGCTTTGATTAGGATCCCGAGCATCAGTGCTATAAATTGCAGTAGGAAAATAGAGAATCAAGTCCACTGTTAATTGCTTTTCTTCTCGGATGAGTTTTTTCCTGTGGAGGCTTCGGATGGGAAAAATTACACGTTGACGCGCGTCGAGGCAGAATAAGAGGTATTTTCACAGCAGACTAATCGAGCGTTTACCGAGCGAGTCGTTGAATTCAATTAAGTCGGTAATTATATCACTTTTTTTCCGACGCCTGCGACGCTGTAGAAAAAGTCGAGAATTCAAGATCGAACGTAAAAAAGCGACCGCTCGTAATATCCGATGATTAATTTATACGCCTCTCGTGGATCGCGCACTGCCCCAAAACATTTTTCAAAAAACACACAAACCATAACTCAGCCTTTTCCAACCCACTTCTTGGCTAAACTCGGTGACCTATTCCAGCTCCCACGCTGCACATCCGCGAGATGAAAAAATTTTCCAGCCGCTCGTCAATATCAAGCCCTTTTTCATACGCGCAGCAGCCTCGCGCGACGAGTGTATAACCTCGACTCGGCCACAGAGTAATCGCGCGACCGCGAACCGCAGAAGAAGGCTAAATTTACAGCATTTAAATTTCGGCTCGTCGCGCTCTGTGCAACCCCTCTGCGTATGCTTTTACGACGACAGAGAAAGGCCAAAGTAAAAGCTCTCTCTCTCTCTCTCTCTCTCTCTCTCTCTCTCTCTCTCTCTCTCGACGATCGTTAAAAATCCTTCGCCGATGTTTTTTTTGCTCGCTCGTTCTTTCTCCGCGGGCGACGCTGATTGTTCGTTTCTCGAGCGCACCGGGTTATTACTCGTTGTAATATGCGCACTTTATTGTTGCGGGGAGAAATTTACTTTCGGAGAGGAGGGCCGTTGTTTTCGGCGCTCTCGCTGCTTGTTCTTCTTTTTTCGTTGTAAGGATATCGACGATCGAATTTCGCCCGTGCGCCGAAACTTCGATCGGGCGAGACTCTCGGATTACGCGAGTTATTTGCCGGAGGAGAGTTTAAGAGCAAATATATACGTATGCGTTCTTGTGATTACCTCTGTATTTTACCCATTGCTCGGTGATAACTCGCTACGGCTGGGTATATACGTACGTGAATCCAGCGACGTGCGCCGAGAGTTATAGTATATACACGGGCTCTTTCTCTCTCTCTCTCTCTCTCTCTCTCTCTCTCTCTCTCTCTCTCTCTCTCTCTCTTTTAATTATGTGTTCTGATTTCGATGCGAGAGGCGGAGAGAGAGAGGATTCAATTGCATAATTCACGGCCGATAATTACACGCGGCGAGAGAGGCATCCTCCGCCACCTATATCAAAGCTGTATACTCGAAATGTAACAGTACCGCATCTGATATATGTACACTTGATTCGAGAGCTACTGTACCTCGAGGATACACACGAAAAGTAGAGCGCTGGACAGGTTATAAATAGACGCATCCCACCCATAGGCTGCTGCAGCGCACACATATCATTACGGTAGTCGCGGGATCTAATGCGCGCCTGTCACGTCACACACACGGCTCCGCGGGCGTAACGACACGCTCGGACACAATAATCGAGAGACTCTCTCTCTCTCTCTCTCTCTCTCTCTCTCTCTCTCTCTCTCTCTCTCTCTCTCTCTCTCTCTCTTCGCGTATAATACCGGTGGGTAAAACAAGAGTAAAACGACTGTATCGCGCGATGATCCTCCTCGGGGCAGATAGCGCTAGAGCCGCACACGCGGCCTTGGACGAGATGGGCGTGGATGTACACGCATAGCCATCGTTTATAGCATCGAGCCAAGCGTGAATGCATATGTAATAAACGCACGCGGCGAGCCGCACAATGCCTCAGTCTCCTGCGTGTATAATACGCGACTGAGAAGCCCGCCGCCACTGCCGCAGGGACATAGTGGCTCTTTTTTTTTCTTTCTCCTCACTGTGCGTATCGGCGCTTTTTTGCAGCGGCGAGTCCTGTCGTGGGAGATTCTGCGTTATGGGAGTGTACCGAGAGCGATGCGAAAAACTGTGCGTAAGGAGGCGAACGATGAGTCAGATGGTGGAGGTGAAAATGTTTTTGCGGAAGTCGGGCTGAGTCACGACGGGTTTGTGGCTTTTCGATTTGGGCTTTTTTTCGAAAGCTGCGCCTTGTTTGCGCGGCGGTACCTTTTTGAGCTTGTATAAGTAGGATGATTCGTTTTAGCTCGAAGCAACAGTTGATTGAAATTCCCGGGATAGATTATATACGAGAATGTAAACAATCATCGTGAATAAATACTTATGGGATGAATCGACGGTCATTTACGCATTGTTTATATTTTTTCATCGTTATGGTCACAGTACAGAGAGGATCTATCAAATCCGCGCCGTTGAATAACGCTTACAATCTTTCCACGCGATTCTATACAAACGAGCGCCCGTAATAACTCGCGGCTAATCTCGATTCATCGCGACGATAAAAAACACTTAATCCCGAGGAAACGAGTCGTTTACAGCCAGAGACACGCAGTCTGTGGCATTTGGGCAAACACGCTGCCGAGCTGGGGCAAACATGTAAATTGCGATAAAAACGCGACTTCGCGAGCCGAAATATTGCACGCCTCGACGCTCGCGATAGTTATCAGAATTTATTTTCGGCTCGCGTGTGAAGCGTCAAAACTTTCCGTTAAATTAATCGCTCTCTCGGTTTCTACCGGTCCTATAATTGTCATCGCGAGGAACTTTTTAAGTGGGAGTTCGTTGAACCCTGAGATTTACTTCCTCTTACATCGAGGGAATTAAATCAATTTGAAAAATGTCCGTAACGCAATATCGTTATACTAGATACATTTTCCTCGCCTGCACCTTTCGCGCAAACTCTCCTTTCTCATAACCCGATCGCTCTCTCACTCACGAGACCTCGTCAAGTTCCTCGACCACAGCGCGCAAACACACTTGCCATTGTTTGGCGTTTGCGCGCTGCCGCGAGAGATTATTGTTTCAATGCAGCTATTACCCACACAGCAGGTTACACGTGCGTGCCCTATCGCCGTAGTCGGTTATATACGCTCGTGACTCACGGCTGCGCTTTTGCCGCCTCGTCGTGTGTATATAGAGCGAGTCGCGATAAGGAGTGCAAGGCTGCGACGAAATTCGCGCAATGAAAATTCATGTACTGTGTTATACGCTGAGATGAGCGATTGTTCGGTTCGAGTGTAACATAGCGTGTGGACGATGCAATTTCTGATTAGAGCTGCATTTTAATCGATTTATTTCAGCTCAGTGCTTTTCAATGTTTACGTTATGAGCTGCAATGCACGCGATATCTCGGAGATTTCTTTGGGCTCTGAATTTATATGGAAATGCGGTAGTAAATTTCGTAATTGATGACCACGCGACGAATTTCGATGCATCTTGATAGGGGCTTTGAGAATCGATTAAGAAACTGCGGGCTATAAAACGCGAGGATTAATTCGAGAATCGTTTCAAAACGCTTATGTACTTGCGTATTAAAGTACTGCACCACATGCAGTGCACGCAAACCCGTTGGATATGCACAGAGCACGATCCACTAATTCGATTAAAAAGGCCCCCGCCGATACGCAAGTCGTCCGCGAGCGCGATATGTGTCTCAATAGTCGCGTCTCTGCAGCAATAATCTAACTCGTCGCTATAAATTAGTCCGCCGCGATAGCTGTGTGTTGCGTCTGCTCCGCTGCAGTCGAAATTAGAAAATAAAAGCGATGCCGCTGCAGAACATCAGACACAGAGGGTAGAGAGGAAAATTGAATTTAATCCCGAGCGTGTGTCTCGCTTGATTGCAGAGCCCCATTACCTGATCCTCGAGTACGTGATGTACGGCAAGCTGTTGGCGTACCTGCGCGACCACCGCACGCGCCAGGACTTTTACAACTTCAGCGAGGACTCGGCCGCCCTTACCTCCCGGGATCTCACGGTCTTCGGCTACTGCGTCGCCCGGGGTATGGAGTACCTCGCCTCCAAGAAGGTAAGCTTCCTCTTCTTCTTCTTCTTCTCGCGCAACAGGGACTTTTTGATGGAGATGCGCGCGCTTTGCCAAGTTGTGTGCTTACTTATTAAGTCGCACCGCGCGCGCTCGCCGATAAAGTTATTATGTACGGGCTGTTATTAATGCGTGGCTGTGGGATTACATTGATTCGATGGCAATTTCGCGGAAGCATAATGCGAGTGGATTAATCAGTTTGCCGACACGGCCGGTCGAGTACTCAGTGCATCAATTCCCTGCGACGAGTTTCTTTTTTCCGAGTAATAAGAGTTAAATCGAGCTATAAATTCCATCCCTATCTTCGGTGCGTGCACACAAGCGCGCGAAAAAAATGGCCCGCCATCGGAGCTTTATCAAAGCTCAATTTTTCACGAGCGCCTCAAAAGCGAGCTAATTGCGAAAAATTCTCCCGATGTCAGCGAACGCGAACTCCGAAACGGGCAATCTACCATCCTTGATCATCAACCGCCGAGTCCGCACACACACACACGCGAGGCAAAGGCTCGCTTATCGCTTCCTCGTTCTCTCGACACAAAAGGCCGTGTGCTCGTTCGCAGCACAGGTTGCTGCAGCTCTCTCGCGTCGCGATAGGGGAGCGCGGGGACCATTAATCTAGTGCGCCGCGCCGCGACGGGTGGGCTCGGGTAAAAAATCCGCCGCGCGCGATAAAGACGCTTCGAGAGCGGCGACGCGCCCTGAAAGGGTATATACATCTCTCGTGAGACTCTCGGCACTTCCGAGAAGTTGTCGGATGGATGGCGCGTACGGTGACGGATGATTTCGACGGGAGCTGCCGGATGGGTTTGTTTGATGCGGGTGCGACGCTTGTTTTTATAATTGCGCCCCGGGTTTTAAAAGGTTTCTTTGATACCCAATAAATCGAGATTCATAGCCGAGCCTTGATCAAACAGGCGCGCTATTTATTGCGCTAATAAGTCGGGTGTCAAATCCTGATTACGATACAAGATACTCGCTGTATAATTCTTTTTATTCGTGTGCACACTGTCTCGCGTATTTCTTCGCTCAATATAATGCGTTTGAATTAACGACCCCTACAATTTCAATTAAAAGCTGACTTTATAGCACTCGCAAAACCAGTATGTACGCTATTATATACAATTCGAGCGAACACCACGATTTTTCACCGAAAACATCATCCAGCTCGCCTCATCTCTACATTATATTATAATAATCTCCGCGCACGCAACTCATCTCTCATATCCATGCACGCGCGCGCGCGCGCGCGTCGATTAATGCGGCGCAATTTCTTCTTCACGTGTGCGCACGTGTGCGTATTATAGGATTGTGCAGTAGGACATCGAGATAGAGATTACGCCGCGCGCTGCACACACGGCAGCTAGGCCGTTTCAATTGAGACGACAAACAGTAATTACGCTCATTCGTGATGCATATCGGGCCCCGCACTCGTGTGTATACTTGTATACCTACACGTTTACCCGCGCGCACTACTGCTACACTGGCCGCATACCTTTCTCAGATGTGCAATCTTGCGTAACGTCATTTTTCTTCGTTCGTCGTTGCTGCTGCAGCTTCAATTTGTTTACCTCGCGCGCTGACGCTCTTCGCAAAAGCCCGTGTGCGTTGATGTGGTATCCCCTGCACGAGAGATGTATGTATACGTATGGGGTTAATGAAGATGAGGACTCGAATGACGCTTTTCTCTCTTTGTGCCCAGCTGATGATGCTCTGCCCCGGCGCATTAGCTATTGTCTTTCTTTTGAGATGCCTTCATTAACTCCGCTTGTAATCAAAGCGAGTGACGTGTTCGTATTTCTGAATTATTGTCGCGTATACCTATGGTTCTGATACGCTCGCGAAAGGATGTAATGCTTCGTTCTTTGAAATGAGCATACGGCGAATCATCGAGAACGATAAAAATAACATGAGCAGAGCGTTTGTTCAACCTTAGCGTGTCCCCTGCTAAATATCACCGACGATCGTTATCTTTGACTATACAGGTATGTTTTTTCTCCCTCCCCGCGCGGTATCATTGCCACGACTCTCGTAAAAACCGCAATAATATTTTCCCCGATGGCTCATCGCGCGCATATGCCTTGCAGCGACCGAGCGACGAAAAATAAGTATTATATTTACATTCAACGCTCTGAAAATATACAAGTAAAAGCGTCGAAGTATAGCAGGTATCGTTTGGATAAGTCCTCCTCGTCGTCGCATGTACATCACTCCATTGTCTCGACCGAAATTATAATAGACGTACGTTCAGATCTCTCCTCTCCATTATGCACACGTTGTCGATTCCCCCTTACAGATGCACACACGTGCACGCGTACCTATACACACATAACTCTCGGCATTAATTAAGCCCGTCTCTCCCATCATCCATCGTCATTATCGACGTACATCTCTGTTGTGTGCTGCATGCATAGATACAGAGCGCTGCGCACCTGCATACGTACTTATATACACGTATATGCGTCACACAGTGCGGTGAGAGGCCTTTTTATGATTTGACGCCGGCTGTATATAGCTACATCGCGCAGCCTCGGCCATCTCCAGCCCCGCGAAGGGCATCGCGAAAGCTAACTCATTTTATGCCCCACGACGATAAATAACAATTACACGCGCTGGGATTTTTTTTCTTCGCGGTCTCGTTCTTGTCCCAGTTTGCGCGCGATTGTTGCGCGCGCTGCAGGGCGAAATAAATAGAGGACGACTATAAAGGGGGATAACTCGACTCGTAGCTTATACGCGCATGTCTGCCTTTTTTCTTTGGCTCGGATCTTCCTCTTCTTTTTGCGCCGTTTGAGGAGTTAAGGGGGAACGGACGGGTGCGCGAGCGCGAGGCTGTACACTCATGTTCTATTTCTGTAACTATAACGTAATTACCCGACGCGAGCTATGTTTCCTCTCTCTCTCTCTCTCTCTCTCTCTCTCTCTCTCTCTCTCTCTCTCTCTCTCTCTCTCTCTATCTATCTCTCTCTCTCTCTGCGCGGACGGACACTAAATTGACTTTTCAATTAATCCGATGGGGTGCTGCCGGGGCTTTAACGTTACACAGTTAAACTCCATTTAATGAGGAGTGATGGGGCAAGTGTATGCGTGCGCTGCATGTCTGCAGTGTATATTATGCCCGGCTTGTAACGTAGAATCATTACCGCTGCTCATGCTTGTCATGTTACGCTGCGCTGATTTTCTCGATTTTTAAATTGTGTATACGTAGGAAATTAACGTCGCTCATTCTCTGTGTTCTCTGCTTCGTAGATCATCCATCGAGACCTGGCGGCGCGTAACGTCCTGGTGGACCACAACAAGCTCTGCAAGATCGCCGATTTCGGCATGTCGAGGTTCGCCAACGAGGACGGCGAGGTGATCGAGACGAGACACGGCAGGAACGCCCTGCCCATCAGGTGGATGGCGCCGGAGTCCCTCATCTACTCGCTCTTTACCACCAAGACCGACGTCTGGAGCTTCGGCATCCTCATGTGGGAAATCGTGACGCTTGGTAAGAATTTCCTCCTTCTTGTTCTCTCTCCTCTTTACCGTTCCGACATCACGCGGATTACGGACTATTTTATAATTATTCCGCGTATGCATAATAGTATGTGCGCCGTCTCTCTCTCTCTCTCTCTCTCTCTCTCTCTCTCTCTCTCTCTCTCTCTCTCTCTCTCTCTCTCTCTCTCTCTCTCTCTCTCTCTCTCTCTCTCTCTCTCCTTCGGTCGAACTGACAGGTGTGATGAATGTCGTGAGGAAAAATTCTCGTGTAGCATAATGGCGTGAGAAAAAAAATCGAGACACGCCGTATAGATTCAGTCGATAAATCTTGTAACGAGCACTTGCCGAGGTATCCCTATCTATGCGAGCTCATCTATGAGTCATCGAATATTGTTTAGGCTTATTCAATACTTTGATTGATAAATAATTTCACTTTTTGCGGAGCTTCGATTCTCAATGGAGATAGGCATTAGTATTCCGTCGATGAAATCACTCGAAATGAGTAAGCTGTGCGCGGCAGTTCATTAAACTCGATATTGTATTCCGGTCACGAAGCGAAAGTTTTGGCATAATCGCCCAATGACCCACTGCTGAAAAGCCATCACGTTTGTTGCGTTCACTTCGTTTTTCATTTCGAATCGTCTGATCTGTAATAATGTTTCTTTTATGTAGAATAATATCGTTGACAAACGGAAAATTTTCTATATCTCTACAATAAACTAACAAGGACACGTAACCAATGAATAAACATTAATTCGTGATTTTTAAAATTCAGGATCAACGCCATACCCGGACATGACGGCCCGCGAGGTGATGCGCAGCGTGCAGAGCGGTTACCGTCTCGAGCGTCCGTCCCATTGCCGCAGCGAGCTGTTCCGGGTGATCGCCCGCTGCTGGCACGCCGATCCAGACCGCAGGCCTGAGTTCCAGCTGCTTAGGCGGGACCTCGCCCAGCTGCTCGAGGACAACATGAACGGCCACTACGTCGACCTCGAGAGCTTCGCTTCCGAGTGCACCGACTGAATAACGTGTGCTGCTTCTCCACGAAAAATCTGCGATCGATCTCTTTGGCCCTTTTGCAGTACAAAGTTCCGATGCCGTTGTTAGAGAGTGCGTGCTTTTCAAGGGCCGAAGACGCATCGAATTTTTACGCTGAAATCGAATCCGTCCCTAGGAAATATTTCTAGCGAATATTTTTTTATGGACTCACTTAATTTACAAACAAACAAAAAAATTAAAAAATCTTCCACGCTTCCGAGGAGGCAAAAAACAAAACAAATTACTTTAATTCCTGCAAAAATAATGAAGAAATTGAAGGATCGAGGCTATTCTTTTGTAAAAAAAAAATTGATCGTATTAGAGATTGAATATTTTTAGTGATTCAGTATTTGTGTTTGAGGGAAAAAAAACGTCGCGAGCGAATTATCTATACGATATGTAAGCCAAGCTGTTAACGTTCGGAGGTAAATCTAATCGTAGATTCTCCAAAGAAAGGCATTAAAACGAGCGAAAAAGAGAAAAAGTTTATCGCGGAGTACTAGTGCTTTTTCGTCGGCACTCGCTTGGACGAGCTTGTTGTCAGGAATGCAAGTATTTTTTTTATTAAAATCTAGCTTGTAAGTTTAAAAATAGTATCGACATCAGTGATGTTCGCGCCATTTTTCAAGCTCATTGTCAACACTTATTTTTTACATATTTATTATTGGCCGGCGAAGGTGCAACACTTTCAAATCTCTATGTAAGATTTAGGAAAACGTATTTTCCGGTCTATTAATGTTTAACTACTATTATTTTTTTTTCTGTCGTGCGTCGTATAGCATGCTCCTTACAGTAACAATGAAAAAGCGACAAAAACAAATCTGTATATAAATGTAATCGAGCATGTATCTCGGGTCTTGAATCTTTTAATCAAACGTATCGCAGGAAAGCAGGATTCGAGTCGAGTCTTTCGCGAGAATTGACGAGAATTCGAAGATTTTAACGATACGAGTTAATCATGCGTTTAATTTTAATGATTCTAGTCTTTCGACACATCTGGAGCAGAGATCAAGTCGCTAACATTTATTCGTTTCACGCCTTTAATAATCGTTATATTATTATTTTTGATCAAAGCTCCACTTTTGTCAGTTGATGTTTTATTTAGTTTTTATCAAGCTATTACATTATTATTTTTTTCGATTGTCAAAATAACTGCGAGAATTCGACTTAGCTGAATGATCGATCGGTATCTCTAAATCCGCCTACGATGAGAAATTATTGTGATTTGCGTACAAATGCAAAATAAAATTATGTAAAAAAGCTGTATTTTATAACGTATTGTATTAAGAAACCTTTATGAGTAAATGTTATCATATATTTTTGAAGCCTTGCATTGTTTTTTCGTTGAACTCCATCAGACCCACGAGCAATTTCCACTTGTCTAAATCAAAGTTATTGCGCGTCGGCAACATCTTACAAGCGTAGCGAGTATTTTTTTTTTCTTTGTCAACAGAGGATAAGTAATGACTAGTTAAAAATGACTTTAATAACAGCGTTAGAATTTTTTTCACTCCACTGATCTTCGAAGTTGGTGAGGTGCATGAGTTGCACTTCTCTCTCGTAAACTATCGTAACGCATCGCTATTGTACAGCGTGGTACCGTTCATAGCGTTGGCGTATACTTGCGTATTATACACTCCGGAATGGACGTTAAAATTACATTCTTTTCTAATATAACTAATATTTTACAAACGACTACGTGCAGTAATGTCTATCAATAGATGTTGGTAAATGCTTTATAATTTATACTTCAAAATTCTTCGACGAAAGAAAATATGCGAAATTTCAAGCAACTTTCATCGATAATAAGCGACATATAAGTTTTAATCAGCAACCGACAATCAGGGGAATTCGCTTAATTAAGTTAAAACATTCGGTGCCATCTAATAAATTCCGTATTTATCGAACTTTCTGTTTTTATTACACACGAAAAGGAAAAGCGATTCTTCGAGCACTGCTAAAAGTGGGTTTTGTTTGACTTGTATCTCGCGAGCTTCTCTCAGAACTGTGTCAAGAGTGCGATTCTGTCGAGCTCGAATTTACAAGAGCCGCGTGTACCATCGTGCATCTCACAGAACGAACAAGCGAGAGAAGCGAGATTCTCTCGTATTCGGGCTATTATAAGCGAGTCCGTTAGCCCGGCGAGACTCTCCACTCGGAGTCCGATGACGGCGAAGGTATACGCTCGCGATTTCGCGAGTCTTGTTTTAACGGTACCGCCTCTGCAGCTCTGCGACGTCTCTGTTACACAAAAATCGAGATTGGAAAAAGCGAAGCATCAAGCGAAAGTTACTCCACTGTTCAAGAGGCGGTAGCGCTTTCAGGTGGCCAAGCGAGCGACATGTGTAGTATACGTGGGCGTTAATAGGATCGGAAGGTTTTCGGAGTCGATTTGTATTCAGCGATTTGACATTAATTTATTTTACTTCTGTTCCGCTGAACAATGACATTATTTCCTCATCGATCTTACATCTGTGTCACGTATTCACGACTCGCATTATAGGTAGGTCGAGGAATTCATAATTCTCGCGTATACGCTGAGTGCGTGATTTGTCCGCGATAAAATAGCAAATCTTCTGTAATCACGCTTTTTCAAAGAAGGTAATCAGAAGCGATTAATTTTTCTTCACATTACTCTCGACGCTTTCCACTTACATACATATACCGTACGTATAGAAGCGCATCTCTGTAAATTACACACATCTGCGTGCGGCTCGAAAGTAAAACGTCTCCCCGAGAGCGACAGACAGTTTCGCCTGGAAATGGCCTTTATCGTCCGGATTTTTCTCCTCCTCTTCATTTATCGCTCGCTCTCGCCGACCCCATATACATCCATCGCTCGACACACACAGCGGATGCAGCAGATGAGAGGAATTGCGATGGCCTCTACTGCGCGGTGTACTCCTCGTTACGAGCGCGAATCAGCATTTTCGTTTTTTCGAGACCGAAACGTTTCCCGAGCTGAGCTTCCTTTTTTTTTATTCTCGATGCTCTCGTTCTGCGAAGCAGCGCCGGGTAACGATTCAATCGGAGCGCGCGCTTCCCCTGCGCGAGATCGTTAACGCAAATTGGATCGCATTCCGGAAATCCTTTTGCGAGAAGCGACGTATATCGGAACCGATATTCCTTATCCCGCGCGGTCGTGTGTCATTTGCATAGGTAAATAAACGGAGTATCGCGCGTTGGCGCTTCGCTCGATTAAGCCGCGGGCTGAGCGTTCAATTAAGGCGAGAGCGTAGGGGGTCAACAGGTGGTTTCCCAGTATCGGATCGGATGCACGCGCGCGGTTCGTTCCAGAGAGTCGATATTGTCCGTATGCAATCGTCGTGTTCCATTAAGGGCATATCTCACAAAGCATGTACACGTAGGCAAGCGCGACACTTTTCGAGTCTTCTTTCGGCAGAAATGCTCGCGGGCAGTTTTACGTCAATCAAACGTCAAGTCCGGGTAATGGCTTCTGCACTTGGAATTTCAACGAGCTCAAGAGAGACGGGGACAAGCGATGAGCGTAACTAGCTCTCCGCGAGCGCGCACGCGCCCTGTATTTAAATATATTGAAATGAGCGTTAATAAAGATAACGAATCGAGCGGTATATACGTTGGGACGAAAGCTCTCAAGTGTATGTACCGTCCGAGGGAATACGTAAGAGACGTATCCGAAGCTCGTTCCTCTCGTTTACGCTGAAAGTGAAACCCGATGCCTCTGTGCCCACACTGTAGAGAAAACACCGAAAAATCTCGAGCAGATGAGATGATCTCGCTGTGATGTGTATTAATACTAGAAGCCTAGGCGCACGCATGTCTCACTTTCATATTTTTCTCGGCTTCCTTGAAAACGTCGCGCAACTTTGTTTTATTTTCCTTGGACTTTCTAGGATTATACTCTGTGCCTCTATACACACACATATAGTCTCTCCGCATATAGCAGCCGTGAGATACGACTTTATTATTTTATGCTAATGTCCGCGCGCTCGAGGCGTTCGCGAGCAAAAGGAAAAAAGCGTAATTTAATTATCCTCGTAATTGCGAACGTGTCTCCGCCGCAAAAATCTGTTATGTAAAGCCGTATAAGCGTCCAAAAAGTTATCCCCCTCGTATTCCGCTCGTATATTACAATACAACTCCGAAGACGACGACGCGCAACAATTACGCGCCCGCGAATAACGTTCAATTATGAGTAATTACGCCTCGATACAAGAGCCTCTCTCATCTCCGAAGATCTCGTCCGCCCCGAGATATATTCATAAATTCGCGACTACCCTGCAACTATGCCATCGCATTTTATTATACTCTCTCGCGCAATAAAGCAGCGGCGCGAGTCCCATCAGCATAAACGCCTCCGCGCGCTCGCGTGAGGTCCTCCGCCCTGGCGTAATTGCTTTTAGCGCGTCTTCCGCAAAAAAGCTCGCGTCGCTAGCTATATCATTTCCAGCATCGTATAATTCTAAACGAACGGCCGATTATTCGTCTCCCTCTATCTCTCCGATGTGCGCAAAATGTTTTATCGGATTTTTCCGGCTTATCTGCTGCAGCGCAGCGCTTGGGAAAAGGGAGCTCGTTTCACCTGCATTATACTCGCTCGCGCGTGCGCTTAGGATAACGAGAGAGAGAGAGAGAGAGAGAGAGAGAGAGAGAGAGAGAGAGAGAGAGAGAGAGAGAGAGAGAGAGAACAGCGTAAACGCAGCCGAGCGGCCGTATTAGCGAGATGATAACGACATCTTATTTATTCGTGCGCGCCTACGTTTTATATTAGATGCAAACTCGCCTTTTTCCTTCGTTGCTAGGGAACCTATACATTGTGCACTTGGATTTTTACGTATGCAAATGGGGGGCACTATTAGCCGTGAAATCGTCGAGGGGACGTGTTTCGATGGTCGATAAGCGCGAAGATCGATGAAAGATCGAGTAAGTCGTGCTTGTTTCTTAACTCCGTAGGCGGTTTTAAAAATCAGCGCTGTTACACCTACGAGGCTACCTGCGACGCTCACCCGCTGCGATCTGACACCTATTCTTTTACATATTCGAGGCGTGACGCCAGTCAAAATACGAATAGATCACGTCGTCGCGTCGGAGAATTTTCGCGCGAAGATATACGGAAACACCCGGAAACGCGCATAAATTTTGCTGAATCCGTTAGATCCGTGCTGCTTGTATTCTATCGATGATAATAACTAATTTCGGCGATGATTTTCGAATCCGCGTGGGTAACGATTACAGCGTATTATAATTCCACATAAAGACGCATCAGCTGCGACCCGGACTTGTTTCACTCATCCGACCATGGAAAATTTGTTTTTATTCCTCCACACGCACACTTTTCCCGCTTATACAATTTCTCACTCTCGATGCGGCTGATGCACCTGCACGGCTGTTTCCACTTCTGCGAACACAACAGCCGTCGCGCACTACCCGCTTTTTGCGCCTCTTTCTAAGTATCCGAATAAACGCGTGAGAAAAGCATCGTCAAAGCCCCGGATAACAACGGCGTGTAATGTCTTTATAATGACGGGTGCGAATCTCGTTGCAAACATCGAAAGGAATTAGGAGGGGAGATGCAGCAGCCGATGCTGATGAGAGAATCGCGCGAGAAAGCTGTGGCCGTATGTGTACCGTTGAAATTCTATTCCCGTAAAAAAAAAAACGGAGAAAGAGAGGAACTGCACCGATGACAAAGCTGCTGCGTATAATGCAGCAGTGCGGAGCTGTGCCCAATTTTCTACCGGGCAATCAAGGATGAAGAGATACGCGAGTGCATATACGCTATGCTACTGTGCTACTCGCAATTACAGTCACTCCTTTTTCTTTTCCTCAATTTCTCTGCGATGTTCCAGAGAACACCTGCGATACGGCCGCTATACTTATACACTGTATACGTGTGTTTGCTGTCGGGCGGGTTTCTCAAGCTGTGTGCGCGCGCGCTTCAATCGAGTTCCGAGAGGATTTTGAGAGGATGGGCCATTGACTTTCTGAAAAAGAAAGTAAATATGTCGCAACGATCCCCGCTTTTTGCCGCTTCACCGGGATATTCGTATACGGCCAATTATACATTTGGAGTAGAGCCATACAGCTCGGCTTCTTTTTGTTCTGATCGCGTAAGTGGATAAAGCCAGCTATTGTATCGCCTCTCTCTCTCTCTCGATGAAAGTAAAACTAATTAATGCAAATTGACTAATCTCCCGAGTTTCTTATTCTCACCGTGTCAGCAGCCACGGGTAAATTGCGCCTAAGTGGATGCGCAGGTCGATATAATACACGTGCGCTCTTGTATCAATATCATAAACAATGGTAGAACTAATTAATGAAAATTGCGCTCAGTGCCTCTCTCCACATCCCGGACGAAGTCTTTATCTTCCCGGGCAATTTGTAAGGTGCGATAAAAACGCAGTGCGTAAATCAGCCGCTCGAAAATCGCCGTGCTGTGGTACTTAATTAATCGAACGCCACTCGATCATTACAGGTATACCTTTTTGTGAAAGGTTCATCGTGAGCGCAAGAAAACGAGTCTCCGGGGGGGGGAGGGGGGATCTCTTTTTAGCCGTCATCGTCGCGCGAGTGCACATCGCTCTTCGTTGGCCATCCTTATTATCATAATCAGCTGCGCTCGGCGCGCGCGGAGAACAAAAAATATGAAATTTCAAAAAAAAATCGCCCGTTTCATGCGAGAAAGTTCAAGATGAATTAACGATCAAATTAATAAAGCTAAATGCACGAGCATAGGTCGTATGAGTTTCTTACGTTACGTCGTGAGTTTATATACGTAAAGGGAGTGTGATTGATGGCTTTAAATCAATTTTTTCTTTCTCTCCAACCGAAAAAATTTTCCTCGCCGCGCTAAACGCCGCGCGCGCGTGTTCGTATATTTTTCGTTCCACTTAAGCTTTACAAATTGTAATTTATAAGAAGAAAGTTCGCCATTTACGGGTGTTCCGATTTTCTTCCACATTAACCGCCATCTTTTTTCAAAAATTCGGCAATAAAAAAATATTTGAATTACGAGCTCCTCCATTAGCGTTTCTCGAGTATCCGCTCGAGAAAAGCGAGGAAAGTAACCGATCCCTATTGTAATACACACTTCGATTCAATCGTGTCACCTTGATTCGAAGACTCGATAAAAGAAAAATCCTCCTTTTCTTTCACTTCCCAAAGAAGTCCGTGCGGAAAAAAAACTCGTAAATCCAGCGAGTAATTTCCAGCTGGTCGGTGAGTGCAGAAGCATATCGGGAACGGAGTGTCAATCTCGCGTGGGCGTAACGAGGCTTCGAGACCTTGGAAAGCTGTGTCCGTAGTACACGCGGTCCGAGGCTGAAAGTGAGAATCCATCATACGACGCGCGGCTGGTTTATTGACTTCTGTCGAAGAAATGATAGAGTAGCCAAGCAGTGTATACGTGTATAACTTTCCACGCGGGGACGAATGACCCGAAATAGCTCGTCTCTCGGGAGGATAGAAAAGCACACACGAGTTCCCTCGCGCGGCTTTTTACAGTCGATTGTATGCAAACGTCAATATTTTTCGTGTCCATTTGCGGGAACTTGGAAACGGTTTCCAATCTGGCAAATCACTTGTCAAATATACAATTGTCGTCCTTACGGTGGGTAAATCAAAAGCGTCTTTAAAGATTCTCTCGAGAAAATATGAAATTGTCGGTATACAGCGAGGGGAGAGGCTAAAAAGAACAGAGACGAGAGAGAGAGAGAGAGAACGAAATCAGGCTATTAGAAATCCACAAAAACGTGAAAAATTTCACTTTTTTTCTGGTCCCGCTCCTCTCGATCGGTCGCCACCTCGTTCGGGCCCACTGGAGATTCGTACGTCCGAAAAAACGAAGCGTCTCCAATCTCGAAAACAGCTCGCGAGAAAAAGAAGAAAACGCACAAAAATAAAGCCGATGCCGAAAAAGCGGAAGTAGAGATAAGCGAATAACCGGCGCCAAGGCTTAGCTCGCACACGTACATAAAAATACGCATATACATGAGAATCGAGCATTATAGGAAGGAAGGAAGGAAATAGAGAGGGGCACTGGCCGACTTCCCCGCGTTTTCTCCCTCTCTTTCTCCCCGGACTATCGCTCGGTCTCTTTCACTTGGTCAGCTATATACGCGCCGCATCTCTCGCTCACTCCACCGGCGGCGAGTTTCTCGGTCACGGCTACACACTCAGCGGCAGCAGCAGCAGCAGCAGCAGCAGCAGCTTCCTATCCTCTCTGTCACGGCTACTGCTCTATAGAGGCGATCGCGAGAGAAAGAGAGACATACTGCTGTATATCCCCACGCAGCAGCGTGTCCGAGAGGCGCGTGGCGGCGCAGATTTTTGACCTACAAAAACGCGCGCCGAGGAGGAGCGAGGAGGATAGACATTACAACGTAGAGAGCGAGAGATGCTGCCGCTGCCGGCGCCGAGACTCCGCTGAGTCGGTTTCCCGAGCTCGAGACGAGCTGATCGCTATATAGTACGCTCCTGCGTGATATCCGCGAGTTCTACTACCCATACACGTGTGCAGTAGCTTCAATACGTACTTGTACTCTCGGTACATATACCTGCTCAGGACAGTCGTGCAGCATCGACCAGAGAGAGGCTGCTGATCAGCCATGAGGATTTCCGCGGCTGCAGCCGGCCTTATACTACTGGTAAAGCAAAAAACACAACTTTGACGCGGAGAAGTGATCGCATTTTCGCGCCGCGCGAGCGCTCGACTGGAGATTACAGCCGAGAGATTTTTCACTCTTTTCTTTGCCGCGTATAACGAGTGTTTGTCTTAACCCGGTTATTTCGCGGGCGAATTTTACGAGCGTATTTATAAATATACTACGCGATATTATAACTAGCTCGGCGGCATCGATGACTTTTTCCGTGAAAGATACGCGCGTCTTCAGTGAAATCAGCTGCGAGCTCAGTGGGTCAAGTGTTGATTGCGCGCGAGAGATCATTTCCTTCCGGACTTGCTGCGCGTTTGTTCGGGATTCATTTTCCGCGTTTTTTTTTCTCTCGTCGTCGGGACTTTCTCTCCGGGAGCTTTGTTATGCTAATTCTTTATCCCCAACTTCTGTGTGTCGGCAGACGATCGTCGCGTTTGTCGGCATCGACGCGGCGACAGCGGAACCCGGAGCCAGACATGACAACGTCGAGCTGGAGTTCAACGACGAGGAGGAGGACCGAGAGGAGATCTCGACGTCGCTGAAAGTGGAGAACATTGCCGGTGCCAGCGTAAGTCGATCGATTAAATTTTTGTTTTCTCTTTATCTTCGATGCCGGCTTTGTAGAACTGCGGGAGGAGAATGCGTGCGGCGAAACGGAAACAGCGGTTCTGCGGTTCGCTTTTTTTACGCGTCGAGTGTTTTCTCCCGGGTTCGAGCAATTTTTGCGATGATTAACGCGCCTCTTTCTTCTCATGATTCAAACTTAAGAAGCTTCGTTAAGGAGCGACATTGTTGCTAGAGGGTAATTTGCGTAATACAGGTTTCAGAAGTGTATGTACGCGATGAAAGAAAGCTGAAGCTTTTATACAATATCGGAGGTTCGGCTTGATTGTCGAACGAGCCTCAACGTACTCGTGCTCTGGAATTCATTCCAATACGTTATTTTCTCTTTCGCTCTGCAAATGCGAAGATAGTAACTACAAGCTCTTTTACGAATGTATCCATCGGATAAAACTCAGTCTATGTGGCAGTTATAGTGTAAGCGGCTCACAGCATGCCGAACAAAAGGCAGTTTTGGCCTACCAGCATACCGCTATTTATGAATTCCGAGCGCTGATTACGATGAGGGAAATAGAAAAACGCTTATGCGCCACCTATATTCGCCAGTCGGAGACTATACTTATAGCTGCGGCTAAGGAGATGGGGATGAGCCAGTCCAAAACTACTTTGTTTCGCGCGCAATAACCGAATACAGATAGTCCGCGCGATGACGACTCCGAACAAATTGGTACTTGTAAATAACTCTGATACACTTATCATCGCAGGCATCGAGCAACGCGAGTTTCGCCGAGGCTCGATCCCGTCTTGGTTCCGCTGCCGATAACGCAACGAGGGAGCCGATTAGCGCCGACGCCACGAACAACGAGGAGCAACAGAAGGAAGACGGCGAGAAGCCGGAAGAATTGCCGGAGGTTTGATTCCACGATACTTTGTTGCTTTATATACTATAATTATACGCCGTTGGAATTTCTGCGGTCTACAACAATATACAGTGTGTAGTCGCTCGTCAGGGCTGTGGTCGCCGTTTAGAGAGAATTTCTTCGAGTCGAGTTATACACGTTTTCGATGCGGTTACATATTTGTACGAATAACACGCGTACAACGAGTCGGAACTGCAAATTCCATTAAAAAAAGCCGCGATTCATTTTCAATCAAGCGCAAAGTGGAATGTAATTCGATCCGCAAATGGGACGAGTGAAAAGGAACGATAGCATCACAATGAAGAGCGCGAACGAGATTCTATAAATAGCCACTCGCTCAACATGTATCAGGTGTATAATTACGCGGCACCTGTTCTCAGCCTCGTTTTTATATATATATATATGAATCGGCGCTCGTATACGCGCATCGATAGAAAGTCCTTTCTCCCGATAATGCAATATTTATGCGGATATAATTAAGTGTCAAAAATTATTTTATATATCCCCGTCGGCTCGTTAGCGCGCGATAATTCAAAAAATTTCACTTTTTTTCGTACCCGCTCGCGAGGAGGCTTATTAAGCTTACAGTCGCCGTGTACTACTTTCGGCCTTATTAAATGTCGCTCTACGCAGCTCGTAAAGGTTCCCCCTGGGCCTGTGCTCGGTAAGTGTTATTTTTTTCGAAAAAAGGCCTCTCCTCGCGAGAAATTAGAAATCCCCGATGACGCGCGCGCAGCTGTGCTTTCAAAATTGCCGGCGAAATCAGCCCGCCGCTGACGTTTGCAGATTAAAAGCTCGCCTTTCGCGAGTGTATAGCGCACAATGCGTCTCCGCATCGGAGACGACCTCGCTTTCGTCGTTCTCTCCCGCACAAAAAAGAAGTCGATTTACGACAACAATAACAATCCTCGTCGCGTCGTCGCGCTCGACCAGCGTTTTCACAAAACAAACAAGCGAGCGCGCGCCGAATCATCGTCGTCGTAAACCGACACTTTCCATACCTACTTATATGGTATACCCGCACGAGTGTATTCCTCCGAATAAGCCAGTCGTGGAATTTCCATTAGGCACATCCCGTAGAGGCACAATGCGGGCAGCTTGTTTTCACACGCGCGGTGCGTCGTCCTCTTCTTACGCGGCGGTGTTACTGCAGAACGGAAAAAGGACTTTCACACGTATAATCGAAAGATATGGGATATACGCGGCTTTTTGCATTATATCGCCGACACACATCGCACCCCAGAGTGCGCGCGCGCACACGCACAACTTTCCATTCTGACCAGCAATTAGCGCGTGGCAAGAGCGCGCACACGTTTTTCTTTTCTCTCTCTCTCTCTCTCTTTCTCTCTGTATACGTCTATATATTATGCTACTGTGTAGAGTTGAGTTTCACGCTCGAACGCGCAATTTTCGAACGGACGGATTCTATAAACGTGACGATTTCAGCCGCTGGAGCTGAGGTATGCCAGGCCGGGCAAGTTCCGGAGGAGGCCTTACTTCTCGCCGCCCACGCGACGAACTTCCGTCAATCGGAGAAACGTCTATCCTGGTGAGCGTCAGTTTTTTTTCCTCTAAAGCTGATTTTGAGTGTTGCATAGGTGAAATTTGATGGGAGAGAAACGTGCACCCGTGTAAAAGCGCGGCGAATCGGTATTGAGATCGGAAACGTATTAAAACGTTCGGAATTAAAATACCTTCTCTCGGGACGTGTATAGAAATCGACGTAAAATCGCATGTAAAACTGCACTCGGAATGGCAAACGCGAGCAGTGAAACTTTTATTCCCGTATATAACTAGTAAATTAACGTCGACTCGCTGACAGCCGAGTCTTTAGCGATGATTGACGGTAGCGATATTAGCCATATTCGTACGACTAATCGCTCCACACATCTTTCAGCCACAAGAGAAAAAAGTTCGAGCCCATAAAAATCGCGTATGGAAATCGGTATAGATATGCGATCTCTCGCGTGCACGAAAAATGAAATCAAAACACGCGGTAAAATTAAATTTCTCTATCGAGCGAGCGATCGAATTAACGTTCCGGCAATTAAGTCGATCGATTACACCGTGCGGCGCTCGATGAAAATAAAAGTCGTCGCGCGGTGGCTGCTGACCATTACCGATAATTGCGGCGCGAGTCGTAAATTAACCTCTCCATCATCTTTTCACTTCTCCATACACACACGAGTCGGCTCGAAAAAAAGCTCGAGTATATGCTTTTCTATTATACGCTGGTAATAATACAAGCATCGTGTCTTCTTTCACCGAAGATAAGCCACTGAGGGGTTCATCCTCGTCGCTGAGACCGGCCACGAGACGTCCCCCGGATCCAAAGCGGGCCCCGACCGAAGCCGAGTGTACTTTCTTTTCGAAAACCGTCTGCTTGGAGGCAGCCGATTATCCCATGTAAGTATACGCATCGACCGCGCATTACACGCTCGAACTAACCGATGATTAGAAAACACGTTCGAGCGTGGGCATATTGACACTTGTTCTATACGCCCTTGCTTTCGTATATGGCTATCTGTTTTGTTTCTAATTTCCTCGGGGGGAAAAAAAGAAGAATCGAGAGCGCTCGTATATCGATGAGTTTTCACTGGCGGTTTATTCGCGCTCGGATACGTTGCAGCCGATCGAAAGTGAATTTCTATGTATCGCGCGCCGGTGCATATGCAGTTGGCTCTCACTCGCGCGCGGACGCATTGAAATGCGCGCGAGTTAATAGCCTCCGGCGACGCGACCGCAGAATCTTATCCGTTGTAATTTGTGGACACGTTTGAATTTAACGTCTCCCATACGCTCGTAGACACATATGAAAGTTGAAATGAAACCGAATCAAAGCGTTAATTCAAAACCTACGCGGAATTAGGGTTATATAAACTCGCGCTCGCGCGCATCCGAGAATATTAAACTTATCATCGTACGTTGGTCTGTTGAAAACTTTCCATCGCGTCTCTCTCTCTCTCTCTGTCTCTGTCTCTCTCTCTCTCTCTCTCTCTCTCTCTCTCTCTCTCTCTCTCTCTCTCGACGAAAAAAAGGCCCATTTTTATAACCCGTTTGGATGGGCGAGCGAATTTAACTCAATCTACTTTTCCGCGATCCTGCATCATCACACACACGCACTCGCACACGCATACACACAGGGAGGCCATAATGCGGAGCATTCGCAACAACAAAGACATGGTCGCCGCTCTGCTAACGGACTTCGACAATCGGGACGGTGGACTGAGCGAGGACGATGATATTCCAACGTCATCGTACAAAACGAGCTACGACAATAGATACGACAAGCGATACGAGAACCGCTTCGAGACCAGTAACGAGATCAAAAGGTGAGCTGCCGCTACTCTCCTTGTGTACGCCTGTGGCGTGACTTACTCGCCGGGGTCCCGTGTACGGCGGGTCGTCGCTCCGTAGGCGCTGGATTTTTTTCTGTTGAATACCAATGCTCTGTCTTCGCAGAAAGTACGAGTTCAGTCCACCCTATGAGAACGTGGAAGAGGGCTTCACCTGCCCGTCGCTGGTTCAGTACGCGAGACCGCAGCTGGCGCGTGCAGCCTCCGGTGTCTGGAAGTACATCATCAACACCGGCGAGCACACGCAGACCCTGAGATTGGAGAAATGCTCGTGAGTATACACATTCCTTATTACGTAAAGCTCGAGCGATTCAAATCGTCCGAAAAGCTACTTCACAAAACAAACAGTCGCAACAAAAACGCACACGCGTTAGGAAAGAGCCCGCAATGGTCCTTACGCAATGCGTGAAAATAATTTCCGTTTACCCAACGGCGAGAAAATCACTCCCAGCTCATATAATACACACAAGCATCGGAGTCTTTTTGTTCGCCACAGCAGCTCTCGATTGCTCAATTTTCTATCAGCCAGCGAAAATCTCGTATTCTGGCAAAAGCGTGCGATCGCCGACGGGGGATCCGGTTATCGAGATGAGGAAAAATAACAGCACGGAGAATCGGCAATTGAAAGCGGCAGTTGCGATGATGATGGAAAGTGTTCGCGCGGCGCGGGAAGACCGTTTTATCCTTTATTATTAATTGGCAGGATCGAATTTTCATATGTAAGAGTTAATCCTCATGGCATCTGGAATCGAAAATTTATCACACGTAAGCCAGTTATTATGCAAACCGCGTGCGATAACGGTATGCAAAAAGGAGCAGCTTAGAAAACAAAAATATTGGTGCGAAACTGGTCCTGCAACTTCTTCGAGCTGAGAACGCGTTGTTGCATAAAACAATCCATATATCCACGCCTACGCGAAAGCAAAAAAGACTTCCGCTCACATCGACCGATTGTTCACGCGTCTCCTGTTACACTTTCTTGTCTCCGATAGACTCTCTCGCAAGAGGGTTGAAGCGCAATTAGCGGCTCATAACGATTTGACAGCTGTCGGCCGGTGGCGAAAAAAAAGCCAATCCAACGCTCGATTAAATCCGCGACGCTGCGGCGTTATCGGTGATTACCGATCGATGGGCGCGAACCGCGCAACGGGATCTCGATCTTTATTTTTTCTTCTCTCTTCGCCGTGCCGAACGATAGACTTCCCCTTTGTTGCATAAAACGAGATGGGAGAGAGGCTTTTCCTGGTTATCCGATAGGACACTATACAGCTCCGGCCTTTCGTAATCGCTAGTCCAGATCTCTTCAACTGGATGCTTCACTCAAGGGGTTTTCCTACGCTTTGTTGAGCAGAGAATTGGAAAATGGGCCTTTTAACGCAACGATTTTCAAAGCGCGTCTCGAGAAAGCGCAATAAAAATGCGAGCACGAGAGCTACAGCAGGAAAGTTCCCGAACTCTCAAATTGGCCATTATCACCGCTGTTATTATTCAAGCCTCCGTCGAATAAATTACCGCACGACTGCAGCAGTCGGCGGAGAAAAAATTTCCGGCTCGACCCGCGGTTACCCAAAGTTTACCGGCGACAACATCGGCACAAGAAACGTAACTTATTTCGTGTACGCTCGTGCAGCGTTCGTGCAACGCTGCAATAACCTTGGCGAGCCTCCGTATCTGAAATTTCGAGCCGATCGCGTGTCCGCTCACACTTTCCAGCTGCGCGCGCTTCAGTCTGCTGGAGATAATTTGAATATGAAAATTAGATAGAAATAGAAAAAAGTAGATCAGAACTAATGGAAATCGCTCTGAGGAAATAGATTCTCAGAGCGGCTGATATCGGTTTTGGGATGTTTCGCAAGGAGCGCTTTTAGTCGACTGGGCTCGGCACGAGCGGAGAGATTTTTAGGGTCGACGCGCGAAAGCTGATTAAGACATATCGGATCGGATGGAAAAATAACGAGCGATGATAATCGAGCGGTTGGGGCAGGGTTATACGCGGTTGCATATTACATAGTCGCGCTTTTTATCTCACGTTCTAAGCGACTGTGAATATATTCACAATACACTTTACTGGCTGCTGGGTGATTTTCTCCTACGATACCTACTCTCGGTGTCTCACTTGTCGAGCTACAAGAAGCAGCCGGATTTCCAGGAAAAAATGACCCGCTTATAATCTCGAGGGGAAAGTGGGGAAAAACAGGATCAAAATCAAAAAGAAGTGCCGTTAGAAAGTAAATCCATACACATGCTCGATCGATGAGTAATAGCCGATTGATATCTCGTCGACGCGTTTTTCGGTCTGCAATTTCCGACTTCTCCCGTGTGCGATCAACCTTTATCAGCGACGCTTTCCAGAACGCCACGCACGAGTTGCTCCTTCATCTCGGAGAACTACAAATCGTCCTGCATGCAAGTCTACAACTATCACCGCTTGCTCACCTGGGACTCGAAGTTGGGTCTGCACATGGACATCTTCAAGGTGCCGACATGCTGCAGCTGTCACGTGCACGGATACACCGATCTCTTTCCGCCTCATCAGAGCGACCCGCCCGTCAAGGCCCAGGAAACTTTCCCCGGAGCCGATTTCGCCACCGGCGACCACCACCTCAAAGGTTTCTTTTACAGCTTCACATCGGTTATATTGAAAATGGCTATGCAGGTGCTCATCGTAAAATAATTACTCGCAGGTTCGAGCCACATCAACAAGTACGTCAACAGTCTGGACTCGGCGGCCCTGAACCTCTTCCGGGATAGCTACGGAGGCAGCAGCAGCTCGTCGGACCAGGACGAGACGCAGCTGCAGCACTCGAGCAGCTCGAGGAGGCCCAGCATCGCGAGACCTCCGCGGCCCAAGAGGCCCAGTTCCAACGTGCCGCGGCCCTTCGACAAGCTGCCGCAGCAACACGCGCCCAACACCAGAGCTCCGGGTTACAAGGGACCAAGACCACATAGGCCGAACCGGCCCTTTCGTAGAGAATCCGCGGTACCGGAGGTATCGGATTATTCGGAAAGCCCAAGCAATATTACGCTTAACAGGTGAGTCGTTACTTTTTTCCCTCATTTCACGGAATCAGTTATTGCAAAAACTTGTTTACCTTTGTTTGCAATCGATAGAGGGTTATTCAACGGTTCAGCACCCATAGCTATTACCAACATGATTTTCATTAAATTCATTCACTTCTCACGACTACGTTGCATAGACAATTTATAATTCCAAACGCGAAAGTCACGTAACAAGTGTCTCTTGTGTCAACAAACCGACGTCACGAGGCGAAAAAACTCAACTCAACCGCAAATAAAGGAAAAAAATAACCGAAACACTTTCGTATACTTACAGGTATAGCCAAGCGTTCGAGCAGGACACACTCGAGCAACCCACTATCAGACTTCAGAACGGCGGCTTCGACGACGAGTACCAGGAGCACACGCAGAGGCGCATAAACTACGACTACCATCCCATAATCGACTTCTTCAAGCCCGATGCGCAAATGCTCAAGTCCGACGAGCCGATGCAGGCGTCCGCCTCTTCATCGATCCTGCAGCAACAGCAGCATCAGCAGCAAATACAGTATCATCAGTCGCAGCAGTTGCAGCAGCGGCCGTCGCAGCTGCAGCACGCGGATCTCGATTCGTGGAAACCCATCTTTAAACCCTGAAATTGCGTGTGATCTTATGCGCGTTCTCTCTCGCTCACTCATCGAATGTACCTGAGACCTCGATAACGTAACAAGCTATGTGTTTTATACTTGGTGGAAAAGACGAAGGAAGATGTGACTCGATTATAAGTTTATTGTTATTTATGAATTTTTCGAAATTTCGTTCTCATCTTCTCTTTATACGTGCGGCTATTTATTCGACTCGATCGTGATCCGAAATTACGTTACTACATCGTCGTTGTATCAGTATGATTATTGATAGGTTCTTTTTTTTACCTGAACTAAAGTTTAGCTTGTATCTTAATTTAATCTACCCTTTTTGTACATGCGTTTAATGTTTAATTTTATTTATGTTGTACTATATAATAGGTACTCTATATGCGTAGGAAGTTTATTGCATGCTGTTTTTGTATAAGTCGTTTGTACATTGTATTCACTTGTAATAAATGTTTTTGGTGCTTTATTTTTTAATTTTCCGCGCTCGTTATTGCCCCGTCATTTCCTGTCCACCCCGAAATCGACACGCCGCATCGAAAGCGCAAAAACTAATAAGCTATTTCTATTATTCCGAGAGAAATTGAGTCTCGAACCAAAGACAAAAAATGCTTCTTGTCGTCGCTCGATTTAACGACTAAACTCTCAACCTTATTTTTTCCCTGCGCTCGTCAACACCATGGTAGACCGATATCTCCGCAATATAAATTTCAATTACCTTGCTGGTGTCGAATTTTTGCAGCTGCCGGACGGGGAAAATTCGCACCGGAGAAACGGACAGCGCCGCTCTCGGGCAAAAAGCTCTCCCAGAGACAATAGCTTATCGATGTATACTCGCGCGCGAGTTATGGTCTGACGCAGCTGCGGCGCTGTACCGATGCAGAGAAGCGGAATCAGTCCAGTGTGACGCCGTGTCGGAGTATACGGCCTGTCCAGCAGACTGATCACTTTAAACGCCCGTCATCCTTTTTTCCTGCGCTGCCGGTCCGCCTCTCCGCTAGCTCGGAGGAGAAAATATAAATTAGGCTAGAACAGCCGCGCGCCGAACAGTTGCGATCGATCTCTCTAACGAAAGTGTTGTTCTTCGCTCGTGTGCGACTCGGGATCAGAGGTAGAATTTTCTCCGAGACAGAGGGTACGAAGGAACTTGACGTTTTCGAAGGACCATGAGGCTTGTTGAGTGCGTGTGAAGTGTCGCTTCTTTCGCGCGTGAGAGCACAATGAGGTGAAGACAATGCGCCGCTCGCTGTACTACCCGCTACTCGTATTGCTGTTTCTGACCGACGACCGTCGTGCCTCGTCGGCCCATCCCCAGCCGGACTCGATCAGCGCGATCCTCGAGTCGTACGCCAACGCCTTCACCACCGGCAAGCCGGACGGGCAGCGGAGCTACGCGTCGACGCCGGTCTTCCTGAACTACGAGACCAGGGCGGCCTCGACGCTGGTCCACGACTTCACGACTGTCAGGCCCGAGGAGAGTCGTCGCGTGCTGATCACACCGGCCTACTCGACCGCGGAGCCGAAAGTCGCCGGATCCGATGCGGTCCGAAGCAGCTACAAGGAGTCCTCCGAGGAGCTCGACGAGGACGGGGATCCCAAGGGACCGCCGGATCACGTGATTCCATTCTCCGAGCATGAGAACCCCAGGGAACCATCCACGAGGCCGAACTACACAGCTCCGGGCGACTGGGCCAAGCCTCCCCCGGAAAAGAACATCGGCCTTGACTTCGTGCCCACGAAGCTGTACGCTCAAGTGCGCGGCACCCACACGGTCCAGCACCTGCCGCAGGAGGAGGCTATCAAAAGCGCCCAGACTGACGAGGAGAAGGAGAACGCGGCGAGGCTCCGGGAGGTGCTCAAGGTTTCCAAGGCCAACACCGTATACACGGAGGAGGGCTACGAGGATGCGGCCTACGATCACGCCGGGCAGGTCAGGGACGCGGACTTCCACGAGGGCTTCGCCAGGAAGCTGAAGGAAGATATGGAGAAGAAGAAGCTGTACGACAGCGATCGTCCCAAGAAGCCGAAGAAGCCCAAGAACAAGAAGAACAAGAGCAGGAAGGGTAAATCGCGGGAGAGGTACGACGACGATTACATTGACCACCTGGAGGAGCTGTTCGGGGAGGCGCGCCTGTCGAAGAAGCAGGTGAAGCCGGAGGATCTGAAAGCTCTCAGAAGCGCGTTAAAAGCTCCGATCGTCGACGCCAAGACCGCCGCGGAGAGCGGGATCCTCCAGCTGGAACGGGATCTGAAGGAGGAGTCGCGCGAGATCGAAGGTACGTCCACGGAACCCTACTTCGTCCCGACGACGACTTACAGGCCGATCGTAGTCGAGACTACCTTACGGAACGTCGACGAACCCCAGACGACGACGGAGAAACGCGACATATTCACGGTGAGGCCCAGGAGACCGCCCACGGAGAGGCCGAGATCCATCGTCGCCAAGATAAGAAAGCCGGTGAACAAGTACTACCCACCCGCGAACGCTGGCAGCGTTTACTCCGATGAGCCCACCACCGTCAACTACAGCAACCTGTTCTGGCAATACTTCCTCAACAAGCAGAACCAGACGCCTGCGGTTACGTACCGACCCGTGATTGCCAATCCGCTGGCTCTTGCGACAGTCAACGGGCACGGGCCCTATCTCCTCGTGGTCACGGCTCCACCGAGCACGATTCCGCCCGGCTATCTGGAAGGACAAGGTTCGGAGACCACGGCTAGCTACGTCACGGCTCCGTCGACCGTTAACGCGACCAGACCCACTCGCGCCAAGTCCAACCACCCCTTCGAAGCTCGCAAGCTCGATGCCTCGGAGCAGCGCAACAGCTCCAAGTACACCGACATCTCGAGGAAGGAGAACCAGGACAAGACGGAGCCCAAGTCCGAGGAGAAGATAGTGAACGAGAAGAAGAGCGGCCTCAAGTTTCCCAAGTACAAGCCGGCCTCGAACCAGGACAAGCTGCCGGACTACGTGAAGAGCGACAAGAGCAGCTACAGGGACTACTACACGGCGATGCTGCCGCCGAAGATCTCCGACGTGCCCATCACGTACGCCGATTATTCACGCCGGCCTTACGGCAACGCGCTCGGGCAGTGGCCCGTGAAGCACGAAAGCGAGAGGCCCGTAGAAAGCGTGTACGACGTGATGAACAGCAACGAGCATCCTCGCGAGCAGCCGGCGGCGCAAAAAAGCGCCTCACCCGTCACCCGACTCCTCCCGCCCGCGCCCCTCTACAGCAGCGAATACGCGAGCTTCCACATGCACGGGAGGGGAAGAGGCGAAGCCGTGCCCCAGACGCTCGTCTCCATCATGCCGATCATCCAGGCGATCCGCAAGCGCGAGAGCCAGCGCAAACCCTTGCTTCCCTTTCTCTTTCGCAAGAAACGCTCCACGGCGCACGGCCGCACGAGGGAGTGGGAAATCGAGCAGAGAGACAAGAGGCTGCAGGAGGCTCAATCGGCAAAACTCGTGGATGCCGACTCGGAGAAGAACGAAGCTAAGGCGCTGAAGAGAAAGCCTCCGAGGAACTTCGAGCGCCTGCTGCATCAGTCGCCGCGCGTGGCCGCCGACGTCGTCGACAAGGAGATCGAGAAGAGGTTCAAGAACAAGTCGAGGGAGCAGTCTTCGGAAGAGTATTCCGACGAGGTTTCCAAGGAGAAGCTCAGAGTCGAGGACGACTCCAAAGGGAAGGACACGGTGGAGGTCAACGTCCCGGAGCTCGACTTCAGCAGCATATTCGAAGAGGATGAAGTCGAACCCACCACGAGGAAGCCCGGCATCGACACGGAGAAGTATCCATTCTACAGGGACAGCAACGTTTTCCAGAACAGCCCCCTCAAGTACATAGTCAACCCCGCGGAAGTTCCTCGGAAGACCCTGGGGGGCATGGAATTCTACGACTCCAGGAGTCTGGAGTGCGAAGAAATAGATCCGGACTTGGAGAAGATCGTACCGGAGGAGGAGGAACTGGCCGAAAAACGAGGTCCGAGAAAAAGCAAGCCGAGACTTCACGGCCTAGGGGACAAGGTGGACTGCTTCAAAGCCAAGTACTTCGGTGAGAATCCTCTGGACAGTCCGCTTTTCTTCGAGAAAACCATAGAAAATCCATCGCCACCCGCCGAGTTGGACCCAAAGAAGTTCGCTTCCAGAATACTGGAACTGCCCCCGGAAAACGAGGATTACGTGGTTCAAAGAGGACCCAAGAGCCCAGAGGACTTTGGCTCGATCAAGAGATCAGCGACGATAATCAACAGTCCGAGACAGTACTTCACTGAACAGAATAACAATTACAATTACGCTCCGCGCAACAGGAGGCCCGACGCTCATACGCAAAAGAATCGAAGACCGCCCAGCGCGATGCTCGATGAAAACAATGAGAAGGTCAACAAGACTCGTTCGAGGCCGAAGAGCAAAAAGTCCAACCAGAAGATCGCGCCCGCGTATCAGCGACAAGTCTACGAAGACGTTATGGGAACGATCATGAACCTGGAGAACATGTACAAGACGCGTGGGCCCAAACGCAAACGGATACCCAGTCATCCCAAACATCACATCAGGGAGCATTACGATCAGCTGGAAAACAACGAGTTCGACGTGCCGCTGAATCGAAGACCTCCCAACATCGATGGCTTGGTACCGCCGCCGAAACACGACATGAACGTTGGTCCTTATCACGGTAGCAAGTATGGCCATCCAAATAAAAGAAACAATAGATATGTCCACAACGAAAAGCCAACTCGACATTTGCGATTGCACAAGAGAAGCGTGGATCCTGATGAAGTCAGGGAAGTTGTTATCACCGCGAAGACACCTACCAATACTAGTGAGAAACCTGAAAAGAGTCCTTTTCGAATAATTATGACCATGCCACCGACGGAGAAGCCCAAGAAGAAGAAAAAAACTGTTACGATTCTCACAGATGAACCAACCACGCAGAGAACGATCTATACCATTAACGATAGATTAAAATCTGACCGCACGGACGACCCTGGCAAGTACGATAAGTTTAGCCACAATAGCAGTAGTAAATCATCCGTTGATCCGAGAAGAAACGAGCCACGATACAACGTTCCAACGAGGAGAAATTTTATCATCCATGATTCGAATACCACATCTAGTCCCGTGAAAGCAGATTTCCCAAAAGTTACGTCCCAACCTTCGATAGATGCACCATATTCGAGTTCAACTCTGGTCCCAGTTATCGTAAGACCGGACGAGAGTTTTCTCAGCAGAGTACCCCAAGAAAGTAAACACAAATACACCAAAGAAAAGCTAGCTATTCCCGATGATATCAATTTGCAAATTCCATCGAACGCCTATACCGACGAGGCCAGTGAAGACAAACCAGAAGTCAAGAAGCCGCTATACTCGGTCCATGAAAAGACTCAAGAGGAGTCTACCGATGACAAGAATGATGAAGGTATCACTGAATTCACCATGTTGCCCGAAAGTGAGGAACACAGAGAGCTTTTTGAGTTCTTACAAGGAAACCCGCCTGGATACGACAAAGCTTTTGCAGACGAAAGCACGACCGAATTCGAAGAAAGACCGTTCACGGTGCAACGACGCGAAGAATCTCGAACTTACCCGAGAAAGCCAGACAATGATAAATCCGACGAAGGTGACGCAGCTACGGAGACCTACGTTGGTGAAAGTACTACAGAAGAAGTGGAGGAAGAGCCGATAGAAGAAGCGCAACTTGCCAAAAATGAAGAAGAAGGTACCACCAAGAGTTCCAATGACTCCGAAAGTGAACCTTTCGTCAGGTATTCGGCCAGACCTTACTCTCCGCCGGAGAACTACGAGGATGAACAATACTCCGATCTAGGTCCGCGAATCAATAAACCTTACTTTTACCATCCACCGTTTGAAGTTCCCGAATATGAGAAGCACGTACTAGGAAAAACCGTGGATAGAGCTGACGAAGAGGGCTGGAGCCACAGTGCAGAAGAAACTGAAGATCACGAGAAGTACGTTTTTCCCTGGGAAAATGATAAGGAGGACGAGGAGGAAAAGGGCGAAGAGAGCAAAGACTTTTCCATCTTGGGAAGGTACGAGTTTCCTTGGGAAAAGAGAGAAAGGAAAGAGAGAGAAAAGAGGGCAAAAGCAAAGTTGCACAAAGAGAGATATGGAGTGGAGTACGTGGATCCCGAAGATGAAGACGAAGCAGACGGAGAAAATGGTACGGAAGCCACGAATACAAGACCAGTTTTCGTTCCGCTGAGGAAAAAACTTTCAAGGGGTAAAAAGGATGTAAATAACGTAGAAGTAAGTACGGAGAGTCGTCCAGCTTCGAAATTCAGTAGCAAGTATAAATCCGGAGTCGTCAGGATTCCGTTTGAAGACGACGATATGTCGATCACTGTTGCCAATAATGATAAGATTAAGGAATCGATCTTAAGTTATTTAGAAAAGATAGACACTTCAACGCCAAAAATAAAGACCTCCCAAATATCGCAAAAGAATATTTTGAACGACACCTTTTCGCTGAGTACGACTACCAATTTACCGAACAAGATGAGTCGCAAGAGCGATTTCAACTTGAAGTTTGAGTCTTCCACGCATCATTCTCACAACGAAGGTACACCAAAGGCCGAGAAAATCAACACCGTAACACCTGCGCCCCCGACGACTACCACAGCAAGGAGTCAGGTAAGGGGACGAGGCTCTCGTAGACACGTCACGAATAACGCCAATATCGGTGATATAGCCAGAATATCGCATCGAACGACGGATAACCAAGTCTCGTCGACACCAGCTTCAAGAAACATTCGCAGACGTGGTCGAACCAGGGACAACTCCAGCTCGTCGACCCCTGCCACGTCTTCCTCGACTTCTTCTCAAGCGACGACAAGCGCCCCGACACATGCTCGACGACGAGGTCGACCAATGACGACTAGCGCGACCCCCACAAACGTAGCTTCAACAACAATTTCGTCGCGGGCAGTCGCAATGGATAGGAGAAGAAGACCGTTCAGAGTAGCCGGTACAGACAGAACCACTTCTCCAAGCAGTTCTACGACCTTGTCGTCCCTTCCGACGTCAACGGGACGAACGATAGAACACCATTCCCGTGTCTCCAAAGAAGAAATCATTACCAAGACCAGCTACCAAAACGACGAGGAAGACGACGACGACGACGAAGACAACGCGAAAACCGCGTCGGAGAAGAAGCCCGTGAAGTACTCGAAAATAAAGCGGCCGAACAAGCCGAAAAACGAATCCGACGACGAGTCCCCGGCGCACGGCACGAAGAAGGAGAAAGTGGAGAAGGTGACGATTACGATGGAGGAAACGCCTAATCACGTCTTCAGAACAAAAGAGATCGACAAGGACGGCGTGAAAGGGAAATTCGTAACCATAACCGCCAACACGAACAACAACGGCAGCTCCACGCCGTCGTCGACCAAGCGCAACGGAGACGCCGAGATGGAGGAGATGAAGAGACGGATGAGCGCGTTCAATTCGTTCGACAGCGTCATCCGGGACACGGAGGACCAGACCGAAGAGCCGAGCGGTCTCCATGGGGCAGAAGTAAGTGAATCTCCGCGCAGACACAGAGAGATTCGCGTCACCACACGAGGCTACAAACACACGATCAGTACCGCTGTTACCTGGGAATCGGAAGAAGAGCCGCTATAACACTCTTTAAACGACATAATTCGTAAATTTCACTCTCATCCGGATATTACTATACCCGAAACAGACATCTTCAACAGAATAAAATACAATTCAAGCAAACGTTCACCGACACTTAACCTTACGCACCTACCGACGACTAACGATATCATGTATCATCCCCTTTTCAGAAGTACGTGTTAGAGAACTTACTGCGCAAGTCGCCGCTGCCATTGCTTCTAAATCCGAAGGGCAATTCAACCGCGGTAACTGCCACGTCACCTGCTGATCGACGTATGGACAAAGTTGAAGAAGACGACGACGACGACGACGACGACGACGACGACGATGATGACGATGACGACGAGGATGAAGACGACGAAGACGAGGACGACGATGACGAGGGCAAAGAAAAAAGCGACGACAAGAAGGAGAAATCGCTCAAGATAGAGGAGATGGAGAGCGAAAAAAATGCCACCGCAAATGCTTCGGCTAAGATCATTAAGGATCCGAGCAGTAGGAAGTATTTCTACGTAGAACGACGCTGAGAAATATATAGTGCATGACTACTCCTAAGCTTTATTTTCATATTTAGCAAGTTTTGTATTAAAATATCGCAAATCATTCTCCCTCTCATTGGTATAAGCGCGTCGTTAACCATACTAATCTACGTAATTTATGTTAATACGTTGTAAATAGCTGTAGAAATGAAAGTAATCCATTCGCCAAGACTTATCCTCGTGTAAGTATACAAGTGTAAGCTATTCCATTGTATCATTTATCCAAGTAAAAAAGAAATAATAAAAAACCTTAAAACACGAATTATCTCTCTATCTCCATCGCTAAACCAAAGTACAGACTCGCTACATACTTCCGAATCGGATAGCCTTGCTCCAGTCGAGATATAGAGCCTCTGTATGCTAATCTCAAGGAAATCCCGAAATTCGCGATCGAGTGGGCCGCTAATTGTGTTACCCTCCTTGCGCGCCCGTCGAAAAAGGCTCGCCTCTGACTAGGACAGGCGAGTACAACACACGCGCGTATTATGGTCAAAGAGAACAGGCGCGGAGAAGGGCATCGACACTCGGAAGCCTTGATCCGAGAGAAAGAAGAGCGACGTATGTGTGTACGCACATACACACGTGAGAGGCTGATGGTGGTCTTATACACGACGTGCATCAAGGTCAAGGTGCGTCTCCCCGTGCGAGAGCATTATTACGAGAGAGAGAGAGAGAGAGAGAGAGAGAGAGAGAGAGAGAGAGAGAGAGAGAGAGAGAGAGAGAGAGATACAGATATGGCTGTGTGGGTAGGTGTAGATGTATGTATATAATCCTTTATGAACGCAGTAGCGAGGTAGCGCACGTATACAGTGCGCGGAATCGAAAGGCGATTGGCGCAGCGCTGCGCCGCGGAGTCTATATATTTCGGTCTTTGCTCTCGTTCGACGCTTGTTGTTGTTCGATTGTGCGCCTCGGCTCCTCGGGATCAGTTTCGCTCTTTTTCTCTCCCTCGGAAAATATGGCCTCTGCGAGAGTGAGTTTGTTGTTTGGCTTCTACGCGCGTTGTTATATTTTTCAAAGTGTCCGGGTAGCTATATTACAGTTTTCTGATATAACTTTAATTATTTTCGGGAAAAAAAGAAGTGGCTTCTTCCTCGTGTCCGTTCCGTGTTGCGTAACGCGAGCGGGCTAAGAAAAAAAATTAATAATTCGACACCTCATTAAAGTAAATAGGCCTCATTAAAAAGTGAAGCTACATTTTTTCTCTCTCGAAATAACGACCGCGCTACTCTCGAAGCAAATTAGTGATATTAAACTGGGCTCGCGTGTCGAAAGGGTGTAACGCCGCATAACAATCCCGAACGAGGAACTCGAAATTGTCGTCGTTGGATTTTAACATTTTCTCCGTCTTGCGCAACGCCGTCGTCGACTGCATAGAATATAACTCGCGCGGTGTACGGCTCTCTCGATTAATCAAAAACTTTCTAGCCGATCGCTCTTCGGTCGTCAAACCTTTCGGAGGCGAAGTGAAAAAAAGAGCCAGTAGCGGAAATGAATCTTTCCTAATCTCGGCTCCGTGCGAATCCATTTGTATACTTTCTATTGTGTCCGAGACGGCGTTTCACGGCTTTCGCGCGCGCTCGATCGAGCTGAAAAAAGGCAATTATAAAAGTATAGCGATTTGTCGATTTGTCGCAGGTAATCGTAGTCCTCCTTGTCGCTGGGCTCCTGGTGACGATCAACGCGATGCCGGCACCCGACAGCGCGGGAATCGTCGAGATGGTCAATGGTCTCGCTTACGGTGAGTATTATACACGCGTTGAAATCACCGCCGCCGAGTATAGGCGTGGATTTTTTGTTCTGAATCACTTGCGCTCTTACGAGAGATATGTATACATGACTACTCGTCATGCGCTCTGATACAAATGTGTCAGCGCTGCTGACTGGCGAGTGAAGCATGTATTCATTTCTTTATACTTATAAAGATTCGCGATAGAAAGCACGCGCGCGTTTTAGAAATAAAGCGCTGGAACTCATTCGCGCGCATTGCTTTTTTATATCGCGTCGCTGCATGCGCGTCATTTGCTATGGAATGTCGAGAGAACATTTTTTTCGGGGTACAAAAATAAAGATTAGACCGCGTGCGCGAGCGGGGGATTCCTGAAAACAAAAGGAGTAAGAGTCGAGCGTTCGAGATTTCAAGGACCTAGAAAGGAATTACGTCCTCAATAAGGTCACTTGGTTTTTGTAAGTCAGGAAAGGACTCGTAATTATATGTATTCACGGGTATAGAAAAAAATTAAGTTTTTATGCGGGCAATTAGATTTTTTGAATATGGTTTCATTAATTTTAAAATCACAAAGGACGCGCATAAAAACTCACTCCAGAAGCATCCTATCTCCTTGCCCTCGGCTGACCTTAAATAATACCGATCGAAAAAAAAGAAAAAATTACCTACCGATACCCCAGGCAATACACTACCGTCGATAACTGTAACGACCGTCCCATGAGAATCTTTCCTATTAGTTTCTAAGTCCGATCATAGATCGCTCTAGCAGTCCCACAGACTTTCTCTACAACGAATCTCGGCGGTATAAAGCCTTCTTTCTCGCGCTGCTATACGATCGCTCTCACAAGGACTCCCTTTCACTTTTTCACAGAGACACGCCGCGCGCGTTTCTCGAAGCGCGCGCGAGCGCGCGCGAATCTTCGTGATGTACTCGCTCTGTACTCGCAGACTTGACGATGACCGAGGTTTATTAAAAAATAGATGATTCTGACAGCTATATTCTATCGTTTGAGTATTTTCAGAGATATACAAAAAAAATGTACAAATAATTACTTTAGGGAAGTTTCAAATATTTAATTAAAAGTATACAAGAGCATCGATTAAGTCCCCATCGAATGGGCATGAAGATACTTGTTTACATTCGAGCCCGATCTGCGAAAGATAACTGATTATCCGTCGCATCTCTCTAACTATACGCTACTTGTTTCGACACGCGTATACACTCGCGCCGTTCTTAATTGACGCTACATCACAAGTATCCAATACAATCTCACCGCATTACATCCTACCATAATATTCGCATCGTTTTCCACTCAAGCGTTTCAAATAAGAAACCTGCGCACTTGACCATCAACGACGGCTAATTCTATAACGAGTATCCATCCAGCATAATTACCCTCTTCTTTCTTATCATTACAGGCGGTATTCCCTATGGAAGCGTGAGCGGCGCGCTCGCGAATTACAATCAACCGCAACGACTGGCCTACCCCTACAACAGTCTCCAAGCGTCGGCCTCTGTCCTGGTACCCGATACGAGGACGGCCCCCATCGGCTACTGAGTCTCTCTAAGTTGTACATCCAAAGAATCATCGATCCATCGACTTATTTTCCAACGGTGCAGCGGCGTAGAGTGAAATTTCTTTAATTCGTATACTGTTCTGCATTCGATTTTATATTGTAAGATACTGTAATAACTGCTGCTGCCGAGGGAAAGAAAACGTTTATACTTTATTGTAAGTTAATTGCACGCACGTCCAAACTTTAATTTGTTGTGAAACTTCCTGTCATTCATGCGCAGAAGAGTCGCTCGTCGTATATATCTATACTTGTGTCATATAAGAGAGCCGCGCGGCTTCATTGTATTGTAGAATAACATTAAGTAATGTCTAATCATTCCTCCTTTTCCATCTCTAATATTCTTTCGACCGCGGGTGTCGAGCCTATGCAATATCATCGTACGCACACTTGTCATTAAAATGTACGCATATTTTTTGCGATTAAAAACTGCATCATAAATGTTACACATCGTGTACGCAAGTGACCCAGTAGTCTCCATACCCAATAACCCCTTCGATATTCTTTAAATAACACAGGACAAAGGACGTGATATACGTGAGCAAAGGTCGATCAACGACACCGAGAAAAAGAAAATGAAAAAGAAAGGTAAGCACAGCGCTATCTCGTATCCGTAAACACGCGGCGAACTCGTTTTTCACGCTCACGAAAAATCTCAAAATTATAAGTACAAGAGAAAAAGCAAAGCGCACGGCACACAGGGACACGCCGAAAAGCCGAGGCATAAATCCCAATCGTTCGTTTTATATTTACCCACACACGATCATCGACACTCTGCTCGCGCGTGTCAACCACAGCGCCGTGAAGGACGACCGCTTTGGGCAAGTCCCTCGTCGACGTAAGCTACTGTATACCTGTGTATAGGTACACATGCACGCTTGCAAGGAAAAGGAGAAACGATAGGAGGGACGACGTTACACTTGCATTCATTCGTGAAAAAGTGCAAGCAGGGCAGTTATAGATCGGTGCATCGTCTTTTTGGGAATCGACATCGTCGTCAACGTTGTTGTCTTTGAAGGATTTCAATGAAAGACTCTTCGAGGAGAGGAAGTTGGGCAAAAAATCGATGCGGTTGGAGGTTGCCGCGGGACGCGATGCGCACTTCGCTCATGATGAAACGCCGTTGGTTTTATGGTATTTATAGCCGAAGGAAATTCAGCTGTTGCCGTAGTCGCGATGTTTAAGAGGTCTAATGTATAAAAAACGCTGAGTCTCATCCTGCCGGGGAATCCCCGCTTTATATAGCCGAAAATTATTTCGCACACTCAACGCCGATTCGCTTTCTTTGATGCGCATGTCGCAAATTCATTAGGCTCACACTCAGCGCTATCAGTTTTATACGACAGCGTCGAATTATTTTTTTCCGCGCCGCAAGGATATACCTGCCACTTACTTTCGGGCGGATCACCCACTTGCAGTCTGTCGTAAGAGACAGCGTCGCGTCCACCGCCGCGAAAAGGATGTGATCGCTGCGCCGCGCACGAAAATCGTTAGACTCGCATGCGAGACTCTCGCGGCGGCAATTTGTTATTTTACTTTCCACGCCTACATCCACGCGGGGAAACTCGCTGCTTTTTCCTGCGCTACTGTTGCACTTTTCTCTTTTCCAAAGGAAGCGCAAGGATGTAACGTTGTAATGCGCTGCTGCTGATACGAGACGGAAACTAGCTGCGCGGGCACATCTTATATTTCGGTTATGCAAAGGAGTTGCGTCGACTCGGAGAAAGCTTTGTTTCAGGGCACCGATTTTTTTTCGCTTCGTTTCGTTTGTTGTGATGATGAGGGTATTGATATTTATGTCGCGCGAGACGAAGATAGCGCCGAGCTGTTATTAATAGATGTGACTGATTTCGGGAGGATAATACCTTGAGACGGTGCCGATGCCGATCGAACGCGATATTTTGAGTTGCGCGCGCGTATTAGGGAACTTGTAACCGCCGGATTTCCCAAGATACGGGCAGAGCACTCGATTCCAGAAGAATCGCTGTGTATAGCGCTACGCGTTGTATAAGAATAATTCGGCCATAAATCATGGCCGTTTATGTCATCTCGTAAATATCATCGGATACGCACGAGAATGAGAGTTTTCTTTTAACGGAGAGAGAATAAAAAATTAATTCATAATATTTAAAAGCGAGGTCCTCTATACATCGTCTCTCTTTATTTTAATTTATTTTAATGTATTCGCTCATTACGCTCTATTCAGCTCGCAGCAGCATCACAATGTATCCCGAGAGAGAAACAAATGTTTATGACGGAGTTTAGTGCTACAGAAATTTTTCTTCCATCGTCAGAGGACGTAGCGAATATTAATTATCAATTTGTACACAATGATGATTATCGTCATTTATTCAAATACAGATAAAAAAATTTTCCTGATGATCGAAAGAGTCTACGCTCATTGGATCGTAATCAGGTATGCAGAAGGAAAAACTCGAGATTGATGTCCACGATGATTTTGTTTAATTCCTGGTGTCTTACGCACGCTTATCGCCAATTTAACATAATATTCTAATAAAGACATTTTACGCAGACCGCGTAATACCGATGCTGTTCAAGTTTTTCGTTTGATCGGTATAGCGACGTCAGAAACAGAATCTCAAATTAAATAAATAAAATGCCTTCAACCTCATTTACACCCACACACTACACTCTCTCCCCTTTCCAAAACTCTCGAAAGATAACAGCTCTACTCTCTCATCTCTCCAGCAGCGCATACACATAACAACAATAGCGGCGAGCATGCTAACGCGCGAGAATTAGCGCGTCTCCTCCTTCGCTTTCCTCCCGAATCTAGAGCAGCGGCCGCGTACGCACGCATGCATGCATAATAAATCCGCGGCTCAAAAGAAGAAAAAAAAAAAGAAACAGCGGCACAGGCCGATGCAATACCTTAACGCGCGCGATTCCTGCCTCTCCCGGGGTCATTAACTCTCGGCGTACTTCCCGCGCAAGCGCCGCCGTTCGTTTTTTTTTTCGCGACTCTCGGGGGAAGCGACGCGATGACAATACGTCGGCGGGGCCTCTATCCTCTTTTTTTTGTCGTCGCTGCGTACGCAGGGAGAAAGTATAAATGTCATTGAGAAGCTTGCATGCACTTTAGTCTTCATGAATCGCACGCACGATGCAGTACGCACCGCACGTAAGTAAAAAAAAGAAAGAAGAAGCGGTTTAGGAGGGAATCTAGGAAGTACAAGTTTTTGGCGCCCGGAGGCAGTGATTCGACGGCGTTGTCTCGTAAATCTTCTTCCAGACGGCTACGCGCACTTTTTTGACTCCGGAAATTCCAACTGCGGCCCGCGGTAGACCGATAAATTTCAGGCAGAATCTTTCGGAGTACGCACGCAGGATCTTTGTGGATAAGGAATCGATTCGCGCGCGCGCGCTTGCTGCTTATTTTCCATAACTGAATTTTTACAAACGTCGAAATTATTCGATTATACATTCGTGGCAACGAACTCGACTCTATTATAATAGGATACACGAGGGGGGCGATGCACGCGTGGACTCGAGCCGCTTATTGTTAATGACTCGGCGATATACGTACGCGTTCACTCTCTCGACGGCGATTTTAACGCTCTGCTTACACGCGCGCTGATGTTCTCTTTCACCAATTATCGCTAATCTCTTTACACAACCCGACGAGCATCACGCGGGGCCTCTTCTATTTTTTAGACGCGATTTTCTAAAATCTATGTGTACGTGTAATTCAGCTTACGATTCCAACAGGCACTTCTGAACTGCGTTGCGTGGTTTAGCCTCCTCGCTTGTGGGAATGCGGCCAGAGGCGTTGTGCGTAAGTACAGTCCAAGCTCTTGTTCGATGCTCTTATACTTTACGCTATAGTGGCTATTGTCGCAGGGCGAATAAAAAATGTTTGTTTTCGTGCGCGGAATGTTACGCAAAGGTATAAATATCATGCGCGGATTCTTTCAAAATAGATCACACTCGTTCAAATTAAAATAGTGATTTACGACGCCCGATGCACACCTTTTTTCTCCAAAGGCTTTCTACTTAACAGCTTATTGATGACTTTTTAAGCATATATCGAAATCAATTCCTGCGCAATCGATCAAATTTCCTCTCGAGCTTATGCATGGTATAGTAAATCGGTGCACGCGTCCAATTAGCATACGTGACTCGGTCGACTGCGGGAACTTTCTTTTTTTTCTTTGCTTCGAAAAGCAAGATGACACTCAAAATTTCGTCCCCGCAGCCTCGGAAGTGCTTTCGCACTTCGCCCACACCGTGGGTACAGTCCTGGTACCGACTCTAGCCAACGAGATCCACGGCGCCCGAGCCAACCGTTCAGCCACGCACAAACAGCAACCCCAACCGATCGCCGAAACTGCCCAGCGCCGTCAGCTCGACACGCGACAGGTCTCTCCTCAAGATGCCAGTAATCCAGGCATAGGCGCGGGTCCTGGCCAAGCTTCCCCTGGAAACGTCGGCATCGGTGGTCCCAACGGCTTCAACTTCCCGGGACCTCAGCAGGCTTTTGGGCCCTATCAGTACGAACGCACCTACCAGTACAGGTACCCGGGCTTCAACCAGCAGCTCCAGCAGAACTTCTTCCCTGGAGGCGGAGCGGGGTTCAATGGACTGCCCATCGATCCGAGGTTCTTCCAGCAGCAGCTAGGGGGAAATCCTGGACTCGCTCCCATTCAGGAAGACATTCCGAAACCGCTGAGCGCCAACATCAACGCGAACCCGGGGAACAATAATTTGAAGGTATATTATTTTAGCTCGATGATCGAAGACGAGATCAACGTTTGACGAACGTTCTATTGTCACAGGATAACGGCAACGGCAACTCCATCCAGAACTTCGACTTGAACGGCGACTCGAAGTCCAGCGCGCAGAGCCGACCCTTCGACGGCCAGGACTTCTCGACGATCCCTGTGTCGCCTAATCAAGGCGGAGGCGTTGGTCCCGGTCTGGATCCGTCGAACGGCAATCCTCGCGTGAACAACCGATTCGCAGCCATCGACTACGAGCGCGTCCGACAGAACTACTACAGCGACCCGCCGCTGAACCAACAGCGCGACTACTTCTCATTCAATGAGATTCCATTCAGCAGCGGAGCCGGTGGTCCAGGCTACAGGTCGCCTCTGTCCGAGCGCTACTCCAACCTGAACTACAACGGTGCCGGTGGCCAGGGCGGTGGCCCGTCCTCGGAACTCAGGTTGGTATCCTATCGTGCATTCGCAACTTCGCGTACACCAGTAAGTTCACCAAACCTCTTCGAACAGGTCCGGCAACGGTCTCGGCGCCCCGTACTTTGGCAGCTTCCTCCAAGGTCCCTACCAGTCCCTCGGCTACAACTCCCTCCCAGGTAGCGGCTCCGGTTCCAACGTAGGCTCTGGAGGCAACGGAGGTCCACGTTTCCCCGAGGACTTCGAGCGCGGTGGTGGTCCCTCCAACTTCCGTTCACCGTTCGGCGGAGGCCTCCAGTACCCCGCCGGTTTCAACGGAGCTTTCTTCCCCGGAACACCGGGAGCTGGTGCTGGTTTCGGAGGAGGCGACTCGCCCCTGAGAGCCTCCGCGTCGAAGCAGTCGCCATCTCAAGCCTCTGCGTCCAGGAACACGTCCCAGGAGGAACGAGATGACGAAGCTGAGGACGAGGATGAGGATCGGGAGAGGGCCGACCGGGAACAGAAGGTGCGCTACGTGAGCGCGAACGGACAGCGCCAGAGCAGCGAAGACAAGCAGGAGGGACCGACGACCAGCAGGACTTGAGAAGAGGGTCGCGACGATATAGTGACCATTGATCGATGTTATTTTATATAGGTGAAGCTAGGCTTTAAGGCGAGCATTGGCGTGATAGCTTTTTATTGTCATTCTTATACGCTGTATTCGATGTACTTATGTACGCCCACGAAGTATTATATGTATTGTAATTTAAATATAAATGTTTGACTGCGGAAATAAACGAATAAAATGTCTTTATAATACTCCATTTGTTTTCGTTCTGATTGTTTTCATTTCCTGAACCTATTTACAATAAAGATTTTGCCGAATAACGAAGCCCGCTTTGTTGTTTCAAATTATCAAGCGTAAACAAAATTTTTTTCTCGGATTCCTTCGCGATGAGCTCTAGAACGAGTTTTTGAAAAATTCTCATCCAAGAACGCAACAGCCAGGATCATCATCATTTTCGGAAACGCAAAAAATACTCCACACGGCTACTAAATTGGGGCTCTTCAAAACGAGCCTAGAATCTTTTCTCCAGCATCTTCATTGGTGCGAGTCGAATCCTATTCCGCAATACTCGCCATTTCCAATTTAATGAGACGAAAATTGTTTAATACTCTGGCGCAACGACATTCTACACTCGTCAAACGCGGAGATAAAAGTTACGCGGACGCATGAAACTGTCAAGTCCACAAGGCTAATTACTCATCAGCCCGTAAAAAAGCAATCCCGCGCACAACAAACAAAGCGAAACCGACAAGCTACATCGTTTACAGCCGCCGTAAAGCATCGAACAATCGGCTACCGTATCGGAGCCGATATACATCCAGAATTCAGAGCGAACGGCTCGTACGACGAACCTCTCGCTCTTGCTCGTGGGCGTACATATAGACAGACGCTCTCTTCACCTGCTGTGCTGCAGTCGTCGAGTGTATATATATATATATATATATATATATATATATATATATATATATATATATAAAATAACGCGTGTCGCAAGCGCTTATAGGCGTGCAACGGCTCTCTTACACACTCGCATGATGCATTGCGCAAAGGTCTGCACGACGGCCTCAGTCTATCTCGGCTGGGATGTACGGCGTGTAATAATTTTTCAACGCCGCCGCTCGCGTCTTTGGCCGCTACTAACTCCTTTGAAACTGAAAAATAAATGCCGATAATACTCGATTATTATGCGCGAGGAAAAGAGCGCGTAATCACGGATTTCAACGCGATGTAAACAATGCGCCAAAAGCAGTGGTATATAGAAGCGAAGAGAATAATAAAAAAGAAAAAGATTCGTGTCGCAAGGGTCGTATAAGTAGCGTAACGTGTGATTAGGTATCGCGACGGATGTCATTATTCGCGGGCGGGGTTCTCCCTCTCGTGAACACGAGCTATTCGCGAATTCGGCTGCCTACATACGTCGCTCGTCGTTGTCGTCGCCTGATGATTTCGCAACGCTGCATACGCGAGTTGTACCAGACTGGACAGTATAACAACAACAATGCAGGGTATTATTAGCGCGCGCGGATACGCGTGCCCGCGAGGAGGACAAGGATCATTGTAAAGAGGGGGTGTTGCTACCGGTCAATGTCTTTTTCTTCTTTATAAAAAGACCGACGACTCGCTCGGGTTCAACAAGACGCACTTAAACTCGGCTCTAAGTACGACGTACATTCGCTGATAAGCAAAAGCTCAGCTGGAAGCCATGGCCTGCTCCAAGATTGTGAGTATATTCATCGGTTTTCAGTAATCGAGCTGCACTAAACGATTGTTTGCATCGCGGAGTATTATTTTCGATCGAATAATTTGCAATATGATTGATCGAGTTATCGCCGTGAGATGCGCGAGTCGTAATTGAGATAGGAGAAGATTCTTAGCGATGCTCGTCATTAATCATCCGATGAATTTATCAGATTTTTTCTGCGTATTCCATTCGAAATGTCTGCCAGCTGCAGCTTTAACAACTTAATAATTCGATTTGCAGCTCGTAGCCTTCTTTCTGGTTGCTCTGCTGTCGGTGGTGTCGGCCAAGCCCGGCTATTTTGGCGGGCTTGGATATTACGGAGGCTACGGGGGCTACGGCTATGGAGGATTTGGATACCCCTATTACGGTGGCTACGGTTACCGCTACCCGTACTTCGGCTACGGTGGATACGGAGGATACGGTTATGGATACGGTCAGTACACCCCTCGATCGTTTCAAAATGAAAGTATGCCAAATGAATGTCATGCACGGATTTTTGTTATTCTCTCACAGGTTACCCCTACTACGGATTCGGACATGGATACTACATCTAAAGAGGAACTGCGGACCTTCAATGATTTTCTCACGGTTCTTCACGCAGGAAAATTATTTCCACAAACTCGACACTTTTCGGCGGCAGTCCGGTAAGGTTGACGAGTCACGCGGCGATAACAACCTTCCTATTACCTTATACTATTTTCCATTGCTTATTGTTTAATTTGTTGTTATAAAATTACTGTTTTTTTCCAATAAAAATGCATCCTGTTATAATCCTTTATGTTAATTCATTGATTCACCTTCATATAGTGCGGTCCAAATTTTATACAGGAAATTATTTATCATCGTAAAAAACTGAACAATCTAAAGACATTTTTTTCGAAGATTCCGTATAACGAAACGAAAGTCCTTGATTTGAAAGAGGCTCATTTTCAATTTGATACAACAGCAGCTTCTTTTAATGGATTAAGGAAGTAATTCAGATTTGCATACATCATTAAGTTATTCGAATCCATTTTTAAAAATTTCGAAATTCAATGTAATATTTTTTACAAGTGCCGTTAGCACGTCGGAAAAGTCCTTTCCGATCGTTCGAATAAGTCTTCTCATACAGCTATTCAAAAGTGATAATTCAATCAATTATTTTTATCCCGTCCCAAAAATACTACCCATTCAAAATTGTGATTCAATTTGAATAATAGTCCGTATCTATAGCCTGTGCTAAAAATCCATCAAACATGATCCATAAGCGCAAAGTACAATGCGCAGTATCTCTCCTCACCACTAAATTATAAAACGGCAAAAAATGCTTTCCTGTAAACAAAATCAGTGTGCCGTCACCCAGACGCAAATAACGTGGCACGTCTAAGAAAAAAAGAAAGCAATCAACACTCGTTCCCCGCAAGCAAAAGTGCATAAACACCACACGGTATATATAGAAGCTCGATGCAAAAAAAACTTACTACCACCTGTATACAACCCAAAATAAGTGTGCGCAGGAATCCGCAAACAATCGTCATCCGCGCGCAGCCGAAAGAAACGGATCCGCCTCGTCCTTGTTTTTTCGTTAAATTTTTCGAAGAAATCTAAGTCTCAAGGCCGATGTAATCTCTATCCCCACGCGCGCGCACAGAAGATGAGCATCATCTCTTTCTCCGTTCCGAAAGACTGTCTCCGAGCACCGAGTCGCCTGGATTATTCACGGCGGTAGCGGCAGTTTCGTCAGAGGAATTAGATATGTAGCTGGTTCCCCTATCGGCGATGCGCGTTGCCGAACTTCCATTGCGCGACGTAAATTATCGGTCCGAGATGCGTTGTGTCTCCGAATTCGATTTCCTTACGAAGTCGATCGGACTGATTCTTTCTCTTTTCGTGGACTGTGGCGCGTAGCCTATCGTCGTTATACCTCGTTTGATAATTACGCCTCTTGAGCAATGCGAACCGAGTTCGTCGGTTTCGTTATCGGCGTATGCGGCTGTAAAATTTCCTCGAGAGTTTGGAAATTGTTTTTTTTATTTGCGACCAAGGTTTTTCTCGATTATAAGCGCTGGAACGATGAGTGCTTTGGTTTAATGCCCATCGTAAAATCGATTGTTGTTGCTGCTGCGGTGTTCTTGAACTTGAGGTGCGCATTCTTTTCCTTTTTTCTCTCTTTGTGCTATTATCATGCGAGATGACTGAGCGCTAACTAGAAAAGTCAATGCACGTAACGGTGTGTAAGTGAATCATTCGATTTACGGCTTGCTCGGTAAACTCCGGTTAAAATAGAAAAATTTGCAAATCTCATTAGCGGGAGACATAAAGAATCCGTGCGCTTTAATTTAATTTTGCTTTCAACTCATAAGAGACTCTTCGTCTCGTATTAGGTTCTTATACAGCGTCCTTGATGAGTCCAATGTATTTCTGTAATTTTGTAGAAACCACGATTATATTTCACACGCCAACTTCCCGATTAGCTTATTATGTTAATGACGCGCCTGTGTGTCGTTATAGGCACTCCTGACAATGCGTTCTATTTTGATATCGAGCGACGCTTTGGGCGTTTTTATTTTCCGCGACTGGATCGAGTTACGCCATTAATTTTTTGCGTTTTTTCACGTTTTAACATACATTCAAATCGCCGAAAATTTAAATAAATAAAAATCCCGACCAACAGAGGATGCAAAATAAGAAGAAACCTTTAATTCTCTGCCGAGTCGAATCTCGCAAGTCGAGCTTTTAACGACGCGCGTCTGAGGCAACAAGTGCGAAACGGCAAACAATAAACGCGGTGCATTGCACTTTCTCTTGGCGGCGGCGCAACACGAGCTTCGAGAGACAGAGTCGCCGATAATGTGTTATAACTGTCTGGTTAACGCGTGTAAAGTGACAATCGCCGTGCGAAGCCGAGTGTCGACGGAATCTTTTTTACTCGGGAGTAAAAACTCCATACGACGTCTTAATTGCTGGAATTGATGAATTGTCTAATTAGTGCTGGAAGCTATAGTGATGCCCGTAGACTAATGCGTGCGGTGAAAGGTAAAGTCGTAAAATGTCCCAATAACCTTAATTTTTGAAAGAATTCAAAACAAGGCTGAATGGAACGTTTTGTATTTGAGATATGGGAGTGTAATTATATCGACGTCAGTTTGTTCTTATAAATATTTACCCGCGCGTATAAATCTTATGATGCTCTGTTATCTATACTTGCATGAGATCGCATAAATTAGACTTACTATAAATAATTATGAGTTATTTTCGTTTACGCTCATAACGGATCGTGACTACAACTGCTGTAAATTAGATTTTAAGATCGAAGAAAAAATTTTCAATTAGCAGGCTACGATTGTGGGTTTACTTCGATATTGCGAGTAAAAATTAATATCCAATCCATTTATGAATTTAAGAACAAGGCTATAAGCCTAATGAATGTTCAATATTTTTACAAAAACATAAAAGAACCTCTGACGCTATCGCGGGAGAACAAAGCACTCGTAAAAATAAATTGCCCGATCAATAGCTGCCTCTGCCAAAGGAATCTCGTACGATATCAGTCTTCTCGTTGTCGTTGCCGAAAAAATTCAGCTCAATCGTTCTAACAGCCATACCGACTACGAATTATCTATGATACTGATAAAAATACTCCATGGCGATAATCTTCCAAAGTGTCCTTGCGGCCAGCTGCCGACCTTCATAGATTTACATGAAAGTTTCGTGAATAGTGTGCGGCTTTGATAATCTAGCATCCGAATAACCGCGAAGATGACCAGAAGAAGGTCGACGACGATCGAATTCTTAATTAAATTTCACACAAGTGCGTGTATCATCCCGACGAAGGCCGGCTGATGTATATTCACGAATATGTATCTCCGTCCGTGTGGAGGAGGATGTCTGTTGAAAAAATCAAAAATTCAAGAAAACGAAGCGAAAAAAACTGTCAAGCCAAGATTTAGCTCGGAGCTACGGTGATCTTTTTTCTAATTTCGAATCACGCCGGTTATGCATACCAACGCGTGGTCCACGCGGTGTGTATGGTGAACGATATATTCGTGTTGCATAACAAGATTGATTGTATGGATTTTTCAGAGGAGATTACGTTGGTGGAATTAACAATTTTAATCAGTTGCACTGTCATAACACTGATAAAGATCGGATTCAAACGAAAATTCGGAAAACCGTCGGCCGGCGAGCATAAAAACTAAAGTATTATGAAGATTTCCCTGGCAAAATATTTTTCGAAACCAAACTCGTGCGATTAGATATACGACGGAGCGTGGCTTTCGATAGAATTCGCAAATTATCGCTAATTCAGGCTTCGGCACCTTCTCATCGCCAAACTTGAACTCTCGTGGGCCATAAGTTGCGCTATCAAGGACGAGCATCTATGCGTACAGACGTTAAAATCAAGAGTTTGGAATTTTTTTCCAAAGACGAATTTTATGCTAAAGCGATGTGTGTATGTGTGTTGCACAATACTTTGTCAAATGAAGACGTGCTCAAATTTATGTGGCGGAGCAAACCGCGCGCCTAATAAAATTTACCATTCGGAGGCATAATTTATTTCAAAGGGTAATGAATCCCTATGATTTCACGGATTTTTTTCTCATTGTTTGCGTATAATCCGCAATTTATTCCTCGCGAGAACTTTCTGTATAATCCACTTGTTTACTTCGAACGGGATACTTTGACGGAAAAAATTAATAAAAAATAGACGACATTTCGGAGCTCGTAAACAGCAGTTATTTTCATTTGAAAAAAACTGTCTAAAAACTGCAGTTTATAGAGGGAACTCGCGAGATTTGCATTCAAACGTCGGCTTGTGCAATGCAAATAAACATTCGCGTATATATTTTCAATAATTTTAGCGCGCATTTATATCTCAGAAATTTTGCAAAATTCAAAAGAACGCACACGTTCGGCCTCTCGTTGAATATTCACGCGGCAAATGAATTTCTATCGAGACCGCACAAAATTGCCCAACGTCTCTCTCCCACAAATTATATCCGAATTTTTGAAAAGCGCCTACCGAATTAATCTCGCCGAAAAAAAAGCCACGACAGCGCAGCGGCACATGATCCGCGCAATAGACAGGAAGCCAGCACGTGCGTGCGTTAGAGTCGCATCTCGCACAGACGCATCGACATGAGAGATGGGCCTAGATCGATCTCTATAGGCGGAGCGACACGAGCCGATCGAATGGCACTCGCTCGCGCACATCAGCCGTCCTTCTCTCCCCGCGATGGTCACTCTCACCTTCTTTCTCCTCCTCCTCTTGGCTTCGCTATAGCTCCCCTTCTCGCTCCGTCTCGCTCCCACACACGCTCGGCAGAGGCGCCGCGCCGAGGATTACAGCATCCTCGCGAGGCGTCGTCTGCATCGCCTGGACCCTAGCGCGAGGCTTCTGCCTACTACTCGCTGCCTCGGCTCCCCACTCCCCGGGCCTGTTCGCCGTCGCGAGCGAAGAATCCTATAAATGCTCCATCGTGCCGGTTCACCGGAGAAGTTAACTCACGGGACTCACCCGAGCCCGCGAGACATGTGTTTCTGTTGATAAAGAAAAGAGTTGAGAGAGAGAGTAAAGCCCGTCCGTGAGCAGCGACGCTTGCACAGCTAAGCGCTTAGTGGATGTATAAGAGTGCAGTCACGACGGCAGCCGCAAGTCAGTGATCGAGCGCGGAACGATGGTAAGTAGACGAGACGCGACTTTCGGCTCGACTCCTGCATCTTCTTCTTCTTCCTCCGAGTGACACGTGCCACCAGGAGCATCCCCTGCGCTTCGTCCCTCGATCGATCGCGCTAGTCGCCCCTAGCCCTTCTGCGCTCTCGATCAGTGTCGCGTCGATACCAAGTGCAACACCGTAGGTGCAACCACTGCCATACCGATCGCAAACATCAACAGTGACAAAATTGTGATACGCGGCCGCGGAGTTCGATCGTTATCTCGGCGACGAGGAGGATGACGCGCCGCCGCTGTTGCCTCTCGCGAATCATTGGTAATGCGCTTTCGTAATCGCGTATAGTTTCGTACTTATTGCTGTGTTATAACTTTCATCCGCGCGTGTTGTTGAGCGACAGAGAGAGAGAGAGAGAGAGAGAGGGAGGGACATTTGAAAGCCCGATTTAGCCGCCTCGAGCTATATCGCAAGGTTAACGCCAGTTAATTATATACAAAAGAAGGAAACGCTGGGCGTTTTTCGTCGTGGACTTGCCAGTAGGCGCGCGTCGATTTTTATTTGATCGGTATGTAACGAAGCTCTTGTACGCGCAGTGAACGTGGGTCATGATTCGCTCGAATATGGAACAGTTCGTCCTGCTGTGCTGTTTCGTCTGTAACTTTCTGCTGCTCACGTGGATCTTTTGCTCGTCCATCAGGATCGTTATACTGGTCTTGGCGTTGACGATCATAATCTGTAACCAAGACTACAACGAGACCGTCACCCTCCTGCTCAAAAGTTCTCGTTTCACCAACTGAAAGCAAAACCCTTGCTTGTTGCTTATCCTTCGAGTGCCGTGTGTCAATTCAGTGGGTACCTCGTCTGATTAATCGCGGCCGATTCCTCATACGCGAGTATAAATACCTGGCTAGTAGAAGAAGACGGGTACAGTCAGGCGCTCCGCGATGATATAATGCTCATAGTAGCATTCGTAATGTTGCATGACTCCGATACTCGCTTGTACTGACAAACTCATTTCATTGGGAACTTTCATTGGTGAGAAACGTAAGTAGAAATAGTTAAATCACTAGATAATCGATCGCCAAAATGCTAAAAATATCAAAGTACAAAATCATCAGAAGAGTGAGGAAGATAATAGTACTTTCTTTGAACTGCTTTAATTTATGCAATAATTATCTAAGGCACGCTGGCTACCAAATAAAGCCTTAAGTGTGCGCGCATTCGTCAGTATTTTCCTCTAGCCTCTGTAACTCTACAGTCCCACATTTCTAAAATAATACTTTGTGATTACGCAATTACCAAACACTCGATAAGAGAGAGAGAGAGAGAGAGAGAGAGAGAGAGAAAAAAATCGATGTGGGCACAACACGGCAACAAAACACTGTTTCACACATTAACCGAATCATAGCTCGTTAAAATCCATATACGTTGTTGTAAGATATAACTTATAAATTGCTTACAAGACACATAATTAATTCATTAAAGCCTTGCGAAATTTCGAATTTAAGACGTTCGTGTAGCTTCGGACGCCCATATAGCAGCCTGAAGATTCGTCTTCGGTGAAAGGTCACTCTCCGGTTACGTAAACTCGGCTCGGCTAAATCGGTTACACAAAAACAAAATTGATCAATTTTGACTTTTTGTCAACTTTCATTGATTCTCATATCCTTTGGAAAGCAATCCGCGATGACGCTTCCAAGCTTCCAAAACTCGAATGACCGCGCGCACGAATGATTTCTCTCGCTTCGATGACATAACGACATTAGCTACTGTCAATGAACGCGCGCGATAATTGCACTAGAGATTTCACGCTATTTAGATATTTGTTCAAACGGTCGAGGATAAAAAAAGCCGTTTGATGCGTTGGTATACACACGCGAGCCGACAAGCCAAAAAGGACTGGCCTCGAACATTTACAAAATTCGAATTACGCGAATACTACTTCGAAAGCGCATTCGTAATTTCTCGTACAAATGTGTTGAATTTTACGAAACGCTTATCAAGATTGTTATATAATGATTTGCCTAGCGGCGTATTGATTTTTCAATTTCAACGAAAAGAACTCGAATCTCGCCTCTGCCTTTATTTCATATTTCATAATGCGCGTACTGCGCATCAATTGCATTCGCGAAAAAAATTCACGATGTAAAATGTGCAAAAACTGCCAAGTTAAAAGTGACATTAATAGGTACACGCTCGGAGATTTACCGGTAGTTGATTCGACTTCGAGTTGACCGATTTTTACAAAACCTGCATCAGCTTGTGGATACAGGTCACGAAACTATATACGCTTTAATTTAGTCCTAATAATGATAGAACAACCTTTGAGATCGTGATTCATCGGCTGATCCATATAAAGAGTATTGCCAGTGCATAACATTCTTCGGTGATTTATCGTCGAATTAAAAATAGCCACGTTCGAAAGAATCGTAAACTCACTGAAAAAGATGTGCTCCTTCCGACAGACCAAACGTCATAGCTCACGAATTTTTACGTGTTTCTATTTTTCCCAAGATCGGGATCGTAAAATCATAGATCCGACTGAAATGCGTCACTGATGAGCGCTATAAAGCGATGCGACGAAGGTCAATGCGGTTACCTATTGGGTAGGTAAGAGAATTTTTTTTCAGAACATACTAGAAAACAACTTTCAATTTCTCGAAGATTGTGCTGGGCATGTATACTCATTCCGAGGTATCCTCCCAAGCCTCCCGTGGTATATGCTGCCGTTAAGGTTTATTGCCTCGACGCGATTCATCATTTGCATCTGCTCGAATGCTGTAATATCTATTAGCCAGCCTTGAAAAGGAAAGGTATCTCTCGCCGATAAGATTTCATAAACTTTGAGACTTTATTCATAATAATATATATATGTATATATATATATTGTGCTGTGAATTTTTACTCCACTTTACACGAGATCGTGATGATTATTGCCGAATAAATAGTCCAGAGCTGTGCATATTTGCTTATTACTCTTTAAAAGTCTTTTTCAATTTTCAAGTATCTTAATTTCGCACGCGCTAGAGGGATTCCTAAGTCAGGCGTTGATCGCTCTCTGCCATTATTGACCGCCCAAAGGAACAGCGATTATGCAACAAAGAGCCTGAGGTAGAATTGGTCGGCAAATTCAAGATGACCCGCGTCCTTTCGTAAGACCATTAAATTAAATGTCTGTCTATTTTTTTTTCACTCTCTTCTTTTCGCATCTTCCACTGGAATGAGCCTAATCGCGTACACGGTTGCGTAATCGGATCAAAGTAGAAGAAGGAAAAAAACAATTTATCGTCGAAACCCAAAAACTGACGCACGCACATGAGAAATAAATGGAGAAAAAAATGTTCGTGTTTCAAAACTCAAGGCAAGGCTATTTTAGAATTGCGGTAATTCTGAAAAATCGTTTGCACACAAATACACAGTTTGAAAGGTTATCTCTAATGAACTCGGGCTTTATTTTCATGGTGAATGGGAAAAGTCAGTTAAATTTGCGATCTACGCTCGCATTGAGTTAGTGAGCGCATTTTCTATACGCCGCCGTGACATTGTTCCGCTATACGGACGAACAATTAAGAGAAGTTCTTTTTAAGAATATACACGCGAGGCTTTCCAACTTTCTCCTTCGCTACTTTAAATTTGTTTTCCATTTTACAAATCTTTTCCAAGAGTGACTTCAGAGATTATTGCAATATGTATGCAATAATCAAATCAAATATAGCAATAAGTGTCGGAGATTCATTCAAAACGTTGATGATGCAGTGCACACCAGTGTCGATCTTTACTGATAGGCATTAAAAGTGAAGTTACCATTTATTGTGCAAGAAGTTTTAGTTATAACTAATCAGTATTCGTTTGATTGACTATTTATTATCGCGTAACTTAAACTTTTTTCATTAAAATGAATAATAATCATCTTTTCTTTGTTTGTGGTATTTATTTATTTCACAATCTGAATATTTTTTTAAATGTTCCATCCTTATGAAACATATTTTTCAAGGTTTATTGTGCTATAATCAGCCTAAATTATTGAAGCTCACGGAGCTTAATTAAAATTTTACCTTTATTTCGGTTGTATGCGCATTTTAGATTGAGATTTACACAGTGCGATAATACTTTCACGATCATGCACTCATCTTAAAACGTTAGAATACCCATATTCCAAAGATGTTACGTAATATCGCCGTGGGTGAGGCGTGCGATAATCTCACAAGGCTACTTTAGGTAGTTTACTATTGCTATTCTACATGTACCGCCTTTCTATATGTCATTTATTATGAATAATTAATTGCGCGCATTCAGCTTTTAAATGAAAATAAACCTAATGATTTTTTTCATTTTGACCTCTGCCTTTCATTTTTCTAAGTAAACTAATTTATTAAAAAACAAATCATTCGTATTCAAAATAAATATTTTTTTCAGCAGTTGAAGCTCTTATGGACTGCCACTTTAGTGGCGGTCATCGCTTCATGCCATGCAGGTGAAAGAAATGTTCGAGCAATTGATAATGCTCCCAAAATCGTTCCAGGAGTGTTTGACGGTTATGATTACCCTCCTCCGAGCAAGGCGTTTACTCTTCCACCGTAAGTAGCTCTGAGAAAAGTTTAAAATTTATCTATTCTAATTAAATTAAAAAGATAAAATATTAAACTATCAAATATTATTTTGAATTCTAGTAAAACTCCAGTAAGACCTCAACCAGTTCCGCAGCAGACGTATCAGCCACAGCCGCCTGCTCCTACAAGGGCTCCTCAACCAAGACCTACTCCACCCCCACAAAATACAGTAGGATCTTATGATTACCCTAAGCCCCAGAAAGTTGTGCCAGTGGTGCCTGTAGTCCCGCAAAGACCAGTGCAACCAGTAGCACCTCAACCACGGCCCACGGCTCCTCCAGCACCGAAGACGCCAGGATACAGCTATCCTCAACCATCGCCACCATTCGTACAGCCACCAAAAACGCCGGCTCCTCAACCTAGACCAACACCTCCGCCGTCGCCGCCTCAAACGACAAGAACGTTCTTGCCACCACCAACAAGGCCACCACCTCAACAGCCCGGATACAGTTATCCTCAGCCTTCGCCGCCATTTGTGCAGCCACCAAGACCAACACCACCACCACAAACGCGACCACCACCACCACGCCCACAGACTACCCCGAGGCCACCTCCTCCGATCCAAACTCGCCCACCACCTCCAACTACACCGAGGCCACGGCCTCCAACCTCAGGATACTCATATCCTCAGCCTAGCATTCCCTACAACCCGGCACCAACGCAGAAACCCTACGTACCACCCGTAACGCAGAGACCACAAACGCCGTATGTACCTCCTCAGAGGCCACAAACTCCGTATGTGCCACCAGTGACGCAGAGACCGCAGTATGTACCTCCGCAAACGCAGAGGCCACAAACTCCGTATGTGCCACCAGTAACACAGAGGCCACAAACTCCGTACGTGCCACCAGTAACGCAGAGGCCACAAACTCCTTATGTACCTCCGCAAACGCAAAGGCCACAAACTCCGTACGTGCCACCAGTAACGCAGAGGCCACAAACTCCGTATGTACCTCCGCAAACGCAAAGGCCACAAACTCCGTACGTGCCACCAGTAACGCAGAGGCCACAAACTCCGTATGTACCTCCGCAAACGCAAAGGCCACAAACTCCGTATGTACCACCTCAGAGGCCACAAACTCCGTATGTACCACCTCAGAGGCCACAAACTCCGTATGTACCACCTCAGAGGCCACAAACTCCGTATGTACCACCTCAGAGGCCACAAACTCCGTATGTGCCACCAGTAACACAGAGACCGGTTACTCGTCCACCACCTCCGGTCACCCCCAAACCACAGTCGCCATTCCAAGGATACACATATCCTAAACCGGACACTCCATTCACACTACCTCCAGCAACAAGAACACCACCACCACCACCAACTCGCCCGCCAACCCGTCCTCCTCCAACGAGACCACCACCCCCGCCGACGGCGCCATCAACTTACTTGCCTCCTGCGCCTCCGACCAGGCCGCCTCAACCTCCAGTAACCCGGCCACCACCCCCACCACCAACCAGGCCACCACCTCCGCCACCAACAAGGCCACCAGTGACTCAAACTCCTTACACGAGACCACCACCTCCTCCAACTCGCCCACCAACTCGTCCGCCACCACCACCAACTCAACCCTCAACTTATCTTCCCCCGGCTCCACCAACCAGGCCGCCACAGCCACCAGTAACCAGGCCACCACCGCCACCACCAACCAGGCCCCCACCCCCGCCACCTACCAGGCCACCAGTAACTCAGACTCCTTACACGAGACCACCACCACCTCCAACTCGCCCACCAACTCGTCCTCCACCTCAACCCTCTACTTATCTTCCTCCGGCGCCACCGACCAGGCCGCCACAACCACCAGTAACCAGGCCACCACCGCCACCACCAACCAGACCTCCACCTCCACCACCAACTCGTCCACCAGTGACTCAAACTCCTTACACTAGACCACCACCACCACCAACTCGACCCTCAACTTATCTTCCTCCGGCACCACCAACCAGGCCACCAAAACCGCCAGTAACCAGGCCACCACCACCACCACCAACCAGGCCCCCACCCCCACCACCAACTAGGCCACCAGTAACTCAGACTCCTTACACGAGACCACCACCACCTCCAACACGCCCACCAACGCGTCCTCCGCCTCAACCCTCAACTTATCTTCCTCCGGCGCCACCAACCAGACCACCACCACCACCGACCAGACCACCACCTCCACCACCAACCAGGCCACCAGTAACCCAAACTCCTTACACTAGACCACCACCACCTCCAACTCGCCCACCAACTCGTCCTCCTCCTCAACCTTCGACGTATCTTCCTCCGGCGCCACCAACAAGGCCGCCACAACCACCAGTCACTCGGCCACCACCACCACCACCAACCAGACCACCTCCTCCACCTCCAACTCGCCCACCAGTGACTCAAACTCCTTACACGAGACCACCACCACCTCCAACTCGTCCACCAGTGACTCAAACTCCTTACACGAGACCACCACCACCTCCAACTCGCCCACCAACTCGTCCACCACCTCAACCCTCAACTTATCTTCCCCCGGCACCACCAACCAGGCCACCGCAGCCACCAGTAACCAGACCACCACCACCACCACCGACCAGGCCACCACCACCTCCTCCAACAAGGCCACCCCCTCCTCCACCAACTCGTCCGCCAGTGACTCAAAAACCGTACACTAGACCACCACCACCACCACCAACTTTCCCCCCGGTAGCTCCCTCAACTCCGAGACCGCCGCCATATCTTCCACCTTCTTCCCCAAGGCCTACTTATGTAACTGTAACGGCTCCTCCTCCGCCATCTCCGGTTTACAGCATCACTCCTAGCACAACTACATACAGGCCACCAACCGGTAAACCAGCTCCTTATCCAACTCTGCCACCAAGCACCGCTAAACCTTACCAGGGATACAACTACCCCATTCCGGAAATATCCTTTGATTTCCGCAGGCGCTAATCAATTAAAACCTTGATGTACTCGCGCCATCTCTGTTAACTCTTAATACACTTTATAAGTGAATCGATTGCCTGGTGATCGAGATTTTCTCATTTGTAAAAAATTGTACCAATGTAATTTATGTAAAAAATTGTAATGAAAAGAATACGATGTCGATGCACTCCAGTCAACGTTCTAAACGAGAGTAGAATATTTCGTTGATAGTAAATGATCCAAGTACTCGTTTTTTCTTCGAGTGTTGTGATGTTGAAATATAGTCGACTCGATTACAAAGATAAGTTGTAAACATGTTTGAAGCCTATAAAAGGTTTACGAAAATAAAAAAAAAATATTTTTTACTAAGAATATCCGAGCATTTACTGATCCTTTCTACCAAGTTCACTATCCCCCACACTGAATCTTATTAGATCAATCAGCATGAAGAAATGATCATTGTACTAATGATTACCGCAGAAACTGTCAGGGACTTTTCAAGGTTATTGCCGGTGTTGAAACATTGAAGTACAGGTCGGAAAGTAACCAACGTCTATAAAAAGTCTCAAGTTCGGAGAAAGTTTGAACATTAACATTGATCTTTTACTTTCAGTAAACTTTATACTTAATGACAAGTTCGCGTGCTTCACAAAACTCTTTATGGATATAACTATGGATTAAATAAGCATTTTAGTAGCGGTTAACTGGGTAGTTTGATATGTCTTAACGTAGATGTACTATCATTCGGTCAAAATGGATTTATTCGATAGCCAATATTTTAAAATAAACAAACGCGTTTTGATGATTTGCGGATTATGGCCTTATCAATCAATATTAGGAAGAAGAATCGCATTTGCAATGTTAGCAAACAGCATATTTTTGTTCGTTTTCACACTTGTAAATATAAGATTACTACACTCTTAAATTCTACTCTTTCAAATTTCACGTTCATTTATAGTTTCTTCGTTCATTCTTACTTTTGAAAGATAGCTGGCGTTATATCACAATCGCAATTGGATATCATAAATACTGAAGACACTATTATTATAACATTTTTCTGTTTACTCGGTCTTCTCAAGTGCACGATGTTTTATAATCAACAAAATAAGGTAAATTAAACTATATTCTTATTATTTTTTAATCTACTAGCTAAACCCAATGCGCGCTTCGCGCGCTCAATTATCTTGAGGTTAAAAGTTCAAAATCGCAACTACATTCAGACCGGATATTCTTTTTTCAACCAATCAAATCGCTTTATTAAAGGCCTCACAACATCCGGTCATCTATTTTTTAAGAGAGGATAACGGCAAGCACTTTATCCCATATACTTTTTTGAATTCTAGATAAAAAACTTATATGAATGCATAGCAACTGATTGGAACAAATTAACTGACAGCTCAGAACATAACATACTACGATCATTTTTATTGGATGGTAGAAAGATCAACTTTATTACCATGGGTCATTTTAAAATTATTTAAACTATGCTTCAGGATACGCTGTATGCTATTTTTTTATTGACGAATTTTACTATTTTTAGTGTTTTGTTCTTCTGCTTTCATGATATATTCTTGCATCGATTTTCTTCTGCGAATATTTAACAAGGAATCAGAATATCAGCGACAGCACAGCTTTCCTTACTATTTCAAACCTATGGTGATTTATGAAAAATTGTACGATTGGCAAGTTGCCTTGCATGTAACTGTTATCGTAATATACTCTGGTTTAGCGTATTTATCAGCTATTGTTACGTATATATCCAGCGTTAAACACGTTTGTGCTCTATACGAAATCGCCAGGTAACTCATTTTTATTTAATCCGAAAAAATTTCCTGTAATGTGGGGAAGTTTTTTCGAGGATTTTTCAAATACTATGTTATCACTTTGTTCTAGACACCGGTTACAGAATGCAATAATTGCATGTGATAAAATCAATCATCCGCTACAAAAATGTATAGAGGACATATCGCTTATTCCTAAATTGATCAAAGTCATCGAAATGCATGAACAAGCTGTCAGGTTAAAAATATACATAGAAAATTTTATATTTTCATGCGAATCCGTTAAATTAATGTTGAGCATATTGATATTTTTTTATTCAACAGAGGTATACGGATAATTAAAAAAGTTTTCGGTGCTGATTTCTTCGTTTTGACAGTTTTCTGTATAAGTGCTCTTACAATTGGCACGTTTGAAGTAAATAAGTAATCAATAAAACTATGACTATTAAACGCATAATGAGAAAATTTTGCGGTAAAAATGATTGCATAGTTGTGGCAATCGACATTATTACTTTAATCAGGACATAATTTTCAAATATAATAATTGTATCCAGTACACAAATTTAACAAACACAATTTCAAACAATTCAAGTAAATTTTTTAATAATAAAAGTAATAGAAAATATTGCCATACATTTGTGATATCATTTCTTATAAAGTATTCTCAGCGTGTTTTATCGCGTGCATTTGAACTCAGGTCAATAATAATTAATTTTTTTAAATATAATTTTAAGTAAATAAGATCTTTTATTTTCTAGTTAAATTTTTGCAGAGCAGATATTCATTCTTTTATACGAGTCTTACTATTAATGCCGATTATTATGATCTATTTATTTTATGTGAATTATTCTGGAGAGCAAGTTATACAAGCGTGCGACGATATGTATACAACAGCGTAAGTATATTCGAACTAAAAATGGATAAAATTTTTCAATGGTTTTATTATAATAAAAATTAATCTCAAGAATTATTATTATGTTTATTAGATATAATATCGATTGGTATAAAACATCTTCAAAGACACGAATTTTCGTACTCATGATCATGCGGCGCACTTTAAAATCCGAATATTTAACAGCAGGAACCATGATAATGATTTTATCAATAAAAAACTTTGCGACGGTAAATATATTAAATATGTATGTCATAATTGATTATTAAAAAAAACCTTTATTTTTACACATATTCTTAAGATTATAAAGACTGCTTGGTCGTTCGGAACGCTACTACTGACTACCCAAAAGCACAGAAAAAATGAAGATGCGAACTTCGTTGCAGAGAATACTCTGATATGATGAAAAATATTCTTAATTTAATATGTAACAATTACTATGAGTTATTATAATATTATAACTGCGCTGATGTGTACGTAAAAATAAATGTTTTTTTGAAAACATTTATTGCATTAATATATTTATTATATAATTTCATTTTTTAAGGATAGCATAATGTAAGCGTACTTTTTATTGATTGATATACCTATTTTATAAATAAAATTGATAAAAAATATTATAAAATTGTAATTTGAGTAGAAAATTGAAAAACATGATTCACAACACAGAGCACAAGTAGAAATAAATCTATGTACCAATTCTGTTTAGTAATTGTCGCAACGTTAATTAAATGGAGACCCATATCCCGTGCAGTATTTCAGGCTCGCTGTAATTTCAAAGTGAGAAGCACATCATGAATTCTGCTACATATGCTCGGCAGTAAGTAGTCCAGAACTCTCAGGCTTCTCCTTCCATTTCGATCCTCACCCATCTCCGACAAAGAAAATCTTTTACCTTCTAGCATCTTCACAATTGTGGGATTGTTAGTGAAAACTCCCAGCGAGAAATGTAACTCCTTAGTCTCAGACGATGCATCGAAAAGGCATCATCGCAGCAAAAATGTGCTGAAGTGATATCGAGTTCTTGGCAGATGATAATTAGTGACTGAATTTCGATTCGTAGATTCTTTTCTTGTATGATGTGAATATTGTGCAGTGCCAATGGTAAGAATAAGTAAACTAGTTTGCATGAATTAGATTTGTTGTAAAAGAAAGGATTTGTGTAAAATTTCAAGGACGGAGATCGACAGGAAGCCCCGAAAGATATGTTCAATACTGGTCGAAGATCTCATATCAGTACATCGGAGCTAGGACTTTACTCTGATCACAGCGATCTCTACAACACAAATACCTACGGTGCTACGGTTCGGAAACTTGCTATTGTAATTATGATTGTTGTTTCGGTTATATTGGTGAGTTGAATAAATTACTTGAATAAACAATTATTTCAATTTACACACATTTTTTCAATTTCTTTACTCTTTGAATCTTATCTCGAGTGAATGTTTGTTTAAGATCAATACAAGTGTGCACATACAAATTAGCTTGCACGAAAATTGAATCACACTAATAACATCTCATAAAACTCGGTAGACAGAACTAGAAAAACCTTCGCTTTTCTAACAAGCGTTTTACAAAATTTTCTACAACACATGTGTACACCAGAGTAAAGGAGCCTCATACGTGTTAAAAAGCGGACACTTTTCACTAAACTCAGTGCAGCACAGCCAACGCCTCGCTTCGCTCGCATGCATGGCGGGCCAAGCGGCAAGCAGGCGGTGCGGTCTCGACTCTTCCCTTCCATCGTGATTTCTTAAACACGCTCTTCACGTACATAGGGCGTCGTTGCATATCTACTCCGCTTTTACTCTTTGATATACATAGAAAGGAGAGCCCCGTCCACGCTGCTCGGGGTTAACAACTGTTTAATTTATACCTCCGGCTATTCGAATCGCCTTTTTACGGCGCATCTTTAAAAATCATCTTGCGTGTGTGATTAAAATGTGCATTGACCGCGAACTCAAGCGGTTGTATGCCTAATGCCAACGAGCAAATACCTTGTAACGTGTAGGTTGTCTGTGGAGAGAGGCTGCTGAGTCGATCGTAAAGTAGTAGTGGAGATGTGGTACGAAAGATGAAAGTTTTTTTTTATTTTCTCTCAATCTCTCAAATAAAATGTAGACGTTGATCGAATGCAACTGTATCGTGATTAAAAATCCGATTTTTTATTTTCAAAAAATTTGCAACCAAATTTACAACGTTCGAGCCAATTAGATACATTCGTAAAATAGCGAGAACTCTGCTCTGAAATGCAATCTTCATCGTGGGAATAGATCCACATTGAACGCTGAAAACGAAAGTTCTTCCCGTTACTTGTCTACAAAGGCTAATTGCCGAATGTTATGTAGGCGTAGGAATATATACACACACCACACGACGTTATCTAACCAATTAACATGATTACCAACGCCTACACACTTCATTAGCCATAAAAGTCGCTCACTTCTTTTCGAGACGCAACTTCTTTCTCAGCAAACATTAAAAATAATCGTTTCAGATCGGTATATTCTTGTACGACTTTGCCTCGAGTGCGTCCATCAGCAGCAAAGTCAGCCAGGAGACCAAGCACATCTACATCCTACAGAACAATTTGAAAAAGCAGCAGCTGCAGAACGCCGCTAACAGAAGATCGAGCGTCACTGTCACACCTACGATTTATGTTGTAAACAATAGTCAGACGACGATACCGATTTTAGAGGACAGATCGGACGACGATCGAGTCACCGAGTACAAGGATGAGGAGAAGGTCGAGGGCAAAGAAACGAGCGCCGAGATGCGAACTCAGAGGATGGCTGTGATCGAGGAGCCGGAATCGAGGACTCAAAATCTGAAGAATTTCAAGTTGAGGAACAGCATGCTAAACAGACGGCAGCAAGAAGAGGAGGAGCCAACGCGCCAAGAGAAGCATATGATGGACAATCACGCGATGATTTATCGAATGGGGTAAGAATCGTTTATATAGTAAAATCGATCGATAATTTTCGTACGGATTAAAATATTTGCGTTGTACAGCAGCAGACTCAAGTTTCCCGAACCGGACGACTCCTCCGAAGAGACACCGAGCAACGTCGATGACAATCAGCGCGCAACTCCGTTTCGCTTCGAGCTGAAAGGTCCGCATCCGTCGTCCTTCAAGCGACCGAAGTATCCGCAACTATCGCAGTATCGGTATCCTCACGCTTCTCGGAACATCCAAGATATCATCAAGTATCTGACCAATGACCCAGAAACGCTGAACCGCGGCATCAAGTTCACGGGATTCTACGTGAATCCCAAGAAATACGACACCTCGCACATGGACATCGGCGAGGTAGCATTGAACAGCGACAGATCAGAAGAGCAGGAGAGCGCGCCGTACGCCATCGCGCTAAACGGCGATCCACTCTACCAATACAAGCCGAAGCATCCGACCGATGTCAATCTTCTGGCTACGTCGAATTTTAGGTACGACTGCTCCCGTAATCATCAATGTTTTCACCACACCTGCGATTTCATTGATTAAATCGTCGTCCACAGGTTTTCACCCATGGGAATGCAGAGGTACAATCCGTACTACGACGGCTACTATCAGCGGCCGAATTCAAATAAACACTCGGTGTATCAAGAGAGCCAGTACGACAGCAGCGGCTCTTACAATACGAACTTTGGCAAGAAGCGTAAGCCGAAGCCCTTCAGCGTCATGCTGGACATATACCCGATCACCGATACGGCGGAGCAGACGAAGAAATCGTCGCGACTGAAGCCGCCGACCGTGATCGACGATAACGATATGAGGAGATTGCCCGTTTCGCCGTATTACTCGAGGTATCCGAAAATATACGGGATGCACACTCAACCACCGAGTGGTCCGATGATGATCCAAGGCCACCATCAGGCACCCGACGATGAGGAGAAGCATCAGATGATACTCCACTTGAATCTTTATCCGAAGAGAAAGAGCAAACTGACCAGGTAATGTAAATTTTTAGACATCAATGCCGAAACCGCATCATAGCAGGTCTATTAGAACCGCTGAGCATGCTATAACTGCCTGCGTCTATACCGTGTAAAATTCTCCTTAGATGTAGAATCTGATAATGCGCTAGTCGCTCTATCACCTTTTCGAGTCTTCGTCTTCGCGACGATCATTGAACATCTCTCGAACGCGGGTTCATGCCGCGGATTCACTTTCACTCATGCTGTAGACTCAAAGTCGAGTCGAGCAAAAACGTCGCATGTACATACAACGCGGCGCCCGCAGATACATACATATACATACAGTGCTTTGCGAGGAGAGAAAAAACACCGAGGCCGCGAACTTTGGTCATCTCTTCTTCTCGCGTACCTTCACCGGTGCAGCGCACGCGCGCGAGCACGACATCGTGTAAGTTCAAGTTGCACACGAGTAGTGTGTATTATGCATATACTTAAGAGAGAGCTCATTCGGAAAATCAATCGGCCTTTCGAAACTCCGAGTGTGAAAACCGCGGGAGAATTTGTTTCTCGATACCTATACGGCGTGGTCAACTTAATTTGTCATGATCAGCTTCTTTAGATAATATCCGCGCTGCACAATTATCGATTGGCACTTCGTGGTGTAACTTTTTTTTCAAAATCGAAGCACACCTATACGTAACCTCCGGTAGCATATATTCCCGAGTCTATCATGCTGATGTCAGTAGAGTCTCCACACGGAGGAGGAAAAATTGTCTTGGCGAGATCGAGAGAGAAAAGAAGCGCGTCAGTGTTGCGTCTACAGTGAGTATGCGTGCTATACAGCACATGTAATAATAAATGAGGGAATGCCGCGCGTGTCGAATGATTCGCCTCCGGCTAAAGAATCTCCAAAAAGAGACGACGCGCTCACCTGCGCGTCGGCAGCAGTAAAGTTGCGTTCGAGAGAGAACGAACTGACTCATAAATCAGCAGGCTTTTAACAAAGCAACCAGTCATGTTTGCCATATAAACTATAGTCGCGCGAATATTTTTATCGCGCGTATGTGAGTTCACCGCGATATTTCGTTTATAAAAACTCTCGGATGCCTTTTTCAGAAACGACGTTATAGATCGATCGGAGCAGACGATGCCGGATAGGGAAAAGGATCAGATGATGGACAGGTTGATCTTCCCTCTCGAAGCCATCACCAAGCACCTGACGGCTCACGCAGCCGTGGAGGAGGCCAGACTAGACGAGGATAAAGATCTCGAGGACTCGGCGAAAGTTCGATACGAGGAGGCGCCGCTCGCGAAGGAAGAGATGATGTTTAGCAAGTTTGTGGACGACGCGCAGACTGAGAAATTGGTTGGCACTACTACGCGCGCCAGTGGCGATTGTAACGAAGATTGCGAAATCGCTACGACGACCACCACTACTACAGAAGCTACGACTACTACCGAGCGAACTACGACCGCGTTGATTGAGAGCTCCAGCTTCAAAGACATCGATACCGTCGAGGGATTCCAACAATTCGCCGATAGCCTCATCGCAACGGACTGAAGAGTGGTAGGGTAACGTTGTTTTAGTTATAGAAGCATTAGTTTGAATGGCATCGTACTTGTTTTTCTAAGAAAAATAAAGACTGCGCGTAATAATAAAACTTTTGTATTTCACAAATAAAAAATAATAATAATATAGTACATTCCTTCGTACTTTTGATTTATCCTTTTATACACGTGACTGACGCATCATCCTCGTCGAACTACTACAATACAGTTAGTCGGAAGACGTCTAATACGATCCAACGGCACTACGATCGATATAATCGTCCTCGTAAAATTAGTTATTTATACATGTAATAAATATACACCTCTTATTCCACAATCTTCACCGTGTAAACTCCTAGTAACTTTTTTCCACACTAGCACCATGCTTATTCGCCAGTGAACAGTCTGTATCGAGGCGCGAATCGGCGCGTACTCTCATCTGCTTCCCGAGTTGGCACTTTAGCGTTCGTTGTCATCGCTCGCGAAGAACTCGCTCCTACGATCTCGATAGCGTGCTGGGATGGTAGAGGGTCGTGTTGCCCCACTCGTAGGGGCCCTCGTGATGAGGCGGTCCGATCGAGACCATGGTACCCGGTCCCAGCGTCGTGTGAGATCCCGAGCTGATCATCCCCGGCCCCGAGGACACGTAGCTCAGCGTCGGCCGCGGCTGATCGCGCAGCCGCGCGTGCCTCGCCTGCTTTTTGTACCTGCAACCGGAGAAAATCATGAATTATTCAGCCATCCTCAAAACGGCTTATATCATACATTTGCACGGATGACAAAGGCGTCGTCGCATTACGTATGCCGAAGCGCCCGAGGCTGTATGACAGGCGCAAAATAAACTTTCTAATAAACTCACTTCGAGTGCATGCAGCAAATGGTACAGCTGGCGGCTATGGCGGCAACGCCGACGAGAGTTGCGATCGCCAGGACCCACATCTGCGTGACGGAGGCGTCGGCTCTGGCGACGGTCGCCGCGCAGTTCTGCACCTTCTCCACGTGGAAGTCCTTGTAGACCCTCTTGAGCTCGTCGTTCTTCGGATCGGTAAGCAGGGCCTTCATCTCGTGAAGACTGTAGGACTCCCGACCGACCATCTGGAAGCAGGAGCTCGTCGAGGAGAAATCCAGGGAGTTGTCCTCCTTCGCGTAAAACTGCGTGTCGTAAACGTTGACGGAGACGGGAAGAAGGAGAGCCTGTTGCACGGCTCGTTCAAAGTTTTCCAGTTTCTTTCGCACCTCCGTGGGAGGTTTGGAGAACACGAACTTGAGCATGTCGCGATCGCGCAGCAGGAATATTCGAAGTGTGACATTGGTCTCGCGGCCGGGGACGAGAGAATTGTTGGCCGAGATGGGAACCTCCATGTAGCCATCGGAGTAACTGGTTAGCGAGCCCGACGTTCTGATCTCGCCTGTCTTGGGGTTCAGAGCGATCGGCGGCGGTATCGAGCGCTTTGACATCGAGTGATCGACCAGGGAAACGAAGGACACTTCACCCATGTTGTAGTTTATGGGCAGAGCATCGGAGTCGACGTCCTGAGCTTCCAGAGTTATTAGACTAGTGTCGATGGGGACGTTCAGTCTGACACCTATCGTGAAGTTTTCCTTCTTGAACCTCAGTCGGTTATCGTCGATGTCCACGATCCTGATCAGTACCTGTCGTTCCGTAGGGTCTTGCCTGTTGTACGGCTTAGGTACAGTGTCCGAGTAACCCGTAGAGTACTTGAAGCATTTGATCGTCAACAGATGCTTCTCTGCCTCCTCCCTGTCTAATCTCTTGGTGGACTTGATGACGGCGCTGTTGTTGCTCAGTCGCTCGACGGCAAAAAGACCAGCTTCGTTGCCGTAGGTAATAGCGTAATCGATCATGCCGTTCTCTCCGATATCCTCGTCGATCGCCTGCAGTGTACCGATCTTCGTACCGACCGGTACCTCTTCCTTCACATTGAACTCGAGTGGCGGGCTGTAGTAGCTACGCTTGAAGTGTGGCTTGTGATCGTCGATATCTAGGACCTTGACCTGCAGAATCCTCGTAGCCTGCTGCGGTGGTTCGCCAAGATCTTGTGCTACCAGGATCAGGGTGTAGCTATCCGTGGTCTCACGATCGAGAAGGTTCTTGGTGGTGATGAGGCCAGTCTCTTGATTGATCATGAAGGCGCTGGCGTCGTAGCCAAAGTTGCCATCTTCCAGAAACTTGAAGGTGATTTTACCGTTAGGGAGGTTCGGGTCGTCCGGATCAGAGGCGACGACCTGGAAAACGGGACTGCCGATCGTCGAGTTCTCAGAGATTTGTGCTACCTCATCGAGAGTAGGTCTGATGAAAAGAGGCACTCCGTCATTGCTGACTACGTCTCCGATGTAGAGGGTCAGCTTGATATCAGAGTATAGAACTGGATCGCCGGAGTCTTGTGCGCGGATGCGCATGTAGTATGGCTCCGTTCGACCTTTACCGGTCAGCTCGCGATTCGACATTATCTCTCCCGTAGTTTGGTTGATCTTGAACAAGCCTGAAGTGAAAGATGAAGTACATTAATGATTATAACAGTAAGTAAATAAGAATTCTCGAAAGATGCGATTTCAATCCTACCGCTTGCTTCGCCCTCATCGATGATATCAAAGATAATGACACCACCGGGACCTTCGTCGGGATCGCTGGCAGTAATATTTACAACGCTGATACCGGTCGGCGCGTTCTCCGGGATGACAGCGGTGTAGGAATCTTGCGGAAACATCGGAGCGTTATCATTCACGTCGAGAACATCGACAGTCACCAATGCTCTTGCCGTCCTCTGCTCAGCTCCTCCTTCGGGCATGTCGGATGCGATTGCGTACATTCGCAAAACCGATTGCCTTTCTCTGTCCAGAGTTGTATTTGGTGCGATCTGTACAAAAGAATTAATTCGTGGTTTTAATCACATTTTTAACCACAACACTTCACATTCTAAATGTACTTACGCGAATGTTTCCGTTGATAGGTTCGATTTCAAACAAGTTGGCATTTTCTCCGGTGATGGAGTACCTGACCACTCCGTACCCTCGCTTTATTTCTAATTCCGAATTCGCGCTATCCACGTCTGTTGCTTTAACCGTTAGTATCACTTTCGAAGGCTTATCGGATTCTAATACTGCAATTTTGTAGTCTTTCTGGGTGAACACTGGACTGTTATCGTTGATGTCTTGAACGCTCACTATCACGTTAGCTTCTGACATTCTTCGAGTGATCTCGTAATCCCTCGTGAGAGCCCTGACTTTGAATCGAATTAACTGAAAACGACTTTTGTTTATTACACGACCTTCAAACACGATTTTATTAAATAAATATAATTACAAACCTTCTCATCTAAGGACTCATAGTCCAGCCTCTTGCTGAGAACGACATTACCGCTTTGCACACCAACATTGACGTATCCCTCGTCGTCGTCGTCCCTTACTAGCTCGAACCTCTGTATAGCATAACCAGTCTGCGGCTCTTTCGCTGTCAACATCAGCAAGGTGGTGCCGAGAGGTTGTTCCTCGGGCACCGTTACCTTGATCGTCGGATTGTTAGCTGACCAGCCAGCATTGGTGAACGTCGGATTGTCATCGCTGTAGGCTTGCACGTACACTGTCACCTCGGCTCGTGCGACTTGTTTCTCTTTATCGGCGACAGCGTTCTTATCGCGAGCTTCGACAGTGAGAATTATTACTGCAACGGTTTGGTAATCCAAGGCTCGAGTCACGGATATGGCACCAGTCGTCTTGTTTATTCGGAAAGCGGTTTTATAATCGTAAACGTTGTTCTTAAGAGCTACACCAGTCTTGTCGACAGCCGTGATAGGCTCGACGATCGAGTATTCGATGTCCGCGTCGGTGTCCGAGTCCACTGCTGTCGCCTTTAAAACGACTTCACCTAAAAAATATAATCAACGTGTTACTAAATTTTCGTATTGAATTTGGCGGATTGGAAATAGTGGTCGTTTTTAGAATTTACCAATGGAGGCTCTTTCAGAAACGTAGACCATGTAGGTCGAATTCGGGAACACTGGCGGCTTGTTGTTCACATCGATGATCGTCACTGTCACCGTGGTCGTCGCAGTCTCTCTTATCGGCGTACCAGAGTCAATAGCATAAACTATAACCTCGTACTTGTCACCACCAGTTTCCAAATCCAACCTCGCGTCAGGCGAAACCGTGATAACTCCAGAACCACTGTTGATCACAAAGTTATCCTTTGCTCCAGATCTGATCTGGTACTGCAGCAGATTATCCCGACCATCGGGGTCGTTAGCAGTGACTCTTATGACCTCGGTACCAGGTGCCGCGTTCTCCAGAATTCGAGCTCTATAGGCGTGTGGTCCTGGCTGATTCGACTTGAAGTTACCCCGGAAAATCGGTTTCTGGTTCCCTGGGACTCCCACGCGGACGTATATTTTGGCCTCCGCAAACTTGGCTGGTGATCCGTAGTCCGTTGCTCGGATCGTCAACTCGTAAATGCCACGCTCTGTATCGCCCGAGCGAGCTGGACGGGTGATCGTAAGTTCACCAGTATCAGGATGAATCTGAAATTTTCAAATAAATTTCCGTTTGATTATATGCGCAGAGAAATATAAATGAAGCCTGAAGCCAAAAGATCGATTACCTTGAACACGTTATCATTCATGCTATTGTGCTCGCTGATGGAATATGTGATCCTGCCATCGCCCTGCTCGGGTCCATCAGCGTCCGTCGCTCTGACGAACATCTGGGGATCAAAACTCGTCGCTCTCTCTCTCACGATTCTCGAGTACTCTTTCTGCTCGAACACGGGTGCGTTGTCGTTCACGTCCTCCAGCTCGACGAGCACGTTCACCGTCGAGATTTTTCCACCGCCGTCTCTAGCTTCCATCGTCAACGAGTACGATTTTTGAGTCTCGTAATCTAGCGGCCTTGCCACGTAGACACCTCCGCTCTTGGAGTCAGTGCGGAACTTGTCAGCGCCGAAACCGCGAAGAACATAGGTAAGTTCGCCGAAGGCACCGCTGTCTGCGTCGGTTGCTCGAACGTCGCCGAACTTGCGGCCGATCTCCGCGTTCTCCGGAACCGAGAGCTTGTACAGCGCCTGGGAAAATTCGGGGCTGTGGTCGTTAGCGTCAACGAGCTCGATGTGCACCGTGGAATAAGCCACCTGAAAGACAATATGAGTTGCAGGTAATTACTGTGTGTATACTGTGGGCTTTAGACGAGACGTTTTAATTGGCTTTATGCAACTTGACTTGAGGAGTATGCCTTTTTTTCGTGGGTAAGTTAGTTAGCATTGTACTGACGTTAATTGAGTTATGTAAGTGACAGCTCGTGGTTTATGTACGACTCGTTATCATGCGAGAAAGTTGCTATAATTAGAGCATTGTCTACGTGTACAATTCATTTATAAACTAATAATTCAAATCAAAGTTATGCTCCGCACTTACCACTTCGTTGTTAACAGAAGCAGTCACTTCGAACTCTAATTCCCTGTTTCCAGGCATGTCGTAGTCCAAGACACTCTCGTCTTTCGCCCTAATGACGATCGGCACCCGTCCTTGGCCTTCTTCCGGACTAATGACGAACGCTGCACTTATGCCCGGGTAATCTGGCGCATCTCTCAGAGCTAGCTGGTATTTTGCATTTTCGCCGACGTCGTCGTCAGTTACCAGCATATTCAGTCCTGTGAAGAAATTCGTTTCGCAAAATGAATTTAAAATTACAAACCTTAAAGTATAATTTCGACAATAAAATGTTCTTATTTCTTACCAGGCAAAGGAGTATCGGTGCCGATATCCTCGGAGATCTTCAAGTTGAACATCTCTTCGTTGAACTGCGGGACCATGTCGTCCACGTCGGTGACGACGATCGTCACCATCGAGGTAGCCGTGTCAGCGGGTATCTCGTTATTTATCAACTCGGTAGCCCTTACTTCGAAGGTATATATCCCGCCGTTTTGCAAAATACTGGGATCCTCCCTATCCAACGACACATTCGTGGTGATCAGTCGACCCAGGGTCAGATCACCCTGCTGAGACACCTCCAGTCTAAAGTAGCCCATGTCTTCGTTCTCGAGGTTCAGCAATAACGGTCTGGGTTGACCAGTGTCACCATCTCGGGCTCGAACCGTCAGAACAGTCACGTCTGCCTCACTGTTCTCCGGTAGGGCTGCGCTGTAAGGCGCATTGATGAAGCTGGGTGGCTGATCCTAGGGTAAATACGCATAAAGTCGCAACGGTCAATGATATGCCGCTTAAGTTGATAAGAGCATAAATTGGCGTGCAATTTACGTAAGTGTACGAAAAAATGTCGCGTACGCGAAAAGCAGGTTTCGAAACGACATTCTTACCGGGTGAGCATTAGTTGCGGGAAAAGCCATACGCGGTTCTCACGAGAAACCGGCCGGTCTCGCGATTTACAGTAATGCGATTCGAAGCGACTTTTTGTTGCGTGTTTTCGTTTGATAAGGGAAGAAGGTTCAACTTGGTCGCATCGAAAATAAAGGCATTTTTGGTTTGAGTCACGCCGATAATTGAAGAGTACGCGTCGACTGCGAAAAAAATCAAGACAAGAATGCAAGTGCGCAACGATGCGGACGATTATCCTTACCTGAACGTCGAGGACGTCAACCGCTACGGTAGCTTTGGCTTGCAGCCTTTTAAGCGGATCGCTGGCTCCGTCGATCGCCACCAAATTAATCAGGTACGAGTTTCTTCTTTCGTAATCGAGGGCTTCCGTTAAGGTAATTTGCACGTCGTACTTTCCTTCCGCCAACTGTAGAATAGCGGTGACAAAAAAGAAATCAGTCAATTACTGGAACTGGACTCGTATAAATATGCGCTTCGAAGGTCATGGCGTTCATTACCAGTGCACTTGCTCTCCTCGCAGAAACGTTCAATATAATAAACCGAAGCAAAAAACTATAGATTCCTACAAACCTTCTCAGTAGCAACGTCGAATACGCGACAGGAGTCATCGTCCCGACTCGCCGGTACACACTTGACCCTGACGTCAGCATTGGTACCGCCATCCCTGTCCGTGACGGTGATGGTACCGGGTGGTAGCAGGAGTCCTCCAACCCTGGCGCTCTCGGGTACGCGGGCAGCGTACGGACGGCCGTGGTACACGGGTGCGTTGTCGTTTTCGTCGAGGACCGCTATCTCACGGCGCAGCGAGACTGTATTTGGCTCGGAACCCGCTATGCCCTCGTCTGCGACAACAAAGACAGGAAGAGGACGAGTGAGACGTGAGCTAGAGCTTTGATCGAACGGCTTTTTTGTCTTCGAGCGATCGGTTGACAGAATGGGACGAGTCTATTAATGCGCGCGGGTAGTTCGTGCGCGTCAATCGCGATAACAGTATAAACGAAGAAATATTGTAACGGACTTGTGAGAAAAGACTCCAACAAATCGTCCAGTGATTCTCGTGAAATAATACCTTTTCTAGCTCAGTAACTTTCAAACCTCATATACCCAGTGCACTTTTAAAAAAGCCAACAACCCGCATACCCCGATAAATCAATTACTCGCACCACCGATCGATCGATCACTCGCACAACACAGTTAGACAACCTACTTGTCTCTCTCCCCACAACAGACACGCAGCACTTCCTCTCTCGCAGAATTCACCTACCGGTTATGCTAATGATGACTTCGATAAGATCCTGCGCTTCGCGATCCAGTGCCTTCCTGAGGACGACGACGCCGGTCTCGCGATCGACGGTGAAGTGTTCGCCGCTGATGGAGTAGTGCAGTCTCGAGCCCTCCGGATCCTCGGCCTGTAAAGTGTAGACAGGCGCCCCGGGTTGAGTTCCTTCCGACACGGCCAGTCGAGCCATGTCACCGCCGGATATGAAATGTGGCGCCCGATTTATCACCTGAGGCCTGGCGATCGGTAACAGGCTCATCGCCAGCAGCGCGAGATTCAGGAGCTCGGGCATTTTGATCGTCGGTTTCTTCATCCTCGCGCCTGTAAGACACAAGAGAATTGTTTATTAGAGGATGGAGTTTTTGAGAACTTTCTACCGCGCGCTCTCGACAGTTATGTGAAACTTTTCTGGTTTAATGCATCGACTGCCGTTTTTGTATACGACCTCTGCGATTTTATGTGTACGATTATGTTATGTACTGTTTTGCTTTACGTGGAAAGAAAGTCGGCGTGACTGTTCGGGAATGGATCTGTTCACGCTTTCGAGGCCATATTATTCTTTATGTTTTCAGAAATTTTCATTCCCCTGCGCGAATTTTCTCGAATTTTTTCTACGCTCGAGCTAAACTTTTTACACCCTCTCGAACGAAATGGCACTTGACCTGCTATAAATTGACATAATCGCATCGGGAAGTGAAGTAAACACGGTCTGCATCTCCATTACGTCAATTTCAGTCCACAGCATTTCATACAACGCAACCGAAAAAACTACGCAACGAGCTATAAACTTAACGTTTGATCCATTAAAATCAGCGAGACTTTACTACTTCACGGTATACGACCGTTGCGTATCTCGTCGCTGCGGAAAATGTAAGAGTGGTATGCCGTACACCATAAAATTTTAAGCGCCGCCGCTCTCTACAATTTTTTGCGTCAGGGAAATTCAATTCTCGCTAATCGACGGTTATTCGGTCTATACAAATTCATCACGCGAGCTCCGAATGAGTTGTACAGTTGTAAAAGCTAACGAGAATCGCGGGGCGTGTTTTTAATTCTAATTGATTCGATGACGTCGGTGGCGTAGCCTCGAACAACCCACAAGTCACTCGAGAACTCGCGTATGCATTACAAGCATATAATGACGTACCAAAATAACGTTTCAATACAAGTTCATCAATCTCGGTAATCGTTACTCGGCCTTCAATAACTTTCTATAACTAATCAATCATTCCAAATAAGGTGACACACATATATTCACAGTCGCTCATAGCTGCACACAGGCTTTTCAGAAAACAAAACATTTTCACGCCTGGCGTACCATACACACTCGCGGCGCATTCTCGCAGCGAACTTTCACCGCAACGCACGCGCTCTTTTTATCTCCCGTATACCTATACATATAACACACAGACAGAGAGCTCATAGAGCGAGCGCCGCTTTCCGCGAGACAACGGGGAGCAAACGCAATTTGCTCGGGCGCCTTTCAATATAACGAGAGCGATTACGCCAACTCGCTCGCTCGCACACACGCGCGCGTATACATAGACTTTCTCGCGCAAATCCAAGCTTGCGCAATCCTCCGCGCATTGTGTGTACATACTGCAGCATGCGTGCGAGCAGAGGGAAGGTCCGCCTCGTTTAAACGACGGGGGGATTAATGACACGGCATCGCGCCGGCTCTCGCTCTTACAAGTAGATTCCGCGAAGATGATTTCCCCGCTCGCTTATGGATAATATATAACGCTCGGCCTTGTGTCTCGTTATACGCATATGCATGAACGGGTAAACAAACTGCATAGTCGAGTAAGCGAATTCGGATCGCGTAATCCTCGTAATTAGCTCGCGCCGCAATTACGCGCGCTTTTATAAATGAGCTGTGCAGTATATGCGCGAGATGAGACGTGCTCAAGTTGAATTACGCAAGGGAATCGCCGGAGCAATTTCGAGTCCTATTGAAGTCCGAGGCTGATTCGACTGTCACGTTGTTATTACGCTTTTTGCATGCGGCAGTCACGACACGCGTCGCGTCGTTCGGTGATCCTCTCTTCATTCGACGCGCGACGCTGACTCAAAACGTGGTGGTTTGTGTGATGTAGGAAGAAAGGCCGTCCTTAATTTCGCGGGTAAAGATTGTCATTTCGAGCCTCCGAGTCAATTATACCCGGAAGGCTCTTTGATCGAGACGTCGCTGTGTTGTTCTTCTATTAAATTCCACAGTTCCTCATTGTACGCTAATTTTTCGTGAATAATTTGAAATTCACAGAGAGGGAGAGAGAGAGAGAGAGAGAGAGAGAGAGAGAGAGGCCTCGCGACATCTGTTATGAATCATCTCCCGTAAACGTCGGGTTTCGCTTCGGAGCCAAGTCTCGCCGCAAAAGAGAATGTAAAGTAGTATCCCGATGCTGCCGCCGGTTCGTAAAGTACCGCACTGAGGGTATGCATTATTTTTAAAATCGCAGCGCGTACAATGCGAAGATGGATCCACTTAGATAGAGGAGCGCTTAGTTTTTCTCGTAAGGACTTTCGAAACTGGGAGCGTGCGGTAATCGGATTATTAAATCGGCTTTTATCGCATCGGGCAGAGCCGTGCGGTTTCTTTCCCAGCGCGTGAGCGCACTGACGTAACGTCGAAGAAAAGTAAACGGATCGCAAAAAAGCGTTTCTTCTTCGGCTTCGATGCGGTGTGGGTTTCGAATGATCGATCTTTGATTCTTGGAAAAAAAATGAATTGGCTGTATTGAACGCACGTCGATGAAAAAATCGGTTTAAAAGTCGATTTTGCCCTTGGCGCGAAGGTGAAAGTATCGTGATCCTTTTTTTGCTTCGGAGGCTTGATGCTAAGTATCCGCTTTTCATTATAGAGACGTTATAAACAAAAAATCTCGGCGCTCCGAATATTAATCTTGTGGATTCATTGTCAATCGTCGAATGTAAAAAACTAAAGATTTTACCTTCTGAAGAATATCCGTACGAACGACGAAGTCGCGCACGCACACGAATGGAATACGATTCTGAGGTCATTGTCAACCAGAACAGGTTGTGCGCGAAAATAACTCGATGAGACGATCGCGATTGTGTACCGGATTATAGAGTCTGTGATTGCAGTTATAAAACTGTACTTAGATTTCTGTTACTTGAAAGAACTCGAGCGCCTATTTTACATAACAAAGAAGGTACGTCAAATACAGCGACTGTCAGTGTCAAGTTTACACCGAAAAAAAAGCCAGCAACAACCGAGATATAACACAATGGACTCATTGAATGGAAAAAACAATAGCTCGTAAAGTCGAATCGTTCAATTAACGCTCTGGAATAGCATCTCCTCTTCAAAAAGCGCGTAAACCTCCGTATCCTCCCCGTCCAGTCTAGCAACGACTATAGCATAGGATATAGCTCTCCGCCCCCGTACAGCAAGCTATAATACTCTCTCTCTCTCTCCCTCTCTACAGGCATTGAAATCCCCGAGAGCGCAGCGAGGTCAAGACACGAGGACTTTTCGGCCGACGAACCACAAGGTGTCCGAGTGCACGCGTACTGACCGTCGCGAAAACATCGGGCAGCCGCGTGCATCGCCGCCAAAATCGATCCTCTGCGAGGATTCTGCGCTGCAATACGCTATACTTAGTGCAACTTCGCTATATGCATATAGTGTAAGTTATCCGGATATATCCGACGTACACGAGAGAAAGGTGTCAGGAGTTTATGCTCCTGGTGACCGAGAGATGCATGACGCGCGCGCGCGCGCGATCGCCGGAGGATGAGATCCAGTTCCGAAAAGGTGCCACACGGCAGAAGAAGAAGAAGAGGAGGCGAAAGAAAGAGAAGCGCGCTGACTTATACACGCGTATGCGTAACTGTTATTCCCGACTAGTCTCGCGGGTTACTTCTCTTTCTCTCTTTCGTCGTCCTAGAGAGAAAGAAAGAGAGCCAGAGAGACTGTTAATCGCAGCCGCGCGCGGAGCGTCGAGAGAAAAAAACCGTTACGCCGCTGCTGCTTCCTCGTGCGTGTACACTACAGGCATCTTTCAACTCCGCGTTTTACACCTCTTTCACGATAACTCAAAAATCTTCCGAAGCCTTACCTTTCAATCGACCAGCAGCAAGCAAAGATCTCTCGCCCTCTCCGAGATCGGTATCACCTCGTCATGATCGTCACCGGAGTCACCCACTGTCCCCCTGATGCGCACTGCACACCGTCAACTGTGATACTTTTAAATTAAAAAAAAACCGACTCAAAACTGCAGGAGAATCATCTTCGCCGCACGGCGCTGGCGGCGACGAGTATAAACAACAACTGGCGTGGAGAGGAACCGGTGTCTCGCGCGCTCGCGCTTGGTCTCTCCGCTATACTACCTGTAGCTGCGCTGCCGCGGCATCGCAAGGAGGCAAGCAGGTATGCGGGCGCCTTTGGCCGTAGGAGTGGAAGGAATGGAGACCGAGAGACAGACTGAGCCTGCCTGCAGGGTGGGAGAACGAGGAGGAAGGAGCGAGCATTTGGAACGGCTTTGCAGCCTTATAGCAGCAGCAGCAGCTTTGTGTGCTCCGGTGTCCCGGTGAGCGCGATTCCGAGTCCCTTCGGTGTATACCTGTATAATGTAGGAGAGCCGGGCTATGGAGTTACTGGGTGAGGGAGTTGGATGATTGGATGCCGCGAGTTACGAGCCTATGAGAATTGGATTTTGGGATGTGTATTGTTTTACCTGGGAATGTTTTTGCGCTATACATGAGATTTAGGGTGCCGATCTGTTATGCCGTGTAAAAGATCGGTATCGCGCGGACCAAATGGAATATGCAAAGTGCGGTAGCACCGAGCCTCGTGAATTCCTATAGGTATGCATGATAATATACAAGAAAATTTCCATACGCGCCGCGTGCACACGCGAATTGAAAGCACATCGTCGCAAAAAGCTTCTTTACGACTGAGCAACAAGCCAAGGAATTCCTCGTAAATTAAAACTTTCCAGCGAAGCGAGTTATTAGCGAACTTTCACGACAATATACGTAAAACTCGAGGGAAGGAAAAAGGACGCATCGCCTATATGAACACCGGAAAACATCCGCGCGGTATTGCATAGCGGTAGCGCGATCGGCGGCGCGAGTTCTTAGACAAAAGTCTCTTTCTCTCTCACTCGCGTATATAGAGTTAGTCGGTCTGCCGGTCGGGAGAATGCCCGGCACAGCGTATATAGGTATATACCTGGTGTATCCGAGGAGAGGGAGCGAGGTACAGTTAAGAGAAGGCCCGAGCGTCTCTCGCGCGCGCGATTATAGGAGCGCCAGCTATCGGTTTCCTTCGCCGCCTCGTCGAGGAGATCGTTAAGTCGGGCAAGGCACACTTTTGCCCCTGTATTCGAGGTAGCGATTTTTACAGTGCAGCGCTTGAGACCAGTGCCGAGTCATTTCGTAACACGTTTTTTTGCAGAACAAACATTTCCTATACTTTAGGAGCGGGACAATGACAACGCAAGGGCGTTAAACGATCAGCCGATCCGCGCGAATCTGCATTTCTTATCCTTTCTCTGTAACATAGCTACAGGCGCATCATCATCCTCATCGGGATCGCGTGCTGCTCGGCGCCCCGAAAATCAGCATAATAATGCCCCGCGCAAAAGTGAACTATTCGCGCCTATACATACGCGCCGTCAAAGGGAGGCGCGCTCGCTCATAATAGCTCTGACTGAATAATCCTATATTCCTACGAAATTATGCGTCGGCTCGCGAACAATACCGGCCCGCATAGAACACTGCGCTCCCGCCAGTCTCGCTCTCTCGATTCTTTTCGCGCTGCCGCGCGTCGCTGTATATACCGACTGAGTTGCATTTCAGAGGAGAGGGTAAGCTGATATTATAGCCTGGTAAATGGGGTATGGGAATGAACTCCCGTGCCGCCGTTGGCTTTGTTAACCTACTTCTCACGAGAGTGTGCTAAGGATCGAGTGCGCTGTGCATCGCCGGTTACTCCTTATCGCGAATCGATAGTATATGTGTGTACTGTATGTACTGACTTTGCGCTATCAGTTGGTGCTGCACTCGTTTCGTTTAACTGTAAAAACGGAGAAAAATTATGTGTTCTCCATGTACGATTACGGGAATCAGAAAGTGACGAAAGTAAATATTGCATTTACTCGCTAGATTCGAATTGGACAAAAAATTACATTCCACATTTCCTAGGTCAAAAGTTGTCGAAAATGAATATTTTACGTTTTGTATAACTGACATTTCATACAACCAAATTCCTCTCTCAGTGTATTCACGCTTGAAAATTTATTCGACGCTGTGAGTAACAAGAAAATTCAATCAGAAAGAGAGTACACACGCGACCTTGGAAAAAGGCGCGAAGTATTAAATTGATTGCCGCGCCTCACGGAAAAACGTGAAATCGACCCCTTTCAACGCAAAGCGTGTATAGAGACACGCGCTCACCCTTTTTTATTTGATTTTCGATTATGCATGCCGCGAAAGCAAATCTTTCGTGTAATTTTCGATGATTTTTTACGGCGGCCTCGATTTCACGCCTTTTGTCGATGACCGAGCAGCAAACGTATACATGAAATTTTTCGAACGCCGAATGGCAAAGGGGTTAGGTACTGGCGATGATCTACCGTTTTACCGCTCTTTTTCGAACAGCGAATTCTTCACGCGCGAGTCGAGAAAAGATGAGGGGAAAAATGTGAAAAATTACGATACGGTGCGCTACGACCCTGCTCGAGGCATCACCCCTTTTTTTCGGGGTTTTCAAAGTTATTTATTGCGAGCCCGTTTTAGGTGCAACATGGTTGGCTTGTTATTTAATTAAAAATATTGCCTTTATGTTAATTTTTCAATACACAATGAAGGCCTGTAGTTTTTTTTAACAAATAATAGCTATATACATTGAACTAGTCGTTAGGTATTGTTATCAGTTTTGAACAAGCTTGTTGGCTTACTGCTCGGGCCTCTCATGCTGTAACTGCCTAAGTCTAATATAATATGTTATTTTTTCAAAAATGAACTTTGATGATACACTTGAGAAGCTATATGCATACAATTGCTATATGTATTTTGATCATATGCAAATGCGTTATTCGCATCTGTGCGTACGTTAATAAACGACAACACCCATCGACACGATAGGATAGTACATATAGACAACGTACATTACTTATCTAACACGCAGAGAGGGAGAAAGGCATGTAGCATAAAGCTTCGCTGCATCAAGTACAAGGTATAATCGATTGATCAGACATAAAAAATCCACTGCTTATAAATATCCCCAAAGAGCGTGTCGAATCGTCGATTCGTCACAGAATGTGTGTGTAAAAGCCTGCAACGCTTTTAGCACCCTTTCTTCTCAGTCTGTGTATGCAATCACCATTTAGAAGGGCAAATAAAACGCTTCGATTATCCAAAGGACAGATATGAAAAATTTTAATCATCGGCGAAAAAAAATATCACGAATCCGTGTTATTCGACTGATTAAAATATAGATTCACCATAAAAAAATGAATCTCCTCACCTGTTTTTATACTTCAAATTAAAACGCAATCTATAGCCTACAAGCAAGAGATAACCGAGCAAAATCGATGGACACACAAAACACTCGAAGCGCTCGTGCAGCTACAAGATATTTCGCTTCGTGTATGTATACGACTTTTCAGGCGAGACCATCGTATCCGCGGATTCACCGGTAGCGTGGGAATGAAAAGCCATTAGAGAAATCGAAAATTACACGGCGTAGACAAATATTTGTAAGATAGCGCGGGGACAATCCGCGTCACGTGGAAACGAGATAACGCGGAAGCGCAACGACGTGATTGCTGCGGGTGGCGCACGATTACGGATTATCACCTGTGGGGTGATACGCAGTATAGAAATCTTGTGGTTTATTTTTTTTCAGTCTCTGATTTCTGAACGTTTCAACTTGCTTAGATTTTATGATAAAAATATATATTCAGAGCATGAAAAAGACAGAGTAGGCGCCTACCACGATTTAAGTTTAGCATCAAAGCTACCTGTCGGTGAGTCTACGGCATTGACACCTCGTTTTATCAACCAATTGAACGGACAAAGCGACAGATGGCCGTTGCTCGCTTCATGGGATTATCATGCACTCGCTTTTAGTCATATCCCGCATCGTTGGCAAACAAGTGAACTTTGAGCTGGTAATAATATATTCCATCGACCTTGTTGATCGAATGCATCAGAATCCGAAAGTTGAATTTAAAAAAAAAATTGCAGGCAAGCATCTCATGTACAACAAAAAAAAAACGAAATCAAAATTCGCTTCTCTGAAGAAGAGCGCGTGTCACCTGATCACATACATCGGTACCAATCGAATAACCATGTGGTCCCACTTGAAAAAAAAAAGAGGAAGCACTTCCAGCTGTTTCTCTCTCTTCTCCCTCCATTGACACAGCCACGCGACAGGCGCAACAATTGTTGTTGCTCGAATGCATCAGAATCCGAAAGTTGAATTTAAAAAAAAATTGCATGCAAGCATCTCATGTACAACAAAAAAAAACGAAATCAAAATTCGCTTCTCTGAAGAAGAGCGCGTGTCACCTGATCACATACATCGGTACCAATCGAATAACCATGTGGTCTCACTTGAAAAAAAAAAGAGGAAGCACTTCCAGCTGTTTCTCTCTCTTCTCTCTCCATTGACACAGCCACGCGACAGGCGCAACAATGAAAACCGAGAAAAGCCGCGCATGTGTCGAGCATTCGCAGCTCCTCGGCACCGCAACGAAAAAGAAAAAGACGTATCACGCCAAGTCGTCGAAGCCGGGCTGGAGCCAAAAGTAGCAGGCGCCTTTATGCGTGTGATTGTAAAATTTAAGAGCGGTGTAATCAGCCTCGAAACCTCTAATCCCGTAACAAGCCGTATATACCCCTGACTCTTATACCCACACACTGACGGGAGACGCACGCACACACAGACACGAGACGGAGGCACGCGTCGACGGCCGGGTGGCTCTCGCGCACATACGGGGGTAAGAGCAGAGAGCAGAGAGAGCAGAAAGACCGAGTGGGGGTAGAACGGGGCGGGTTCTCGGACCGGCCGACGATGATTACGGGGTGTGCGTGATGCTGCCACGGGGAGAGGGGAGAAGCACACCCCGGACAGGACGTCGGGCCTATATATGCCAGCGAACGACCGCCGACACATGCACAGTCGAAATTTCGCTGCCGAGCAAGCTGGACACGCAAGAAACGCTCTCTCTCTCTCTCTCTCTCTCTCTCTCTCGTAGATAGTTCGACTTCGAGAAGATTGTTTCCTTTTTTTCGATGCTTGCATCCGTGATATGAAAACGCCGTGTCGCTGATACTCGGAGAGTTTTTGAAGAGAAAGCTTTTTTACTCAGTTCTGTGCGAGAGGGTTGATATTTCTCGCTTGCCGGTGTGGTTCCGTCGCGGTGTGTCGAGTGCGAAAGGCGGTATCGGCGAGCGGATCTCTCAACGGTTTTTTCGGCTCCTCGGGCTTAGAAGAGAAGGTACGTCGAGTGCAGATTCAAGTATTTTTCATGCGATCAAATTTAATTTGTCGAGTTTAAAAACATCTTGAATAATCAATTCAAAATTTCCTATTGAGTTTCGATGACTGAAAAATTCAATTTAAAAAATCCAGTAAAAAATTCACGATTTTTAACCAATCGAAATTTTTGCAAAAAGCTGTTTCAGTCCAACAAACAAATGCTGAACATGTCATCCGAGTACTCGTACTGCAGCGAGGGCGGCTTCGACGAGATGTCCAGCTCCTCGGACTCGGGCTTCGACGTGAGCTTCGAGTCTCCGAAACACGACGGTCCCGGCGACTCGATGGCCTTCCCCCAGGGCAAAGACGAGAAGCGCAAGAAGACACGCAACGCGCGCTGCAAGAGCCCCACACAGGTGAGAATCCCATATCCTTTCTCATGCCGCGCACTTCCGACGGAAGATCGCTGCGGCACGCGCGCGAACTCTCTCTTTCGTTTTTGTTATCCCGTGTGCACTGGACACAAAAGTGAACGTTATGCTTCCGATGCATTATGCAGTGCATTGAAAGCGACGCTTCCTCGCGGATGTAGAGTCGCGGATGTTGCGAAATCGGACTTTTATACTCAAAGCCACGTCTTTTTTTCGTTTTCTCCGCTAGGTCCTGCGCATAAAGCGCAACCGTCGGATCAAAGCCAACGACCGCGAGCGTCACCGCATGCACACCCTGAACGACGCCCTCGAGCGTCTCCGCATGGCTCTGCCGACCTTCCCCGAGGACACGAAGCTCACCAAGATCGAGACCCTCCGCTTCGCCCACAACTACATCTGGGCCCTGCAGCAGACCCTCGGCAGCTCTGCCCCGGGCGGCGAGATAACCCTCTCGGTGGGCAACGTCACCGTCAGCATCGGCGAGGGCGGCAACATGATCACCTCCTCGAGCGGCAGCTGCGCCGTCGCCGCTCAGAAGCGCCTGGGACCCAACGGCCAGCCGTTCATCGCCGGAGCCGGTGACTACTGCCCCAACGGCATGTCCATGCCCATGCCGTGGCCCGCCAGCTCCGAGTACGACTGCTACTCCAGCGACCAGAGCGTCAGCCCACCTCAGCACCTCCAGGTGCATCATCCTCAGCCGCAGCCCCAGATCCAGCAGACGCAGCACCAACTCCACATTCAGGCCCAGCCGATCCAGCCCCAGCAGCCGATCCCGGTGGCCCAGCACCACCAGCTTCCCCAGACGGCCAATCATGTGGCCTACTCGCCACCCCAGGGCTGCTACGACCAGAGGATGTACCACTTCACGGAGAGACACGACGTGTACCAGTGCCTCTGAGTGCGTTAAATGCTATCGCCGAGGGTTGTAATTATATGTACTTAAGGGGGGTCTGCCACATAGTGTACAAAGTTCGGAAGCCGTTGGTGTACAGAGAAATATTTTTTGACGTGCGGTTTGGGATATATGGAGTGAAGAAAAACTTTATACTATAATACACGCTTGCGGCTGTATAACGTGAGGAAATTCGTATCGGCTCTTTTTTCTGCATACGGTATCATGGGTCCAAGCCACGTTTGCCTTATATGTAAGCGAGATTTTTACTAAAGTTTTTTCAAAGTTCAGAGTCTTTATTATATACACACGCGGACGGGGAACCGATGCGAATTTTCCACGACTCATATTGAGAAAATAAGATGTAGCGATAGAACGTTCGTAAATTAGTCCTAATAATTTTAGCATGTATAAGGGATTTTTTAAGACAACGAAATTTCTAGTGGAAAGCGTGAAAAAATCTATTTGATATTAATTAATTAGTCAAGATCGCAGATCTTTCACTGATCAACAATCGCATAAGCGATAACGGATAAAATCAACGAATCAAATTAGTGTATCGCGAGAACACAACGAAGCAATTCATCACAATTCGATGGAAAATCAAATCTCGACAAGCAATTGAACGGAGATAAAATGTCCAAAAATCTTAGCTATTAGTACACAAAAAGTAACACTACTTGAGCGTCGGACGCTGCGTCTATAGGTATACACTATACGTCGGCACCGCATCGCAACAACAATTGCGTCCAGAAAGTTTCGTCGTTATCTACTTTGTAAGTTATAGAAAGAGATAAATCTTCTATATATAGATATATTTTTGCGAGAGAAGCACAAAAAGTCCCAAAGATCACCGAAGGACTCTGCGCGACGAGTTCTGCGTTCCTTTCGTTTTCTAGTCATCGATAAGAAGGTACTGAAAGAAAAGAGAAAAAAAATTGATAATAATAAAACACGATCCTCGATCTCGATCATTGCATCCGATGATCTCAATAACTTTTTTTGATACATTATATTATATTATATATATTTTGCGTATAAGTCTAAGGCCAGTGGCAATGCCGCCTTGATCCAGTGCTCTTATATTATACTATTGTATAGCGGAATTCGTGAATCAGGGATAATCATTTTGTACAGAATCGATAATACGATGTCAATAAATCATATTTTACTTATATATAATACATACGACTTTTCGTCATTTATCGCCAATAACCTATGCACCCAAATATGAAATTTCTTCAGTAGAATCAAACTTACGATATGTGTAAGGAAAAGTTAATCATTGATAAAAATCAGGTTTGATTCGGGCACAATGCACTTCACTGGAACGAAGTTCCTAAGCGCCGCTGGCGACGCGTGCCGCACGAGCCATTGTGGAAAATCGGCGCAGCGGCAGATGCATCAGCCACCGCGAACAGGCTTAATCCGTCGGATTACGTGCCAGGCATGATTTTAGCGCCAACGACGCCTTCGTCCAATAAACGCGTCATCGCGCGCACACGCGTCCCGATAAAAAATGGCCTTAGATATAAGGACGAAAGGTGAAGAGGGAAGCGTAACGGTTTTTCCGAAATTCCAAATCGCATAAAGCCTCGATCTACGTGTTTATTTTAGCAGGTTATTTTATAACTCGAGGAAGCCTTCGATCGGTAGAAAAAATATTGACGGTACACCGTGATGTCACTCTAGAAAATTATCGACAGCCATCAGAGTGGCGATTTTGACTTTAGGGAATTAGCCGGATACACAATGGGTGCTTCGCTCGCAAAAGTGGTTGTGGGGTACGTGTGTCTTTGAGTGATCGAGAACTGCGCGCAGTCGTCGAAAATTTTTCGAAGGCACACACGCACACACATCGGGCAAGAATAATCCAAGTGTTGAGAAAATAAACAGCCGAGAGTCGAGCTGCTCGATCAAACTACGTCGCTGTATACGCTATAGGCACTGTACTGCTGGCATCGGAGGAAGTGCGACGCGGAAAGATCTATCAAAACAGGGGGCGCGATGAAAAGAAAATATTTTCCCGACGCTTGCATAAATTCGTCCCGATATCTCGAGTGGCTCGTGCGCGTACGTGGATTACGAGCGGGTATTGTTGTAGGTGGCGCAATTATTCGTCAAAGGGGGAATATGCATTCTACAATATTTTACAAAATCGTTTGCATCGAGAAATGAAAACAAGAAAAAAGATGCACACAACACAGCACGCTTCTCCCGATTCAACCGTGACCGTACGCACACTTGATTTCCTCAACACAAATATCTCCATCAGCGATATTCCGTCGTTTCGTTCGGACTTATTGTGCCGGATTCGTCATACCATTTAACGTCTGATCAATAAAATTGAGCTTCTCCAAGGCCTATTTGCAAACACGGAGCAAGCTGCCGCATCGAATCCGTTAAGGGCGCTCGCTCGCGCGCGCGAGTGATCGGAGTTTCCCCAAATCTCACCAATAATGGTAATGCCTCAATGGAACTATTATGCGGACGATATATCAATGTGTACACAGCCCCAGCGAGAGACAGACGCGGGGACCCAAAGGTGTCGGATTTTTCGAGCTAGGGGCAGTTATAAGCGCCGCGCAGTCCCGCTTTTCGTCGTAATTCTGCACTTTTTTCCGTACTCTTCGCTCAGCTCACGTCTTATATGTGTGCGTTTTGTCCAGGACCATTAAGAGTTGGAGGATTGATTAATGAGAGGCTGCGATACAGTCGGTCTTTTTTGCCGGCGATGTAATGAATTTTCAGGAATATATATGTATATTCCGCGGGGAGAAGATTATGCTACTGCGTATTTGCTCTCTGCGATGGGTTCTTCTGTGCGGAGAAAAAATTTGAATAATGAATTGGCGACTTCGTAAAAAGCGCTATCGAGTGGAGGGCTCGAGGCATAATTTTTTTGCCGCTTTACAAAAATTCAACTGATATTTTTTTTTCAATCTGATATATCCACGCGTATCTCACATTATCGTCAGTTTTCCCGCTCACGGAAATACCGGGCGCTTATCAGCCGACAATCGCTTCCACAAACTTTATCGGCGCGTCGCATCGACTCTTCGATACCCGACAACAACAACAACAAACTCCCTCGGTTTACATCACTCCTCTCCGTCGCATACAACAAAATAAAAAGAAACTCCAACCTCATCGCAAACTTGGAGCTTCAACCCCCCGCAAGCACTACACATGGCAAAAAAAAAACTGTCGATCCAGGAATCGGCTTCCTCATTTTTACCCCGCGCCTCGCACCCCCCGTACACATACATGCACAGTCGCATGCGCACGGCGGCATTTATTCCGATGCAGTTTACGCGCGCACCGAGATTTCTCTTTGATCGAGCTTACTGCGGGTCGTTTCCGTCGAGTGCACATATCGATCGGCCGGCTGGTCGTCGACTCTCTCTCTCTCTCTCTCTCTCTCTCTCTCTCTCTCTCTCACTCACTCTCTCGCGAGTTCGGCCGTCATTGTGCTGGGGTGCTGGTCTGTAGGTAGCTCCGCAGACTGTACTATACGGTGACATACTGCTACGGCTTGACGTGCAGCGAGGCTCCCCCGTAGCGAGTTGTCGAATAACGGGGGAGAGAGAAAGAGAGAGAGAGAGCGAAAAAGTCGGCGTCGTTTTGTGTATTATAATACCAACGCGCGCGACTCTCCCTTATACGCGCAGTGCACACATACGAGCGCGTGCAGTTCCGATTGCTCTCCCGGATTCTGGAAATTTTCGTCAAATTACCCTGACCGATCGCTGCTGGCTGAGCACTTAATCGATGATAAATTACAAGAGCGCGCGCCGGCAGGGATGCTGCTGGGACACGCGCACTTTACAGGACTTTGCACGAGCGCGCACGCATTGGTGCTGTGCCTCGTCGCGCGGAAAGGGGGCTATTCAATGTTCGCTTTTGCAACCGGTTGATTTTTCGAAACTCCAGTCCGAAAGATAGTTGATACGGTGCGCCTTCTTTCGCATCCAATCAATTTATGCACAAATTAGAGGGTATAGCACACTCGAAGACAAAAGATTTCTATAAAGCAATCAACTCTTGCACTCGCATCGCTATTGCCTCGCGCGCACTACTGTCACCATCTCCAACTCCTGCACGGGCTCTCGCGCTTTAATCCACACGTGCCCTTTCTCTCTCCTCTACTCTATATTTCCCTTTAAAACAGCCGAAAAACCTACCATTCCGCGTTCCTTTGAAGCGGCAACACACTACACACACATACTCGCCCTCCGCACGCGGGTATCGCTCGAAAAAGGGCGACGAGAGCGAGTAGAGGAGGCAGCAGCAGCATCGAATTTCCGCATCTGTTTTGAATGCAAAAGGTCCGCTCGGTGTAAAGCATATAGCGCTAGTATAGCACGCGTCCTGCAGCTCACTCGCTCTCTCGGCTTTTCACCATTGTAGCTTGGCATTTGCAGGCTTTTGTGGTAAACCGCGAACAAAGCCCGCTTTTGGGCCACTGCGCTCACGACCACACGGAAGCTTTTGCTTTCTTTCTCGCTTCTACATTATATTCCTCTCTCTCTCTCTCTCTCTATCGCGCCGTGTCTTTCGGACTTATTGTTACGCCGCCGCGCGCCCCGAGATTTATATTAATATGCGCCGATGCAGCCCGAGCTATTCGATCCGCGAGAGACGCGGAGGGTAGATGTGCATGTAACTATAATATCGAAGTATCGTTGCAAGGGAGGAGCGTTTGCACTTAATTTGGTGGATGGATAGATTTTCACGAGGCTTGCTCTCTACCTTTTCGATTTTCCGAGAGAGCTGTTTGAATAAAAATGAAATGAAATTTGTTGAAATCTAAAACTCGTTGATATTCAATCTAAAGATTGCGCATAGAGATTCAGCGGTGCAGAAGCGTCCGAAGAAAAAATTTGATGAACCTTCATCCCGAGAGAGCCTATCTAAACCACTTAAAAGTGAATACTGTAGTAGCATAATACTTTGAACTGCGGAATTATTCACAGAGAGTGCGCTTGAAACGATGAGCAATAAGTCTGTCGGAGCGGGAAGAACCGCTTATCTCGCTATACAAAGTTCCGACTATCTCTGCTTGCACTTGGCCGTGCTTTTAGTGCCGCGCAGTGATTCCCCGAACAGATAATGTAGAAACTTAGTTTATCTGATGTATCAATATTGACAAACATGAAGTTTCGCGCGGAAATTTTTCCCCGGATCGGTCAAAGCTGAGATCGTCGGTTTTGTATAAAATGTTCTGCCGTAGGAGAGCTAACACATAGCAGTACTTGTTTTGCTTTGAACAGAGTCTGAAGAATCGCTCGACTATTCGCAACCATGAAGGCTGTATACTTCGTTTTCCTGCTCGTCGCTGCCCTGGCTTACTTCACGTCCAACGTTGCTGCTGGTGAGTCTATTTTCTTTCACGTGTACAAAACTAAATATGAATAATTTGAGAAACTTTGAACCAGTGTCTTATTTAAGCTATACGCGTTCTGTGCATTGGATTGAAAAATTAACAAATATTTGTTTTTCCTGCAGCTTGCAACGACCGTGACTGTTCGCTCGACTGCATCATGAAGGGCTACAACACTGGTAGTTGCGTTCGTGGAAGCTGTCAGTGCCGTCGTACCAGCGGTTAAAAAGATACCAACACAAGATCTTCTGAACATTGATGGAAGAATTAGACATATTTTCAAAATTATATCCATTTTGATTTTGATATTTTATATTGACCACAAAAAACAATACTATCGCATGAATAAAGCATAAAAACTCTTTAAACATTATGTTATTATTAAACTCTCCCGCATAATAATTATAATATCCTATACAAAACTTTACAGAATATATTTCGGCTACACTATATACCTAATATACTATATAGCGATAGTGACGCCTCCTAGAACTACAATCTGTTATAACAATTGTACTTTTTACTCTCCATATGTTAACCAAAATAAGAATGCGTATCAAATTCGGGACAAGGGTTAACTCTCCCACACTTGATATACGTATTCTTATTTTACAAATTGGTTATATATGAGCGGCTCATGTGCTATAACTGCTAACTTTTCGTTTAAATGAAATATCTTTAAAGTGTGTAATCATAATTCTTGGAAATCAGAGATTCAAAGTTGGCGCCTAAGACTCGTGACTTTTTAATAGGAAAAATAAAAAATTTACCAACTCCACGCCTATTTCGCTAGCTTTATTGCAAAATGAAAGATGTTCGACTCCTCAGGAAACAACATTTACATACGAAAATTTTTGTATTGCAATGAGGAACATTGCCAACGATTCAACACACACTAACATAATATATGGATGCAAATCAATCGCAGAAAAAAAAATGAATTAGTGGAGGGAAACAGTTTTAAGGTGTGTACCGAAATGAATTGCTGTGTTTTGCGAAAATTTTACTATTGTATATGTTGGAATCAGTACTTCCCAGAAAGTAACACTTCTTACTGATAAAGATAGGTATTCAACGTGCTGTCAAGAGTTAAGCTATTAATGAAAAAGCTTTATAATAGTGAATTACAGAGTTTTAAAAGTGTATTTGAAATAGGTGTAAAAATGTTTAGAACTATAAAACAGTCTTTGGAAAGCGTTTGTACGGATGTTCGTACAGATTTTCTTAATGATGGGTGTTTGTGTGCGTGTGCGCGTGCGCATGTGTGTGGGTTCAGACATTGCGTTCTTTTAAAAACGTGTCGATTTTCAGGTTTTTTTTATACCATTGAACAGCAAATTAATTAAATTGTCAGATTCATTTTATTTAGAAAGTAAACATTAATTACAAAATATTCTTTGATGAAATTAAATTATTGCTTAATGTTGTAATGAATAAACTCTTTGCAACAGTTATGGCCGGATGCCTCCAATTTTCTGACTACATACGCATTGGAGTTGAATGCATTCTCCTTTCATGAAGTTCTTAAAAAGACATTCTTGTTGGCATCTCCACGGGCTGCAGTCTAGAAAGACAGAGGCGGATACATCAAAATGAATACATCGAGCAATAGTCAATAATTTATTCAAATAAGAATAATTAGTTAAGAGACAATGCTTACGTGGAATAGCAGAAGCTTCAATAGTGGTGAAATAGGTCAGTGCAACGAGCAGTAAGACGACGAAGTATACAGTCTTCATGGTTTTGGATATAGCGATTTGTTGAACTTGGACTAAAACAGAACAGTGTTGCTTCTGTCAAGATGTTCCCGCTTTTATACTCCACAGATAAAAACTTGCTGTTAAAAATGATTGAATGGCGATAATTATGTCAACTGAAAGATTGCGATATGACGGCGTTGGGTAATCACATCGGTACACTACAAAACACAAGTCGGTCGGTACTTCCCGAATTTCAAAGAAATCAATGATTAAGCGCTGAATGCATATAGCACTTGAGAATATTTCCAAATATAATCTTTAAAATTAGCGAGTAAATGTAATAAAATTATACATATGAATGTTACCATTTAGATATAATAACTGATAAGCCGTCAATCATACATCTTTGATCTTGAATAGTATTCAAAACAACAGTTACTGAGATTTTTATCTCCTGTACTTTTGTTCAGTAATTGAGCTTTTTCCTTATTTCGCAATATTAATTGATAAAGTAATTGATACACAATTATAGAAAAGTATATCCCCTATTGTTCTGATAAGCTGATTATTGGAATATATAAGCCACTGTCAATTGACCGATGAGCATAGAACTCGTTTCGCTTTAGACCAGTCTAAAGAATTACCAAACTAGCAAACATGAAGTCTGTATACTTTGCCTTCCTGCTCGTCATCGCTGCGGCTTACTTCACTGCCACTGTTGCAGGTGAGAATAATATTCTTTTTTTTTCGTATTTTTTATTACAATTTTAGTATATTCACCACTTATGCCTAAAACCACAAGTTTTATTACTGAATTTTTACTCTGATTTTTTTATTTTACACATAAAATGTTCTTAATTCCTTCATGGTACAATAAAAAAAAGATACAAAATATTATATTTAATCATAATATGTTGAATATTAAAATTTGAATAATGTTTTTTCAGCTTGCAATGACAGAGACTGCTCCCTCGACTGCATCATGAAGGGATACAACACCGGTGGCTGCTCTAATGGAAACTGCCAGTGTCGTCGTACCCGCGCTGTTGCAGCTTGCAATGATAGAGACTGCTCCTTGGACTGCATCATGAAGGGATACAACACCGGTGGCTGCTCTAATGGAAACTGCCAGTGTCGTCGTACCCGCGCTGTTGCAGCTTGCAATGATAGAGACTGCTCCTTGGACTGCATCATGAAGGGATACAACACCGGTGGCTGCTCTAATGGAAACTGCCAGTGTCGTCGTACCCGCGCTGTTGCAGCTTGCAATGATAGAGACTGCTCCTTGGACTGCATCATGAAGGGATACAACACCGGTGGCTGCTCTAATGGAAACTGCCAGTGTCGTCGTACCCGCGCTGTTGCAGCTTGCAATGATAGAGACTGCTCCTTGGACTGCATCATGAAGGGATACAACACCGGTGGCTGCGTTAATGGAAACTGCCAGTGTCGTCGTACCAGCGGTTAAATGCATAATTATAGTTCCATCAAATTCGGTTTTCCAATCAAGTCAAAACTTTGAAGAACAATCCATAAATTTTCTTGTTCACTTCATGAAACTTTTAAATGTGTAATATTTTATACTTTCCCATTTCCAAATTCTTTAAACCAAAATTTTTTCTTTTCCAAATTTTTTAAGTTTTCAAAATTTCCTAAAATTTAGAGCAATCACAGTCATATAAATGTATGTATGTATTTATGTACACAAATGCCTTTGGACTATCAAGCTGACCTATAATCTTTAAATAATGTTTCCTACTATAATCAGTCGAACACTTATTTTTAGTCTTGTAGGCAAGTTTATCAATCACTTATAAATAAAATTATAGTACATCAGTGTATACATAATATTTCTCGACTTATCGCTAAAGATTAATCGATCAAAATTTAACAATAAAGCTTTTAAATTCAATCAAACAAAACGGAGCGGTAATATAATATATGAAATATCTGACCCAAAAGAAATTGTCTACTCAGCTTTGCCGTGAAACTCACTTAATCTAAAAATGAAAAATACATAAATTGTAGTTTTGTATAAGCCCTTCCTCTTTTTAACTTCTCACACAGGCGTCGTCCTATAAATGTACCTGATGGCATGCTAAGACACGCGACCTACCTCTCGCGCTCTCTCTCTCTCTCTCTCTCTCTCTCTCTCTCTCTCTCTCTCTCTCTCTCTCTCTCTCTCTCTCTCTCTCTCTTCTCTCCTCTATTAATTTAAATATAAGCGCGAAGATCAATGAAAGATGGACGGCAGTTGTTTAAAATCTGAAGGTGGTTTTAAAAACCAGCGCTGTTTAGCCCATAAGGCTACCCTACAACATACACCCGCTGCGATCTGCTATGATATACAGTCGAAATACAACTAGACAAGGTACAACTCAATCTACTGCAATATTCATGCATAAACTTTTAAATACGGTATCAGTAACATTATATTTCCGATGTGCACTCTAAATCAACTATGTTTTATATTTATTTATTTTTTTTAATAATCACGACCAATCTAAAAAACATCCAAACTAACGAGTAAATCTTTTGCAACGCGTACACATGCACGTTTGTAAGAAATCATTGATGGAACGCGTTTCCATCGTCGATAAGCAATATAACGTTCTCCCTACTCCATCCATTGTTTATTCAGTTTCTCCCTCTCAACTCGCAAATTAGGGAGTAAGTGATAATAGCTACAGCCTCTCTCTCCTCTCAACAATGAACCGAACAACCATACGCAAGCGAGTGAGTGAGCGCGCGCGCCGAGTCAAAGTCGCTGCACATACGGACAGATGTCTACGGGGGCAGGTGTAGGCCGAGAGCTAGCGAGCGAGCGCGTGCCAGCCAACCCCCCACTGGGCCCGCCATTCAAGACTATAATTTACTTGAAGAATGCCTCGAGCCACTGCGGTGGCTGGAATATGGCCGGGGAGAGGGCAAAAGTTTGATAGGCCGGGGGGTAACGCGCGCGAGCGAGCGAGCGCTCGTTAACGCGACGCCCCGGAAATTCGGTGCGAGCCGACGTTTTGTGCTCCGTAGGTTTGCCGACGGAGAGCGATGTGTCGCCGCTCGCTGCGATTTGACTTCGGGGATTCATGATTGTTGCACGTCAATTTATTGGCTGGACTGCAGTATAAGAGATGCACAGCTGAAAATCGTCGCGACGAATAATTTGTGAAGGATAGGAAAATTGACGATACAAGCATCGCAATTATTTTATACATCGCGATCGGCTAATTTCGTCCCGTATAAATCAGCGGCTCAAAGCCAATCTCCTGTGTCCACACACTCGGGGCCATTGAGCAAAGTTCAGAGAGCCGTGTCGCGTCGGGGGCTTTTAAAATCGCCAATCGTCATAAATAGGCTGCTTTAATCACCGGCAAAGCTCGTGCGCGTGGCTCTGTGCAGCGATTCGCTCCCTTATCCCGCAGCATTGTCACCAGGCAGTTTTTATTATTCGACTGCGCCGCACGGCAAAAAGCATAGCAGAGCGCTGCAAGGGAGGCTTAGCTCCGGATTACACGACTGCCTACGAAAAGTTTACCCGAGACCGCGCCCCCGACGCTATACAAAGCAGCGAGTGGGCTTATTAGGAAACAAAACAAATAGTACGAGCGCGTGCTCCGATTTAAATGTAGTCCACATAGAGAGAGAGAGAGAGAGAGAGAGAGAGAGAGAGAGAGAGAGAGAGAGAAAGAGAGAGAGAGAGAGAGAGAGCGAGAGTTGAAAGTTCGCTTGATACGCGAAGGGAGCTGATGCGATTGCCTGCTGAATTTTTATTAGGACGCCTCTGTGTGTGTGTGTGTGTGTTTGTAGTTTTTGACACTTCGATGAGCACGAACTGATGGTTACTTCGTTTCGACTACGTATCAACGAAATTAAGCTTGATAATAGTGCAGGTCTTTGACCCTGCAGAGGGAAACGATTAGAAAGTCCGCGATAGCACGCAGAACCGCGAGGACTTTTCCCGAATGCTCCGAATCGAAAAAAAAGAAATCGACCGGGTGAAATTCGATCCAGGTCGGAAGCATCGGTCTGTACACAGGTATGCGCCGGCTCTTGTTGCACTGGCGACCGCAGCCAGTTTGTTGTGTATAGAAGCAACAGCGTAGACTCATATGCATAACAGCTCGAGCGTGCAGTGCGGGCGGGTGTGTATGCGCACAGATAAGGTAAAACGCGATGAGCATAAACAAGTACTTCAAGGTTCCAGCCATTGAGTCATTAATGAGGGACTCGTTCACGGGGACATTTTTCATTTTCACGGCGTTGCGCAAACGCACCGATACCGATCTCTCCTCCGCGTTGGAAAGTGCACACTTTTACGTATACAGAAAAACAAGTGCGCGATAGATGAATCTTCGTCGTCCTCATCTGGCGCAACTCGTTTCGTGTGTGCTTATACTCTTTGGGTTCAACGGGGCATGAAAAAAAATCGTTAGTTCCAGACGATAAGTTTCGGAGCAAGAGAGACTTCTGTTGGCTCTCGACAGAGTCCGTTGTTTCCTAAGCTACAGATAAAATTTAATTTTCTTTGACTCCCCACCATCGGCGCAACTCACGCGTGATGTATAAATCACCGCTTATCAATACGATCCGCGCCGATAAGAATTAAAATTTTCGAACAACAGCTCATTACACGATTCACGCATTCACTCGCAGCGGAATAAAGAACATAAGAGAAGCGACAATCGACACTTAATAATATCCACACCCTTTTCTCCCGGTCAATCCACCCATTTCCGCGCAGCATTCTGCCTGTCATTCAAGCTCCGCACATGCACTTTGCAAGAACGCGACTCCTCGCGCGCGCACAGTACGGAGCACTTGACAGCTCGCGCGTGTCCGCGCCCGACGCTCGGGTTACCAGCGGGACTGGTACATCGGTGCGGCAGCTCATTAAACACCCGCAGCCCCATATATATATATATACGTATACACGCTCTCCTATAGCGTCGATCGGCCCTGATTTGGCCCCATTGTACGAACTACGAGGAGGGGGTCGCGCGCAGCCGGGCGGCGGCCTTCGCCATCTGTGCAGCTCTCTGCGAGCGCAGTGACGCCCCCGGGGCGATTCTCTCTCTCTCTTCGATCCTCTAGCCAGGAAAAACTAGATTTGCTCGAGGCTTATCCGCGAGCGAAGAGAGAGAGAGCTGGAAACGTGCGGTATTAAGGGACGCGTGATGGAGAGAAAGAGAGAGAGAGAGAGAGAGAATATTCCGGACGATGATGTGCTGATGCGTGTCGGAGCTCCGACGAAAGGAGAGGATAATTGAAACGATGCTGCGATAAGTAACTGCGAGAAGCTTCGCTGAAATTCACTCTTCGGTGTTATATACGTGAAACGCGTTAGTCATACTCCACGCGAGCTTCTTAAATAATTAACGCGTGCAACCCTTTGCGATCGGTGCGTACACGTAACAACGAGCGCTTAACACACACGCGAGACCCTTCGCGCGTTGTATTAATCACCGTGAAAATAATCGCGCCGCACGCGAAGAAGGCGCGAGTCCGTGCAGTATGTCGGTACAATGCCTGCTGAAAAAAAAAAGAAAAACTCGTCGACGAGTGCATTATTATATAGTACACACATCGGGCGCAACAATGACAGCGTCGGGCGCGAGGGCGATAACCATTGTACGCCGTCACGCTTTACCGAATAAGTCGTCTACACCGCGTATACATACGATTTAATATATCGACCCCGTATATAGTCCGGTGGATCGAAAAGTGCCGGTGTATGCGCGCGATCGAATGATTTATGCAGCCGAGTACGAGAGTTCCATAATTTTCCTGTGTGTCCAAACTCATAGGTGCGTCGTTGGATATAATTTTCGGGCGAGCGGAGCGAATCGGATCGGAGGTTAATGAAGTGAATTCTGTGCATGCGGGGTGCAGGGCTCTCGATCGACTTTTAATTGGACTCTGATGATTATTGGTTGGAGCTATGAAATTAATCGCGTGTATTAGGAGAGTCGGAGTGTTTTGACTCCACGAGATCGTATAATTACCGCATACACCGTCCATATAGTATTTCTCCTTCACCGAAAACACACACAGACCAAAACAACATATGCAGCCGCCTCGAGAACACCCAAGCTCGTTCCTTCCCGCGGCCGTTTAAAAGTCGGTCTAATATGCCTCCGGAATAGTGACAGATAAAGTTCACACGAACTCGTTCCTTCCGAATTTTCGGAAAATCGCCGACCACCAGTAGCCGCAATACTACACAGCATACAAGCGCACACTCGACCACCCGGACACGTGTTTTCTCCCGAAAGAAATCGGCGCGGCCTCTTGAAAGCCCGCCGAGGCGGGGGCGTTGCAACGGCGGCGGCCTTTGAAATGCATCGCTATACGCCTCGTTGAGAGTGAAATACGAGGGATACATCATCGGCCGAGGATTTTCGCGCTCTTGAGCAGCTATCGAGAGCTGATGTATGGCGCGAGGATTGGGAGGGAATTTCATATCCAATATTGCGTAAGGATTTATGAGAGTATGTTTTTTTTCTCGTAATTTTCGTGGGTTTGAGAGGAGGCGGATTCGAGAGTGTGAACTTCCTCGAGATTCCCGGTCGGTTTAATCGATGGCGCCTATTGTGTTTTCTCTTCTTTCGAGATCTTATCGAACGTTGCAGGAATTATTGTTGATGGGGATTCTCGGGAACAGGATATGCGTTGGGTGATTGAGTACAATGTGTAACTGCGGCTGTGGAAGATTTCTTTATTGTATAATATCACGTGTATTCATTATACCGTATACGTTTGCAGAGTATAACTTGAAGCCGTGTGCTTGTTGCTTGTCGACGATTCGATTAAAAAAGCCATATCGATCGGAAGGAACAGGAAACGCTGCTATCGAAGCAATAACGACCGCATTAAATCGGTCAGTTTTTTGCCTCCACTTTCCTCCCGGAAGTTCTCTCGTTTTTACGATGTACCCGCACAAAAACCAACACTCGAAACATCGCACCTTTCGCCTTTGATATACTCGTTAGCCGACAATAATGCAGTCCCCGCAGCATACCGCGAGAATTAGTCAGAAAAAGCGACGGCTGCTCCGATGCACAGGGGATGAGGAAAATCAAGCCAGCCGTGTAGGTACCTACATACAAGCCCATGCGACAGCTCGGCCGAAGAGCGTGTCGAATCGATTAGCCAGAGTAGTAGTCGTCGTAGGTACTCGCTTATACTGTGTGTGTGTTTTGAAAGCGGTCCTGCGGACCACCAATCTCTCAATTTCAGGGTATTTAGAGCGTTTAACGAGATTTTGACTTTTCCGAGGAGGACCGGTGGAGAACTGCTCGGAAATATTGACGTCGGCTTGCCTGTGAGAAGCAAGACGCAGACAGAGAGTATTTTATACGGGTGACGCTTTTAATGTGAAAACAAATCGTTCCGAGATGGCTGCAGTGTATAGCGGCGTGTGCGGTGCTACTTCCCGAGTTTCCCGCACTTTTTACGAGCGACAGACGTATTTCTCATTTCGGAAGTTTATTGCGCGTAACGAAGTGCGGAGTTATATACGTTTCTATCCTATTTACACTATTGAGACGAAACGTTCATTGCGTTGCTTATTGTTGAAATTTTTATTTCTATACTCACAAATTGCAATTATTTGTTATTCAATCAACGGCATAAAAAAATTTTCCCACCACCTCGTGCACAAAGACACCAACGACGGCATCCCCAAAAAAACCCACTCAAAACATTTTCCTTTTAGACCCGCAAAAATTTCTCACACCACTCCTGCATTTATCCCCCCATATACGCGTCCACTATCAACATTACCGGCCGCAACCAGCCGCGTGATGCGCTTTCGATCCGATTTATTTAAACTCCGCCGAGCATAATATTATCGCTCGTTAATAAGAGCCTATAATAATTCTCTCGTATACTTGTTGCAGCCCACACTCCCCCATCTCCCACGCGATATATCACTCGTCGCACGGCGTGCGTGACTTAGGTGTAAAAAGGCACGCGAAACGTGTCGACGCATCAGCGCCACGTGTCCGGCACGTGACTCCATAGCCACGATGAGCGAGAACACTCTAACGCCTCTATACCACACGAAAATCCATCCGGATGATCTTTTCTCGCTTTGTGTGCATAACGTAAGACTAGAGCAGCAGACGACGGTGATAATAGAAAAAAGAGAGACAATAAAATAATAATGACATCACGCGCGCGCGTGCCGCTTCGAGAGACTCTCGAGAGTCAGGAAGAAAAGCATGCAGTGGCAGCATCAGACTACAATTAGACCCGTAATTTCGCGCCTGGCGCTGCACACTCTAGTTTTTTCCTCTGCATAAGAAGCGAGTCGCGGCTGCGCATCCAGTCTTCCTGATTGTTGCTCTAACGGAACATCTGGGCGCGCGACCGCACGAGAGTAGACTGCAGAAGTCGCGCGGCCCGCGTGTATTAACGGCACGCGCGAGTGCGCAGATGATCGTAAGGATATTTATTATCGAAAGAAAGAGTCTCTTTGAAATCGGCACCGAGACAGATTGCCGAGGAACAGTTTATCTTAAGCACATATATATATACGCGCCGCACGAGGGATGAGTATTATACTTCGAAGGATTTCACGGCGTTTCGTAACGCTGAGAGGCACGCGCGCGCTGGATATTCGAACAGATGACGTAAGTGCGAGGCTGCGTAATTTATGCTCTCGGTACCGCATTATCATCGTCGCGCGCGTTCGCTCGTTAGAGGCCAAAATGTAAATGTCACAAGCGATCAGCCGACCGCAAGCTCCTGTAACGATCGATCTTATTAAACCGCACACGCGCCGGCGGATGAGGAAAAAAATTCTAGTTCCCACAGCTAATTATAAGAATCTATCCCCCTCGATCCGCCTAAAAACCAGGACGAATTACGAGAGTTACCGCGTCTCATCCGCGCTGAACGTCTCACTTTCGAGCCGACGTTGCGCGGTCGCGTGTCATCGCCACATTCGAAATCAGCCATCCAAACAAACATCGCGCCTGTATCATGCAGCGCGATCAATCTCGCCGCGTACACGTGCGCCGGAATAAGACTTTGCACGCGCCGTCAGTGCGGAGTCACGTGCCGCGGCGGAGGAGGCAAAACGGCCCTAATTCGCAAGCACGTGGCGTAAGGGGGCGGTGGTGTACTGGAGTACCGGTAATTGAGATATCATAAGCGGCTAATTCCTGCGACGACACGTGCCGAAGACGAGGCGTGAAAGCGAAACGTTTAATGCCTCCTTTGTGCGGCTTTGGAGAGCGATTATTTGCGGGGGTAATCGATCGAGCGCGTGATTCTACGTTGTGAACCAGTTTCTCGCCTCGTAGGTCTGCAGGAGCTGAGCGATTTTCCGGGAGTATAGATCGTTTATACCGGCTTCGAAGCTCATGGGACTCGCGCTATCAACATCAGCCGTGACGATGTTCAGAACCAAGGCGCAGTGGAAGAACTCGTACTCCGCCACCTGTTTGAGTCCGTCGTCGAACTTTCGCCTCGAGTACTCCCCGACGTCGACGCTCAGCCTCTCGAGCGTCAGGATGAAATTGACGTAATAGAGGTCGAGTACTCGGTCGAGATCATTCGACTTGACGTGATCGTCCAGACTCGTAAAGATAAAGTAGACGAGATCGAGGAAGATATCGGCGAAGCAGTAGGTCTGGAAGTCGATGAACTTCGCATCATCGATGCTTCCCTCGTCGTCCTTATGAAACAGCACGTTGTTCGTCCAGAAGTCGAAGTGGACGACGCTCGACCATAGATCGTGCGTCACCAGCTCGCTCTTCCAGTCACCCTTGCGCCAGGAAGCTATCCTCTCCACGCGGGATGTGTATCTGTCGAGACGGGGGTCGTTCCTGATTATCTCGATGAAACCGGCACACGCTGCATCCACTGCGCGATAGTCGTAGTCCGGTTTGCGGTACGTTGATCTGATCGAGTCGAATAGAATGGGGTAGTTTAATTTCGCGGCCACGCCGACCGCGTGGAATCTGGCTAGAGCTTTCAGCGCTTTGGAAGCGTGCGCTAGGTCCATTCCTGAGAAGGTGACACACAAACCTTATTCTTTATAAAAAAATACGAGTGTGATTAGTTCGCTCACCGATCCTTTTGTCGACGACGTAGTAATTTCGCAGCTTGAGATTTTCCAGTAAAATAACGGCGTCACCGCTCAACGACCCGCAGGATCCGAAAAACTTGGGAAAACACTCCTCGATGCTGTCGTCCTCCGGAAAATCATTGTCCAACTCGACTCTCCTGTAGAACGGAATAACGCTCGTGTACATGAAAATTTCCTTTCGGAACAGCCTAATCCAATCAACACCCTTAGTGATTTCCAGCACGGCAGTCGTCGGCGCAGTTTTCACGACGAACTCGAGATCCTCGCCGGGGGAGTCCTTAGTTCGTTGAACCTGGGCGCTGAGCCTCAATACGCAGCTGCGAAAGTTTTCTCCCGACGGCACGACATTATCGACTGAATAATTCACTAGGGTCAAGTCATCGCCGAAATTGATTCGTAATAGACTTTCCAGATCTCCGATTTCACGAGACATGTTTTATTCTCCTTCGCGCGACTCCTGCAATCGATGGTTGCTTTTGTGGAACTGGCGAGAATGCTTATTATATTGTGAATGTGTTGTCCAACTTCAGACGCTATTAAAATAGTTATTGCCGTTGCGTAAGGATGAATAATAATACAGCGAAAGGTTGCGTAATTTCGTTACTCGCGGTTGCGAACGAATAAACAAACTTCGCTCACGGCAGACTGAGCGTGAATGCGCGGATATCGCTCGCCAAAATTGCCGCGGGATATCGGGGCCGATGATCAGCTCTTCTCTAAATGTTTGCACCACGTGATTCGCCCCCGGCTGTCTGCGATTCGCAATTGGATTATGCAGTCGGAGAAACGCATTGGCCTAGTCTGCGCTGTACCGACGAGAAGGATGTTCCTCGTTAGCTAAAACAGTAAAAATCAATAAATTTTCGAGGGAACTATTAAACCCCCGCAGTAACACCAGCAAATCGCCGCTCATCCCCGCGAAAAACGCAAAGCCTTAGAGCCAACACACACACGCACGGGTAGCTCTCGTTGCGCGCATAACATAAAAGCCGGTGCGGATGAAAAGCGCGCTTGAAAGATCGCGCAATTGAAGGCACAGTGGGCAGTCGCCTCGAGGCGCGCAGGACGGTATACTGTATCCCCGAATGCAAATGACTCCGGCGCGCTTTTCAATCAAGCCACCGACGATCGGCTGCAGCGGCTCGGAAGGACGCCCTATTGCGACGGGAGATGCGCTCGTGTGTGTGTGCGTAAAAAGACGCTGCGCAAGCGCGTTGAGAGGCAAGTTTTTCGACTGAAATTTTCACGAAAGACCGGTGTATGAATAATCGATCGATCCCATTCTTCAAAGCGAATTATTCAGATAGAAACGGGATGCACTTATACGTAGTATAGAGCGAGGCGCGCACAGATGACCGACGCCCCTGCGCTTGATCAGCTCTTAAGCCCAATCCAGATAACGAAGCAGCAGCAGTGGAGAGAATAAAGGAGCGACGAGTAGTGAAATCGAAATCACAAATTCGTATCGGCAACTCCCCTCGCGTATGTGTCCGAGAGTCTAGTTTTTCTCTCTCTCTCTCTCTCTCTCTCTCTCTCTCACTCTCTCTCTCTCTCTCTTTTCGTCGATGAGGGAACGGATCCAGAGGCGGTACTTTTGTGTCTATGGTGTGTGCGCGTATATGCAGAATTAATGTATTCGCGCGTGCGGATCTTTACCATCCGCTGTAAAGTGGGCTTTTTATGTAGATAGGAGAACCTGGGGGTATTGAATTATTTATAAACCGGAGGCTATCCAGTCGGCGAGTGTAATCCGATTGATTTTTCCGCCGGGGCTTCTCGCAAGCCTCGAGAGCTTTACTTTTCTTCTGCGGTTTGTAATGCAATTCGTCGCACTTTCGTCGAATCCCGCAGAGCAATTAAAAATCCCCGATCCATTAGACGCGCGCGCAGAGATAAGCGCTCATTACTGCGGCGGCCCAGCCGGCTAAGTAGATTCCTAAAGCGATAACGATCCCCATAAAGACAATCAATCCGCGCTCGCATCGAAAGGGTATACACATAATGCTCGACCCCCAGAATCCACAGAGCATGGCTAACGCGCACAAAAGCGGAGCTCCGTCCATTAAAATCTCCTGCGGAACTCATCGCCCGGGCTGCAGCAGAGCCTGCGATTAGATTATCGGTAGGCAGGTGAGGCCGCTCGAGCGCGTAACGCCTCCTGACGTTGACGCCGCCGACTGCGCCGACAATGGGACAGATCTTAATCTCCCGCATTAGTTCCTGCTTAGCGGAGCCATTACCATCAAATGCGCTCGCTGCTGCAGCTCTCGGGACGAGTTGTCGTGTGCCGCTGTTATCTCTGGGTATTGTATGTTTGTATATTATGGAGACTTTTGTCGATGATGTGCGGGTGACAATAGAAGATCCGCGGTATTGTTGGATATATTGTTGGCAAAACGTGGATGCTCTTTTTCGAAAAGCTCGGCGCTGAGTCATTGCTTGTACAGTGAGTCGCTTTTTTCCTCAACGCGGTATAATGAGCACACACTACGTTGATGTACAATGGGACACATATTTGTGGTGCACAGTGCACGCGTCGACCCACCGATGTAGCGCAGCCGCAACGCGCGCAAATTAAAAGCTCCCTCCCAAAGCTAATTCAACTTTCAATAGATGTAATATCCCTCCCCTCCGTGCATCGATTGTATATCTGTACATATAAGCCAATGCATACTAATTGCCCCGGCTAGTCGCTCGCGCCAATTTCCTTTAATTCCGCCCCGATTTTAATAACCGCCGCCCCCCCCCCCCCACTTCCACTTGCGATCGCGCGCGCGACCTTTCATAGATGGGCTTCCGTGCATCACATAAGCTCTGCGGGAGAGCGTGCATTAATTTTCATCGTCGAAACCAATTCGCGAACTCTTGGAAGCACAGCACTCCCCACACTGCGCCATCCCCCTCCGCATGACTATATATGTACAGTACGATGTGTCCCGGTAAAACTTTGAGGGGGACGCGGAGAGCTGCGTCTTTTGTGCTTCTCTCTCTCTCTCTCTCTCTCTCTCTCTCTCTCTCTCTCTCTCTCTCTCTCTTGCTCGCTTGCTGTCTCTCGAGGGAATGCGCTCTCGGTATTGCGTTTCAAGCTCCTGTGACCCTCTCTCGGGGACCGATCATTATCTCCTTCGAATTTGAGAGAGGAAGAGCGACGCTGTGTAACGGACGTGCGGCGCGCGTGGATCGACAACGCGTCGTCGTCCTTTTTTACTTCCTTATCCTAATTGCTTTTACCTTTTCTCTCTCCCGCCGACTTTCCAGTGTTTCGTATAACGGAGCGAAGGTCGACAGCGCGATAGAGACCTTTCTTCGAGCTGTTGCATCTGCGCCTGTCTACGACTATACGCCGATAAAAAACTTGTACGTGTACTTCACACACCGGCGAGCCAAGCTGCATTATAAGTGTAAGAAAGTTTCACGAAATTACAATGCATCGTCGGTATAAGCACACTCGACGATCCGAACAGATAATTACGCACCGCTCGGTCTCGCTCTAGAGTCATCGGAACCAGCGGCTCTCGAAGGAGAGACTCTCCACAAAAAATTATTCCAAGTCCAGCTTTGAAAAAAGAGAAAAAGCGCGCGCGATCGTGCACCTGGCGAACTCTATACATTAGACGCGTACATAACGAGTACCTCCGGCACTCGATGCAGCGGTGTAGCGCGCGCAGATGCCTATCGAGTCGTGGTACGGTGGCTCTCGAAAATTAAGTGGACCGTCTCGCGAGATAAAAAATAATATCGGCACGCGTCGCTGCTCGCGCAGGAGGCCAAACAAACACACGGGGCTCTCTGTACGTTATATAATGCGCGCCAAGCTCGAGACTTTTGTCGATGACGACGGCGACGCGCGTATACGCAGGGAAATAGAAAGCCAAGTGGGCGAGCTGCAGGGGCTGCTGTTGCTTTTTTCGTTTTGTCGGAGTGAAATAGCGCGTGCTCTCGAGTGCCCGAGCTTGACGTAATTACGATGGTGAATCGCTATTGTTTATCTGGTGCGGTTATGGGCGATCGCTGTTAAATAATTTTTAATGTGGACCGAGCTCTCGTTTAAAAAAAACTCACATACAGCTACGAAGCTAAAAAGCAATATTTCCCTTGCATCTGTTGCGCAAACAGCTTCTTTGTCCCGCCGATCGAGACCATTTCACGCGCGAAAATGGAAAAGTCGTAAAATATTTTCCTAACCTCGGTCGTCCATACCTACGAGGCCCGGCGCACCCCACGCGATCTCCACCCCCAGCACACTGAGAGAACGAGATCTCCGCACGCGCACTTACAGGGCGGAGCGAGTCCATCCCCCTCGAGTCGATCCTCTTTCTCTCCCCCATAGACACAGAGAGTTCGCGCACTGCCGCCCCGAAAAAGCGCTTTCGAATTGTCATTCGAACACACGCGGCGCGCGCGCTTTTTTCCGCTGTAGTCAGTCGCGCTCTCTCTCTCTCTCTCTCTCTCTCTCTCTCTCTCTCTCTCTCTCTCTCTCTCTACCTGCCCCGAAAACGTTTGTCTCTCTCTCTTTCTCTCTCTCTCGCTATGGTATTACGTGTATATAGAGGGGGATGCGCGCACACGAAGAGGAGCATACAGAAGCCATCGCTTCACGGCTGGACGCGCAAGGATAATCGCAAAGCGCGCTCGCGCATCACTGCTGCGTGTGTATACGCGTGTATAGCTGGTCGCTCGGTTGACGGAGATTACGCGGAAGCGGGCACGACGCCGATGAGCGTTAACTAGATTCTAATTTGCCGTGGATGAGCGAGATAAGCCGAGCGACGCGTTTGTTGCGCGAGCGCGGGGGATTCTTTTTATCGCGTTGATAAAGCCGGATTGTTCGAGGTGGCGATTCTGATCGGTGTTCTAGAAATTAATTTTTTTTTTTTTTTTTGAAAAATGTATGCGATAGTCGTGACCCTAAGTTGATTAGTTCACAGAATTACACAGTCCCTCTCCGATGCCAACCACACACACGTTTACTCCCTCGCACGAGAACAACGGAGAGGGTACACGCAGCCGATAGTCACACAATGCGTGTATCAAAATCAAGTCAAGCCTCGACATCCTGCATATCCCGCAGGATGTTTGCCTTAATCGTCGTCCCGCGCGCGCTATGAATTTCAAAATCAAAAGCATCCCTCTCTCTCTCCCGCGTTATACAAGCAAAAACACACGTCGGCAACGCGCTCTCGAGTCTGTCACGTTTTTAAGGGATTACACGTCGATTACGCGGCTTAATTTCTCTCCTCGCGCGCGCGCGCGCATGCAACCCCACATAGTCTATGGTTTCGCAATCAGTCAGCCGTGCTGTGACACGCTAAAGGGGTTGCCGCTGTGGCGGTTCATTTCAAAAAGCGGATTACTGCCTCTCTCTCTCTCTCTCTCTCTCTCTCTCTCTCTTTTTTCATTTCGTATACACAACGCGCTCGGCGTTTTTCGCGAGAACGACGATCGATGAATTCGATTTTTTTTCGCAAACGTCCGTACACGGAGTCACGCGTATGCGGTTTCCGTTATATCCGCACTGCACCGAGAGCGAGTTTGTCGCGAGTCATTGTTTACGACACCCCTTTGCAGGTTCCATAATAGGCAGCTATTTTTTATTTTCCTTCTCGATATAGAATATAAGCGAGCGGCGGCGACCGTAGGCGTGTCCGGGATACATAAGGGTATGGTCGGGGACACGATTGGCGATCGAGATTTCACGCGCGCGCGTTTTTCTTCGTCAAAATAATAACGGACTGGTAGGTAGGACGAGCGACGTACATATAGAATTGATGATAAAGGTCCACACCCTCGCGAGGGTGATGCAACACGAGGCAGTGGAAAGAGAGAAAGATTATTGTTTGCTTTGCAACTCGCGCAGAGAGCCTTGATTATTAATTGTTTGTCGGTACAAAAGTTGAATCTCTCTCTCTCTCTCTCTCTCTCTCTCTCTCTCTCTCTCTCTCTCTCTCTCTCCGTTTATACAGAAACAGAGCGTCAGGGCATAAAAGGGTCTTATTCAATCGGACGTTATATTATTCTCTCTGTGTATGGTTCGCGCGTTCGTATATAATTTCCAAGACAAACGAAAAGCAGCATCGGGAATGTATGGAGAGAGAGCGAAGACTGACTGAATACTGCTCAGCGTATAATCAAGGCTCGTGCGAGTTTTTGCACTTCTCCCCGCGTAACGCTTCGCTCACAGTTATCCCCATCGATTTGAATAACGACTAATAGAATTAGACTTAGAACCTCTTCGAGACCGGACTATTCATGTATGCAGATTGGGTGTTTCAACGCTTTGCGCGTAACGCGAATCATTCGGTCAAAGAGAGCGAGTCTAAAAATTTACAGCATAATCCGCGCGTACGCGTAATCCAAGTTGAACAACCGAAACCAACAACACATCACCAGCGTTTTTCCTCTCGTCGGGACCACGCACACACACGCACTCGCGACGGTGCAAAAAAGTATTGGAAGTGGGGCCCTTATAGCTCCGGCGGCAGGCTCTCAAGCGCGTTATATAAGGTGCCCCCAGTTCCGTTTTTCCTCTCCTCTCTCTCTCTTCATTGTGTATACAGTCTCGAGCGCGGTATGAATGATGATGTATGGATGTTGGGCTGGGGGGCTCGGTAAAGGGTTCCATTGTGCCTGCCCGTACCCCGGCTCCTTCCATTGGCTCTCCGCAGGGGAGAGAGAGAGAGACGTGATATATTGCTACTGGTACACTCGCTCGCGCGCTGCAGCCAAGCCGTACTCGCTCGCTATACTGTTAATTTTATGCCCGACTTTTTGCTATCTTGCTTCTGCTCTCGCCCCGTATGTGTGCGTGCCTCGCGCGCGTGTGTGCGACGTAGAAGAAGGCCCGGGGCGATGAAAATTCTCGTTATTTTCGCCACCGAGCGCGTATCGAATCCTTTTTTTTTTTTTGCACCGCCGGCTGCTGCAGCTCTAATCAGCGAGGAAGATCAAACATCGGTCGGTTTTTTGTTCCCTGATGTCTTCTGATGTGGTTGCCCGCGAATTTCGTGCTCTTTTCTTTACAACCGATGACGGGGCTTTTGAAGGAGCGAAGGAAGTGACGCGAGAGAGAGAGAAAGAGAGAGAGACAGCCGTACGAAGAGAGCGTGAGCAAATACACGTGCTGAGGTACTTGATGTTTCTGATGTGGAAGTGCGGATACGGACGTTTTCGAGTGGTCCATTTTTCAAAGAAACGTTTACTCAGTTGTATCTTCGGTTCTTCGGTAAATCATAAAACAGGACGTAGATTCCACTTAACTTGTTTTAAAATAATGTGCAAAACTTTTTCCGACACGTTTTTTCGAAGAAATTGATTATGTATGCCGAGATGCAGACCGAGATTCTTTGATGAGATTATAAATACTGCGAACTGATTAGATTATAAATACTGCGTGTGTGGTCTGATTTTTACACGTGTCGAAAAAAACAATTTTGCTGTTCTTTCGATTTGTGAATGAGATGAAATAATAATAATACATCAGATCCCAGCATACTGTTCGCAAGTTCAAACCTATTCAATCTTGTCACGAGAATATACAGTCCGGTAATGCCTGGAGTCGAAGTACCGAGTCAAGGGAGCAACAATACACCGTCAACCATCAAAAGAAAAAAAAATGCAAACTACATCGATCACCGAATGGAAATCTTCATAGCACTCGAGCCCAGTCCATAAAATAAAACGAGCCTCGGTCCATCCCTCTCAAGCCCACACTGCTATGACGAGTAAGGGTAGCCCGTGAAATCGGACACCGACTACTGCAGCAGCAGCAGCCGATAATAATAAAAAGAAAGAGAGTCGCCCGGCCGGATAATATGCAAATACGATCGGACACGGTTTTAGAAATTCGCCGCGGCGCACACGCCGCCAACAATGAGTAATAATAAACCGTGATAAATAGCCGAGTAAATAGAGAGGATCGGCATCGGGAAAGAGAAAAAAAGGAACCGAACGCGCACGGTGCGTTATTCTCTGCGCGTATTCCAGGTGCATTACGCATACGTGAATAAACACACGAGCCGAGCAAATATTGTACGTTATAACGGAGGACGATGCGCGTGTAATCTATGCATACATTTTTCGAGGCTCGTTGATGTACGGGCCGCTTTTAAACTCGCCCCGCGCGCAGTGTACATATAGTATTTGCTCTCATAGGCATCAATAGAAAAGACTACATTAGCCGCGGAAGCGACGCGAGCCTGTTTGCACTGTCGACGGTTTTCGTCGAGGATTGATAGCGATATTAATTAAAGAACGTTCTCTATGCCCTCACAGGAATTTTCTCCGCAGTATGTGTACCTCATAACGCAAAATTAAACGCGCGCGTCGTATCGGTAAACAAAGAAGCTATATAGCTGAAAAAAAGGCCAAGGATCGTCATCGGTAAAAAAGTGGTCCGCAGAGAGCCGAAGCTCGTAAAGGCGGCAGTTTCGAAATAAATCAGTCCTTTGTCTTATGTACAACACGAGTTGAAAACGGCCGTTGGGGATTTGGCGACACGTCTATTCATTCAGCGTCTATACGCGCCCCAGCTGTGTGTTACATATAAGTAGGTACGGGTGCACTGACGCGCGGAGCAACTGCGCGCGACGATGCACCATCACCGTTTACATTCAGCGTAATCGACGCGACGCTCTTGTGTACAGTCGTTTATTCTCCTGACCGGTGATGCGCGCAGATACACAGTGACGTCGGGGATTTTTTTGGCTCATCTCTTTGTCGTTTGATAACCATTTAAAAATCGCCAGGAGAGACTGCGGAGTGATTTTTAGATTGATGGTTGCGAGGGATATCGGGAGGCTGTATAGGTGATCCCTTATTTTTTTTAATAAATATTGTATGACGAACAACGCGCTTCGTCATGATTGGAAGTATACTGAAAAGTATTGTTTCAAGGGGGAGTAAGTTTGATAAATAATAAGTTTACTAATTGCAAAACAACGTCTTTCTTAAAAAAGCAATCTTCTCTTGAGTAAAACTTATTCCATCACCGCTTCACATCAAAATCCAATCTCGTTTGATTCCGTCAACCATCATTTAACAACAAAGCCCATATAGTACACACACAACACAACACTTTCCAATCACCCTCCACGTATACATCACATCAAGACGGCAAAAATAATTCAGCTCTCGGAGAGACTGGCAATCGCGCGAGCAACAAAAGGTCGTAAAAAAAGATTGCAATTCCGAGAGCGAAGTAATTTTTTTTATATCCCTATGAAGCAGTGATAAATGAATTACAGGGGCTCAACGACACTCCAAAGCGGCTGATCCTTTATGTGTCTAGGGCCGACGACGACGCATAAGAGGCTCTATGCTCGCGCATTGGCAGCCTTAGTTAAGGCGCGGGTGGCGGTACGGTGCACTGCTTCGGAAATGATTAGAATTAATGTCGTCAGCGCGCGCTGGCCCGAGTCTCCGACTCCCCGAGGACTATATCCTCTCTCGCGCGACTATTATACCTATATACATGCACGAGGAGGGGGGGGGGGTCGAGGAGAACTTTGTCCTTCTGCGTTGCAGCAGCAGCGCGTTAATCGACTTTTCGCGAGGAGGCTGCGTATAAGGGCGATATAATTATATAACCCATGCAAGGAAAATTCAAATTAAGGAAGCGCTAATCGATAGCGCGCGCTAAGTAGATCGGTGAAGGCTAAAAACGGGATGAAACGAGGTCAGCTGCTTGGCTGGAGAGGAGGTGCGTTTCGAATGGGATGCTATCGAGAAAATTATAAAATGCACGATACAATTTAAAAGCTTATCGTTTACAGGCCCACATCGGTCATTCTCAATCATACAAGTACACGAGATTCGATCAGCGCGGCGCATACGCGAAGCTTGATTTAAAAAAAAGAGCGTTTACAAAGCGCTTCAGCCGACGAGAGCGAATCTCTGGCCTTTGACACTTATCGCAGCAGTCCCATACGTGACGAAGCCTCGCGTGCAGTCCCTGCGTGTAATGCTGCGTCGCGCCGACGATGCAATTAAGCTTTGGTCATTAATGTTTTCTTTTGATCGTGATTTCGTTGTATACAGGATATAAAGTTACACGCGTCGAACGAGTGTTTAACGAATATTACGTCTGAGGACGACTATATACTTATAAGCTCGCGCGGTCGTATACAGACACAAAGGCTTATTATATTCTTAAGAACAAGGCATTGAGAGATGCTAGACGACGGCGAGACGTCTTCTCGTGGCTTCTCGGAGTGTGCAGTGCGGCGCAGGTGCAATCAGGCGCGCAGTGACTTTCTTGCACGCAACGCTAGCTATATATGCTATATATGTATAACGCACATACGCGGAAGACGCGCGAAAAATCCAGTCTCCGCCTGTCTCTTGCGCGCAGAGTCTCGTTGCGTGTACCTCCGCGAGCAAGTATACGTACCATTATCATAATCGAAATCAGCCCCTCGCCATCCGGAAAAAATCAGGACAGCCCGAGTGTCTCATCTCCCTTCCCCCTCCTCCTGCCCCGAAAAAAGTCCTCGAAGCGTGAAAAAAAAGAGCGTACAAGTTTAAAGTGTCGTCGCCGCGGTCAATAATGAGCTGTGCTGCTGCTGCACGTTGCCTGGCGACGAGGCTGTCGGCGCGATAATCCAGGAAGGGTAGCGAGAGATGACTCGTCGGCCAGTTCCTGGTTCACTCTCGCGCGGAGCTGAGCTCCTTCTCGCCTCCCAAGATCGTCATGAAGCGAAGGTTCGGTAACAAGTCGATGGATCACTCCGGTGAAGATTCGGCCGTGGAAGAGAAGATGGAGAAGAAGAAAACGGAGGAAGAGGCGAAGGTGAAGCTGTTGCCGAGGAAGGCGAGGGAGACGTTCGAACAGCTGTGCGGCTTCGCGTGCGACGACCTCCGCAGCTTCGGCAGACTCACCGCCGCTATGTATCGGCCTACCGATCCTGCCTGTCTCGGAGTCTGTCGCGCACTTTTCGGTGAGAGTTAAAAAAATTTCTTTTTCTCGAAAATCCTAATTCATCGCTTACGTAACGCTCGAGAACGATCTACGCGCTTTTGAGTACGCGCGCACGGCACAAAAAAGAAATTGACTCTATTTGACTTTAGAATTGAGCGACACGACGACGGCGACGGCAATTACAAATGTACAGAAGCTATACAGCCGATTTAAGCTCCATTACGGTCGTTATCGTACTTGCGCGTGTACGTCGCGAGCGCTGCATGTAATTTTTCGCGAGCGGGAATTCGCTGCACTTTGCGCGTCAGAGTATGGAGGGAATTTCTGCGATTTCGAAGATGATTCAGCGAGTTATTACTGGTAGTAATTTCGCAAGTGCTCGATCGCAATTTTCGAATAGACTATACTGGCGCGCGAAATACCCCAGATGCGCTGTATGTATAAGAGACGGGAAGACCGCGTATGCCGAGTGTATGTTCGAAACGATTTGAAGCCCGTTTAAACTAGTTACCGAGCCTGACGTATTGTAATTTGAAACATGTCCAACACATGCGAGTGTATATCTCTCGCGTGATTACTTTCTCGAATCGCCCGCAACAATTAATTTACGTATAAAAAAATTCAATTGTTCAGGACTGTGCATGGTACTGGACGTGGTCGAAGAGCGCGGCCTTGCCATCATCGATCTGAAATGGGGCGATCCTAACGGCTGTCACTTCCCTCTGATTCACGGGCTCCGACCTCTGGAACTTCCCTGGATGATCGTCCTCTACAGCGTGATGTGGCTTGGCGCTTTCGGCATTATGCTCGGCTACCGATTCAAGCTCGCCTGCGGCCTATTTGTCTTGCCCTACTGGTACCTCTTCCTCGTCGACAAGAGCTACTGGAACAATCACAGCTATCTCTACGGAGTCGTCTCGCTGCTGTTCTGGGGCACCGGTGCTGACAGATACTTGTGCGTCGATACGGTAACAATAACCCGTGTTTAATTCAACGCATAACAATTTTATTAATTTTTTTTTCACAGCGCAATAGACGCGAAGAAGAGCAAGGAGAAGAGCGTGCCGTACTGGAACTACTTCATCCTGAAGTTTCAATTCTTCGCCCTGTACTTTATAGCCGGATTGAAAAAGTCGAGCAGGGAGTGGCTCGAGGGTTACGCCATGACAAATCTCTCGAGACACTGGGTCTTCGAGCCTTTCAAGTAAGCTGCTCCGCAAACAGCTTTCGTATATTCGATATATTGCGATCCTTATCGCTCGCTTAATCCCTCGATTATTGATTCGCGAGGCTATTCAGAGTGGAGGATAATTAAACCGATGCGAAAGCTGTTATTGTTTACGATCGAGGACATACAATTGATCAGCCTCAAATTTCAGATTGGTTCTGTCGAGCGAGCAGACCGACTTCTACATCGTTCACTGGTTCGGCTTCATCTTCGACCTGACCGTCGGCTTCTTCATGATCTTCGACGCTACGCGACTAGCCGCGATGTTCTTCTGCACAGCTTTCCACCTCATGAACTCGCGACTCTTCAGCATAGGTATTGTAGCATAATAGACTCGCAATACACCGGATCTTACACAATCCCGTCTTTCCCGTGCGGCAATCATCGAACGCGCACGCAATACGTGACGAAACATTCCATCCATATCCACACACCGCACATCTTCCTTCCGCAGGGATGTTCCCTTACGTGTGCCTGGCCACAATGCCGCTCTTTTGTCGCGTCGACTGGCCCCGGAAGCTGCTCGAGGCTCGCACGCATAGCCGGGAGAAACTCGACGACGGCGAGTGCAGCAGTCGGAAGAGCCGAGATTATTTCGCGAAAGACAATGAAGCCGAGTCGGACGTTGCCGAACGGGATGAGGGAAGCGTCGGGAGGAGGAGTGGCAAGAGGCGCGTCGGAGTCTCGAGGAAGCAGAAACTCGTGGTGGCGACGCTGCTGCTGCACGTCGGCTTGCAGTTCTTTCTGCCGTACTCGCACTTCGTCACCAAGGTATGCGATTAATTCGGCACTTCCGTCGCGATGTATATTTTTAGCGGAATGATGAGAAAGCTTGAAAAACGACCAAAGGGCTACAACAACTGGGTGCCCGGCCTGTACGGCTACTCCTGGGACATGATGGTCCACGCGTGGGACACCGTGCTGGTCGTGGTCAAAGTGCGAGACAACGAGAGCGAGAGGGATTACTTCCTGGATCCGGGGGCCTGGGTGCCCAACGACAGATGGGCCAAACACGGCGACATGGCGCGACAGTACGCCCACTGCATCAAGGTATGCTATATAATTATCATCCTCGCTTTCGCTTTAACAAACTCGCGTCTTCTTTTGTCGAAATTCCAGGACAACTTGCAGAAGCTGAAAGGCCGAGCATCGAGGACGACGGAGCCGTGGGCGCAGCTGTCCTCGAATCTCAGCATCTACATGGACGTCTGGTGCTCGCTGAACGGCCGCTTCCAGCAGAGGCTCTTCGACCCCAACGCCGACATGCTCAAAGTCGACTGGCATCCCCTGAAGCCCGTCTCCTACGTCATGCCGCTACTCCGGCAGTTCAGCTCTTATCGGTAGGTGAAAACAATTACAATAAAGAGAGGCAGCTATACATGCTTATTACGATGGCAGCTCGGAACTGGAAAGAATCCAGCAGGATGTGTTCTCCTGGTCGAATTACACGGACGTCCTCTTCGTGGCTGACTATCCGGGCATGCGCCTTGAGAATTACGTCGACTTGGAACTAGCGAACGTCTCTCTGAGCGTGCTCGAGGGCGAGGTCAGCTACCGCGATGAGGAGGAAGCCAGCGCTCGGACAATAGGGAAAGGCGGCACCGCGAGGATAGAGACCGGAAGATTCCACAAAGTCGAAACCACCAGTCCGCATCCGGCCTGCTACATGTACACCTTCGCCAATCGGACAAAGCAGCAGCTGGCATCGCGAGGGTAATTTTTCCTTTATTTCTCGCATTATTCTTCGCTTTTCTCCAAAGCATTACATTCATCCCGCGGAAATACGCGTATAATAATTGCGGCAGGTGCGCTCGGCTTGATTCTCCGTCGCTGCGTAAACATCGTTTGTACAATAACAAGAAAATATTTTATGTAAAAAATAAAAAAAAACTATATATTCTCGTCTCTGTGCGCAGGATAAGCGAGCCGACGAGAGTGAAGGAGGCGTTCCCGCTGCTGAAGGAGATCGGTTATAAGGTCGACGCGTTCGGCCGCGCACTGGGCCATGTAGCCAACGCGCTGCTGCACTTGACTCTGGGAGTACCGATGATACGCAGAATTCCGCTCGATTGATCGGCTCTCGAGATCTGATAGCTCACAGTCTGTTCTATCGTAAAAATGGATTACATGCGCTGCGTGCATACTGCTCTCGGTAAATCGCGTGCGCGGCTTTATCGCAGTTGGCGTAATGCCTTACGTAAAATATATGTGACGATAATGCTATTCGATGTGCATCGGTATATTCTATTGTGCAACCGTCCAGCTATATGTACATTTTATTCCAATAAATCCTGCTTTTTACGAAGGTACATACCTTGTTGTTCTTTTTTACAGCCGAGTGTCGTATTATATCGTCCCGATAATCGTTCACGCGCGAAAACCGGAAAATCACTCTCGCAGATAAAAGAAATCATTAATTGCTGTATACACAACGAGTCTTATCATAATGCCGGTACCGTCTGGAATCAGCGACGATCTGATAAAAGCGCGTCTGTAGTAGCATCAAACGCACATTGTCCCGCGCTAATCACACGCGTTAACCGCAAGCATATACCGATTCGAGACTGTCTAAACTCTCCATTCCCGCAACGTCCGCATACATTGACACACTCTCGCGTGTGTATATCCGAGTTATTCGATTATCTGCGCTCGTGTCAAGGCACGAGGTGCGATAAGTCACGACGACGCGCGCCGCACTATCTCCGCGAGACTCGTCCGAGATACACGGCGGCGTGCAATAACATTGTTTCTCGGAGCCGCGTATACTATGTGATCATAAATTAGAGGCCGCTTATAGCCGAATAGAGCGCGAGAGTAAACGTGCATCGCCTCGACGTCATGAGGAGCGCGTGTGAAAACGCTACGACGACGACGGCGCGCGGCGTTTCGAGGACGCCGCTGACAGCGATGCCAGAGGCGAGAGTGTAAGTAAGCAAGTAAGCGGCAGCGTTTTGTAATAAACAGTGCCCGTCGCGCGTTCGCCGAGAGAAAATGGATGCGCCTCCGGGGAACGTCGGCCCCATCGAGGATCCCCTCACCACGGCGTTGGACAAGCTGGGCCAGGGTTCCGGCTTCCTCTGGATGATCTTCTTCTTCCTCATGTTCCCGACGATCTTCTCCGGGATGCACTCCAACACCTACATCTTCATCGCCGAGGTGAGAATTGCTAAAAAGTTCAATTTCAATGTCTCTTGTGTAAAACGAATTTCGTTCCGCCAGATCCCGACCCACTGGTGCGCAGTGCCGGAGTTGACCCAGGCCAATTGGACGGCCGAGCAGATCCGAAATATCTCAGCCGTGGGCTCGGGCCCGTCGTGGTGCAGCAAGTACGACTACGACTACTCGCACTTGGCCGAAATCGGCTTCGAGGAATCCTTGAAATACGCCGAGAAGCATCACGAAAGCGTCGGCAGTGTCGAATGCGCGGAGTATAATTACGCGGACGACGTCGGCCGAAAATCGATGGTCGAAGAGGTGAGAGTTAGTTATAGTATAGCGCGAGCGCGCATTGTCGTGCCGCACAGATGATCGCAGACGACCGCATAGACACGCGCGCACTCTTCAATAGGCGAGAGGTGTTGAAATAGGCGCTCATTAATCGACGGCGGGACCGCAGATGTGCTTTTTTTCCCTCTTATTTACTCTTTGCGGTGTAACGCTTTTTTACACGTGCTCCTCTCGTCTGCTCTGCTCTGCCGCGTCGTGTGAGGCTTTTAAGATTCGTGCGCTTAAGCGGTATCGCGAATAGTCTGCGATTTGTGCATACGCTATCCTTTTTTTCTCAGTCGCGAGTATGCAGGATTCAGTTTACGTAATGCAGAATTATGCGCGGAAGTCGGGGAAAAAAGAAAACGTTTATTTATTGTCCGAGTGAACAAATTGCCGTAGATTGTCGATCAAGCAATTATCGTCTTTTGTCCGATCGCGCAGTACTCGAGGCGGAATTTTATTTTTACGTAGAAAAAAAACTCCAGATTCACTGCTCGCTACACGATTGGTTTCGAAAATAAAAAAAGCACGCCGAAGCTCAAAAAAGCTCGACTGAAAAGGCAAACTGGCACAATAGCGCCGGTGAGAGAGAAGAAAAATGAGCGAAAAACAACAAATCTCTCTGCCATGTATTCGCAGTGGGATCTCGTGTGCAAAAGGGCACCGCAACGCGCGACGACCCACATGGCCCTGTCGCTAGGCAAGCTCATCGGCGCCGGTGTTCTCGGCGTGAGCGCCGACAGATACGGTCGACGAACCATCTACGTCTTCGGCATCGTCCTCTTCGTCGTCGCCGGACCTGCGAGTGCCTACGTCCTATCGTACTGGGGCTTCGTCGTTCTTCGACTTCTCACCGGCGTCTGCTTCTCCGCCATCCAGTTTTCCTCCCTCACGACGCGTGAGTATATTGAATTTATTATGCGGCCAATTCTTTGTTGAATTGTGCCGATCGTCGTAAGTAAAATGCTCGACAACTGGAAAATCAAATAGCTAACGAGACGGTGTACAAACTTTTGAGAGGCAGTGTACTAAAAAAACCGAGAGAAAAACGAAAAGCCGTCGGAGCTGTCCTTTTTCCCTAGTCTCCGAACTGCAGCAGCAGCGTCAACAAAAGGGCTAGACAGTATAGATCCGCACACACCTGAGCTGCAGTGCATTGTTCTGGCGGCAAAAGTCGTTCACATATACTTTTATATATATATATATATATATATATATATATATATATATATCTATCGTCTCGCGTGTGCGTTGCAGTGACAGAAGTGGCCGGCAGCACGCACAGGCAATGGATGGGCATAGCCTTCAATTGTGGCTTCGCCAGCGGCTCGATCTTCGTCGCCGGAATATCTTATTTGGCTAGCGAATGGAGACAGGTACAAGTCGCCACCTCGCTGCCCAGCCTGATACTCCTTTTATTCATGTGGTAAGTGCCAACGACGGGCCGCGCTCGCGCGCGTGTGTAACAATGCAAGCACCTCTCTCGCTTCGCGCCCTGCGCCAGCTCTGTGTTATAGCCCCGGGCGCTTATATTTTACTATTATTCCTCTCCCTTTCATGCTCCTCGGAGCTATACGCGAGACGCCGGAGACTCGTTTATGCTCCGCTTTTTTCTCCTTTTACTCCAGACGCGTCCAATTTCGGATTTCGCTGTTTTCGTCCCAAATTTTCGAAATTCGACTGCGCCGTGGAATTATAATGATTGCCGCGCTGTATGCGTTCGCATTTGATTTGTTCCCGATTTCACGCGGCAGGTTCATGCCGGAGTCGCCGAGGTGGTTGATCTCGCGGGGGAGGCGGAAGGAAGCTCGAGCGATACTCGAGAAATTTCACGGACCCATCAAGGAGGACGATCCCCGCCAGGAAGCGGTCCGCAGCGCGACTGTCGAGCAGAGTAAGAGCGAGAAGACGAGCCTGCTGTCCGATCAGATCAGGGGACTGAGGATGATGTTCAGTCACAGGGAGCTTCGGAAGAGGGCGATGATTTCCTACTTCGCTTGGATGACCGCCTCGCTCACTTATTACGCCCTGGGTAAATTATATTATATCGAATTTTTATGGCTCGCGATTCTAATTAAAACGCGCCTTCCAGCCCTGAACGTCGACAACATCGCCGTGGACTACTACCTCTACGCCGTGCTGCTCGGCGTGACGGAAATCCCGGCGTATCTGGTACCGACGCCGATACTGATGCTTCTGGGCAGGCGACAGGCGAGCTCGGCGCTCTTCATAATTTCCGGACTGCTGCTCCTCACCATACTGAGCATCTCGCGCGAGGCCACAGCTGTCCTCGTCACGGCCAGCCTCGTCGCGAGGTTCTGCCTGTCCGCGGCCTACGGCGTCTTCATACTCTACACCTCGGAATTCTTCCCAACGGTATAATACATAAGTGCTCACAGGCGTAATTAAACTTTTGGCGCGCGCGCGCAAAAGTAAAAAGCGAGGAGTGACCTCTGCACTTAAGCGTGATGAATGTTACTGATGACAAAATATTTTTCAGATCTCGCGCAACTCGGCCCTGGGCTCGAGCTCGGCAATGGCACACGTGGGCAGCATTATAGCGCCCTACAGTGTGGTCGTACTCGGAGAGCTGGCCTGGTGGGGTCCGAGCACGCTCTGCGGTGCCCTGGCCCTTATCGCAGGTTTCACCTGTCTTGCCCTGCCCGAGACTCGAAATCGACCGCTCGCCGATACCGTGGAGGAGGAGGTCGCCGAAGGACGGGGCAATGTGTCGTTCAGCAAGAGCTTCAAGTGCGCCAGATCGTGGTAGAGCGAAAGATATAAGGGACAGTTTTTATCTTTCGTCGTACTTATTGTTCGCCGTTGATTTTTTGAGATTTTAATAGGTTCTAACGTGTACTTAGCATATGACGAAACCACTCCGTCAATTGTGATTACGACGCTTGAAATATGTTCTTTTTGTAGTTTAATTTGAAAAAGAATTATTTTTGAAAAATATTAATATGAATACTCAAGATAACGAAATAATAATAATAAAAAATGAAAACCAAACTCACGGCGTTTGAATCCTTCCCGCCATCATAGCTCACATATCATCCGCCAATGACGATCCATCCGCGTCACCCACGTGTTTATGGCTGCAGAAGCCGCACACATGTTTGATGTTATGCAGTGCGTTCACGAAATTTAGGTTATCTTTACTTCACAACATGGGAATCTAGCACAAGAGAAATCATTGTATATTTTTATAGTTTTATAAAAATTAGTGTTGTTTCGCTCATGCGTTGTATATATATTTTATATAAATTTTGAAATTTTGAACAGGTAAAGTCTTTCTGTGCATATGAATCTATCTCAATGTGTATTTCTTATTTCAAACGCTTTGCTCCAATTTGGTTAGGTCATAACAAACTTGATGTCTGATTACAGGAATACTTAGTTAATTAGTCAACATGACTCGTTTTGCAAGGGCCAAAGGTTCGAAATCGTCAAACGAACGATTACCAGATGAGCCAACGCCATGGCATGTTATGAAGCAGCAGCTGGAATCCAATTTGGAGCCCGCTAAGGAGCCTCAAGCAAAAACAAAAACAGCCAGACAACTGCTCAATGAAAAGGAAGATCTTTATTATGCACAATCTGTGGGTAATGTTAACACAGACTGGGCAGAATTCGATGCTCCCAAAAAGACAAATGGTATAAATAGTGGAAAAATCGAAAAGAAGCAAAAAGACCAAAATGAAAATGTCAAGAAAGCCGTCAAGAATGTTAAGCTAGAAGAACCTAAACAGGTATCTGCAAAAGCAGAAAAAATAGTGAAAGAGAACACATCTGAAGATGTAGGGGAAAGAGAAAAGAATACAAAGGCAAAAAGGAAAGCTGAAAATACATTTCAAACAGAAGAACACCTTCCAACAAAAACAGAAAACACAAACGAAGATATACAAGAAAGAAGAAGAAATAAAAAAGCAAAAAGGAAAGCTGACAATGCATCTCAAGCAAAAATTGTTAAAACAGAGAAGCAGGAGAACCCTCCAGTGAAAATAGAAAACCCATCCGAAAGTAAATCTGAAAATGCTGAAACAGGTGGTAAGTTGAGCAAGAGGCAAAAACGAAACCAAAAAAAGCAAAATCAGAAAACTGATGAGAAAAACGATCGTGCACAAACTGCTCCATTCAATGCTGAAGGAAATGATTGGGACAATTCAGTGAGTTTCAATAAGAGAAGAAAATTCAGTGACGATCAAGACAGAAAACCTATGGGCAACGGTGGTCAAAATAATTTTAGGGATAGAAACTCTAATTCTAATTTCAATGAATACAAGAACTTTAGACGCTTTGGTAATAACGTTCCTAAGAAATTCCAGCCAAAGTCAGCCAAACCTCGAGATGATAAAGAACACCAACGCAGAAAACCAGATCAACCTGCAATGAAAGTCACAATCAATGGAATGGATCTCGAAATTGTCAAATACGATGGATTCCCAGTTAAGAAGGAAGATGCTGAGAGATTAACAGAGCTGCGTAAAGAAATGGTTCTCAAGGGTATACCCAAATCTGAAATAGATGCAGCTATGAAGCTAGAAAGAAGAAAATGTGAAAAAGCATTGGCACGCGTCAGAAGACAAGTCTGTTTCCATTGTAGAAAAGCTGGACATAATTTGTCAGACTGCCCAGAACTAGGAAAAGAAGAAGCAGGCACAGGAATCTGTTTTAAATGTGGTTCCACTGAACATACGCACTTTGAGTGCAAAGTAAACAAATCAGATGATTATAGGTATGCAAAATGCTTCATTTGTAGAGAGCAGGGCCATATTGCAAAACAATGTCCTGATAATCCAAAGGGTTTATATCCTGATGGTGGTTCGTGTAAAATTTGTGGTGATGTAACCCATCTGAAGAAAGATTGTCCAGACTTAGTAAAAGAAAAAGAAGAGACAGCCATCACGCTTGATACCATCAAAGATGCAAATCTTGAAGTATTAGATAACGAAACCACTAAAGTTAAAACAGAAGCTAAACCAACTAAGAAAATTGTAAAATTTTAAAAGTAGGATAATTTTGTAAAAATTCTATATGTACCAATAAAAAATCTTATTTTTCAAAAACAACAAACACTAGAAAAACACTTTTAATAAAAGCCCATTATTTATTAGTATATATTTTACATTTAATGCCTAGTGTATAAAGTACTGAACAAATACTTTGTTATACACAAATTACAAATAGTGTTCATTGCAAATTTAAATTAAATTGTAGATATTCAGTATTTTATAATATTCTATTTTACAATAACTTATATTATCTATTTCTATCATGTGCAATTTCAATTTACTACTGATTTTTCGATTATTCATTTTTTAAGAAATTGTAATATAAAAAATGAGGGAGTGCACTTTTTTGTAGAAATTATCGTGCTATAAACCATGAAAAAACTATTATACCTTTCCTGTTTTAATTGCATCATTATTTTAAAATATACACTATTTTTAATATTCTTAAGATAACGTAACTTTAACGTAAAGAGATGTTTAGCTATATTTGATTAAATATAAAATTTTTTAATTTTACTATCTATTTATAACTAGACTTTTATAGATAGAAGTAAATGCATGTACATTATAATTAACTTTTCTTCTAATTTTCCATGTTTACTCCAATTGTAACAAAATTTGTACAATAAATCTTCATTTTTAATTAAAATCTTCAAATGTTTTAATGTACAGTCATTTAATTTGATATTATCTGTTTACTATATTACAAATTTCTTTTAAAATTTAGACTGACGAACAAAGTCTAAATTTTTATAATTTAACTTTATCTAGTGAGCTACACACTTAAAGTGTAATCGCTCTCTATTATTTGCTTTTGTATAGCTTTCCTCTTTAACTCCATATATCAATGATATACATTTAGCAGAATGAAACAAACAATATTAAAGTTTGTTCCAAATGAATCAGCAATATATAGAATCGATTTATGAAATGCTAGAGTCCTTTATCGCAAAATATACATATCTGTGAATTTTCAATTCAAACCATTGAAAATTCTTGTACATTCTCCTAAATACTTATATCAATTATTTATAATTGTTTTACCAACGTCAAAGTAAATATATTAAACCATACTGTTCAAAGAGTAACATTTATAATATAATTTTGTTTTGTACAAAATTTTTTATAGAAACTTCACTATTTACTATCCCAACAGATTCAGTTCTCCACATAAAAGTTTTTAGACATTTCTATTTTAAAGTTTAAATTAAGTTTCACATCATTTATATAAAATTTAAAATAGAAAACTATGTATTAACCGAATCTGCCAAAATAACAGTAAAAGTAGTTTTAATTTATTAAAGTTTTAAATCGACTTTTTAAATAAAAAATTATATTTTATCTATACAGCTTAAAATGTTATAAATAGAGCTAGGAATAATGAAAGATACATCTTATTAACAACGAAGTCAACAACTTGACTTCATAATCATATACAATCTTAAAGTTCACCAAATGTATAGCAGCATTTTAAAATTTCAAATTGATTGATTCAATGTATGTACCATCTTTGGTATTATTACAAATTATTATAAATCTATCATTCCCGCTCTATATTATTCAAGTACTTAAATAGAAAACCTTTTTCTTATGAGTAGCTATGATGAACATTGCAGCGGGCAAACATTGCCATGCTATCTTCGATTGCCCTGCTAAGTAGCTTCTGCTTTATGTGCAGACTCGATAATCTCTTTTAAACACCGTCCAAATTCTTCAATGATCAATTTTTGTGATGTCTCATCGTCAAACATATTTCTTTCAGCTTCTTCAGCTTGGGCCATCAAGCACTGACATGTCATTTCTACAACTTTATCCGTCAAAAAGTTAAACGGTTGTCTGAAAAAAAATCACACGTTATCGATAGTTTACTTTCGATAGTTTACAATCGATACAATTGTCAAATAAAATAAATAAAGATATTTATAGCTTAACTACCTTGCACCAGTATTTGATGCTGCTGGAGGTCTGAATGTCGTGTCAGATATTTGCTGCATTTTCGCTTTGCTTAAATTCAATTGAGCCGTTCTAACTTCGACGGCTTCGGCCAAATCCTTCAATGATTGTTTATGCAATGCTGGCTCCTCTACGTTTCGGCAACCAATACATTTGCAGTTTTCAGAACACGGTATTTTCGCCTAAAAACACATTATCATTAATTACATTCTTGATTATCTAAACAAATTTTAAGATCTTTCTTTTCAGAAATAACCGAAAAACTCACCTCATAACATTCGCAATAATTCTTCAAACAACCGCTTCGTTTGCAATTACAACCTTTGTTATGTCGTCTAATATCTTCGCCGGTTTCACGTCCTTTTCCAATCTTCGGACGGAAAGCGTTGGGATTCCGTTCTAAACAAGATTTGATCGCCCGTTGTCGTTCTTCTTCGTTTCCAAGGTTATTGGAGCAGTTGTTGCAGTTGCACATATGACAGAACTCGCCGTTTGCAAAACAATCGCAGTATCTGCACGCATACATTTTCAGAGGTTTAAAAATGCACAAATGTATATAGTTTCAGAGAATAGATGCTTCTAATGGAGTGAAACTGATTAGAATGAATATTCTATCGCTCTCTACACCGTTGTAGAGGAGCGTTCCCGACTGTCATTTGTTCACTCAGTAGAATAAAAACAAAAGAATATCGCATTGCGCCGAAAACTCCCGATTCAAACGATATTTTTGATACGTTGAGAATTCTTTTTATAGTAAAGGTTCCGAATTTTACTTACAGTTTTAGACATTGAGATTTTGTACAGTTGCACGGTTTTCTAGGCCTAATACCATTAGCATCGGAATTATTGAATGATCTCGAAGTTTTCGAATCCGATAACGAGCCACCTGATGAATTTCCTATGGAACCTTGTGAACCTTGTGAACTATTTAATAAAGTCGGCGTTGATTGTTGAGATTTACTTTTCGATTCATCTGCCTGCTATCAAATAATAATTAATAATAGTTTGATTGAAATTTTCGGATTTTTTAAAAATCAATAGTATTATTTTCAATTTAATTTATCTTTTCTCGATTATTAATTAATAAGCTACTCAAAAAGGATATAATAGCTTACCTGCTGGAGATACTGCGCTGGGAGAACTACTATGTTACCAACATTTGAAGTAGTAGATAGAACAGCTTGTCCTGATGTAAGTTGACTTAGAGCAGATGCAGGAATAGTTACAGTACTGCTTTTTGATGATCCTCCAACAGGTGCAGAGGCAGGTATTATTAATCTTTGAGTGGTACCTGACATTGATGATTTTGGTGCTACTGTTCTAAGAGTTTGATTTCCAGTATTTAATGGTACCACCTATATTTGTCATGAAATCATTATTATAAGATATAAAAAATATAATTATAGTAAAATATATCATGCATTAAGAAAATTTTTATTTGTATCACACCGCTAACCTTTACTATCTGTTGTTGGCCACTGATTTTTTGTGAAACTCCAACTGTTTGAAGTGTTGTTGATGTTTTCGTCTTTCCAACTGTCATTACATTACTAGTTCCTGAGGATGGTGTACTAACAAGTCGAACATACTGTACCTATACTCATGAAAACAAATAATAAAATTAGTTAATTTTTCTATTTACTACACTCCACGTTGCATGAAAATGTATATGTATGCACACCTGACGCCCAGGTACTTGTAACTGATGTACTTGATTAGGACTAATAGTTTGATTAGCTGGTATCCTGATAATAGGATTACTGTTATGAACAGTCCCTTGTTTTAGTGAACCCTGAAAATTATCATTGTTACTTATAAGATTCATTCAAGACAAAACCAATTTAAATAGTTATAATTTGAATCTTACTTGTCGGATGATAACTTTTTGTGAATTCTGATGTACAACTTTCGACGATGAACCAACTTGTGAATTAGACTTTGATTGTCCAGAAACTGGAGCTGGCAAGATTTTTGCAGGAGATTTGACAGCAGTATTTGGAACAATAGTCAACTTTGCAGGTTGAGCTGATGTTGATTGCACCAACTTATTTACAATTATTCCCTGTAATTGATTTTAGTTAATTCAAACTCATTTGCATTAGTTTTGTAAGGTGGAAAAATTAGTACCGTTTGTTTTTGTGATGCTGATGGTAAAATATGTTGTACTTTGTTTGTTGGAAGTAGACCCATTTGTTGAGCTTGTGCAAACGTTATGGTTTTAGTTGGACTTCCCATACCTAGATTAGGAGTATTACTACTCAAAAATTTGATGGTTTGCCCTTGCTGACTATCACTGGGTGACGAAGCAATTAAAACTTGTTGCCCACTTTGTGGTTGAGTATTGGTCAAAATCATTTTTGTAATAACCTACATATTTGTATAAAATTAGTTTAATTATTCTTGTGAGTGAATACACAGTATTTTATGTAACAGTATTAAATTCAAGATTTTCTTACATTTCTGTTTTGCTGCGAATTCTGGGCTACTCTCTTTCCAGATTGAACTGTTTTTATACTTTGCACATGACCCATTGAAATATTTCCAGATGTCTTAGTGGTCAGCTTGCCACCTTGCGTTGATCTAATTTGTACAATATTACCATCTGGTGATTTTCCTGTTATTAAACTTTGTGCTATTGATTGCAATTGATTTGGAGATGCAGATGCAGGATGAGAAATTTTCAAAATTTGGCTTGCACCACCGCCTGTTGCTGGAGAAACAATCATTATAGATTGACTTTGTGACGTTTGACCAACATTTGGTTTTATCTAAAGAAAAAAAGAAAATTTATTTAGTAATCGATGGACTTCTACACTTAATACTATCTCTATTACAATGATACCCAACATACTTGAACTGAACTTGAAGTAGGCACCCTCTGCAAGGTAGGTTTTGTTTGCAAAATCAAATTCTGACTACTCTGATGAGCAGTAGTATAAATTATCTGCTCATTGTGTACCTCTTGGGAAATATCAGCCATTTCCACATCTGGTATGATAGTTTCAGTTTCGATACCCTCCATGATAACAGTGTTATCCTCTTCTGTCGTCATTACTTCTTCTGCATTCATACATTCTAATTCAGCTTCAATATTTGCAAGCGTCTCGTAATCACTCGAAGTATATTGTCCCTCAGTACTAGCCAAAGTTAAAGCACTTAACTCGGTGTCAGTGAGTGTTTGAGAACCCAGAGTCACCGGTTCCACGAGTGTCCGTGTACTTTGACCCTTGTTCACCGACATGGTGGACTTTTCTGTATTTTACACTTTTTTGTCAAAAAACCTCCTAGAACAACAAACACAAAAAATAGTTCAATCCATCCACTTTCCATATTAAAACCAGTTCAATAAGCATACTACTATTAATAATTGTGATGATTTTACATCTCAGCAAAAATCACAACAGAAACTCTATTTCACAGACGACTTTTATGCAAATGAACATTTTCTCACACAAAATTGTCAATTGAGAATTTGAAAATGAAGCACATTTTAGAATCTCGAAAAAACACTGTGCTCTGAGATTTAAAAATTCAAAAATTCAAACTCAAGCCCAAAGAGTAGCGCAACGCCGAGACTCCGAAACCTTCCACTCACCCGCTACAGCGTCTAGTCTTCAAAGCCAAACAGCAGGAATTGAATTTTAATCCTCGTGACGGAAAAATTCGAATAAAAACGCAGAAATATTCGGAGCGTACGAAGAACGAAGGAACATCAGCGCCATTGCTGCTCCGAACGCGCCATTTTCCGTGGGGTGAACTTGAATTCTAGACTCGAATAACACAAACCACGACTGCACTCAATTACGAACGATCGATGTAATTTTGCTCTTCAATCGAATGCGTTGCATTCTCAGAACTGAGCGAAATTCGGAAATTCGAAAACCGAAATACGCCGAATAATCTAACTTAACCTAAAATTCGAAAGTTCGTATCTCGGGCAGAGGTGGAGTGAGAGAACACGGAGCATTAGAGAAGGACAGAGCTATACTAGAGCAGCTATAGCTATAACAGCACAGCAGTGGGTAGTGGGGTGGGGACGGAACTCGAAATAGTGTTGCTTATTTTTCGTCGAACGCACTCTTCCATTCTTTCTACTCGGCTTGCTCAGCCCTTGCGAATGTCCAGAGAGCAAACATAAACCCCTTTTAATAATCATCGGTCCAACTCACCTTCGATCTATCGACGATAAAAATAATGAGGAATTGTTCAAAATCACGCGCCTACCATTGGGTAGCCCAAAGGTGCACTACACTCGGGCGCCGCGTTGCGACTGAAAACTGGTCCAAAAGCACTGGGCAAACGTCCCAGCTGGAGGTCCAGGAATCCCGAGACTTCAGGCCTTCCTTATCTCCTATCCGAGACGTAATCGGCCAGGCAGCTGTTTTTCGCGCACTTTATTACGATTTTCGATTTCGCCATGTTATCGGCCTTCCGCGGCTAAAAGCAGCCCGTAGAACGCCTCGGTTGGCGCTGAGTTCGACCAATGGGATGCCGCGCCGCGCGTTCCGAAACGCCGCCAACTTGTGACGATGTCGATGTGTGTACACACAATTGGAAACGATGATTCTTCACTCAATTCTTTCAGGCGGACTCGACTATAATTTTCAGGATTTCTCGGAATCGAGACTGATTATCGACTCGGGGAACTTCGAAAAGTGCGGGACGACGCTGTCCAGTCAATTCGAAATTGGAGGGATACCGAGAATCGAGCTTCGGAAATTTATATATACGGACGGGACACTCCGAGAGTGTAGAACCGTATATTCGAAAAGCGTTTAGATCGTGTACTACTCACACATGCGCAAAGTGCACGCGTCTGCATTGTTGTTGAGTTGTAGCGTGGCTTTGCGCAGCTTTGACATGCACTTTCGCCGGACACGGCGCACACTGTTGCCAGATTTCCAGATACGAAATTTCAATCGAATATTATTTACTTTTCCTCGATTCTCACTTTATTATAATTCGATGCAACTCGGGACCAACTTGATACGCTCAGCAGATTATTTAATTGAATGTCAGTATGGTTCGAGGGTTTCGATTGTCCGATGGTATGTGTATTGTAAGTACACAGAAATTTCCGATCGGAGGTTATGTAAAAATGGAGCACATTCAAAGTTTATAGATTACTTTAAATAAATGCGTCCTTTAAGATAATTAACATTAAATGATTTATGAGCATTGATGTGATAACGATGCGCAATCATTGAAAGCACGTGATCGGCTAATCGGGAAGTAGCTGGAAAACCAAAAATTCGTCTCCGATATATATTGATCGCTGTAGGATTTTGAAAGTTTAGTATTATACCTTTGCTTTGAGTAAATGCTGCACATTTACTCAAAGTGTAAACACAATATTTTGTTACCGAGATCCATACGAATTTCGTTAAATGTTTAAAGTTAATTAATTTTTCAAAAAACTTTAGTTAATGCAGGATAGACATAATGAGTCAATATTTTTCAAAACACGCTCTCATTAGCTTTTATCTTCGATTGTCAAAATAGGACAATAGATATACACAGTGTGCGTATCTATAGGTGTGCACTTATATATACCAAACTGCAGTTGTCTTAACTTTCTATCTACTCTAGAGCCAATGATTTAATAGGGTTACGCGGAATCTAGTGGTCTGTATGTATGTATGCTGCCATTTATTTGCGAAAGTAAAATTAAGTATAAATTCATGCAGCTAACCGCATAAAAAAAAGTCAACCCTATATTTTCTGGTTTTGCATATTATTCAACGGACGCAATGGTAGAGATGATATTTCGTTTTAGAATTATCTTGCATATTTAAACTCGAAGGAATATTATATGATATCTTTGGAATAATAGTAGATATTTACATATCCCTAATTCAATCACTTAATACTGTCTATTTAAATACCAACAACAGCAAATTCTGATTGTATTCGTGCAAAACAAGTTCGAACATCCCCACCCCGCAATATATTATATACTCAAACATAACAACGGACAATCTTATACTACATTTATTCGAAAATAGTTGACATAAAACAAGGACAAAAATACCATTCAATACCTGTTTGCGAAAAAGTTGTAGATCGCGCTCCGAGTCATCCAGTGCCAGTGGCATGGCAAGCAACAACATATAATAGGAGCACTATTCGCCTTGTTAACGACAACCTACTAAGGGTTCCTAACTTCTCCACACCATTTAATTTTACACGGACTTCATGGCGCTGCTGTATCTTACACCCTACTCAGGGTTCCTAACTTCACCACTCCGTTTACTTTTACACGTACTTCGTGGCGCTGATGGATACTTAACAAGGCGAATACCTACACGTACGCCACACATACACATCGCACCGACATCGGCTCGTTCTCACCTTCTCACTCGCAGAATCGTGAATCTAACCAACAAAGCCGCCGCGGTTGATATTGTGCATCAGAGAGCACAGCGCTCTAGTGGTTGGCGAAATCTCATCAGAGAAAGATGGTCGTCACCATGGCCTCGGCGATGCGTCAACAGCTCGCGAATTTAGCTCATTCCGGCGGTTCTCACAAGGATCAAGCCGAAAAGTAAGTCGTGGAATCAAATCTAAGTACATCCCTTGTCGAAAAGTCTGATGTAAAAAATTATCTTCTTCCGCAGGTACAGATCGTTCCTGGATGCGATCCTCACGTCGTCCGGCGACGAACTCGCCGAAACTTTGAAAGTCTTCATCGAAGCAAGTACGTGAATTACTGTGTTTTTTTCATCAGGTTCTGTCCACCGAGTTGTGTCTGATCGTAACTTCATTTTTCTTTCAGTCGTTAACGAGAATGTCAGTTTGGTTATCTCCAGACAAGTGTTGACAGACGTCAGTAATAGACTGCAGGTGCTGCCGGACGAAATTTCAAAGGCAGTTTCCCATTACACGTTAGATAAGGTATTTGCTAGATTTTTTAAACGATCAATATACTCGTCCTGTGTGCAGCGAGTCACATTTGCAACCATTTGTTCAGGTACAACCTAGGGTAATTTCCTTTGAGGAGCAAGTCGCAAGCATCAGGCAACATTTGGCTGACATTTATGAACGCAATCAAAACTGGCGTGAAGCAGCTAATGTTCTTGTTGGTATACCACTAGAAACTGGACAAAAGTAAGTTTTATACAGTGCTTGCTCTATGTTTATATAAAATCATTAAATAATATATTGTCCATTATCCTTTTACAGACAATACACAGTAGATTACAAACTTGAGACATACCTCAAAATTGCAAGACTTTACCTAGAAGATGATGATTCAATCCAAGCAGAAGCTTTTATAAACAGAGCATCCTTGCTGCAGGTACATTTTTTAATTCTTATTTTCATTTCTTCCTCAATTATTTTTTTTATACAAACACAACTTAAATTATTTCAGGCTGAGTCAAAGAACGAACAGTTACAAATTTATTATAAAGTTTGTTATGCCAGGGTATTAGATTACAGAAGAAAGTTTATAGAAGCTGCTCAAAGATACAATGAATTGTCTTATAGATCGATTATTCACGAGGATGAGCGTATGACTGCTCTCAGGAATGCTCTTATTTGCACAGTTCTAGCTTCAGCTGGTCAACAGAGGAGTCGTATGTTAGCTACATTGTTCAAGGATGAGAGGTGTCAGCAGCTTCCAGCATACTCCATCTTGGAAAAAATGTATTTAGATCGAATTATTCGTCGTTCCGAGCTAGAAGAATTCGAAGCTCTTTTACAGCCTCATCAAAAAGCTTGCACAGCAGATGGACTTGGTTCAACCATTCTTGATCGTGCTGTTATTGAACACAATTTGCTATCAGCTAGCAAACTGTACAATAATATTACTTTTGAAGAGCTGGGGTCACTTTTAGAAATACCACCAGGAAAAGCTGAAAAAATTGCCAGTCAAATGATAACTGAAGGAAGAATGAACGGTTACATCGATCAAATTGATTCTATTGTACATTTTGAAAGTAAGCATGCAATTCATATTTTCTTTGATACATATAAACTATTCAAAGTATAGTAAATTAATTAGAATAATTAAATTATTGCAGCAAGAGAAAGTTTACCTACATGGGATAAGCAAATCCAGTCTCTCTGTTATCAAGTGAACCAAATTATCGAAAAAATCGCTCAAACCGAACCAGAATGGATAGCAAAAGCTATGGATAATCAGATGGTACATTAAATTTTTTAAGCAACTAAATTTTTAAGTACATTAAAGTTAATAATTGTTTGCCTACAGTTTAAAATTTAAGAATAATCCAAGTGAAGTACATACCATCAGTGCCACTAATAATTAATAACAAAAAAAGTTTGTAATGTGAATACAATATTTATTCTATTATTTAAAAAATATTACTCTTAAAGTTAAAAAGAAAAGGAACACTTGGAGCAAAAAGATCAGTTTCTTTTGTAAATAAATCACTACTTAAAAAATCTCAATTACTGTGACTTATTTTATTGACACAACTGTCGGAAAAACCAACTAAATGAGCATTTCATAGAAGAGCAACTCACATAGGTACAGAAAGTACTATAAAAATTAATGACCTACATAAGAAATTCGCATAAAAAAAATTAAAAGATGTGTAAAGTAAAACATGTGTGAAATTCGTTTTTTTTCGATTTAACTTTCTTTATTGTTGTTCTCTATGGATAGTTCCATACCGTTTTATACTAGTTTCCAACATCGTACTGATACTAAACTTTATTTGAAAGATGAGGCTGACTTTTTAAAATTCAACAATCTTGATGCTTTTTACAGCCATATTACAGAACTTTTTTTTAAATCTTGTCTCGATGAAATTTTATTTGCGTCACGTCTTACGCCGTATGTTTTACAATCTTAATCCTGCGGGCTGTGTAAACAAATGACAAAAAACTGTCTCGTAAACAATATGCATTATAGTTCAGGTGACCCTCTCGTGGGTAAGTCTACCTACATTACTTTACAGGCAATAACCGGTCTGAAGCATGTAATCGTGACATGGTCATTATGACGCAAGTGTAATGAAGTATTTTCATGGGGGGCAGGATTCACTTTGATCTTGAAATTTAAGCATTCAGCTCCAGTGCGAGACCAACCTTGTGGCCACCAGATCCAAAGTTCTTGCCATCAATGTTTGCAGAGAGAGTGAGAGTAACTCCTGTAAAAGAAGTGAAATTTCATCATCAAACTGTGAACTAATGATTTGTCTTAAAAATTATTTCGTAATGCTTAGAGTCCTTATTTTTCCAAAAAGTAAAAATTTTTTAATCTTTCGGTAAAAATAAAAGTCATTTTTTAGATATTTAATCAGTAGTGAAGCTCCACAGTACATAACACAGTCATGTCTACAAGCATTGTAAGTTGAAGTCCACCATAGGTTAAATCTAATTATAGATCAGCACGTGACATACTATAAATAACAAGCTATAGGCTATTTGCTTACGACACTAACTAATATTTAATATTTTTCAAAGTTTGGCAGATTGCAGGCGGGATCAATTATAGATTTTCACGCATTTTTCTTCCAAAATTATATTGCGGAAAAAAATAATTTTTTTAAGTTTTGAGTGAAACGCGCTTGGGATAAAAAATTCTTTGAGAATATAGAACTTACCACTGTGTAATTTCTGCTGGTATCCCAATCCAATTTGGAGTTGAGAGTTTACCTTGGCCCTCACGCTGACGTCGCGATCGAGATCGTACTTGGTACCAAGTCCGAACTGCGTGACGTTGTTGCTGGAGTTCCAAGCAAGGTTGACGGCACCTTCTAAACCAGGCTTAATCTTGTGGTAGATTGATCCTCCAAATTCACGTCCATTGTCGCTGTAATTTATTTCGTTAATTAAATACCCTGTTCGGTTTGTTGGTCACTGAAACGTGAAATATTTCAATATGCTTACACAGATGTGTGAAGATGGAAATCAGAGGCCTTGAAGCCAAGTGCAAAATTATTCTTAGTAACTTTGCTGGTTTGGGAATCGAAACCAGCTTGGTAGCCGGCTAACCAACCTATAAGACAAAAAAAAAATTAATACCATAGAATTTGTTGAATTGTATAGGTTTGTTATCTCCGTGTTTTACTTACCCTGGTATCCTACTACTGTGGTGGCATTGATCAGAGGACCAGCAGACAGGCTCAGATCGAAGTCAGCAGTGACAGCAACATTTTCGTGTTTGTATGTGCTCTTCAGCTTACCAGTTTTGTTTCTATGCAGGGATGATCATGAAAAGTATAAATATTCAATAGTCCTAACAGATTTTCAATAGACATGAGGAAATGGAGCTTACCCAGTCTGAGGAGAGAAAGTGGAACTGTAACCGATAGTGAGACCTTGTAGTGGCTTGTCAGCAAGAGTAATATCAGCTCCAAGAGTGTTGTCCGTATTCCATTTTTCGACAAAGGTCAGGCCATACTCCTTGACCTTGTACTTGCTCTCAAGGGTACCAAAGACCTTGCCGGTATCTTGGTTGGAGACTCCACCGGAGGAGAATTCCACACCAGAGTCTGTCTTGGTACTGACATCGAGCTTCAGAAGACCAAAGTGGTATCCCTTGCCGAATACGTCGCGAGCGCTCTTTCCAAGATCACCGTACGTGGGAGGAGACATTTTCTGTGACAAAAGAGCATACAGACATATGAAAAGCAAATTACAGACATCAGGTGGCAAAGATAATGCAGAAGGAAAAAGAGATAAGGCGCGTTTAGTGAGCGATTGTTAAGAAACGCACGCAAAAAACTTTTCGGGAGCTCGATTGTTGCAAAATAGCGCAAAAAGCCGTCGCCCACTGCAGTATATCCCCGACGAGAAATCACATGACCTTGTTTGCGGAGCGCGTATACGCTGCGCGCTATATACCTACTGCTTAATATCAGTCGAAAAGAAATCTAATAAGCTGACAGAAAAATGTCGTCGATCGAGCTCGTCTCCACCGAGCATAGAGCCACCCCCGATACTCCCCGAGAAACACCCTCTGCAATCACGTACTTGATCGTGAAATCCAGTGATTTTTTTCCTCCTCGACGCGGGGCACGGAGAGGAGTGTCAGTCAGTCAGCGGAAGAATATATGAAAAATTGAAGGATCAGGTCACGCGACGAACTGCAATGACGAGTGTGACCTGATTAAGTATTTCGCGCGCGCGGCTTTAAGGAAATCGATCGCGCTCCTCCTCGCCCCAAGATCGGCTAACCTTCAACACACCCGCCCCCCTTGAATTTTCCAAAAGCCAGCTGCAGTAGGTCGAAAATCTTCCAGAAGTTAAGTAACCCGCAGCTCGGAGCAACGACTATAGGAAGTTGGCGAGTTTCGCCGCATCGGAGACATCGGGCGCCCGGGAGACGGTATTGACCTGTCCCAGCTATTACATAAGGCGTGAATTATCAATCCGCCAACGGGCGCGGGAGAGAAAAAGAGAGAGCGATACGCTTCCTAACCTCCATTTAACATTAGCCCCTCGACCGTTATTCCGTCCATTCATCCGGGGAATGTAATATCCGACGTGTATCACGGAGCTATAAAAACGTTGAGCATAATCCTCACGGTAAGCCCAGCGACACACGCGGCCTCGTCGACACGTCACAGACGACCATTTTCGCGCTGGAGCGCGTGCCGGTAACCATCCTCGGAGCTCCTCTCCGCGGACACGTGCACTCGGGGGATCGGTCGCGAGACTCGCTAGCTAGGTGCTCTTCGTCGACAGATCACAAACGCGTGAGCGTGAAGAGATATGCAGAGATTTCCATACTCACTTTATCGTTGTTGGTGCGGTTGAGTCGAACCTGGCGCAGAAATCAGCGGTGCCTTGGGCAGCTTGGGCTCCTCCGTGTGTGGAACTAATATGCGTGCGCGCGCGCGATAGAGACTCCGAAACGGACTACCTACTGATGGGGGAGAGCGAGCGAGAGAGCGGTAAACTCGCAAGTGTGTGTTGCGTATACGTGCATGTGGCCTGTGGGTACGGGCGCGAGGGTGTGCATATGTGCGCAGAAGCTCGTCGTCGTCGTCGCCGGTCGGGTATCGGCGCTGCTGCGCCTGCGCGAATTTGCCCTATTCGCAAACTATAGCTTATAGCTATATGCTGCTGCGCCGGGACGTGTACTAAGTCTGTCTCTATCTGGCTGCGCGAAAACGCTTCCTGGAGTCTAGAGCGGGGCCAGCGGGGCTCTGCGCGTGTATACACACTTACTTCTCGGTACACTCATACCACTACCGAGAGAGATCCGTTGGCGAGCTAAGCGCATGCAACGTAGAGTGTATATTGCGTGCATTATGAAATTGCGCTTGTTTTCTGTATGTGATTCCCGGCGGTTAGTTTTACGAGTTTTTAAACGTTTCAACTGAGCTCTTTGACTTCAGTATTGTTCTTATTGCTTTTGTTATACAAAGCTTTTAATAGCGCTTTTTTATGCGCATTAAATCTAAGGATATTTATTGCTATACTCGTTAGACAAATTAAATGAGTTTAGGGCTGGCTAAGTATGCCTGTTTCCACTAGAAAATAGCGAGTAATATTAAAATCTAAGCACAGGTAGATTTTGTTTTATTTCATCGATCGTCGTACATAAAATTGTTTAAGAAGATGTTTGTCTAAGTTGTGCTTAGATATTCCACAATGCACATTCACGTTCCGACAATACTCGGAGATCGTTAACTTTGCGTATTTGGCTCCCCGCCACCGCCTGTGCTCTTTTTGCACTAGCCGGCACTTGCCTATATAACGAAGTTTTGTTTATAATTGCCGGATCTGTTGACACTAAACTTTGATTTCGAGATTTTGATGGAATGATCGAGAAAGTTTCATAGCGACAAGCCGGTTCTTTTTGATGAAATTTCATTTTTAACCAAATGTTTGCATTGTATGGATGTTGTATATTTATTGAATTCTGTGTAATTAGTTATAGTAGGTTTACAATTCATATAGGGTAAGTGATGTATTACTAGTAGGGAATAACAATATAATATGCACTGCGGTGTTTCAAGTAGATGGATCCCAAGCACTGCGAGACCTGAACAGTGCGCAGTAACGGCCATTGCGGAAAATTGTAAAAAAATCACAAGGAGGTAAAAATTAACGTTAAAAATAGACATATCATTTGGAATATTTTTTTAACTTTTCATCATTTATTTACAGTATTTACTATTTCTATAGTTTCAAAACCATACAATACATTCGGATAGTTTCATTCATAATCCAGAATTAAACGCCGCACACTTAGCAGTTCACCGCACACACTACACGTAAAAGGTTCGATGACCTCCAACTATAACCGCACGTACGAGAGTTACATAAACGCGTCAATCAAAATACACACATAATGACATAAAACTCACTGACGCGTCAACCAGCTCCAGCATCGCTATATACTTCAATTCTAGCGGAAAAAACCAACCCAAACACGCGGCAAATTCAAATACAAAATTCACGAATTCGCGCGTCGAAAGCTCTGTGGGCTCTTTCTCGCGGATTTTCACGAAAAAAAGCCTCACTACATGACACGAGCGACGGGTGTCAAACTTTTGGAAGCTTCTGTACGCTTCTCGACTAAATAAGCTCTACTCTACTCTCTCATCCTTTTCGGATCCAAAAATACACAACGGGCGCGCGCGACGGCCAGCGAGCGAAGAACGTTCACCCAACGGGCAATGAGAAGAGAATAACGTCGAGAGAGAGAGAGAGAGAGAGAGAGAGCCGAGGGCGCGCGTAGTACAATCTAGATTTTACCATTGGCAGCACCGCCTGTGCACCGCCGAGTCGTGGATATTTTTGTTTTTCAATAACGCATCAATATAAAAAGGCCGCGTAGACGCCGCGCCGAGTCAGTTGGTTAAAAGCTACAAAGCAGTTTGCTTGCACCTCTTGAAACTTTTGAGCTTTCGTTTTGTGCGGCGTGTATTATATAGTTTTTGGAATACTTAATCGATATTATTGAGGAAGCGCTATTGCAATCGTCATGTCGGCGAAGAAAGCGGTGAGTTAGTGTGTACTACAGCTGGTATAGAGCGAGAGAGTAGCAGTGCGAGCTTGCGTACATATGGGAGCTAATTGATCCACTTAGCGCTCGAGGTGCATATTTAGAAGCTGTCCGACCGATGCGCGACTCTGTACTGTGTGTGAACAGAATGCAACGAGAAGATGGAGAGTATACTGGCGGAGCTTCAGCGAAAAGCTCATTTTGTCTCCGTTTCTATGAACGAAGCTTTTCTATAGATCTTAATCGCTTTGCCTCTTTTGGACTTATAATATAACGACACACAAATTTGAACAATTATATCAGACCAGATGCTCTAGAAATCTGCACTGCATTCCGTGCCACATTCGCAGAGCCCATCGCACACGACTTATTTTTAACTCGCCTACTTTCGAAAAAGTGATGACAAGCTGAGGTGCTTTTCGTATGAAATAGGAAAAAGAAAAAACATAAAATTCATTCAACAGGACGATCAGGGCAACTACAAGATCCAGCAGAACGATCAGGTCGGCCGATTCCTGGTAGCCAGCAAAGACCTGGAACCAGGCGAGCAGATCCTTACGGAGCTTCCGTTCGTCGTTGGTCCGAAAGCAGCGACTTATCCAGTCTGTCTGTCCTGCTACTCGGTATGGCCCGCTACGGAGGACGACAGCAAGCCCCTCTGCTCTCGCTGCAGCTGGCCGGTCTGCGGTCCCGAGTGCGAGAACAACCCGCAGCACAAGGACTACGAGTGCCCGGTAGGTGTCCGTATGAAAAATAAAATCCATCTGAATATTACGCGCTTTCTGTAAATAATAATTTCAAGTTATAAAAATCAATTTTTCCCCCAGATTTTCGAGGCGGCCAAGGAGAAGTTCAGCATAGACGTCGCTTTGTCCGAGGAGCACCAGAACGGCGTACCGCAACTCGAGTGCATCACGCCGCTGAGGCTCTTGCTGGCCGCCGAGAAGGATCCCGAGCGCTGGAAGAGCGAGATCAAGGACATGGAGGCGCACAACAAGAAGAGGGCCCAGAAGAACCAGTGGCACATCGACCACGTCAACATCGTCGAGTACATTAGGAAGCGGCTGAAACTGGATAGGTACTTATATCGTGTTCTCCAACTACTCGACAACAGTCGGAATAATTTAAATTAATTCTCAAAATTACGATTCACAGGTTCTCGGAGGAGGACATCCAGACGGCTTGCGGCATCCTGGACGTCAACAGCCACGAGATCCGCACAGCCAAGGGCTTCCTGGCCCGAGGACTCTACCCGAAGGTCGCGATCATGAACCACAACTGCGTCTCCAACACGGCCCACAGCATCGACCCCAACGACTACAGGATCTTCCTCAGGTCGGCCGTGAAGGTACCAGCGGCTGGAGAGCTGTTCGGCAGTTACACCCACGCACTGCTGCCTACACTGCTGCGCCGTGAGCACCTGCTCGAGAGCAAGCACTTCGCTTGCGCTTGCAACAGGTGCAGCGATCCGACTGAGCTGGGAACCCACATGTCCTCGCTCAAGTGCAGCAAGTGCGATAACGGTGTCGTGCTGCCACTCGACTCTTTAGGTGAAACCCCCTTTCCATCTGTGTGATTTTTTTTTTTTTTTCATTTTCATCAAAATGTGAGTTAATTTTTCAACTTTATGCACACAGATGCCGAGAGTCAGTGGAAGTGCACGCACTGCGAGTTCTCGACGAACGGACTGGCGGTGGCGAAGGTGCAGAAGATAATCCAAGCAGAAATGGACCAGGTCGAGATGTACTCCGCCGCAGACGGCCCGGATGCCATTCAAAACAGAGAGACCTTCATGAAGAAGTACCACTCGGTCCTACATCCGCGACACGCTCTCCTCACCATCCCGAGGTAAAATTTAATTTTGCAAGAATAATCTTATTTACATGAACGATTCATAACTACAATAAAAATCACATTTCACATTCGCAGATTCTCCCTGAGTCAACTCTACGGCCGAGTGGAGGAGTACTTCCTCGACGACCTACCGGACATAGTCCTCGAGCACAAGATTGATATGTGTCGTCTGGTCCTGCAAGTGCTGGACGTCGTAGAACCCGGTAAAACTCGATCACGCGGAATGATCCTGTACGAGCTCCACGCGCCTCTACTGTTTATCGCCAAAGGCCAGTGGAACGCCGGGGTCATCGACAACGCCGGTCTCAAGTCCAAGATGACCGAAGCTGCGACTGTTCTCAAAGAGTCAGTCGACATTCTCACTCTGGAGCCTAAGGGCACACCCGAGGCGGATATAGGCGAAGGTGCGACCATGGCACTCGCGCAGCTTCAACAGTCGATCAACGATCTGTAGATCGTTATGATTTATGTATTATGTAGACAAAGAGCGAGGGGAGGGATTATTTGTAAGGCTGGCTTTTGAATGCAAGCGTTATCGAGTTTTATTTTTATCAGTGGCGTACAAATAATGCATACTTTATTTTTATATTGTGTATTATTGTATGTGTCTGTGTATGTTGTATAGTATTATTATTTTTATCTAGTCAGGCTACATTATATGTATATTTGTATACGATGTAGTTCATAAGTTGCTTCGTACTTGGGCGAACGTTGTTTGTTTCTGTTTACGAACTATATACCGATACTTCGTTGCAACATCGACAGGAAGAGTATTTTTATTTTTATTTTTATTTATTTATCTAAGAACAAACTTGTACAAACATTATCTTTTGTACGTATCTTAGACGTTATAATAAACAAGAAAATCTATATGTAAAAAAAGTAACTTATATGTAATTCTACATTATTCTTCAACACCTGTCCCTCATGAATAAACCGTTATTATTTCAAACAAGCGCAGTGCAAATTGTTAATTTTCATTAAATGAACTCCATATCTAAGATTTTTTAAATAGAATAATTGAATTGATATTTTTTAATTATTTTAAGTTTCCCTTCTAGAGATCGCATGTGCCGATTATAGGCTTTCAATGGGCCGCTCTAATTTTACGCGCGAGAAGCGCGCAGGCCGCTGCACCGCGTATGAAACAACTCGAATCTCTCTCTCTCTCTCTCTCTCTCGACGTGATACCTGACGATGCGATCCAAAAATAGATCGGACCCTTTGAGATTCGCGAGCGAAAGAGTAAGAGATTGTGTCTGCAGCGAATTCAGTGCTTGGGGGCTTTAACACGCGACATCGGACGGCTATTTGATTGCGTTTCACGCCGAAAGATAAGAGGGATAGAATGGACGGAAAGCCGGCGAAGAAAGCCGCTAATGCCAAAAAGTACGAGTTGGCTTACTCGGATGTGCTGGGAAGGTATGTCAGCTTTCAAGTCGTTTGAAGTTTAACACGACGATGTTTATTGACGTAGCGTGTAAGAAGGCGGTCTAATTGGTTTAGGCGTTTGATTAACGAGTATGGCTTTCCCATCGATTTTTAAATTTGTTTTTCACACGTAGTGCATTTTATAATTTAGATCGAGCTTAAACGGTATACTTGCGTCAATACTCGTTGATTGACATTTGACATTGCGCGATCAAGCGTTTTTCTTACGTAACATATAAAAATGGTCATCGAACACATACATTTATTAGCATTTTGAAAATATATACTATTCAAACTCGTTAAAATCGAAACTTAAAAATTCATGGTAAAATTAATCAAAAACTCGTATAACCTATATCCAGATACCTGGTAGCAGCGAAGAACCTATCCGCCGGCGAGGTGATATTCCGCGAGGATGCCCTCGTCGTGGGGCCAGCGATGTTCGCCAACGACGTCTTCTGCTTCGGCTGCATGCGACCGCTGCCAGGCTACCTCTCCAGTAAATCCAGCAAAACTCGCTACACGTGCTCCAAATGCGGCGTCGCCGCGCTCTGCAATCGAGCTTGCGAGGTACATACGTATATTACACGTGTCCCACTCATTATTTCAACGCGATGCATTGCAGGATTCGGGACTTCACTCGACGGCGGAGTGCGATCTTTTGCGGGCCAAGAGGGACGTGATGCTGGAGAACATGGAAGACCTGATGCACACGTTGGTCCACCTGAAGCTCTGGCTCGTCATGTCCGCAGGAAGCGATCAGGATGTCCGGGAGAGGCTTTCGAAAATGGAAGCCCACATGAACGAGAGACGGGGCAGCGAAGTCTGGTTCGAGCGCGAGGCGAACGTCGTCGACGTAAGCGTATTATAAATAATTTCAAAGCAATTAGTACAATTACAGCTGTATAGACTCATTAGAAAAAAATACGCGCACAGGTCTTTCGAAGATTCGGGCTGGTGAGGTCGGAGAACGAGGCGGAGCTGGTCCAGTGGCTCTGCGGGGTCCTCGACGTAAATAGCTTCGAGTTGCGGACTCCAGTGCCGGGCTCGAACGGCAACAACGGCTCCCCCCTGCTGAGAGGTATCTTCCTGGAGGCCGCGCTGATGGCTCACGCGTGCCGTGGAACGGCCCACATCGCCGTGGACGACCGATTCCAGATGACTGTGTACGCCGCTGTACCCATACCGGCCGGAGAGACCATCGCGTTCAATTACACGTCCTCCCTCCTGGTTAGCTTTATGCGCGCCTGATTGTATTGATGTAGCCGGTATTTTAACGATGCGTAGGAGCTTGCGATCTTATTTGCAGGAGCTTGCGCGAGGCTGCATAGAAATCAAAATTTAACTTCGAGAAAAAAACGAACAATGATAAGCCTTTCTTCTCATTCGTGCGTCTTTTTATGCTACCAGGGCACGATAGAGAGGCAAGAGCACCTGCAAGTGGGCAAGTACTTCCGCTGCGAGTGCAGCATGTGCGTCGACCCGCTGGAACACGGGTCATTCGTCAGCTGCATACTGTGTCCTCGATGTAAGAAGGACTACGTGGCTATTCAAAACGCCCGCGACAAGGATCCTTACGGCCGTAAGACCAAGTGGCAGTGCCGCAAGTGCAAGAGGATATTCAGAGGCTGTCTCGTAAAGAGCACGATCGAAATCGGCAAGGATCTGATAGAGAACGTCGGCGATGGAAATTCCAAGGTTTGCGATTCGATATCGGATTCATTAAATTAAGCTTTGCGTTTATATAATTTTAATTTATGCGCAGGCGATGGAGAGCTTACTCGTAAGGCTGTCCAGTACCTTCCACACGAACCACTTCGTCATGCTGACTTTGAAGCAAAAAGTCCTGGCGGTCTACCGAAAAGAAGTGGGCAACCTTAACCCGCAGAGGAAGATCTTGCAAAAGATGCTGGAAATCGGCAAGCAAGTGGTCGACGTCCTGGACATCGTCGAGCCCGGTATATCGAGACTAAAAGGTTCCTCATTATTCCATCCTTATATACACATCAGTAATTAAAGTTCTTAAAGTAACAAATGTTCCCTTCAGGAATACTACTCTACGAAATGCACCTACCGATCGCGATTCTGGCGAACCGATCGTACGCCTCGCGCGAAATCACAGCCGAGCGCCTGGTCTCCTGCTTGGAGGAGTCGCAGGCTTGTTTAAAACGCTCGCTGCATATGCTTCTTTTGGAGCCGGCAAGCACACCCGAAGGTATGCTGGCCAAACGCGCGCTCCAGGAGATGAAACACCTCGCGCAAAACGTCGCCGACGCGCGAGCTCTACAGTTGCGGCAGATGAGTACCCCCCAGGAGGATCACAGTAGCGTCAAGAAGCCCGAGAGAAGAGGAAGCCACAGGCAGAGCAAGCATCGAAATAGAACCAAGTGATGGTGTGGGCGTGTGACTTTATTGTTCTCTACAGCTTTGATGTGGGAATAACATGTGTGATAACTGTGTTTTGTAAATACAACCGATATGATGTTTTAACTTGATATTATATGATAATTGTTGATCGATGATGAATAAATAATTATGGAAGTGTTATCCACCTTTAATTTAATAATGTACTGTCTTTGATTAATGAAGTGAAAACAGGTGGGTAATAAAATCCTGCAGGGTTGTTCTGGCCAAATTTTTTACAAATTCCTTCTGGAAAACATGGCAGGATTTTCATAAAGAAAAAATGCTTGACAAACATAATACAGCTGTAATAGTATATTGTGCAACTAAGGGAGAAAATTGGCTTTTTCTAGCGAGGGTGATTGTTCGGGTTAGGAGCGGAAGAATGATGGGAGTGTGGGGTTTGGCTAAAACTTGTCTGTCCGTATATACAATTTATTTCGGTACAGAATAAGTCTCAATACAAGTTCACTAATACAAGGTTGTATTCGCAGTGTCGCCTTAACCTAGGTTATCTCTACTACTCTTGACGAGAGCTGCGAACTAAGTGTCAGTCCGTTTAAATTTTCCGCCGAGCTGGGCCCTGCTCTTCCCCCTCTTCAGGGTCGTTTCTCCCTCCTTGTCCTGCTTGGAAGACTGTGCGGTCGTAGCTTCGCGCTAAGGCTCTCGTTGCGTGACCCCGCCCCCCCCCTCTCGCTCCCTAGTCAACGCCGCCCTCTCTACGACCTCCGGACACAACCGGAGCAACGGCACGCCATCTTCGAACTCGCGCCCTATCACGACGCCATCAGGTGACCTACATTTGGCACCGAAAGCCTCTGCTCCCTCGTGAGGTTGACAAGCCTCGTGGAGTTGCCGACGAGCTGTTCGGCGCCGCGTCCGCGAGTCGATTAGCTTGCGTCCGTGCTATGTGAGAGGGCGCGCTACGGGGAGAACAGAGTCCTACCTCAGCATCCAATTCTGCGGGCCGACTTACGGTTCATTCATGCATACATCCATACTTACATACGCGCATGCATGGCCCACATATCCTATGCTTACAGAATTTGCGTAGGTCCTATACGCTGGCGGGCTACACGTAAAATACCTCGTGTATAGCACGCAAACCCGCACATCACATATCGCACTTTTTTAGTCGCTATGCGCATCGCCATTTTCGGGGAAGCAAGTTTTCTGGAAAGACGCTTTGATCTATTAATGCCGTCGTCGTGCGTTGCCGTACGTTAGCATCTAGCGATTTTACTAGCTATCGTCCAAGCAGTCCCGACCAAAAAACCCCAGCGCTGTCTGCGTCGTTTACGCACCGTGCTTTCCGAGCGGCTTTTCTTTCGGGACGCGCTTAATACCGGTCCCTTTACCAATTGCGGGCCTCTGAGTTTTTCCCGGACCGGACCTTCCATACATACGGCCATTAGCGCGCTTCGCCCCGTCAGACAGCCACGCTTAGCGTCACACGCCTCAATCGCCGTGTAACGCTTGGCCCTTATAAAGACCCCTTTTTAATCCTTAACCCTCATAAAAGCCCCTTTTTAACCCGGAAAAATGATGTTTTAAGCACGAGTATGAGTCAAGGGCGCCGTAGCTGCCCGAGACGGACACGAGTGCTCAAAACATCACCCTCGCTAGAAAAAGCCAATTCTCCCCCCCCCCCCCCCTAGTTGCACAATATACTATTGGCAACGCAAACGCCCGATAAGTAAACCGCAGAGATTACAAGGGTGCATACGAGCCTATAGTTCAGCCCTTAGCAGCGACTGCCCGAAGTTCAAGCCTACATGTTTATGCGTGTTTTTTGGTCCTCTTTAAGTTTATGTAGGCTAGATTAACGAGAAAACGTGCAAACGTACCGAGAACTCCCGATAAGTGAACCCCAAGAAACACGCGCGTTAGAGCCTTTGGTTCGGGCCGATGCTTCGCCCCTTAGCAGCGACTGCCGGTGGTACAAACTGACCTAGTTTTGCGTGTTTTTTGGTCCTCTTTAAGCCTATGTAGGCAAGATTAACGAGAAATCGTGCAAACGTACTGAGAACGCCCGATAAGTGAACCCCAAAAAACATGCAATTTAGAGCCTTGTTATATACTATTCCTTCTAAGGGGATTTTTTTTCAGAAAACTTTACTCCTTTGGGAGTAAATAGTATATTGTGCAACTAGGGGGGGGGGGGAAAGGGCAATTTCTAACGAGTGCTCAAATTTCACCCGAGGTAGAAATTGCCCTCCCCCCCCCTTGTTGCACACTGTACTTTTTTTGACAAGTGCCTGTAAAGACCCGTTTTCATGCATATAGAGTGAATGGTAATTTGCGCATTTTGAGTCGTAAACCACTCTCTTTCAAAAAATATCAATATTTTTCAAAAATTTTCAAAAATTTGATTATTTTTGAGTGTTTTTGAGTGTTTTTGAGTAGCGGGAGGGAATAGCCATTCTCTCCCGCTGTAAAGGGAGGGAATGATTCCCTCCCGCACGCTCGAAATGAGCAGCTTGCCATTCACTTTAGAGGCATGGAAGTCTTTTTCATGCACGTGTTAAGAAAAAGTTTTTTCCTTCCAAGGGAGTAGTTTTTTCCCGCTGCTAAGAAAAACTCTAATTTTCATTTATTTTACATGCATCGAAAGTGGCCCTTTTCGTACACGTATCATGAAAAATATATTATATTACCTGCAGTGGTTTATCCGAGGTTTTTATGTCATGAACAATTGCAGAAAGACGAACACTCTAACAGAGTCAATCTTTCGACAACGGACAAACTACTAATGAGAGATTCAAACCATCTACCGCGAAAGGCGGGCTTGTAATCAGTGCTATCTGTCGGGGCGATAAATGCGATACAAAATTCTTCTTTACCTTTTTGTGCCTGCAAGGTTTTGTTTGAAAAATGAATAAACACCGATGTGCAAAGTAAAGGGCAATAATATACTCAGTAAGAGATTGATTACTATTTACTATACCCAGCTGCACCCCTTATAATAGTTACTGGCATTGCTGCTCAGCTGCTGTGGTCGGGAAATTCGGCAACAGTGTGCTCAGTGTAGCCAACAAATCATAACATAGAATATTGGTACAATTAGTTCAGTAAATTAGCTTTGAAATTGAAATGCGATAGAAATTGCTACATTTTGGTTATTAGGTAAGGTTAGTAAGGTTCGAGGTAGAATGACCAGGGCCACATAAGCGCGTTCGTCGGCGTTCGTCCGCGTTCGACGGCGTTCGACTGCGTACAAATTCTGGTAACTTTTGGATAGTGCCAACAACGGAAATGTCTCATACCTATGACATATGTACGTCTAACCGTGTTAAAATTGTATAGAGACAATTTCACTATTGGCACTATCCGAAAGTTACTAAAATTTGTACGCGGTCGAGCGCCGTCGAATGCGGACGAACGCCGACGAACGCGCTTATGTGGCCCTGGCAAAAAAAAACGATTCTGAAATTTGCAGCTTCCTAGGTCAATGGGTTCTATGCGAAAACAATGTGCAAAAATTAATTTTGCTTATATCTTGGAAACGGCTCAACGCACAGTAAAATGACCTGCACCATTCGAAAGAGCGTTCAATTTTTCATTGAAATCGATTTTTTACTCGATTTCGATGAGTGCAAAGTTCCGAGATAATAAATAAAAAAGAATTTATGAAAAATTAAAAACTTTTCGGGTCGGGAAAAACTGTAAATTACCATTTTCTCAGCTCGTGCATCTTATGAGATTACGAATCCACCGTGAATCGATCGCAATTTAATTTAGGGTAACGTAATTCGCAGTAATTATTTTGTTTTTATTAAATTATTAATTCATTCATTTTCACGTTGAATCCGGCCATTCCATACTCCATGTTCCAGTCGTCTGAACCGTATTGGACAGAAATTTTCACAATTACAATGAATCTTGAACAGAAAAAAACAATTGTGAACTTATTTTCCCATGTTTATCTTGTTCTCGTCGAAATTTGAGGTTATGATATGATTATACTTCCAATTTAAAATGACGACTGAAACATGGAATATGAAACGGCTAGATTCAACGTGAAAATCACAGAATAAATAATTTAATAAAAACAAAATAATTATTGCGAATGACGTAATAACGCAGTTAATTACGTAACCCGAAATTAAATTGCGATCGATTCACGGTGGATTCGTAATCTCATAAGATTCACGAGCAATTCCAAAATTACTGAAATTTTTTTTACTGCGATATATGCAACTAATTTTCGTACTTCACGGAGCTGTACAATGCTTGTACGCGTCGCGCCTCCCCCTCCTTTTACATTTAGGTAATTTCTTTTTTATTTATTATCTCGGAACTTTGCACTCATCGAAATCGAGTAAAAAATCGATTCCAATGCAAAATTGAACGCTCTTTCGAATGTTGCAGGTCATTTTACTGTAAGTTAAGCCGTTTTCGAGATATATGAGCAAAATTAATTTTTGCACACTGTTTTCGCATAAAACCCGTTGACTTAGGAAGCTGCAAATTTCAGAATCGTCTTTTTCGACCTTGATTTACCTAATAACCAAAATGCAGCCATTTCTATCGCATTTCGATTTCAAAGCTAATTTTACTGGACTAAATAGGTTGGCAAAGCTGTTAGTCAACAATTGAACTAGAACTAAATTTAATTAATATTAATAATATAAGTGATAGATTTTTTTGCGTCTGAATAGACAAAATAAATCTGTCATGGATACATTCCAAGTTTTCTATACTAAAAATGAATATTACTATGATTTCAATTAACTGTGATCCTTACCTATGCAATTTTTCAATATTCCCAAATAATTAGAATTCTTTCAAATAATATCCGTATAATATGGTTTTACAAACCTTTTATACGATTTTTGCAATAAAATATTTTCTCTAGTAAACAAAGATTTTTTAGTAATTCTTCGGTTAAGGTTCCATTCAAAGTTACCGCTATTACGACACTATACTGAAAAAGTGACGCGCACGCGCGACATGTCACAATACATATGGAAGTCAAATAATGCGTACATATACAATCATAGTCGATCCTCGCGTTTGCTCCGCTCTCTCTTTCTCTCTCTCTCTCTCTCTCTCTCTCTCTCTCTCTATCTGTATAGAGAACTGCGCTGCTGCTGCTCGAGCAGCAACACTGCAGCAGCCACCTAAATTCTCCGACGCCATATCTCCTCAGTGCAACACACCACTATTCGGAGCGTGCATTTTTTAATCGTGTCGCGCCACACGCAACATGTAGACTGCGTCGATCATGGAGTCGACACGGTGAAGCTCGTCGTCGTCGCTGCGACTCTTTGTTCTCTCGGGAAAAGCCCTCCTCCGACGCAGCGCTAGCTCCTCTCCTCTCTCACTCTCTCCGCGACCGTCGTCTTATCGATCGACTTGCTACCGAGTGTCTACTTTGATTGTGTTGTGTTGCCCGATGCGTCCGGGACGAGCATCATTGGTGAATAAACGCCGGTGGAGCTGTCGCCGAGGAGAAGAGTCTCGTGGGAGTAGCTACTGCTGGCAGTAATGGTGGCTCGGCTGGAGAAGCTGCGTTGAGAGCGAAAGAAATAGGTGCACATAAGAACGAATCGCGAGACGAATACACAACATGGAAGTCGTCGGGGATTACGAGTACAACACGAAGGACCTCATTGGTCACGGCGCCTTCGCCGTCGTCTTCAAGGGCAGGCATCGCAAGGTGAGTTGTCTTGCTTCTTCTCTGCATGTTGAAAGATGCTTTTGTTTTCCATGATATTTTGTGGCTATGTATATGCATATGGCTGGGTTGTTTGGATTAGGCTGAGTGTTGTGCGAAGAGTGCTTTCGACACATGTGATGGTAACACAGTGTTGCGTGGTTTGGATATTGAAATTTTGAGCTTGCTGGTGCATGACTAATCAACTGTGCATGACTAACAATCATTGAATTGTTGCAATTACTTGAAAGTGGGGTGCATGGTTTAGATAATATAGTCAAGTAAACAAAAACAAAGAAACCGCAGTGAGACAATGTCTTTTTTTTGTTGTTTCAGAGAACTAATTTTGTAGTGGCCATTAAAAGTATTACCAAGAAGAGTCTAGCCAAATCTCAAAATTTGCTTGGCAAGGAAATCAAGATATTAAAGGTAAGAATTGTATACTCATAAATTTTACACAACTTTATTTTTTAAAAGCAAAGTGCTTAATGCAAGTTTTAAAAACAGTTGAATCATTTAATGGCAATGAAAAAACATTGACAGTGCAAGAATTGAAGTAACCAAATGTAAACAATACATTTTGGATAATATTTTTTTAAAATACTACATCTAAAAACCAAAGAAACTATTTAAATACTGTTATGGTTGAGAAAAATTGTCAAAGTAATTTTATAACAGCTGGTATTAACTATTATCATTTTCTGTCACACAGGAGTTAACAGAATTGCATCATGAAAACGTGGTGGCTCTATTGGACTGTAAGGTCAGTGGAAAGCAACTCGGTGAATTATTTACAAGTCAATGATTAGAATGATGTAACCTGATTTTTTCTTTTAGGAGTCTAATCATAATGTCTTCCTTGTTATGGAATACTGCAATGGTGGGGATCTTGCGGATTATCTAGGAGGTGAGTATTCAAATGCTGAAAAGTAGAGCATGACTGAAATTAGACTTACTAAAATTATATAATCACGATTTTTATTTCTACAAAATAGCAAAAGGAACACTGTCTGAAGACACTATCAGAGTATTTCTAAAGCAGTTGGCTGGAGCAATGAAAGCGTTGCATGCCAAAGGAGTTGTTCACAGAGATCTGAAACCACAAAATATTTTGCTCAGTCACAGTTGTGGAAAGATGTGCCCTCAACCTCATCAGATTACTCTCAAAATTGGTATATATTATTTCAAACAAATGTTTATGAATAAGCAGGAGCTTTGCTATTGAACGGCTCATGTGTGTTTCCAGCTGATTTTGGTTTTGCGCGATTTCTACAAGATGGTGTTATGGCCGCAACTCTTTGCGGCTCTCCTATGTACATGGCTCCCGAAGTCATTATGTCGCTGCAGTACGACGCAAAGGCTGACCTTTGGTCTTTAGGAACTATAGTTTTTCAATGTCTCACTGGAAAAGCTCCATTTCAGGCGCACACACCTCAAGCTTTGAAAATGTTCTACGAAAAGAATGCCAATCTTGGCCCAAAGTAAGTCGACGGAAATATTTTATACACCGTACACGGAATAATGGAATAATCTCTTTTTAATTCGTCAACTCACACACTTTTCAGAATTCCACCAGGAACTTCACCAGAATTGTCGAACCTCTTGATGGGACTTTTGAGGCGCAACGCTAGAGATAGGATGCCCTTTGACGAATTTTTCAGTCACCCTTTCCTGCAAGGACCGAGACAAAGTCCGAGTCCGCTTCCGGTGGAGTTGCCTGCATCTCCCGGAACGCTACCTGCACCTGAAAGTACGGCTTGCGACACTAGGTCCGGTCAAGAAACCAACAGTCCTTGCTCCAGTCCAGAGGATGATTTTGTACTTGTACCCAGTGATCTCAGTAGTGACACGGACAACAATCCCAATCCACTACAAATCAAGTAAGTAATTATTATCGTTTACTTGCGCTGAAACAGTATGCAAGATGAATCTTGTATGTATAATAAGAAGATAACAGTAGCTTTGAAATATGTAGAGATCACTTGCATCCGCCAATCGCATCTTCTCTGAAAAACACTCTCTCCCAACCGACCACGCGCATCTATTTTCGGTTAAATCTATCTTTAGCTCTCGCACTCTTTATTACACATCGATTTTCAGCGTTCATATATACATTATTTGTCTCTGTTTTCGCCTCTACAAAAGGTACACGAAGCAGAGCAGTCGCGAAGCAGCGGCGAGTCCGCCAAGACCGTGCTACCTGCCGATCTCCGAGCCGATTCCCGTACCGACGACACACCAGCGCAGTGTTGCTCATAGTGGTGGTGGTGTAGGCTCTGGGTTCCCGGTGTCGGCGAACAGATCGTCGGCGGGTAATAGCGTTGTGCCACGCAGCCAACCGATCAGCATGAAGAGGAGCACCGACTCGCACAGGAATCACGCGGCAGCGGACATTGGTTCGCTCAGCCCACCGAGTGTACAGTTCGTCATCGGCACACCGCCCAGTCGCAGGTAAATATTTTTTGAATGTCATCATATGACGGTGTTTACTCGTCATTTAACGACACTTGAGCTATCTGTCTGCTTTTTATACGCCTATAAAAATTGAATTAATTTTGCATTCGTTTAAATAATAATGTATGAATATCATTAGCTTTTCATAATACGCAAAATGTCGATAAGAACATTTTTTTCTTATAATGTTTACAAAGTTGCAGAATTAAAGTTAAAATTTTCTGTTCACAGGCTAAGCGAAACTCCTCCTCCACCCAACACATGGCAAGTAAGCCCAGTGGCAAGGCACTCCCATACGTCAAGTGGTACGTCGCCTTTGAGACGCTCAGCTGGAGCGAATAGTGCTTCGTCGCCGTTGCTTACCGGACCTCTGGCGGTCCTGGGTTCGCCGACGACTAGAGCTCTGCACGACAACAATAACACGCTGAGGCAATCGCCTATCATACCCTTCGGCACTAGGGCCGTTACTTTACCTGAGATTTCGGGTAAGTCAAATTTGAGAATTGTATTTTACGTTTTGTTCATTTTTATTAGTTATTGGGAGTTTAAACATGGTTCGCGCGCTCAGTTCGCGCGCTTGAAGGTTAACAAAGATGGCGGCCAGAAAGTCTCCGAAATACACAGGGCTCTTATGGAGCTTCATTAAAAAATGTAGAAATATAAACTTTTACACGATAAAAAATCTTGTCAGTATCCGTACACACTCCATGTGAATAGAGTGAGGCTACACCATTAGTTTTACAAACAAGTTCTTCGAAAATCTAAGCCTTATCTGGTCAAAGAGATATTGTTACTAAAATGAAAACGATAAAAGTGACGTAGAAGTAGTAGTTGAAAAAAAGACTGTTCGTACTCTTGCTCAGATACATAAAATATATTTTTTAAAGTCAATCTGTAGTAAATATTGTTCCTTTGCTGAGTACTGAGTAAAAACTCAATGACAGGGTTTTTGCATTTTGGAATTACAGTCCTTGAGGAACGAATTAGTGCAGCAGACTCTTTTTTTAGTAAGTTTTCTGTATTCAGTACAAAAATACATTTTGCCCTAGATAATAGTCAACTCTAGAAGTTGATTTAATGAGTTCACATACAATTTACAATAATTGTTATATAAAAATTGACAAAATACTGAACTCCCATATACCACCAATATAAACAGAGACTTTGTCGACGGCATGTTTTTTAATTCCCGAAGCTGCCACTAGTATCGTATTGCAACTTTAAACTCCCAATACGATCACAAGTAACGGAGTTTACTTGATTATTCATTTATTCATTAATTTCTTTGATTTTAAAACAAAATTAATTAATTTGACTTGTTTTAAATCATAAATTTTATGTGCTTCGTAATTTGCTTTAATCTGTATGTCTTCATGCGTGCCTATTGTATAATAATAACGAAATACAAACTCACTGTAACATACGTACAAACGAAACTACGCTACATCGCTTACACATTACTTATCAACTCTTGACGCACTCACAAACGCTTGTACTAAACTCAAACGTCACATACTTTATAAAAAAAAAAAAAAAACATTCACTATCCATTTGACCAAAACGGCACGCGCCATTGACCGAAGCTCTGTCTCTCTTCTTTGTGTGCTCTGTGGCTCGGCTCTGTGACTACTACCTACCACGCGCACCACGTGTGTACCTACTATTGACCTTGCTCGCACTAACAAAAAAGAAGAATTTCTCGCAAACGCAGAGGCTGGCAGCTTCCACAATCTCTTCCCGGAGCTGAGTTCGATGGCTAGTGACGAGCGGCCGCTGACCTTTATCGCACCGGAGCTGCCCGAGGAGACGCTGCTTGAGCGCGAGCACAACGAGATACTGGCCAAGCTCAACTTTGTGGTTGCGCTCTGTGAGTGCGTCTGCGAAGTCGCCAGGACGAGGGCTGGACCGCTGGGCGCACCCTTGGGAGCTATCGACCAGCCGAGCAACGCTGCTACGAGGCGCAGGGCCGAACAGGTGATACTGTTGGTCAGGGCATTGCAGTGGCTCAGTTCAGGACTGAGCCTTGCGACACAGCAACTGAAGGCTGGCAGGCTGCAGCCAACAGCCAGCGTCAAGGAGGGTAAGCCGATTATTCAAATTTTTAGCTTAATCGTGCTCTCTTTTGATTAGAATGTAATCTATCTGGTTTTCTATTTCAGTTGTGAATACAATGAACGAGAAGTTTAGGGCTTGTTTAGCTGAGTGCAAGCAATTAAATAGCGCTGGACTGCTCCGGCAAACTGGAGCGACAGCAGATAAAATCCTTTATAATCACGCTATACAAATGGTAAATACATCGCTTCTATACGTGCATAAAATTATCTCGGTTCAAGTTGTAACGTCTGGATTTTCTTACAGTGCCAGTCAGCAGCGCTGGATGAACTATTCGGCAACCCCGCTGAGTGTTTCCAGAGGTATCACACAGCGCAGATCCTGCTGCACTCTTTATCGCAACACGTTAGTCATAGTCAAGACAGAGCTCTTCTTATCAAATGTAAGTTGCTTTTATAAGTATTTCTTAACGTTTTCTTCCTGCTTTATCTTCTTCGTTGGCAATAAGTAAAGAACCTTTCATAAAATGTTCTTCAATTAGTGACAACTGACGTAATTATTGGATTGATTGCGTTTATTTATGATTAATACGACTTTAAGAATGCGTCCGCTTTTGTATATTATCGAAGAATATATTCTTTCTCTGAACTGAATCATAACCGTCAAAGTGAATAAGGAATTGACCATTTTTCATTTTGATCTCTTTGCAGATAAAGACGCCGTTGAGAAACGCTTGTACGTCCTGCAGCAGCAAGGCTACATTTACGCAACAGATCCAACGTAGCGCATATGACAAATCTCAACAACAGAGTGCAATTTCCCGCCCAAGTCCAACACATATTCGATTCACGCTATCTTTTTAAGGAACTTACTAATGGATGAGCGGAGACGACGAAGCTGAAAAGCAAGAAAATTAAACAAAGTACGATGGGGATTCTTTTTAGTTTATTTACATGATTTATTAACTGAGGATGCGAGTAGTGACCTTTGGATTATACATATATATATACATACGAATATGTTGTAATGTATCTACAGATGTTTATTTAACCTTTATTTCGTATCGATTAATAAATACGCGTATATTGAAATGGAAATGAATAACGAGTTTGTTGTGATTTTAGTGCAAAAATCCTTTTATTAAACAAAAATGAAACGTGATACAAAAGCGCATGTGACACGTTAAAGTACGCGCAGTTATTGCGGCTTAACAGGGCTTAACAATCACATAAAAATAAGTATCCTCTAGGGTAAACATCGAGCTAAACAACAGCATTAAGGCTTCTTTACTTGCTCTTCTCGCTCGTCTCCTCTATTGTTACCGTGGATTTGTTCAGTTCATTGTCTCTGTATATCACATAGTTGAGGGCAGCTGCAAGAGTATTCCAAGCCAGATAGGGGGCAATTAGAAGTCCGGCCGTCTGGTTCACTCTGTAGAAGACGATGCCCAACGCGGCGGTTGTACCCCATAAAGCAATTATTTCGTACAACGCCTGGAATTACATAATTGTTTAACACCGCTTGCTTGTTCTCACGTCGGAATTGTGCATTATGAGCTCACTCGTGCAATTAGATCACGATTTATTAGAGAAATTTTTAATTTCACATACATGAAGTTGCACGAGAGAATGTTTGAAAAAATTTCTACTCTATGTAATATACAGCAAGAGCTTACCCATTTGACCTGGTGCGCTCCGAAGAAGATAGGCGTCCAAGCCCAGTTGAGCGCCAAATTAGCACCATAAATCGACAATGGCAGAGCTGCGTTTTCCCAACTTCCGCTATCACGTAATACCAGGTGCGAGGCATATCCCATGGAACAGTAAATCGTAGTCCAGATTGGCGCAAAAGCCCATTTGGGTGGTGTCCATGTCGGCTTCTTCAGCGACTGTATAGACACAGTGATGCAATTTAATATCAGAGAGTTGGAATAAGATAAGATGTATAATCTTTGTGGTCGAGGGATCTATTTTTTCCATCCGAATTCAGCGAATCTTTGTCAATCGATCGAGAACTAAATCTGCACTCGCGACTTTATATAATTTTACGTTAAATTAGTTCGAACTAAGCAGAAGCGAATAATCGATGAATATATTATTAATGAGGTCATAATAACATTGAGAAACAACATCTACATAAGGCTGACCATTAAAAAGACGACGGACCGGAATTTTGCTACTTTGAGCAATGTTGCACAATCGACCGAATCCCACAAAAAAAATTATATTACTCAAAGCAAATGCGCACCTTGCACTGCGAATCCAATCGAAGCGACAATTGCATCCAAGTCTCTCAAATATTACGTTGCAAACCCGAGCTCATTTGAATGTTAAAATCGACGTGAAAGAAAGTGGAGCAGGACAGGGTGCTCCGAAACGCGATATTCGGAGTCGCTAGTCAGGTGCGGTGCAGCGCAACGCATCGTCGCAAAGGAAAAGAAAACCTTCGAGTATGAAAAAATTAACTGCAATTATTACTTACCTCGTACCACGGGTTGATGTTCTTCCTCGTAATGATACCACCGGCCCAACCACCAAGATTCGGGTGTACAGTCGCTACGACCACGGGCCACGATATTCTCACCGGCATTTTTTGCTGTATTTATTTACTCTTTCCTTTAGCTGCAAAAATAGCTGCGGAACTAACGATGCCGCGATCCGTTATTCCCGAAGAATGCGCAGTATCTGATGGAGTACTTGAGTCCGTGAGTCGCCGACGTCGCTGCGGTGAAACTATAGACGACGCCCGTACATATACTGTAGCAATATTCCAATGACTGACGTTTTTCCAGGCCGCAACTTTGCGCGTATGTATAGGTATTGTATATGTAAATGTGTGCATACGGGCTGGATAGCAATATTTTCATTTAGCTGATAGATAGAGATTCTTAGCTATAAGGCCGGTATATAGGAGTTTAGAGATTTTATCGAATTTAGAAAAATGGATCAATGATTCTTTTGCGTTATCCATCGAGTTCGATAACGATTTTCACGGAGTCGTGGTGAAGATTGATTTATTTTTTATCAAAAAGATGGAAGGATTTTATCGAAGGTTTACACAAAGTTTTATATTGCTAAAAGAAGGTGCTGTTAGATAATTAAATCATGTTTTATAGATAAAAATAGAGAAGCTCAAGTTCATTTAAGTTTAATTCGATTTTTATATATTTAGATTAATGTATAAGAATATTGGCAATCATTTACAACTATCCGTAAATTAATATCCTATAAATGTGTACTTACTCTTTTTATTTCAGTTGCTGAAGTGTATATAGAAATAAAGAGTAATACGGTACACAGTAAATTCCGTTTGATTCTGGTATTTAAATGACGAGTCGGGCGCGTTAAGTGAATTTTCACAGTCTCGCTGAAATTTATGAAATTTTTTGATTTATTTGGCTCTGTACAGTTTTACTACAAATGTAATAATGTTGACAGTAGTAGTACAATTATTATTTGTATTTATTGTAGCGATCACTGCGTATGTTGCGTTACGAAACACGTATGTTTTTTTTACTTTAAATAAGTGCATTTCTTTAACTTTATTGCAGTTCTTCACCAGACACTTGCCACTCGCCGCCCTGTCTTCGCTATGTTATAAAATTGTAAATTCAATGCTCGTGGAATTTCATACGAGGAGAAACGGAAAATTCATAAATGCTTGAAGACTCTGTACGAATGAAGATGATTACGATGGCTCTGGAAAATGGAATAATTCGAGCACTTCCTCCTCAACGATCAAAAAAGCTATAGAGTGCCAAGTTTTCTCTTATTTTCATGAAAAATACAGTATGAAAGTTGCACCATTTCTCCGTTCAAAAAGCAGTTGCTGACACTGTATTGAAAATGTTTTTTGTTTCGGTAACACGTAGACTTTTTATACGTTTATACGATCACGATTCACAGCGATTAACATTAATCGATATTTATTGGTGTAGGTGTTAAAGAGGTTACATCGGTAGCACACGCCCCTACTCCTTGTATGCCCGACATTACAAAATCGAGTTTCACCTTTATTATTATTTTTTTTTAATTAAACTTTTTCTTTAATTCCCCTGTTAAATACTGTAGAGTAGTTGGCGAGTTACATAGCTAGCTAAAAATACTTATGAATCCTAGAGTTCTTACAATCGAGAGATTTCCTCATTTTCCTCACATATATATATATATATATATATATATATATATATATATATATATATATATATATATATATATATATATATATATATATATATTAGCTTATTATAAATTTTATATTTATATATAAACATAGTACAGAAAAGAGTCATCGATTATCGTTTACATATTATAATCTTTTATATAATTGGCGTTTTTGGTGGTACGCCGTTCTTATTATTTGTTTGCCTTTAAAAGAAGAAATGTACAAGTGTGTCGTTGCCGATGAATAATCACACGTCATCTTCTCAGCACTCTCAAGAGTTCCATGTATATAATAAACCATCTCTGACATTTCATGCACTAAAGAATATACCAGACGTTCCACAGACACACGCGAAAAATGCAGCGCACTCATACTTTTATACAAAAACATTCATAGAACCTGGGAATAAGGGCAAAGCCAATATAGAAACCATTTTTTAGAGTCGAAAGAAAGGATAGGCGTCGACGCTGGCATGTCTCCATAGGAGACTCCAACGCTCGACTATGCGTTCCGCAATACATACACACGAGAATATCCTTGCCAAAAACTTTTTTACTTTAGCGAAACAAATTATCGCAACTTTTTTCATAGCTGTGCTTCGCAAAATCCGGAGAAAATTTTTTTATGCGTCTATCTTTTATTTTTCACTTTTTTTTTATCTTTTTTTCAAATGTACGTTTAGCGTTAATTCAACACGTAAGATTATGTATAATCTTAACGATCGATATAATATATTTCTTTAATATACTTTTTCTCATTTATATAATCTTTATATTAATGCTTCCACATCGCATTAAATTTTTGTTCTCTCTTTCTTACTCTTACGCACTTTTTCAATTTTTTCTCTTTTTTTAAATATTAGCAACATCGATTCAAAATAAATTACAATCGTATTGATTTTTCAAGCAAAGATTGATTGAAACATTCATTCATTCATTGTAGTTAACAGTTAGTTAATTATGCTTTCGATTCAGACATCTTCATTCCTTTCTTAACTGCCTTCTACTAAAACCTATAAAAATTTCTTGTAAGAAAGTACTCATGCTTATAAAATTTACTGCATCATATTGTGTCCAATGGAGTATTTTGCTTTGACTCTACTTTTCTTGAAAACGTTTTGAAGCTCTTTTTGGGCAGTTACTACTATTTTGACTAATCATCCCCGGTTTCCTGTTAAATGTTAACTATGCAAGATCTGAATTATTTTGTGTGTGATGATTAGAGTAAATACTTGGGGAATTAGCACTAGCAATCAAGTATCTGAAAAACTGCATATTTTCCAGTTTACCTATCGCACTTCAACTAACGATGTGCGTTCTTTTTAAATTTGATCTTTTTCTTCTGAGACCATCAGACAATTAAAACTATCAACGACTACTTAACGATCTCGACCAGAAGTACAATTTTCATTGGAAATGTGCATCGACTAAGAAAGTCACTTGATTTCATTAGAGTTAAAAATGCAGCTGATTCAATAATCGATAATGGAAAAATAAAATACTCGTTGTAAAAAAAAATCAACGTAATAAAAATAGATTACTCTGTTGACTTTGTTTAAGTAATTTTAAATAAAACTAACTCATATTACAAGATAAAATACATACATATACGTTTCAATCGTACTATTTTTCGAAGACGTCTCTCAATTCTCGTTCATGAGCGTATCGTCACGCGTACTCTTTGAAAGAACCGTTGCGGAAGTTTGACAATTTCTTTTTTTTATTATGTAAGAGAAGTAAGAAGAAACATACCGGCAATACTTTGGTTGTTAATAAAGGTCACCTACCTAGCTATAGTACGACACTAAAGCGAAGTATATTGATAGTTCGTAACTCGTCGACTCATCGAGGCAGATATCCGCAGCCTTTATAGTTTTCATCGATTTACTATTTAAAATAAACAATTCTCTAATTATTTAATTAAATATAAATGCTTAGACGAAAACTGTTTAACCTTTCTTTGATACAATATATAGAATCAAAGAAAATTCGTTTCTTTGTTCTTTCAAAAAAGAAAACAACGAAAGGCTGCATCAATCAGCCGCTCACTCGTTACGAGTATTCAAACGACGAAACGAAAATATCGCAATTCGAAATAGAAGAAGAGCCCGGTGCCCGAGCTTCAAGCAACCTTAGCTGCGGTGCTAGCAGGCGGCATGGAAATGTCCGGTCACGCGGCATTCGTTGCGCTCGTGTTTTCCTGTTCGCCCCAGCCCTCGCTATCGCACTCGCTCTCTGATGCGGAGTCACTGTCGCTAAACTCGACTGCAACACGTCGTGCGAGAATGGATGCCACATCGTTCAGAGCATTCACTCGTTCTACCTCCTTCTGCTCGCTCTTCTCCACTTTTCGTAATTTTATGCCTGAAAAAAGAAACGAGAAAATTCAGTGTAAATTGAATTGCCTTATTCGAAGCATTTGCCCTTTGATCATTTCTTATTAAACAAACGTACCGTCTCTGATGGCCTTCAATAAATCATTTCTAGGATCAACAGGCGCTGGATTATTGGGATTACCAGGCTTTCTTAGCTGTCCGTCGACGATGCTCTTCAATGGTTTGAGCTTCGGAGGGTTGCTAGCAATCATTTTGGCAATGTCGCCGTTGGTCATGGGCATGTTAGGCGCCATCGCCGGTCCGTTTGTTATAGGTGGTGGTGGCGGTGGCGGAGGCGGCGGCGGTATGTTGCATGGTGGTGAAACCGGTCTTGTTGGTACCGGATCCGGAGTCGGAGGTGGCGGTGGTAGATCCTGCGGCACCGATTCCGTTTCATCTACACCCATGGGCATCATCTGGCCAAGATGGACGCCACCCGCTGTTACCACAGACGTGGGTGTTGGTTGGTGATTCGGCAATGGACTATTTGACCGGCTGCCGTTTCGATTGAGCAAATGAGATGGAATCGTACCTGGATGTAAAAAAGTACAACATAGATCATTTAGCATATTAACAGCATGGTTTGTGAAATGTCTAAATGCTTATTGTATCCTAAATTAAGTAACTCACCGTTCATCGAAGGTGGTGACATAGTCTCTCCAGGAGGTGGCGGTGGTGGTGGCAGGGTATCCCTACCCGTACTCATAGACCTACCCCTCGTTGGTGTGTTATTAGCCGATGCGATCGTCGGTGTTGAGTTGCTCGATGCATTGCTGGGTGGTGCTGGTGGTGGCTGCGAGGGTCGATTCCTGCCGCCTCTGCTGGGCGTTCCTGGTCCTCCAGGGCTCTGATACGTGTCGCTCCCCGAATGACCCTGACCCGGTGCGTAGTGCGAGCCGTATGCACTATCATCATAGCCCACCTATAAATTTATTCAATTATGTTAATATTTATATGTATCACGGTTTTCACTCCAGGAAAACTCTGGTTTCGGAAAGCTCGACGCACCTGGCCGGCGTAGTTGGCCGCCCGATAGTGCTCGGACATGGGCGGACTGTAAAGCTGGTGCTCCTCCGGCGGGTAGCTGCGCCTCAGCTCGATGCTGTTGGGTCTTGGTGGTCTCGGTTCCGTCATCACCATACCCAGCAGCGCCTCGTCTGGTATACTGTGAGGCGGCCGATACTGGATGCCCTGGGCAGGCATAATGTACTCGCCATGGCCCACTGCGATCTGCCGTTGACGCTCGCGGGTATTGTGTGGCTGCCTCACACGCTTCTTGTGTCGACCTCCGCCGCCACTTCCACCTTCGTTCCGAGGCCTGTGAGGCTGTTGGCCGTGAAAGAAGAAAATACGTGGATTAGTCAAGTCAGTTGGTTAAACCTCGGAGAAGAAAAGTATACTTTTTAGAAGTGCAAGCTCGACGCGATGAGCGATTTTTTGTGTACGTGTGGGTCAGACTGTTGACTGCCTTTGATTTATCAAGATTCGTTCGAAGAAGTTTAGGAAATTTTAAATTTTTTTTAAAAATGCTGCGAACTAATTTCCAGCCCAAGCTCTATTTAAGACGCCTAGCCAGCTAGCCACTAATTTAGCAAACTCATAATGTACCTAAGTGCTGAATTTTTGTACAGTGCAATGTCCTATCGATAAATTTGCTTTTCAGCATCGAGCAGTCATCAGTCGGCTCCGCAAGCAAAGAAGATTGTCGGAAATGAAGTAGTCATTATTCCGCAATTAACAAGCGATTGAGCCTTCAACGAGGCATTGTCTAGCTTAAACGCGCTGTTCAACTTTATAAACTATGCATCTAGACACATGACTAATTCAATTTCCACGGTGCAAGACGGTGTGTGTAACAAAGGGGAAGAAGGTAGACGTAAAATGATTGAAAAATTTTGTTCTCTTTTTTTTCCTTTCGTGTATGTGTCACTGATGATAATGAGAAGTGAATGACGACATGGCTCAATACATGTTCTCGTGAAAGTAACTATATAGTACGGTGAGATATAAATATTTAAGAGGGCTATTCGAGCACGAAGACAAGAGCGACTATATGTATAAACATGTATAGAAAATGCATAATTTATCAGCTAATTTCTATAATAGCGATAATCTAAAAGTATGTAGATCGAAAGCGAGCAGCTAGCGCGCAATTCTGCGTATATAAACTAGATGATTAGCAGAAAAAAAAATTAAGTAGAGAACACTGGTTAATGAGAAAACCACGCACACACAGGGTGAAGTCGATATTACAAATGTGAGAGTGAGTATGAAGTCAATACAAGAATGATTTATTCGTTGATCCTCTTTTCATTTAATAGAGATCGCAGAAGAAAAATCGCTTTGAGATGATGGGGTGTGAAAAAACTACAAAGATCCAAACCATCGACTTGCCTCTCTGAACGGTTCGGCATATTCTGACTCGGTCTATAACCAGGGGGACAGTTCAAAATTGTCAAAATTAATATGTCACAATACAATTGCTTGGTTAAATTGATTTCAATGTAGTAGTGTATACAAATTTCCGTCGTCTCTGCGTACCTCGTAATTTAAAAAAATCTGCCATGTAAGAGACCGAGGTACGCAAATGCAACGTCTTTAATACGAAAAAGTCGAAGGTTCGACATTACCTTCTTTCCTCTGTCGTGCAGCTTCTTCTCGGTATCCTTGAGCATCTCCTGACTCCACAAGTCGAAGAAGTAATTGGGATCGGTATAGAACTTCAAGCCGTCCTTGCCGTCCTCCCTGCAAGAGCGAAACGTTGACAATGATGAGAATGTTCGGGAAAGTTTCGCGGTGAGAAATTCGGAGCGCACACCGTATTATACCCGAACTTTTCCAATTGAGCTTAGAAAAGTTAATCTTTCACTGCCTACGTTCTACAAGTTTGATGTGTACATTGTCTTATTAGCTAATTTGTTTCCCGACTAGACGACAAGATCGAAACTCGTTCGCGAAAATCTCTCAGAAAGGACGCGCTAACCGATCTTGAGCAAACTCGACCCGCTCCGATTTCCCTTGGGTTTCATATAGCCCCTAGTTAACAACAACAGCGCAGTGTGGGTATAGCATGGAAGAACACATCACCTGTAAACGTTGAGCTTGTCGAGTGGAGGTGGTGTGTCGCACTGATGGTAGGTCTCGGTCATCGCGGTGGGCATGGTGTCCCTGGAGACGACCTGCTGGTCGAAGACCACCGAGCTCTTGAACGCCTTGCGCATGTGGATGTCCTGGAGCGAGACTGAAACGAAAGAATTGACGTGAGTTAGTTATGCGGAAAGTTATAAAGTTAGTTCGCGAATGAAAATTTTCTACAGTCGAGACTAATCCGAGTTACTTCGAAGTTAGTCGGTACTCACCTTCCTCGACATTGCTGTCAAGCTGGGTGACCTTGACCGCTAGCCTGTCTATCCTGGCCTGCAGCGAGTTGGCCCTGTCGCTGAGTCCATGGGCTTCCTTGGTCAGTTCGCCAAAGAGATCCTCGGCGTGCCTGGACAGGCTGGACAGCTGCCTTATGGTGTTGGCGAGTGTACCGTTGGTCACAGCCTCGAGTTCCGAGGGTAGCGGAAAGTCGTCGTGTATGGTGCCACGCGCCACGTGCACCGGCTCCACGAGTCTTTTCGGCAGCGGCATTCTGCACTCTTAATAGTCGCTGGGGCTGCTACGCTGTCAAGCTGCTACTGCGTCGCGCGTTTCTCCGGCTTCTCGGTCCCGCTGGGGACTCACCGTTCGCGTGACACCTGCAACATTCGAAGAAGGTTGTTCTTTAGTTTCAGAAAAATAATAAATACTCCCTCTCTAATAAGGATTATAATGGCTCGTTATTAAGAAGCTGCTAAACGCTTCGTACTTCTTTTTTCGAAAGCGAACGACGTATCGCCTCGGCTTTTAGAAATATTAAAACAGCCAAGCGGCTATATCTCTCGGCGAAAAATGGAAGTTGATTGCACGACTTAACGTCGCGAGCGAGAGCGAGCGCAGATATAGTTTATCGCGCTCGAAGAGACAAGTGCGCGCGGCTCGAAATAGGATAGTAGGCTAATTAAGGTTCGTACACGACTTCTCTTTTTACGCTCGCAGTTTTAGCGCGCGGAATAGTAATAATATAGCGTAATTTCCTCGTAAACCATTTCCCCGATCGTAAAGCCGTGCGGCGCGATATTCCAGCATTGTATTTATAGATCGAAGAGCAGGTCCGCTTTTTATCAATATTTTCCGCATCCCGTGTGCCGCGCAAAAGGAGCCATACGTGCATCCAATATCGAGCACTCGAAAGCAGAGCACTCCAAGCTATAGCCCTCCCGTCTGGACAGCAGAGTACACATAGCCCGCGTCGAAAAAAAAAGTAAAGCAGAGTGGTCACCCCGACGAATACATATATCGCGTGCGGGAATGAGTCAGAGGTGCGAGGGCGCACCTAGGAGAGAACTATATAATTTGCGCTTATCCCTCGCGTGCTGCTGCTTGTGGCTCCCACACGACGCGCACAGAGGATGTCGAACTGGCCTTGGAGCTGCGGTCATTTTTTTTTTAATTTTATTCGTCGCTGACTATCCCGAGATTGCGAGTGTAGTCGGCGTGTAGGGGAACGGGTGTACATATATAGTGTGTGAGATTTGTGGTTTTATATGAGGTGCGAGAATAACCGATGTTGCGCAAGCAGGATACATAGCAGCTTTCGATACATAAATGCTGGGAGATAGTGTGGACGACGACATACAATGCTATCGCGTGTCGCGCATATTATGCATCGCATTATTAGCTGGTAACACACGAGAATTATCAGATTACACGTGTGCTGTGTGTGTGTGTGTGTCGTATATATTATAAAGTATGTAGGATGATTTTCAGTAAATGGCACATCGCTAGGACATTAATTTGAGAAGAAATCGCGTAGACTCTTAAAAGTGGGCGATCAGGCTCGCCGCGCGTTTTGCACGTGAGAGAAACCGCAGCATACGTATATACATATATCTATAGGCTCGCGTGCCACCGCCCAGCTGTGTATTTATCGACTCGAGGATGTGTGCAGTGCGGCGTGAGTTCGATGTCCGGCAGGATATTTTTTTTCCGTATGCGTGCGAAGCCTTTGGAGATCGAAATTCATTGTCGTTTTATGAACGAACAAGGACGGAGTGAATTAATAATATAATGTGCCCAACGGCCTAATTTGATATACCAACTGCGGCCGTGCGCAGCTTTTTTTATCATCGCTAGCTCTCTCTCTCTCTCTCTCTCGCCCACTGACACAAAACATCCTCATTACACGCTTGTTTTCGCAAAGCGAGCTCCGTTTATTCCACAAGATTCATCGATTCGTACTCTTATAGCACTCGGCTCTCGTCGTTTTATTGGCGGTGTTTAGTCTGCAGCGCACAGATGAGTCTCCAAAAAAATTAGCGTATAAACACACACATAAAGGTCGCGCACCGACCTGATGCCGCATATATATATATATATATATACACACACACACACACACACACACGCGCGCGCGCGTGTACGTAACGTATCGCGCAATTATATCGTATTATATACGGTTCTTTGCGCCAGTCTAGCGTGACAGAGACGCTCTGTGCAGCGATTCTTATTCCTTGATGCTTCGGTGAATTCATACATAGCCTGCGTGATGTGTTTATATACACACTATGGGTTATGAAGACGTCGATGGGGAGATTTCGGGACAGGTTGATGACACACGAAGAGGTGAATGCAGCGCAACGTGTGTTATATAGTAGCGTGTGGGATGGAGTTCGTTGACCTCGTTGCGGATTACTACGTGCGTGAGAAAAAAAATAGTAATTACAACGCTGAGATTCGCGTTCCGGGGATACAGAGCTCTGTGCGCATTTAAACACAATAAGTCGGCGCGGCTTTAATGAATGCGTTTCAATTTCAGAAGAATACATGTTTTCAGAGAGTCGTAGGAATGCGACGCATCAGCTGTTTGAATCGAATTTTACGAGGCGTAATCAAAAAATTCGCGAGCAGCGACCAAACACATCCGACCTAGAAAAATCTCCTGCGGCAGCGGCGAGTGAAACATGCAAAGAACCGGCTTAAAACATCTCGCAAAGCTGCGCACTCAAAGCCAAGCAAGTAAGCTACAAACGTATACGTCGAGTGATCTCTCAAAGAGCAAAAAGGAGAGAGAGTTCTGGGCTTTCCGCCTCATCATCGGGGGCAGTCGCTCGAAATTCAAGAAAGCCGCATAGTCGACGAGGGTTTCTAAATATACAACACGTGTACCGCACTCCGCTCTCTCGGCACACGCGGGAAAGTGAAAAGTCGAAAAGCCCCCCAGGAGAGCGCGACACGACACGAATTTCTGACTCTGCACATGCTGGATGCATCAGTTCGCTTGTGTGTCCGTAAATAGCCGCGACCACAGCCCGACAGCAGTCGAGAGGTCAAGTGGTTAGCTTAGTCGTGTCGCGCGGATATGCGATATCATCGCCGTCGCGCTCGTGTATACTTTGCAAAGGAACCGCACGAGAAATCCGATGTCGTGTATACGTTCGAGTTTCGATACACAAACGAGGGAGGAATCGATCTGAGCGGAGGTGAGGCACCAGCGTGTGTTTATACGGCTGCTGCTGCTGCTGCTGCTGCGATGGTTAGCTAGAATGTATACGTATTTCTGTATTTTTAGACCCCGGCGCGGGCAGCACATGTTTAATCGATTTTCTTGCCGCTGTCGAGTAGTAGTAGATTCAGACCGTGATACACGGAGCACGTGTTGAGAGACTGATAAGGCGCGTTCAGCTTCAGTTCGTTATTGTTTGCGGAGACTTGATTCAGTGTGCAACGAATTATGTACTTCAGCGCGTTTGATGCGAAATTTTAGAATTTTGTTAATAAAGCGCATGTTTGTTAAAGAATCACTTATATCGATCGATTAAGATAAAATAAACGAATTAGGTGCTCGAAAATAGTCCGCAGCCCAGTTTGTACGTGCGCGCGAAGCTTGTGACAAAGTTAAACTCGCAGGCGTGACATTTACGAGGTCCTTGCGCTCTCTCGAGAGCTCGCCCGATGTTGAAAGTTTACATCGCGATCCGGACTTTAACGAAGATTATAACCTATTTATAAGTTGGACTTTATAACGTCGAAAATTCGCTCTCCGTGTATAAAATTCACACGACATCACGGAATTTTTGCTTCGCCCCTTTTTGCTCTACGCCATCATGTGTGCCAACGGCCTTTTTTGCAGCAAAAAAAGCCGAACACACGCCGCGACTCCCGGAGGACAACACTCACTTGGCGTCGGTTTTGTATGATGACCTCCGAGTCAGACCGTAGTTCATAGCGGTATCCATATAGTACGTGTGCGCGAAGCGAAGATGTCTCGAGTGCGCCGCGTCGAGCGGCTCATTATTTGCCTCTCATCGGGACGTTTACTTCGTTGATGCGCCGTCGCCGCCGTGGCTTTTGTGCGAGTATGTGCAGTGCTGTGTATGTGTTGTCGTCGTGACGAAGCGTCGGGTTTGATATTTTTTTGCAGCTTGAAAGAGAAATTCTTTTTTACGAGCTACACTCTAATATCAGCTCTGTTGAAATTCATGACAGAACAATGGAGATACGCACGAGTATCGTTTGACACCAGCCGAGAAGTCAAACTCTCTACAAATTTTCCCCTTTGAGAGATCCTCTCTTCCCTCCCACGTATAAAGTGCGAAAAAATTCAGTCTAATCCCGAGGATCGAAAGAACAGAAGATACGGCCATCATGTCTCTCTCGGCGAGCACGTGCTACGATATCCTTTGAACTCGTCTACCGTGTGTTCGCTGACTCGAGCTTCGCAGCCCTTCTGGCTTCTCAAAAAGGAAAACGTCGGCGGCTCTTACGCGCGCGAAGCGGATCGCTCGAGCGCGAGAACATCGGGGCGAAAAAAACACACTTTTCAGCGCCGGCTTCTCGTTATGTGCTTGACTCTCCTTTTTGCAGCTCTCGAGCCTAATGTAATTACGCGGGCTCGGAGTGTGGAATTTTGTTTAGAATTAACGTGATTAAAACGTGTGGCCGCGGAAATTCTTGATTAATTTTTTACGTTGTATACAACATTTACATCCACCCAGATACTCCAGATGATTAAATTACAGCGCTGTATGACGACTGAACTGGAAGTTCCGATGCGAGAGTGAGAGAGCACTCGGGATGATTAAAGCATATTCGAGGAAGCGCGTAAAAGCGGGCGGGCTTCCCGCAAATCTTCGATCGAGAGGAGTTTTTCGCTCCAAAACCGCAGAATAAAGCCGCGTACACAATAATCACACGTCGTCAGCTCCTTATAGCAGAAGAATAGCGTGACGCAGAGGCAGAGCACACGCCGCCGCCACACGCAAGCGAATAAAAGAAAAAGTGTGCGGTGAAGGAGAAGCATTGATTAAAGTGCATTCATCGATGGCACACGCGCCTCGAGAGACAGGTGCGCGCGCAGTTTCGCTCTCAACAAGACGTGTCAGATGTCGTGTGCAGCTATATATACTTGAGAGGACGAGAAAAGGAGAGAGAGAGAGAGAGACGGAGGGGAGAACTTTCGGTTCGACTTGGGGTGCGCTGCGTAGGTGTATCGCTTCGATCTAGTGTGTGTGGAAAAATTCGAACGAGGGGTGAGCTTCGGTGTCGAATTTAGGCGGTTCGCCATGATACAGCTCCTCGCTGCTGCTGCGATACAGAGAGAGGATTGATCGGCGCGGATTTGCTCTCGAGGGTAGCTTTCACTCTTCCTCCTCGTGATTTTCCAAGTGGATTTTTTCGCGTCGTTTAACGTCGAGTATGATACGTCTTCTCTCGTTGAGCTGAATCATCCCGTAAACGCTTTGTTATATTCCTATACTGATACTCTGGAAAAAATTCGATTCGGAAATTACTCTCAACATCGAAACGTACAATCCAGCCCTGACTTCGCGTATGACCCAAGAGGACAGAAACAATCTCACCGACATTCTCGCAATCGACGAGAGATGTTTCTCCTTACTTATACACCCCAGCGACGCATTTCATACTCCACACGGAACCGGACTTCTATATATACAACTGACTCCTCATCGAGTACCGCGGTCACGCTCGGGCTGCCCCAGTAAGGTGTCCCCCGTTTCCGGACGGCGCAATCGAGCAAATACTGCCCGGCCAACTTCGTGTATACCTATATGTATACGCCCGCACGCAGCTCCGGCGGAAATTCGCGATGGAACGGAGAGAAGGGTATAGGTGTACGTGCAGAAGCTGATTTTCGCTGCGACTTGGCCGTTCGATATATAAAGAACGGAGTGGCTTAGTGGGCTGGATGTGTATGCGGATGGTAAAAATGCCGAACACGTTCGACTGCCTTGGTTGAGTCAATTTAGCGGAAAGAGCGTGCGCAGTCCTCTGTTGAATCCCGTCGTCCAAATCAACTGAATCTGTATTATAGGACACAATGGCGCACTTACGGAGCGAGTTGTCGAGGAAAAAAATTTTGAAAAACATATAATACAGTAGATATAAACGCGTACTGGCGAAAAGCCAGCGAAGCAACTAACCGAGTAAAAACGCTGCAGTCCGAAACCCCCGCCCTATTATGTGCAATACCGTACGTATATACGGCGCGCCGCACCGGCTCATTGACCGACTCCTGCACGTCGCCCCCCATCGCAGTACACATTCAACGCGCCGTACACTCCCTGCAGCTCTTCCTCCACCCTCGATCGATACGCGCATTTATACGAGACGGCATGACGACTTCGTCCAAGAAGGGGCTCGAACCATAATATAATGGTATAAAGAGGGAAAGAAAAAATAAATCACACACAGGCACTCGCAAGCAGTGGTCCAGTTATATAGCAGCCAACACACACACACACACACACACACGCACACACACACACACACATTATTCGTCATGCTGCGTGAGGAGACGTCGACCTCGGAAGAAGGATCCGCAAGAGAAAGACGGTCTACAGGCTCACGTATACATACACATTACACACATACGGACAGCACTAGGCGACTCGCGTCTAGTCGGAACCGGAGAGGAGGATGAGGAGGAGGTTGTTCTCTCGCGAGAGAGCGAGCCGCGCAACAAGTATGGCGAGTAGGTATAGCAGCACAGTCAGTGTGTGAGGAGACGAGTTCGATGTATACGGCTCCCGTTTTAGAGATCGAGTTTACTGGGTGCGAGCTGCGTGTATACATAATGTATGTGTTCTTCGCGGGCTTCGCGCAGTCGTTGCGCGCGGCTTTGACAGATTGCTCGCGAGCAGAGAGAGAGAGAGAGAGTTGATGCGCGATGCAGGTTTTACGAGGACCGAACGGCTTCGCAAGAGCCGTGCCAAGCTTGCATCCGTATAAGCTTTTCGGATACAGCACGTGTTTTATACTGTGAGCGAGCGAGGGGGTGTTAAATATTTATGCTGGAATCGGGTCTATTGAAGCTATTATCGGAGAGATTTAGGAGCTGTTTAGTCTGCTCAAAGCTCGAGGCTTAATTAGAGCCGGTGTGTTTCGATCAATTTCAAAGCTGTTCTGAAATAACTTTCGTCAAACGAGTTGGATCAATATTTACACTGCGAAGAACCCTCGCGGTGATTCGATAGAACCTGCAGCAGCGCAGCCTTCGTAGTTCTGAATCGTTACTTTTTCGGCTCTTTCAAGTATTCAGCGATGCCTTTAGGTATACATATACACGCCTTTGTCTCTATGCCAACGCACAGATATGCCAGTTTACGCACGTTTAAACAAAGTCAGTAGCCTTGGCCGTTTTTCTCTCTGTCGAATCGGGTACACTTGACCGAAAACAGGCAAAACTATGTACTTCCAAGCATTGTTCGAGTTTTCGAAATTCCACGCCGAGAACAATAATCGCCCCGACACCGAGATCCATCCAAACGAACAGCATAACATAAATCGGAGTTGGCCTTCGGCCAGATCATTGCCAAAGCCCTCGGGGTCTGACCCGAGAGCCTTTTCCCCTCTCTTTCTTTTATTTGTCACATAGAAAAGGAAGACACTCTCTCTCTCTCTCTCTCTCTCTCTCTCTCTCTCTCTCTCTCTCTCTCTCGTATACATCACACCACATGTGTGTGCGTATAATAGCAGCAGCTTGCTCGCAGCTGCGGATTACGTCTGGACGAGCATATATAACAGGCCGGAGAGGACAGTAGCAGCGACACTGGCACACTGGCATTGCTGCGGAATAACACGTATATTCCTAGGTCGACGTCGACGTCGAATTCCGAATAATACTACAGAACTGTGCTGACTCGTCGACGTCTTCTCTGCAGCTCTGGCACCCGCGAATGGATATAATCTTATCGATTTTAGGCTGGGAATTGAAAGGCAAGGCACAGTGCAGTCGATGCTTTTTCTTCGGAGTTATACTATATTGGCAATGCCGCTCTCGCCCTTTCCGGGATTAACCCAGTTGGTGAAGGTGTATTTATTCTCGTCCGGTCATCGAGGACGACTGAGATGTGAGAGTCGCGTCGATTATATTCATGGAAGAAGCATCTTGCTAGTTTCTGAAAAGTCACTTATTGATATATCCCAACCGGTTGGATTGGCTATGCAAACTCCGTTGAGTGAAAATCACCGTTCAAACAAGTGTTTAGTGTAGTGAAAAAGAGGCGCGACGTTTCACAGAAGTCACGTCCCAGTGAAAAAGCGATAGCAAGCAATGCGATTTCTAAATGTCCGCAATCTCTCTAGCTATATTGGAAATTCAACCAGTGCCTGCCTCGGCGCAAAAGCTAGTTTACTGTTTGTCCGCATTATTGATTAAATTTTACACACAGCTCGCCGCTGCTGCAGTCAGCAAACAGAGCGGTTGCATCAGCGTTGGATATAGACGTAATTAGTCTTTGAAACGACTGCGACGCTTGGATTAATAAAAGCGATGAAAAAGAAAAATTACACCGACTCTGTCATGCATCGCTTTGAAAAGAAGTTGTTTTTCATTAAAAAGGAAACTAGCTTTCAGAAGAATACAAAACCTCTCTCTCTCTCTCTCTTTCTCTCTCTCTCTCTCTCTCTCTCTCTCTCTCTCTCTCTCTCTACCACAGGCATCAAAACAGCAAACGCAGCGAATCGCGATAATTTTTTTAATCAAAAAAGCAAGCTTCGCTGCTGCGCACTTTTTGCGGTGCAAGCACACAAAGCGAAAATGTGAACGTGTACTACTCTTTTTTTGAAAAAGAAAAGCTTGGCCGTGTAATCTTTTTCGCATTGAAACGTCGCGGCAGCTACTGCTGGAACGGCTCCAGCTAGATATGGCCTCCTCTGCATCTCCAAGCGCCAACTTTTCATCGCGTTATTTTTTTTCGCTGTTTCTCTCCCTGGCAGTAGTGCATACAGTACACATTATGCACGAGGTTGACGTCAATACAGATGAGATGATAGAGGTATGCGAGTCTACTAGCGGAAGCTCGATGAGATCTTTGCATTTTTAACTCGTTCAAGAGGAAATTGCAGCTGTTTCCCCTTTTATCCCCGCGGATGGAAATGTTCAATAAAGGCGAGAAGGACCAGATTTTTTCTCTGTCGGTACTGCTGGATCGATACTTCCGGTTATAGGTGGATTACTCTATATCGGAGTATCTGGAAGCAAAATATAGAGACGAGAGAGAGGATGACCTAGTCTTTATCGAAGCCATCTGGCACACAAGGATTTAAATTCATTGCGTGTTCGATGAAAAATTGAAGGATAGGGAATGAATTTTCTACGTATCTTTGCCCATTTCAAGATTATTTTTCGTCGTTCAGTGTTATGGTCGATGGAATAAAAAGTGAAGCTATTCTCTCTCGCGAACCATTTACATCTTGGCCGACAGTGAGCAAAACAAAGCACTGGATGCGCATAATCATCAAGAGCAATAAGGATAGTGAGTCGAGGAATGCGAAAGCATTATAACTTTGCGTGTGTGTGTGTGTGTGTGTGTGTGTGTGTGATTCGCTGCATTGCGTCATTTCGAAAATTCTAATAATATACTCGTGCCAATACTGTTGTTTCTATCGAGTACAGTAAAAAATGAGTACCATTTTGCGATCATCGCTACGAATAGCATCCAAGCGCATCGAAATATGCATAAACTAAGCGATAGCTTTTTGCTGCACACGTCCGCAGTAATTTAATTACCTTCAATTAACTCAAAGTCAAACTTTTGAAAACTACTATAAATCCCACTTTCCACTAGTTCACGCGTATATTTACTCCAATAAACTCGAAATCCCATCCCCAGGGCACTTCTGCCGTCTCGCTTCTGCGTCAAAGCCTCGTGCCAAACAGTATATCTCTCTCCTCATCTCGCTGACAGCAAAGAAGTCACGAGAGCGCAACGACTTCAAAGCTACAACTTCCAGAAGCAGTAGTAAGAACTTCGCTACCGTATACCTCATGACAATGCTTTGCACACATGCAGAACGTGCTCCCGACGTCCACAAAGACTTTACCGCACGAAAGAACTAGTGCTGCACAGGTCTACGAGTAAAACGTATATCCACCACGCATTTTCCATGCTCCGCACAGCAGTGAAATTATACCGCCGCCGCCGTGCGGGAAAAAGAAGCAGAACAAAGGCTTTCGCGGAATCATCGCGCCTATATTCTCACACACGTTTATCCGCGCATTGTGTTAGCGAATCACGCGGAGTAAGAGGCAAAAAGGAGCAGGTTATATGTATAGTATACACAGTCAGGACTCGACGCCTCTCTCTCTCCCTCTTTGCTCACGAAGCAAACACACGCTCGCGCGCGCACGTGCGTTATTCTTACGCAACGATCTTGTGTGCAGCAGCAGCAGCAGCAGCAGGCAGTGGCTCTCATCTCTGCGGCGGCGATGATCTCGCAAAAGAGTCGTCAACCGGATGCGCCGCAGGAATATATTAATCTTGCGTATGAATCGCCTAGGCGATACGGATTCTAGCGACGAGGAAATTGCTCGTGTTCATGGAGGTGGAGAAAGAGAGAGAAAGATCGATGAAAACCTGTAGCCATACTTCAAAGCAGCGCGTCGATTCCTTCGCGCTCTTTTTGCGCTCGATTAGCACTTTTTGCCTCAGAGAAGCAGCAGCAACGCCTGCTAGTAGTAACGTCCGGGTATATAACGGACGATCTCGCCGTGAGCCGCTGCTACAGAGCAGTGGAATCTTTCGATTTTCTGCAGTAAGCGCGCGCACCGCGATTTCCAGGACGAACGGAGCGTGCTGAACATTATTTTTCCTCTCGACGTTCTTTGACGTGTATACGGAGCGCTTCTTTATAAGCCGATTGGCTTGAAGAGTATGTTGGAGAGGAAATTTATTTGGCGGGCGAATTTATTGAAGCCGATTTCTCTTTCTCTCTCTCTCTCTCTCTCTCTCTCTCTCTCTCTGCTCTTGCGCTGTGTGGTTGTATGACGAGTGTGTGGAGAGTTGCTGCTGCTGCGTTGAGGAATGTTTATGGCCGCCGTTTCTTTCTTTTTTTGTCGTGTCTAATGATTTTAGTGGCTATGCGCGGATAGATACATTGTTTTGCGTGTCTGTACTGGAGGCTTGCCCCCACGGAAGCTGTGGCAATGGGTTTCGGAGAAATTCTACTTCTTTACGACTGCCTGCGCGGATCGCTTTGAATTAAGATTTTTGCGCAATGAAAGCGACGCGGCAACGCGCATACCTAACTGTAAATCGACGGCTTGTGTAAGGATTCGGCTGCCGATACATAAATACTCTCTTAAGCAGGTTATAAAGTCGATGATTTCCGGCTTTAAGAGGCACCCGATGGACAGCTCGAAAAATCAAGGCTTAACAAGCACAGGTTCCTCGACGAACAAAAGAATCATCATCAGAAAAAGGCGAGTATATGGCTCTCGTATACGATCAGCGGCATCGCGTGCTTGCACGCGCCGACGGCAGAGAGCATCCTCCACATCAACAGAGCGATGACGCACACGTATAGCAGCGGCGAACGGAAACGCGCCGCTCTATCACTCTCCGCAACTGATCCACCTACCGTATGCATCGTCGCCTGAGTTGCGCAGAGAAAAATACACAACGCACCGGAAGAGAAAAGAAAATCCAAGATTGGGCAGTTTCACCGATAAGCTCGGAATGCAGGTGACATGGCTGGACTTTTTCAGACTGTTCACGGCCTCTCATCCGCCGCCAGAGAGAGAGAGAGAGAGAGAGAGAGAGAGAGAGAGAGAGAGAGAGGGAAAGAGAGAGGCCGAGGAAATTGCTGCCAATTTAGCGTGTACCGAGGGGGCCGGTCAATTGTGTGCATAGAGAGAGAGAGCGACCCTTTAGCCCATTTGGACGGGATGCGTATCTGCATATGAGCACCGGTGGTAGCTCTCTCTCTCTCTCTCTCTCTCTCTGATGATGCTGTGCGGGTGGCTGACTATCTGTCGCTGTGTGTTTACGGTTCTTGACAGTTTTACGAGCTTGCGGGGGTTATACGAAGGAGAGAAAGTGAACGTCTGGTATTTTAGAGATAGGCTGGATAAGTGTTTTTAATGAACTCGGTGTGTTTACGAGGTGGTTCCTCAAACCGCTCGTCCCTAAAGTCTGAGACGAATCAATTAGAGGATAATCTTCCCATATCGCATTAAGTAGGTTTTACACGCATACTAGCGGGCCACTTTTGAAAAAGCTCCGAAATTGGATCATCTGGAAGGGACGCACTATATGCATGCACAAAGCGCGAGCATGCGAAGGGAGAGCAGCATCAGCGGCAACGAGGTGTACGTGTTTCATAGAGCAGCAGCAACGCAAGTTGGTTAGTGTGGAAGGAACTTGCCCCGCGGCTCTTCCTCTTCCCTTCTCTCTCTCTCTCTCTCTCTCTCTCGCTCTCTCTCTCTCTCTCTCTCTCGGCTGGCTCTCTTGAATGCTCGTTGATCTCGAGACGCCGCCGCGGAGTCAACGTGCCGCGCGCCGCCTGCCCTAATTGGCCTTACCAACGAACCGACGCGCATAGTTGATACTCTCTCTCTCTCTCTCTCTCTCTCTCTCTCTCTCTCTCTCTCTCTCTCTCTCTCTCTCTCTCTCCCGCGGTGCTGGTGTAATAGGCATCGAGCGTGATAAGTAAATCTCGGGATTTCTCGGAGCAAAAAATTTCGGAGCTGAGAGAGGGACACCTTTAACGGATGCTGTTGCTGACTTTTGCTTTGAAAGTATACTGCTTGCTGCAGGTGGGATCGAGAGCTTGGAAACCTGACGACGTTACAGTTAAATGAGCAAACGAAATGGAGTATGTCAAACGAGATGACCATGAGAATCATCGTGAGCAATTAGAACGACGATCTATTCGTAAAAGTACCTCCGCAGTTTGCTCCAAAACGAGCAAGCGGTGAAAAACGCTCAGAAGAGCAAAACGACCCTTTCACGTGCGGGCGGGGCATATCTCGATTTATCGCCCGGGATTCCGTGCGAATCGTTGACCATCATCTCGCGCTCCGCGTCACATCTTTCTTTTTCAGGGACACGGGCGTACTTACACGCACACGCGGCTCTGCCCTATGCGTTCACGGATTCATCTGTCGTACGCCGCAGCAGTGTATAAGCCAGCCTAGTATTTCCCCCGTATGAGACATGCAGTACCTATACGCGTTGAGGTTAGGTTCAGCCGTCTCGCGCTTATGGATTTTGTAATCTCCCGTCTCGAGGTGTGGATCTCTGTCATATGCGCGCGTGTGCGAGAGAGAGGCATCTCTTTCTTTTTTCTCATCTTTTGGAGTGAAAGCTTATAGGTGTATATAATGCATTCAGAGAAAAAGTGGACTGTCATTCTCGCGTGACGTTCGTCTAGTATGCTCTCTTTTCACACTTTGTTGTGCCATGAGAATTCTCGCGCGCGTTTTGTTGATGCGTGCGCGGGCCAATATTTGGACTCGGAGCTATTCTCACGCGATGATTTACAACGACGGCTTGTCAAAGGAGACTTTCACGAGAGAGCGCAGAGCGCGAAAACAATACGGGTCTCGAACTTTTCTCGGCGCACAGCACACTATAGCAACGATATATTGTCTCTCGCTTATCGCAAAAACACGTCCGGTGCCGCCCTTATCTCACATCGATTCAACTCACATTGCGCGACACTTTTTTTTCCCTCAATACACACGCCGCCTCTGCGCTATACGTATAGCTCTCTCTCTCTCTCTCTCTCTCTCTCTCTCTCTCTCTCTCTCTCTCTCTCTCTCTCTCTCTCTCTCTCTCTCTGCCTAAAAACACTTGCTCGCCTCGATGACTACTTGGACACGCTCGCGTACCTTTCACACCGCGTTTTTCCCCGAGAAAGCGTCTTCGAGAGAGGGATGAAAAGTGGAAGTACACAGCGAGTGAGAGAGGAATTTTTCCGGGCGCACAAAGTGAATAACGAGAAACGCAAGTGTGCTCCCGGGGCAGAGCAGCGCGAGCGAAGCCGGTTTTTGTCTTGGTGAATCGATAGCGCGGCGTCGCCGGCAAAAAAAAAACGAAGCAATTACGGCAATTACACGCGAAGCGCCGCGACTAGAGCAATACAACAACAATCGCTCGGATGTGCGCGGCTATAACGGCTTTTGCGCAAGAGCGAGAACTCTCGTTAAAGTGTTTACGCCGTGTGTGTGTGTGTGTGTGTGTGTGTGTACTCCCGCACGACTGCTGCATATTATTGTAGCCCTGGCTTTCCGCGTTGCAGTCGAGTTAACGAAAATCACGCTGGAATCCGGTCGGCCGGTAATTTCGATGATTTGACAATCTAGTGAATCCGAGAGAGACTCCTCCAGTCGATGACGCACGTGTGCGTCACTCTACACTGCGGGCGCGTAGTGCGAAAGGGGCTCAGTATCGGACCTAATCACTCGGCTAATTATCCTCTTGAGTGAAAACGTACAGTATAGTTCCGTATCGCGGGCCGCGGCCTGACGTACAGACGAACGTTCAAGTGCAGTCGACGATTGCTCGGCGAACTACGTACTATATACGAAAGTCGTTACGTATCGGCCGCTAGAAGAGATATGATTCAGTGATTCGCTTGAAAAATTTGATATAACGCGATGCTTTCGCCTACAGGACCGACGAGTTATATACTCGGTATAAAAAAAATGACGTTCTATCTACGCAGTCTAGCCATCGCTTAGTCCCTCGAGGTTTATTATTTATAGCTTCTCGCATGGCACAACATTCTACAATATCGATCAGAAAGCCCCGTAGACATAAACATCCAATTACCGTCCACCTGACTAGACAGCTCTCTCCTACATACGGGCCATTTTTTCACTCTCAGTCTCGAGACTCCATTCTCCAGCTAAACAACCCCCCGCGTAGCCGGCGCCCACGACGTTCTATCACTCTCTCCCTCTCACTCTATACTTATATATCTCGGGCTCGTCGCCGTCACGACTTCGCGAGTGTATACGGCCCTGCCCTCTTCCAAGGATCCCCGGCCGCGCGCGCGAGTGCGAGCGAGAGGTCCACGACATATACAGCGTTGCACGGTCAACGGGAGCAAGAGAGAAAGAGCCGCTCGCCTGGGAATAGAGCTGGACTGCAGTCTCCCCCTCGACGAGAGTTAAAAAGACAACACGCGTACAGCGACTTCCCGGAGGTCTCGGGCAGCAGGGAGCCTCGATTCCAGATCCCAGAGCCTCGCAGCTCTCTGCATGCATGCGTGTGAATCGCGGCTGCACAATGTGTGCTGCGGTGTTAAGTAGATAGAGAACGAATGCGAGAGCCAGTAGCCCAGTACTCACCATGTTGCCCGGCGCCGCAGCCCTCGGCAGTACCAGCCCTGGCATAACTCCCGTATTGTCCTTCGCAGCCGGAGAATCGAAGATCCTGTATGCGTGTGTAGGAGACTGACACGACACACGCGCGTATACGTATATAGGAGAGAGAGAGAGAGAGAGCTGGGCCGCGTCTTCCCAGCCGGGTCTCTTCGAGCCACTGTCGCCTCGCGGCTATATTGTACTTCTCACGGTTCCCGAGGTCACAGCTGCTACACCACGGAGACGAGGCTCGCCGCACACCGGAGCCCTGATCACTTAGAGAACACTCGCAGAGAGCTAGAGAGCAGGTATTATCTCTATCTCGACACAACACACACACGGCGCGCAGTTAAAATGGCGTTTACGCTGCTGCTGCTGCTGCCTGCTGTTGCCTGCTGCTGGCTCGGCCGCCGCAGTCGTCGCGAGACTCGCTCCTTCTCTGCCTGTGTGGATCGAGTAGTAGGCTGCGGCCGCGATTCTCGTGCTCCGCGAGCTCGGGAGAGTGGATGCGGGATATGGTAGGTTGTGCCGCCCATGGAACTACTGGAGCGATCTAGAGCGACCCGCGACGCTGGATTTTCCGGCCGGTGAAGCTTTTTGTACGTTGTACTCGCGCGCAGCCTGCAGCCATCAGCTCGCGCTCGCTCGACGCGATCGCAGCGCTCCGCGAGTTTCGAGCGTCGGTACGGCAGGGATCAGTATTTACTGGAGGTCAATTTTTAATTTTTATCCGCCGAGTGGCTTCTAATATTCTTGTGGGTTTTTCTCGGATTTTCGTTGATTTTCTTTCGTTGCAACCGACAACTGTCTGTAAAACGATTTCTCAGTCCTTTTTTTCTTAATTAATCTCTATTATGTTTTATGTTGCAAGATCGCGGTTGAAACACCGTGTGGCGCCATGTGTCTCCCGCCGTCCAGCACTACACTGTGGTTTTCACTGCGATAATACACAAACGATGTGCGTCAACGAATAAAACAAATATTTTCAAGTTAAAAAACAATAACTTTGTGAGCAAAATTAGAATCGCTTGAACGACTCACCATGGCAGATGACGCTGAGCAGGTAAGCCATCATTTCTCATAAAACGGAGAACGACTTGCACAGTGTTCGAATATTTATTCTAACCTTAAACGCAACCACAGGCGCCGGCAATCAATGTCAAGGAGCCACTGGATTTGATCAGACTAAGTTTGGACGAAAGGATTTACGTGAAGATGAGGAATGAGCGGGAACTTCGTGGCCGCCTTCATGTGAGTATCTCGTTGCCTCCGTGGCTCCAAATCAGCATCAAGAAATATCATTGTTTACAGGCCTATGATCAGCACTTGAACATGGTCCTGGGGGAAGTCGAGGAGACTGTGACCACCATTGAGATCGATGAGGAGACCTACGAAGAAGTGTATCGTACCACCAAGAGAACCATTCCCATGCTGTTTGTCAGAGGTGACGGAGTGATACTTGTCTCACCTCCAAGCATGAGGGCAGCGATATAGTGGTTACATATAATGTACTGTATGTACAATTTTCATCTAATTTCCTTTTTAGAAACGCTATGTTTACTCGAGATAAGAATTAAATATAAGAGAATAATTTACTAAGCATCTGCAGTTTATTATTATGTACAATATTTTAACTGTATATACCTCAGGTAATGTTAAGTTTTTTGAGCACACAATTGAATTTGAGATGCCAAGTCTTCGATCCTCTGTTCTTTGAATCTGAGCATACTTTCTAAATGTTCAACTTTCTTCAGAAGTATGTGAATAGCTTGTGTCTTCTCTTCCAATTCTTTTTTCACTTTGAGAAAGGTCTTCTTAGGCACAGTTTGATTCAGCGAATCCTCAGGATTCGTGGCATGCTTCAATAGCTCTGATAAATATTTAAATCAATTAGTTTCATTCACATGCAATAAAATTAATGAAGCTTCGAATGCTCACCATCCCCACCAGCATCTTCGCAATCCTTGAACATTGAGTTCCTATCAGCGTTACAATCTCTTATAATCTTGGAACGAACTTCAGACAAAACTTTTTCTATCGCTCCAGGCTGGGACTGAGCTACTTTGTTTATTGTTTCCTTGCTGAGTTTGAGGTTGAGTTTGGGGAAAACTTTTCTGTTCAGCGTGCACCAGTTATCGATTTTCTTGGCTATACTGGAGCCGGGAATGTAATTTTGAACGTCGACGTGTCGCGGATAGTACCTCTTCAGTAGCTCAGCCATCAAGACTAATCAGAGTTCGAAAGAAGAAAGTAGATTCCTCGTTTCTATCGCGAGCCAATCGAAAATATCCCGATTCAAATTTACCTCCATCCGAGAAATCCCGTGCCACATTCCGCTTTGGTCTCGAGAGTGGTATCTGGTCGAGCCAGGCGTAAATCTCTCCCACATTATTATCTCCTATTTCTGCGCCAGCGCTCATCGCGCGTCGATCCACAAAAGCCGACTGATGATCACTACTTCTCGACACATTTATAATTTTTACTTGTCACAACATTTTGCGCCAAAAACTTGGTTATAATTTTTAAACGTCAAAAACTCGACCGCTAACAAAAACTGGCTGGTTATCACGATCAGTGAAGAGAAAGAAAATTGGATTACGCGTTTATTCTTTTTTTTTCTACAAACATACGTGAATTTGTACGCAATAATAAGTATATAGGTAAATAGAAATTATCTGATGGATCTTTAGATTTGATTCTCTATTTAACATTTCATCATATTACGGCGTCGTTCGTCATATACGTGGGATTGTTCATTTTTATGTGGTCACATGACACACGTAGATCTCACGCACGCATGTATATATAGGTACTATACCCACCGCGCGGTCTGCTTCTAAATATAGCCCGCAATGTGGTAGTTTGATTCCCGAGTTCTCTCTCTCTCTCTCTCTCTCTCTCTCTCTCTCTCTCTCTCTCTCTCTTTCTTTCAAAATTTATGTATCCGAGAGATTATCTCGAAAAGTTCTTTTATTTTCATTCCGCCCAAAGGCTTTTGTTGAAAGCGGAGAAAATTTAGACCGGTATTTGCATAATTTTTACATTCCTCTCTTCAAAAGTCGCGAGGAAATATGTAATGAATTTTAATGCTCCCCTGTTTCGCGAGAGACTATATATGCCTTTAATGAAAAATTCATTTAGATAACGAACAATCGTACACGCAGTACAGGCGAGCATGCATCTTTATTGCTATCGATTTATCGAATTGCACCTATTCCCAGTTGCATAAATAAATATTCTATTGAGCAGCGATAAATGATAATCGGCCCTGCGATGTTGTGGCATGATAAATGGAACGACATCAACTTTTTTCGCCTCCCTTTTCTCCGTTTAATCGCGGAGCGAAGGTCAAACATTGCATAAAGTTAAAAACGTTGGATGCTCGCTCGCGCGCTATTTCGAGTCTACTATGTTGCTCCGAGTGATTCAAAGTGACGCAAAGTCGAACCGCGAACGCAGAGACGCCTGCAGACAGGCACGAGGGGGCTTATTCGATTTCACTAAAGTTCGTCTGTATATTAGCGGCCCCGGGAACTTTCGTACGATCGAAAAATCGATGTTTCGTAAACAATCGTCGCTCATAATAATAACTGCGTTTATCTGGATTAGCGTGAGAAATTAGCTGCTATTACGGTGTAATAGCCGATAGTTAGCTGTAATATGATGACATGCATCAGAAGTTTGAAAATTAAAAAATTTCAAGCTCGGCAATTTTTATTATCGAAGTTAAACACCGGCCTTTTTTCAATCATCGATTCGCAACTAGCAATTACATCGACTTTCGCCGAATTGGTTCGCGCGTTGCATCAGTATATCCCAATAAGCGTGAGTCCGACGAAACGCTGCATTAGCGCACGAAATCTCGCTCGGCATTTCGTTATATTACACTACAAGCGCAAACAACCTTTGCAGAAAAAGTTCCATCAGCTCGATCGATCTCTCACGCAAACAAAGCGCCTCCGCAGAAAATGACAAAACTACGATACAAACTCGCGAGCGACAGCGTATATAATCAAGCCGAAATCGATCAACAGGCTGCATATAGGTTTCAAATTTTAATTGCGATCTCCATCAATTCTTCAGCTGTAGCGTGTGTCCCCACAGGCGCCGGAATATCGATTATCGAGCGACGTGACGTGTATTCTCCCTCGCTACTCTTTGCTGCTCTATCGCGTATGGATAATTTAACTATACGAGAGACGCGACGTCGCGAGCGGGCAATTCTTTTCAATTATTGCGCACGAGAGAGGGCACGAGCGCAGCTACATCGGAGAGTATCAAGAGCAGGAACGAGATTAGAGATTCCCAGCGCAATTTCTCTCCGGGCGGAGATGGGCGAAATAATTAAAATGCAAGCGCGGGCGAAAACTGCGATAACTCGCTTTTCTGCATGCGATGTGTTATACACGGTGTAAGGGAATCGATGCCGTGTGTGCAGTATAGGAGCGCAGGGTCGCGACAATGGAAAGTAATAATGTAGCTGTATTACAGCGCGTCGACTACTGAGAGTTATTATCTGGAAATGTCCTCGATATAACTGCTGTTATTGCTTCTGCCGGCTGCAAGTGGTGTGTGCTCGGGGCTATATAGATACGCGGCGGCAACTTTTAATGAAATTTCGCGTTGTTTATTATATATCGCAGGCTTCCGAAAAATCCGAACGGGAATTTCAGAGGCTATTCGTCATCGTGTGGGCGATCAAACGCTTCCTTTTTTTCCGCACATTCAAACGATAAATCTCACAACAATGAAATCTGAAAATAAATCTATAGCCGGCAATTATAGCCGCAGCGCAATCAGCGGGCGCGCACGCGAAAAACTGTAATTCACGCGATAAGACAAAGCGCGCGCGCGCGCGGGCGCGATCATCCCCCGGAGTAAAATGAAAACTTATCAGCAGCGAGCATCGAGCGAAACATCCCGCGGCGGCGCGTCTCTAAATCACGCTTCCTCCCTGCGTGTGTGCTCTGTGCGGAAAAATTTACATGTTCGCTCTTATTCACGCGCGGTGCGCGCACAATGGTCCGGCCTCGAATTCGATACGCGTCGCTCCCGAAAACGCTCGGCGTTCATACCGAGTGTCTATATAGTCTGTAGATAGATATATATCAGAGCGCAGAGGTAAATTCTCGGCGATATAGATTCCACGCGACATCGAGCTCGCGATAGATGTGATATATCCGAGGCTCGTCCCGCGCGCGCCTCTATCGGATGCCGATGATGATTGATGCGCAGCTTCCTCTATGATCCGGCCGCGGTTATACAGCGGAGAAAAGCCGTAAACTCGCCCCCTCAGCCCCTGTGTGTAGGACAATGTATAGAGCAGGGATAGGCGACAGCCGCATATATAACAACGGAATATACGCTCAGCGCTGCTCTACATCCAACTCTCTCTCTCTCTCTCTCTCGCTCTCCGAAGCAGCGGAATCGATGGAAAGAGCGCGCGCGCAAGAGAGGGAAAAGACACAGAGACGAGTGTACGTACGGGGTTGTGCGCCCTTGTGCACTGCCCCACCCCATATATCGAGCTTCCCTGAGTATGCGCGCGTTTGTGTGTGTGTGTGTGTGTGTGTACATGCATTTTCCCGCGTGTCCGGTGAATTTCCGGCTTTTTCGTCAGGTCGTTTGCCTGCCCCCCCCCCTTATCTTTACTGCCGGGGAGCCCATACGACGATTTACGAACACGCGAGGGCCCGTATGTACAAGACTGCTGATGCAATTACTCAGCCCTTCATCGCTCGCTGTGTGCTTCGATTAATGATTCAAACGGCGTACACGAATTCGAACGGGCGTCTATTTATTTTTCGTTATAGTTATTACATCGACATGCCGCACTAATGGCGCGCGGAGATGGACCGTAATTTCAGGACTCCGATGTCGAGGAGCTGGATCGGGTTTCGAAGATACTCGCGATATATGTCGACGAAGCGAGCGGCACTTTGCTCCGCAAGCTCGCTCGAAAGCTCCCCTTCGCAGCTGAAAAGAAAAAATTCCAGCCCCCGAGGCGAGCTTTGAAAAATCCAGCCCCCCCCCCCCCGACACCTCGGTAACCCAGAGAAGAGAGAGAGAGAGAGAGAGAGAGAGGGGACGCCATAAGCTCACGCTGGCAGGGTGGCGAGCTTCGGCGCGCGTATACAGAGCGCCGTGGTGCAGTAGGAGATCGATGCCGATATTGCGCGCGCGTTGCCACGCACAACAGGTACGCCGCGCATGTATATAGCCTCTCAGCTCGCCCGGCGTGCAGTCCGCGGATAGGACATCGGCACACGGCATACAGCGCAGCTTTCGAGGGGAGGGGCTGCTCCGCTCGGCGCCAGCGGCGGCGGCACCGCGCGCGCGCTGATGCTAGCTACTAGTCCGAGAGCGGCGTCGAGCTCGCACGCACGCATTTCTGTATAGCGGAACTCGAGAGAGCGAGAGCAAGAGAGAGAGAGAGAGAGAGAGAGAGAGAGAGAGAGAGCGCGCGCGCGCACCGAGCTGCAAGTAGTAACGAGTCATGTTTGGTCGGACCGAGGGGCTCAGCTCGTAGTAGTGGCAGCCGATTGACAGCAAAGATCGGGAGAGGGAAGTGTGCGAGTAGCGGTGGTGAATGAGTCACGGGTGTCTGCGCGGCGACGACGGCTCCTCCTGGACGGCGGCGAGAGTTGGGGTACCGGTGGAGCCATCGGCCGCTCAGTTGGCTTCGGCTCTCTCGAGGAGGACCATCATCAACATTATCGGGACGACAGCGAAAGCGCTGAGGACCAAGCTCAGCTGATACACGACTTCCGCAGCAGCAGCAGCAGCAGCAACAGCCTGAGGATAACTCGCCATGGCCATTGCCGAGGAGGCACGACGAGGTACGCGCCAGCCTTTTTTTAGCTTCTTCTTTCCTTTTTTTCTCATTCTGAAAGAGACTCTATAAATGCAGTCGATTATTGCTACAGCCGCTCGCGCGCGCGGGGGAGAGAGTACTTTGAGCGATTGCATCTCGCGTGAGCGCGGATTTTATAACGGCAGCTCCTGCACGTACCTATATACGTGTGTGTACGTACATAGCCATTGCACGCGGAGTCACGTGTTGGATTTCGTCAGACCCGGCGAAAAGCTCTCCCAACTTTCTCTCTCGATCTATGCCGCGGAATCGAAATAACACGCTCACGCGATACTCCTGCACTAACCCCGCGCGCGTTTTTGTAAGTTTAGCAAGACGAGAGAGACATCCCCTGCGGGAGCGATAATCTCGCTCGCGGAGAAGGTCACCTTGGGCCATCCGTGACGACCTTGGAGTCTCCTCTCCGCCGGCTGCTCTCTCTCTCTCTCTCTCTCTCTCTCTCTCACTCCCGCAGATCAATCGTCGGACAGTGTGTGTGGAAAAAGCCATGTACATCTGTCCCCCCAGCATCCCGTCCATCCATCGTCGTCGGCTCTCTCTCTCTCTCTCTCTCTCTCTCTCTCTGGCCTATCGATTTTCGCCCTTTCCGTACACACTTTTACAACACTCACACGAGTGATTTTTTTCGCGCCAAAAGCGGCGACGCTACGCTTTTATACTCGAAAATACCCGGCGCCTTCCGCCTTTTGTCTCTGCCCTGCGGACTTATAACGTTAGGCTCTTCCTTCTTCTTCTTCTTCTTCTTCCCACATGTCCCTACATGGGGTGACGGGGAAAGAAAAGCGGAAAAGTACAGATCGAGCAGGCGCGCGACGATTCATCAAAGATTCAGAAGCGAGCTTGCGAGTATATCTCGCAAGAGAGGCCCGGGAGAGATAAAGCGAGCCGACGAAAAACAGTCATAAATCTGCATGTACGCAGAGATCTCATCTCGCTAAACTGGCCAAATTAGCGTCGTCGTCGTCGGCTCGATGGAAATTGGCTCGAGCGATAAATCCGGTAATTATACAAGGTGTAGTTTATTCGATTTGGCGTCGATCCCATCGCTCGCGCGCGCGCACACACGTGCTACGTTTGCTCGCGCATCATAATACATGGCCGAAGGCAAAGTTCGTTGGAGAGATGAGTTATGGGCCTCTCGATATTGGCTGAATGAGTTTCGCGCGCTGGCCCGTGCGCCTATATAGTCTAGCTTCGTGAATTGAATTATTCGAGGGGATATACTGTGGGGGGGGGGGGGAGAGATAGAAGGAAAGGAGGGAGTAGCCTCTTCTTTGTCGTGGGAAATGGGATCCATCGTGTTTTTCCATCCTTCGAACTAAGCATCAGCTGCGCGAGGCTTCTCCCGCCGGATAATTAACCTACTTGCACGCGTCCTTAACTTTATAAATATAATATAAGCTTTGTGCGGTGCTGTGTAAAGCGCAGCCCGCAAGCTTCTCGCGATATAAGTTTTTGTATATGCAGCTCCGAATTCAGATACATATATATACCTATACGTATTCCCTAAACTGCTGTGTACACAGAAAACAAAGCGCTTTTCACCATGAGCGCATTTGTTTCAGATAAGGAAAGCTCGCGCGCAAAACGATCTATATACATTGTATATACCTACATACAAAACGCGAATGCAAATTTTATAGTGAACTTCGCGGAGCTTTCGTTCCGATGAAACTCGTATGTATAGGTATATGTATACACCGCGCGATGATCTCATTAGCGTAACGGCGGACTTTCTGGAAATTCGCGTTTCGCGAATAAACGCGCATAATCACGAGTCTGGCCGAGAACTTGCATCACCCGCTATCATTCCACGCAATTACCCCCGGGCTATATCGCGGTATACTTGCTCGAGTTTAAGGAGAAACCCAGCTTCTTTTTCTTCTTCTTCGCTTTCTTATTCTAATAACTTTATATAACAAAGCTCGTTCTCTTTCTTGCTCTCTCAATAGCTTTCGAGAGCTTCAAGATTCCTATACGTATCGGATATGTACGAAGGATTACTAAAATTGTTCCGCGTCCAGGCTCGCGGCTCTCTCCCTACGTAAAAATGAAAATCAAATTCCTCCCGGTGCGTATCTCGCATACTGGAGATTGTCTACTCCTCTAGCTGTCCTACTTACTCTCGCGTGAAAAAAGCTTCTACTTCATACACGCGTCGCGCATGTAGACGAGTGTGCTTAAAACTGGAAAAGGACGCGACTGATATAGGTATACGCGCGCACAGATTACATCGAACTCTCAGCCAACTTATCGTTCAACAATGCGCTCTGAATAAACATCAACGGGCTGTTCCATCAACTTGCAAGTCGTATGCAGAGGAGCTTGCGGGGAGTGAAATTTTATTGCCGCTTCGAGCCAATTCCGCGGGAATCATATTAAGAGAGAGAGAGAGAGAGAGAGAGAGAGAGAGAGGAACTTCGCGCGCGAGTTTATTTCGGCAGGAGAATAAAACAATAATACGAATAGTAAGCGCTGCCACTTGCATTTATATACACTCTTCGTCACTTTATACGCAATCAAGGAATAGCGCACGTTATTCACATATGGCCTCGTGCGGCGCACACCATAAAACAAGTGCGGCTCTATAAAAGTATTACATCGATTTCTATACAATAACAGCAGCGGGTATACACACACGGCGTCGATGTAAAAAGAAGACAAGCGCCCCGCGTGTATATGTACGGCATACGTACATACCTATACGTATGTATACCTATGTATATAATACGACGGCGTCGAACCAGTGAACCGGGAGTTCATAGGGCACGCTTATGTGCTTTGTGCGCGATGTACCACCGGCGCTCGCGCGGTTGACGCAATTTCGCAATATACATATATATACCCATATCTTCACGGGCGCATACGCTATATAGTGGGTGGAAATAAAAAGAGGAAACGTAAAGCGCCCGCTGCAGCCGCGAGAGAGAGAGAGAGAGAGAGAGAGAGAGAGAGAGAGAGAGAGAGAGAGAGAGAGAGAGAGAGAGAGAAAGAGTGCGAGAATGTGAGTATAGACGGCTGATGATCTCGTTCTCGAAATAATATTGAGGCGAGCGCGGCGCGCGGGAGGAGCACGTGGCTGTATATATACTTTTATATACGATGTAGTGGAGGCGGCGGCGACTGCTGACTTTTTTTTATTTCGGGCGAGCGACGTCGAGACTTTTTCTTTTCGTTATGCCCGTCATGCATATGACCGCAAGAAAAAAGTGCGCGGAATCGATAGTCAAAGACCCGAAAAGGTGTCGTGCATGGAGATTGGCACGTTGCCCGCACGCCTCGGTGTGTATACCTACGTGGTATACATCACGTTGCGCCAAAACCTGTTGTACTCGCGAGCGAGCGCGTTGCGGAAGCGTCCGTTATCGGTTTTTTCGTGATGGTGTTTACGGGAGTGACTTTGCTCGCGCGCGCTTTCGACTTTCGACGGTTGAGTTGCATCAGGGTTATATTAGATTATTTTGTTTTTGCGTTATTGCATCGGATTCTTTTTATAATGCTATAATACGATCTATTCGAGAAATCTTTTTAATATATTCAAATTGAAAAATTATCAAGCACACCGCTTAAATCAACGGCTTCGAATAACATGAATACCGGTCATCGCGTACTTTTTAAATGCAAATCGAGAGCCGAGTTTTGATGAAAGTTCGCCCCAGTAATGAATTTATCCTCTGCGCTGTCCTGCAATATGCGTCGCCCGGAATGTTATAAACGCATGTACCCGTTGACATATCGCGCGGACAATAAAGAGATTACGGTTTTACTCGCTTATAACGCCGACGCACGTTCGCAACCTCGACATTCTCATGCATATTCAATATTCGCACATCCAGCAATACAGACTTCACTAATGACTCGCCTTTTTTTATTTGTCGAATAGGTTTAAAGATGATACCCATGAGGTACATCATCGCGATCATGAACTCGATCGGCCTGGCCATCATCTACGGGTTCAAGTCGTACCTCAACATAGCCATCGTCGCGATGGTCAACGGCACTGCCGTCGCGGAGCTGGAGAAGCAGAACACCACCGAGGTACGTTGATTAATGCATTTTTTTTTAAAAACGATTGAAAGGATAAATCCAGTTACAAGTGCGCCGCCCACCTGTAATAAACATTTTCATTTCCGTCCCGAAAGCTGACAGCGACTACTTTATTTGTAACATAACGGCGGACATTCCGCCTCAAAACCGTAGAGTGTGCATAGCGCGCGAGTTTTACTTTATTTTTATTCCGCTCGATTGAAAGCTCGCGCGCGCAGTTATCGACGTGTTTTCGAAGCTTTCGAGAGAAATAAAAATAAGCGCGCGGGAGCACGTCCCTCTCGCGCCGCTCTTTTGTGAAAGCTTTATATATATAACTCACCCAGCCGAGAGCGAGCTTCTCGACTTTCATTTATGTCGCCTGTATAATAATTGCATTATTATTACCCCGCGTATACGTACAGACAGTATGCAAAACCTGCGGCGATATGAAGCCCTTCTAAAAAGGGGGTCGGCAACATTCATCACCCACACACACACACACACACACACACATCTATACTCAATACCGCGTCGTCCTCTTTGCTTTTCGCTCGGCTGCATAAATCTAAAAGCTCTCGCGCTCACCGAAAAAAGCTCGCCCCTTTTTACACACACCCGGCCATTTGCATAAGCGTACACTCCATACGTGCTCGCTTCGCAAAAACTCCGCTGTCGCTCGAGGCCGTTGCAGTATATCTCTGCTCTCGTGAACCGCAACAAGTAGCCCTTCGTAGACACGGCTATTATGTACTAGGGACAAAATGTGATGTATTGTATAACTATGTTAAAAGGTGAAACCACAGTCGGCGCCGGACGGGCCGTTCGTGTGGGACTCGGAGCTGCAAGGCTACATCCTTAGCTCGTACTTCTGGGGCTACATCGTGTCGCTGATACCAGGAGGCATGGCAGCCGAGTACGCCTCGGCCAAGTGGGTGATGATAGTGTCGGTGATGCTGAACGTCGTGGCGTCGCTTCTCATGCCAATTTCTGCCGAGATCCATTACGGGGCCTTCATGGCCATGAGGGTCATCCAGGGCCTTGGTGGGGTGAGTCCATGTGTTTTTTATTTCTTCCTTGTATACGTGTACTTGTGCAATGTATGCTAGACGCGAATTGTTATCCTCTGGAGGGTCGCTCCTCGGAGACTCTTGTACATTAAGAAGATGTTTAGAAACGCGACGGCTTGGCGCATTCAACTGTAAAAATCATCGCCGTATCGAAGATACCGCCGAGGCTCAGCTGGATATACGGGATGTTTAATCTACGAATTCTAGGGCGAGCTGTCCGGCCACTCCGCAAACTATTAGTCACCGCGCGGATACGTTTCCTTGTACTCTAGCACGAAAGTGTTAAGGTCTCTCAAATTTAAAACTGAAATCCCAGCTGCAGCTATCGCGTTCCTTGTACAAAACCCGCGATATATACGTATATAGGTGTAGCTCCTCGTGCATAAAAATCCGTAATAAAACGAGCCCTCCGGAAAATCCAGAGCGCAAAAGTTTCTCTCGCATCTATGCAGCAGCGATCACGCTATTCTCCGCGTCGTGCGCGTGTATGTGAAAATGGAAGCGCGCATAATATCGTAAAATTTTCAATGACATTTTCTCCCTCAGGGCGTCAGTTTTCCAGCGGTGCACGTGATGATCTCGAGATGGGCTCCGCCGAACGAACGCAGCGTCCTCGCATCCGTCGCCTACGCTGGTATGTATTTACAGTGAGGTTGCACTTTTTCCAACAATCTGAGACGTCCCTCGATCTAAATTACCCCATCGCTGTTTCCGAAAACAGTTCTTTCTTCCATTCCGCTTCGGGAAAGGGTAAATTCGTCGGAACACGAGTTAAAGTTCGACCGGAGTACCTATATATAGTACAGCTAACTCCGAGGGAAAATTCCTCCGCTGCTGGGCGAACTTGTCTCAATTTCCTGCTCAGGAGTACACTGTACAAATAACGTCATTTCCCGGCATGATTTGTGTATCCATTATGCATATACGTGTACACACGTGTATATGCGAAGCCACTCGGCCAGGAAATTAAGCCAACTCTTAATTGATTTCTGCGCTCGGACACACGCGGAACATACCCTCTGAGCCCCCGCGCGACCAAGATCTAATATTTGCCCCGCGCATGTAAACGCAAATACTGCACAATGCGGAATATAAACAACTCGTAAATTCACCTCGCGTTGACTTTGGCAATTTCAAAGAAGAGAGCGAAAAAAAATTCAATCGAGCCGAGACGCGCGTGGAAATTCATTCGCGCGCAAAAATAACAGCATTTCCTTCGAAAAAGTGGCACCCGCGCTCGCATACCGCGGCTGACTCAATATTGTTCCAAAGCAGAGTGATCAGCGACGATGTTTATTTCAGGAACGGCCCTGGGTACCGTCATCGCGATACTGCTCTCGGGTATGATAGCGGCGACCCTTGGTTGGAAATGGGTCTTCTACATCGAGGCTCTGCTCTGCCTGATCTGGTGCGCCGCTTGGATCATGATAGTCCAGGACTCGCCTGAGCAGCAGAAAATCATCATCAGTAACGACGAGCGGGAATTCATCATGAACTCGCTCGGTCAGACCAAGGAGTCGCACAAGATTGTGAGTATCGTCCATTGCGAATTTTCGGAAACTATCGAGTCGATATGGATGCGCCTGAGTTGAATGCGCTGGGTAGCTATAGGCGCGCAAGATATAAGGGCGATGCCTATAATTAGAGCGTATGATGTGCATGTATACAGTATGTACGTACATACACATCAGTCTGGCGGGGCAGACCGTTTTAAATATTGGACGCTCGATATTTCGAAGGGTCAGAGCGACGGGGTTGAAATAGCAAGCGAGATTGGGGATTTTTAATTGAACGTTGGAGAGGATAATTAGAGCCGCCTCCAAGCTGGCTAAAAATACACGCTCTGTGAGCAGCATGCTCCCTCACTCTCTCCCTCACTCTCTTCGCTTTGTGATTAGGTTGCATGTGCATCATGTTGTTTTTTTTTGTTTTTTTTTTTTGCAGAAACTGTCGACAGTGCCGTGGTTTCAGATTCTAAAGTCGCCGCCGTTTTTGTCTATCGTAGTTGCCCATTTCTGCAGCAACTTCGGCTGGTACATGATGCTCATTGAGCTACCAACGTTTATGAAGGAAATCCTCAAGTACGAGCTCAAAGATGTAAGTCATTCTCTTTTTGAACTTTCGAAGAGTTATACGAGAAGTATGTATTTGAGCGAAATATTGAGATATTGCTTTCTTACAGAATGCGTGGCTCTCAGCCTTGCCGTACTTCTGCATGTGGATATTCACGCTCGGTCTCAGCAAACTGCTTGCGAGAATGCAAGAGAAGAATTGGATCTCGGTAACGGTGTCGAGAAAAATCGGTACACTATTCTGTGAGTATTGACATCAGATTTTAATACGTTACTGTTCAATTGAATTTGCACTATTTCGCTAAATGCGCTATTCTCGTTATTCAGCATCTGCCGTTCCTATGTTCTGCCTGCTCGGAGCCTCGTACGCGACCGACAAGAACGTGACGGTTCTGCTCATGACGATAGGCGTCACGTGTATCGGCGGAATGTACTGCGGATTTCTAGCCAACCACATAGACTTAGCCCCGAATTTCGCTGGTACGCTCGTCGCCCTGACGAATACCGTCGCAACCATACCAGGACTAGTTGTGCCTATCTTCGTGGGGAAATTGACTAAAGACAACGTGAGTGAAGCGTTATATCGATTAATTATACGTAACATTTGTTTAATACATATACAAATTTAACAAACTTGTCTATTTACAGCAAACCATTGAGGCTTGGAGGGTGATATTCTTCGTAACAGTAGGTCTATACATTATCGAGATGTTGATTTATACAATGTTTGGCGTCGGAGAGGAGCAACCCTGGAACAAGGTCAAGTCGTCAAACCACGACACGGAGAGGCCAGAGCAAACAGTTCCTTTAAAAGAAGCAAGACATTAATAGATGAGATATAACTTCAAAAAATGAGTAATTGTTATGGCAAACGTCTTTCTTCTGAGTAAACAAAAATCTGTAAATGTCCCAGTAAGAAAAGATTTTCATGAATTTCGTATTATAAATAATGGCATTTTTACAATTAGTATTTTATAACGAGAAAAATAGTTAGAATATGTATAGTTCTATCGCTCTTTGTTTCCATTTTGTACCGACTATGTTTTCGTCGCATATATAGTTCAACAAACAGTACAAATCAATTGTATTTACATTTTATATTCAATATATAGTAAATACACGCGCGTGTTGTATATGGGGCATTTACGTTAGATAATTATTTTGTGAAAATATATAAAAGTTTAAGGATTTGTAATTATTTATATATAGTTATAAGAGATCTATACAGTTAGTCTATGATGTATAATTTAGCTGAACAATTTCAATATTTTTTCACTCTTCTAAAATAAATTCTATGACATAATGTATTCTAACTAAAAGAAAACGACAAAGATGAATATGTATTATACAAAGATTTACCGAGAAATATAAAAATTCATTACTTGACTTTACTCACTTGTCTCACTGGACCCTGACCATTTTACAAAAGTACATTGGGCCCCAATTTCTGCTTTTAGAAGGAACAACAATGTGGCCGTATTTTAGTCCATTATCTCCAAAGTTGTACAAAAATTGCAGAGGTTTCAATGCACGCGTTTGATCTCTGTAAATATAATAGTCGATTTGAATTTTTATTCTTTGCGTTTTCAAATTACGTAAAATTCGACATACTTTACGACATAGAGGACGTTAGATTCTTCGAAAGCTTTTTTAAGAGCCATTTGAACAACACCGTCATTTTGAATGGGACTCAAAGAGCACGTCGAGTACACAACTGTACCGCCAAGGATTGCGATTTTTAGTGCATTCCTAAATAAAATGCAATAAAGATTCAGTTTTATCACAACTTAAAAGCGAACTCGTATACTTTTACGAGAGTGTAATTTCTTACTTTAAAATGTCGCACTGTATTTCGGGCAACCTCAATCTTTCTTTTACTCTAGTTGATTTGAAAATGTTATTGTCGTCTTCGTGAAGAACGTGTCTGTCTGTTGTACAGGGTACGTCGACTAAGATCTTATAACGAAAACACAGATAATTGTATTAGTTTCGAATATTTCAAAAAATACTTCAGAGCTTTTTTAATAAAAAAAAAAAGATATTTTACCTTATTGTAAATATTTTTGTCCTCAATGTATCTTGCATCACTTTGTGTAATAAAGAACCTTTTATCCCAATCTCCTATGCTCGGTAGCAATTCTTGCATAAATCTATTTATCCTATTTATCCTTGATTCTTGAATATCATTGGCAATTATCAAACGAGCATTTAAAGTTTGTAAAGCTGTCATGATCTTTCCACCAGGGGCTGCACACATATCCAAAACTGTGTCTCCTGGTTGCAAATCTAGAGATAGAACAGGTAAAACCGAAGCACCATCCAGAACAAAGTAATCTGTAAATAATAAAGAGACCGCTTGATTACAGAGAAGTTAAAAACAAAAAAATAACTACATTGGTTTCTTATTCAATGTAATACCTAAAACCTTAGTGCTTCCATTTTTAGCCTTTGGAAACTTCATAGAACTTCCTTCTTCAAATGTGTAAAGTAACAGTTTCTCAGGAAAGTTCAGACAATCTTCTTCTTCTTTCTTGACAACAAAATCAGCTCCTTGTGTATAGTAGCCGTAATGCTCAGACTCCAAAACAAAATCATCCTTTCCTTTAACATAATCAAGAAATTTCAATGGCTATTCACCCTTTCATTTCTTGAATAGAAGCATACACAAACCTTTTATTTTTGTTGCAGGGACATACTCAAATAATTGAGATGCTGATACACCTGCTGAAGAACTTATTATACGATTACGATCATTCGCTATGTACTGATCTTTTTCAATGGACTGCATTTGGACAGGTTTGAAGGAGCTAACATCTTCACGTTCTACATTATCTAATTCTCTGGGGACCTGATAAGATTCTGGGTAAAAGGAGTGCTTCATTTTCTCGTCGGATAAAATATCACCCATGTTTTTATCCAGCTTCTCAACATCAACCTCTTTGTTTTCTCGTAGTGCTTGATGTAACTCGAGGTTTTTTTTGGATGCTTCATAAATGTCTTTTAGATTCATTGCACCTAGAGCCTGAAAACAATTAGTCATACAATCTCACTGTAAGCGTTATATTTGAAACAAAACAATGAAAAAGTTGAAATATATATATAATAAAATTTACTTGTAATTCTTCACAAATCCTCTCAGTATCACTGAAATTATTGAGGACAGCAATATATTTGTTGTTTTCAGAGAGAAGTGCTGACCTAATGTTTGCCCAATCACTACCGTAAACCGATTGGTAAAAGTCATCAAAGTGATCGAGTGCTTTCTTGGTGGATGGCTTTTTCCTTTTCAACATAGACTGCAATACACACAAGTTGACAGAGTCTCAAGCGAATAAGTTTTGGTTACCAATATACTATATAGAGGTGATTAAAAGAACCTACCCAATGATCAGACGGATTTTTGTACCTGACAGGAATTTTGAGCGCATTGAATAGTTTGATGTTCTTGAACAGACGTGTCATTTTACGAATTGTAATTAAACAGCATTAGAAGAGCCTGCATCGGCCAGCATCAGCACTGTTTTTAAAACACGTGTTGAGGTTATGTTCCACTGGAGCGGCGAACATTCAAAGCGATTCCTAGGGGATTCCACTCTCACTATCCTGGGGACATTTTCACAGTCCTTCTGCAGTGAGAATCTTTTAATGAACTCTGAAAATCCGAAATATTCACGCATCAATTCCGGCAATTCGTTCATCGATTCCCATTTTCCAAATCTAAAGAGCTTTACTGAAAAAGCTTTTTTCAGACACAATCCGTTACACTGCTCCGAAATTCAAATGCCGCGTCCATGTTTAGCCGCGCGAAAAACCCTATACGAGCAATCTCGTACCATCAGTGGGGGGCCTGGCCAGTAGAAAAAGACAGCCCGCGCGAGTCCGGCGCGCTCTGCGCAAAAACAAAAGAGAAGGAAGAGTCCTCTCCTCTTTCACCATCAGAGCAAGCAGACCCCAACCAAGCCGGAGAGCCAGCTAGGCTAGCCAGCCAGCCGCCACGGCGCAGCTGATAGCTATATACATACACTGCCGCCGCCGCTCGCTCGACGCTCGGCAGGAGAGTCCAAGCTCGGAGAGAGACAGAGCTAGTCGTCGTCTCTCTGAGTCTCTGACAGCTCGCTCCCTCCCTCTATCCTGTCTCGCGGTCGCTCGCGCTGTTCTCTATTGTTGACAGTAGTCCTTCTCGCGCCGTAGCCGCGGCAGCAGTGCCTCCGCTCCGCGCGTATTGTAGTTCCTACACGATATATAATATACACACAAAATAGAGTTCTCGCGTACGTATATCCGTCAGTATATAATATAGACTGCAGCTACGGTTCCGTGCGTACGCGCAATAAAAGCCGACGTCGCGCTGCGGCTCTTCTCTCGCGTACGACAACGGAGTTTGTGCATGCATAGGTATATCGAGTCCAGGTAGTAGTTTTACACGGATACTAGGTATATAAGAGAGTATCAGAGTGCGCGAAGGGAGCAGAGTATATATCGAGGAGAGGGAGAGGAGCAGTCGCGCGATGCGCTCCATATTGATCCCGCGCCGCCGCCGCAGCCGCGGCTGCTTCTTCTTGCTCCGGTCGCCGCTCGCAGGAGGAGCGGCGCCCCGTTGAACCTGCAGCTGACACCAGTCGGTGCCGAGGAGATCAGCCAGCCTGCTGACGATCGATTTTACTCGCACGACACGACACACTGAGAGATAGAGAGAAACTCGTGTCGCATCTCCTGCCAGTACGTATAGACTCACGCCTAAGTATATATAAGTATTATTCTCGCTACCCCGTTCACTGCTTATTGTTACTGGTTATTTTTTTTCGTGCGTCATTGTCGAGAGAGTGTAAAAAATCGTACGGCAAAGCGCACGGGCCGCGTTTTACGATCGCGTTTTTATTCCTCGCGCGCGCAGTATACACGCGAGTAAGTAGATTAGCGGAGAGCTGATGTGTATACGCGCGCTCGGAGTGAGTGAGCGAGAGAGAGAGAGAGAGAGAGAGAACACTGCGTGTATACAACTCACTGCAGGCAGTATAAGCGGCGAGCGAGTATTACCTGGCCACCTCGTAACACACATCGACTGCGTCATGTACTAATGCGTGTGCAGCAGCAGCAGCTCTCTCAGCGAAAAGCGAGAGGCTTTGTGCGCACTTGTAGACTCGGTTATTCGTGCGTTGTAACCCTGTAACTCGGTGAAGCGAAGGAAGAATACTCGTCTGTAAAAAGCCATCGTCTATACGGTAATCAATGAAAGCAGAAGCAGCAGGATCAGGAGTAGCTAGAGTACGTGAATCGCAAAATCCGCTGCATCTGCACTTGAAGCGCACGCGAAGCCTAGACCACAGGTATAAAGCCAGGGACTCGCATAGGTAAACCGCGAGCATGGTGCATCGCGCGCGCATCAGACTCTCTCTCTCTCTCTCTCTCTCTCTCTCTCTCTCTCTCTCTCTCTCTCCCATCTGCCCTTCCACGATACACAAAACACGCGTCTAGCCTAGCTCTCGCCACAGACACACCTATACATACATACACACAGGCGAGTGGCTCTCGATGCAGCATATGCAACGCTAGTACTCCTGCGGCGGAGATCGATTCGCTCGAAACGTTTCTCGCTCTCCCTTCCACCCGACAACTCTACCCACACACGCATACATAAGTATATACAATACAATACACAACAAACACACACACACACACAAACGGTGTTTTCTCCAGCAGAGCGCAGAGAGCCAACTAAATTTAGAACGCGGCGTGTACCTACACTACTCATTGTTGTTTCGTCCTGACTCCTGCTAGTCTCTCACTCCTCGACGATGACCCACGCGCCGCCGTTGTTGTTTAGACGCCACCGCGCGCGGAGTAGAGGAAGAAGTTTACTACGTACGCAGTGCGGTGTACGCACGCCGCGAGTGAGATAGTCAAGTGAAGCGTGCACGCATGTATACGGGCGTGTGTACAGTCGCTTTCATTCAGCTTATCGCTGGCGCATCATCGCGCGCCTGCATGACTCGCTGTATATATATATATATATATATATATATATATATATATATATATATATATATATATATATATATAACTCCCAACGGTACATTATATTATGATTCCATCTCTCGCGTCCCCCCTTCCCTTGCCAACCGTGTTTTTTCACCTCCTGCCGTCGGCCGTGACTTCACGCGCGTCCGCGTTTTCATAGTGCGATGGGCTACGCTGCTGTTGTTGTCGTCGTCGGGTCGGAGAGGAGTGTACGTTTCGGGGAAAAAGACGAAAGGGAAGTCAGCGGTTGTTATGAGAAGTTGTTTATACACCTCTAATGTGGGACATTTTATTTACAAATCTATAGCTCGTTAGTCTCTGATGGGTTCGATCCGTTACTACTTGATCGATTTTCGCGCTTCGGAGTGTATTATTCGAGATGCTTATCTGTGTAATATATCTCAGCGTATAATTTCGCTGTTCCTTCCACCCACGCTTCGTCGAGAGACAAATGACTCTCGGATCGTCCTTTTTAATGCGTATTATTATTCGAGGTCGTCGCGAGTGGTATTAGGACTGTAATTTCGGTCATCGTGCATACGTTCCGACTGAATATAAAACCGCACCACACACGATTGATTTTACCGTAGATCCGCATTGATTAACGTCGCTTTCACTATCGCTCATTCAATATCCCACTTGATGGCCGAAGACATCCAAGTTTTTAATAAACGTCAATCCCTCTCGTTATAAGCAATGCATACGCGACGGTGTACATGCAGCACGCGACGGTGTACATGCAGCACGCGACGTTTGCGCTTGCGTCATGCTCCATGCGGCATGTGTGTATGACGCATTTGATATGCATTAAACATCGATTACAAATTACTCCTCGTGCTCGTGCACAGCCCTGATGCCGCCGTCGGTGCTTTGAATTTTTTCTCGACTATGATTTTTTTTAATTCACTCTCTCGCATCGGTGTTCGATCGATTTTTATCGGATCAACGCGTGAAAAAGTGGTCCCAGACATGAATGACATACAACTTTATTTATTGTAGAAGACCAGAGAAAAATGTTGGAATAAATCCTAACGCTCTACATTTTTAACTCCACAGATCAAAGCAGCAGAAACTCCCGCAGCGACCCACGCGAAGCCCGGCGAAAAAAGCGCAGCGGTGTACTAACGAGGACCGGCAAAAAAGCTCAGCAGCAGCAGTAGCACTGGTGGCGGCGGCATTTCGGCGTATAATAGTAGGGAAGGACTCTCGCAGCGGGTCTCGGCATGAGGATTGCCGGGGCGGGGGAGGCCTCGCGCGCTGAACCGGCCTGCCTTTCTGGCGGGCAGGAGGTATGGAAGCAGCCGGAGCAGCTCCTACCGGACACCATCATCAGCAGCTCGCTACCAATACTCAGCGGGGGCTGCCGCCCGGTTTGCCCGGGCTCGACGTCGTGAGAGCTCTGCACCAGGTCAGCCGAGAGACTGATTCTCCCCTTGTTTTCTACAATACCCTCTCTTGCTCCGCTCGGTTCTATCCTCGTTGCGCGATCGATAATTAATGACTTTTATAAACTATCGGTTTTCTCTCAGCAGCTCGGAAAATTCTCTCTCGTCTTGAGGATCCTCTTTACCTCTCAATCTCTTTCTTCTCCTGGAGCTTCATGTTTTAACCTGCGCGCGCGCGCGCGGATCGTCGAAACGTGAGAAGTCGCGACGTTCGGCCGATGTGGAGTAATGTTCCGACAATGGTGATATGAATCTGGAATTAGGAAATTTACGAATCTGATATTCAGCGGGGGTATATACGGGAGAAAAAGTGGGAAAACAGCGGATTACGTATACTATATGAATTAAAATGCCTGCCCACGCTTTCACGCGCGTGATCCGTATCGGCGGAGAGACTGCAATATTGCATTTGATGTTTTTCGTAGTCGGGCTTGGGTAATCGAGTTTTTCTCTTTCTCTATATAATTCAATCAAGTTTGAGGAAGGGGAGAAAGTGCGTTTGCCGTTTGCTTTATCGAACTTTTTGAGTAAAAACGAAGGTTTTCGCTGGCCTCGGATGATTTTTTATCTAAAAATAACCGTCGACCCACGCGCAGTGCGCGCATCGCAAATTGAATTCACGGACGAAACTTATTTTCGTGCCCCCGAAGAGCAGAGAAAAAACTGCACTACCGAAGGTGAAACTCTTGAAGACCGAAAAGTAAATCATTAAGCAACGAATTCGTAGTTTATTCGGTCTAATTATAAATGATTCACACAGTCGATCGCGACTACAAGTGCGCGCGAATAAAACATGAGTACAGGATCCTTAATAATCGTCCGCCGCTCAATAATGCATCGTATACACAAGCGAACAAATCTGTTTGCGCGTGTCCCACAAAAAGCTCGATAATCCTTTCCAATCGCATCAATCATCTGGTTATGGTTGCCTATAGGTATACACCTTCGAAGCATCAGTGTGTGCTTCGCCACTCTAGAGAGGTCAATCGCTCGTAACCAGTTGCGTCATCGAAAACGTCTCTCTCGTTATCGAGCATCGACGACATTCGCTACTAATAATACACCTCGTGCTCGGCTCGTCTTTATCGATGATATAGGAGAGAGAACGCGTCGCGCTAAATCGATGCGAATTGCCCGCCGCGAAAACGCCGCGTGAGAAGCTTTTACCGAGTTTCTCCGCACAGAGCAGCGTTGTATGTATGTATGTACGTGTGTCGAGAGGCCTCCGAAGAAGAGAGAGGAAGCGACTGCATCAGCTGCACGTCAGAGGTGAGAGTGCAGCAGCGCGATAGTCACGCAACTGACTCGGCCCTTTTTTCTCTCTCTCTCTCTCTTTCTCCGCTCGTCTTCTCTCTGTGGGGGAGTAGTGTAAACAAGTTGAAATTCGCGGATGGGTGTGAGAGAGAGGGAGAGCGTGCCTCGAACAGCTGAACGACCCTTTGGCACGGAACGCTTTTTATCGCGAGAAGCACGGCTGGCTCCTTTTTTCCTGGCTCTTATAGCCGCGCGATGCACTGGCTTTTTTCGGACGCCCTGCTGCTGCCGCTGCTGCAGACGTCGTGTAGATTCGCGAAAGTAAATTTGCGGCCGCGCGGAGAGATGCTTAAATGAAAAGCGAACCGGGATTTATCGAGTCGTTATTCGATGAAACGTGATATGCTTGCGTGGAATTATTCGAGGCGGAAATTAAGTGAATTAGAGCTTGGATTTTTACTGGATTTGATGGTTTTTTTTGCCCGCAGATGACATTATTTTTTGGTGACGATCTTTTTAAAGATGATCTAGTGTGCATGTTACTTTGGTTGAAAAATGAAAAGAATTGATGCGTGTAACATCCTCCATTGTGTCAAATATCCGTATTTGCTCATTACATCACACGATCCTCATCGCAGCATCGTCGCATTGGAAAAAAGAACTGCACACAATCTCCTCAGTGCAGACTGTGTACACAGCACAGCTGTTCCAAGCTGGAAGAGCGGGAAACTATGAATCATTAAAAAACAAACAACAAGCCATTAACGCGCTCGATCTCGGAAAGCAAATCAGCAGAGTACACAGTGCTTCTTACAGACACACGGGCTCTCGTTATAATCGCGCTCGCGCGAAGTAGGTTGTGAAAGGGGGCGTCTAGAGCGAGAAAAAGGGCGGGAAAATTAGATCAATTGGCGTTTAAATTTTAAAGAGATGCAACGTTGCACCGGCATGGACGAGCTGCTCGTAGCATTAGCGTGATTTATGCCCGAGATAGCCGCGCGGGCGAGCGTTAAGTAAGCGAGAAATATAAGCCGAATTGATGCTAACGCGCTGCTGTATTTTATCCACGCGTCAGTTGATATTTGTACACGCGGACTATCCTCTCGACTGTAATGCGACTTTTTACAATATGCATAATACACGCGAACGAGAATTTTTATGAATGACGGACGTTTTGCTCGTTGTGTTTACGCTGTTCGTAAAGTCGATGTTCGAGAAAAGCTGCTGCACTTCACTTAGAGAAATTACCGGATAAAGCCAAGACGCGTGCGTGGATTCTCGCTTCTGCAAAATTCACCGCTCGAAATTGCCGCTCAACGTCGCGCAGTTATATACGTAAATATTAAATAAGTGCGTATACATCGGTACAAGTAGCAGAGCTCTCTCTCTCTCTCTCTCTCTCTCTCTCTCTCTCTCTCTTCGAAATATATTTATTTCCCTTGAAGAATCCTCTTCTCTCCCTGTCTCTTGCTCCGATAAATCGGCATCTCCGGATTTCCTTCGCGCGCAGATGCGGAAGACGCGCACAAAAGCTCTTCCGCGTTGGCGGCCTATAATATAAGGGTGTGGGACGAGATGGAGCTTTTTTCCCTTCTCTAATATAACTTGCGGCCTGAATAACATACGCTGAGCGAGCCGGCGAGGTGTATATGTATGCATTTATGCGCCTGCGGTCGCCATGCGCGTTTTGCAATGCTTATTTATACGGTCTTGTAAAAATAGCCTATCGACGCTCCGTCGTTGATGCAAATACACGGTCGACCTTCGTCCTCATCTCGCGCTCTCGTCTATCTCTCGAGCTTTTTTTTCGAGGGTATAATCAACAGATGTCCGCGGGAGGTTTGTTGCTGATGTGCGTAATTGATTTAATTGTCACTCGGAGAGTAGAATGAACGGGTAGATGAACGAATAAAAGCGCTCGTTATTTCATTTCTACGGACGCGAACTTTTCCGCTTAAAGAGACACTCTCTCTCTCTCTCTCTCTCTCTCTCTCTCTCTCTCTCTCTCTCTCTCTCTCTCTCTCTCTTGTGTGTGCATTTACGGGTGTCATAAACACTGTGTTATACGCGTCGTAGTTTGGGGTGTATTACAGCTCTCTACACATTTTCTCGACGTTATACCGCAGGAGGAAACTATGTACTACTGTCCGCTCGCCGGCAACATAAGGAAAACTTTTGACGCTATACGTTTTGTTTGGTACCTCTCCTCACACACATATACTCGTATGCAACCACCAGCTCCATCCCGACTTCATCATTACATCGTTAAAAGCTGTTGGAGCAACTACTGCCCATCAAGCCTGACGTGTACGCGATCCTGTAACGATTACAGCGAAAAACTACCGACGATAATGATCGGCCGCCGTCGCGTATTGCATCCGATGCGAAAATACCGGTTAACCTCTAGCAATGAGCAAAGCTTCAGCGCAGAATCTATATAGATATACGCGTGTAGCGGCGCAAGTCGACTGGACTGAACTTTGTTTGTCTTCATCCCCGATAGCCAGGCGCGGCGCGTTCGCTTATATACTCTCTCTTCGTGTAACTACACACAATGGCATAACAGGCGCAAACTCGTCGAGAGAGAGAGAGAGAGAGAGAGAGAGAGAGAGAGAGAGAAGGCTTCCTCTGAGGCGCGCAGCTTTCGATCAATTTAGCAACGTGTGTACCATCAGCGCCATTGAACTACGGGGTAAAGTTCCGCATATAACTTTATAAAGAACAGAGACGAGCGAGAGGGCGGAGGTAGAGGAGGAGGAGACGATAGACGACCGGCTATATAACGTACGTACGTGTGTGTGTGTGTGTGCAGCCCCGGCGAATCGAGGGCAATCGAATGAAAAGCGATTCGAGAGAGTGCTTTATCGCAGCCTCGTCGTCGTCTGTCTCTCGCGTCTCTTCTAGATAAGCGACGATTCGCTCTCATCCCTCTCTTCTCTTTCTCTCTCTTTTCGGGCCATTGTTCGCCGTTACTTGCAGCGCCGCGGCTGATCGAAAAAATACTACTTTTGGCGAATCGCGGTATAGGAATAGCTACTTCCTTGGGGATCGAGCGAATTAGCCGGATGAGAACGCAAGGATTCTTTTTATCGTTTTTTGTACCGCGCGGTGTATATGTATAACGCGAAATTGAGTGGCTCGGTGCGGAAGACATGAGGGCTTTTAATGGATTTTTCATGCATTCATTTCCGTGCGATGACGCAAGTAGTCTTCGTATTATACACGTGCGCGTACACACAGACGCGCTATATATCTCGCGAGTCCACTTATCTTTAAATATTCATCGGCTGCGAGATAGCGGGGGTGGAATTCGTCAGCGGTGTTTCTTTTTTAATTCCGAATATTCGAATAGCGTCGCGATCTATATCTGCGATCCGATTCGTATCGCGTCGCGGGCTCGTCAGCCCAATCAACTGCTGCAATCGAAACTAGGCCAACGAAAAGTTCAGCGCGTGTTCACGGCGCGAACCTCTCGCTCTCCGTGTAAAAACTTCTCTCTCCTCGAGTATAATACGCGCAGAGAGAAATAAAGCTCGAGGACAATACCGCTCTCGTCGTCGGCGATCGACGTCTTAATTCAGGCTTCGCTTTTTTCTCGCAGCAACGGCAGAGCAATGAATCTCTCGCGCTGCACATCCGACACGATGCGCTCGAACCGCGTGAAATCGGCTCACTCGCGGAGAGTTCCGCGAAGCTCTTGCGTGTTTACGAGCCGTCGTTAAACGGATTAATTGCCAACGATCGACGAGCCCCGCCGCGCGCGCGTTAATTGCGCACTTCCCTCGCTCTCTGTTCTCCGTGTGTGTGTGTGTGTGTGTGTGTGCGTGTGAGTGGATGCATGTGCGGTGCGTTTGAAAAAAAGCCGGCGTGGTTCAGAAAAGTGGGCTTGAATCTCGGTTGCGTAACTGGTACGCGCGCAATTGGACGAAGCCAGCGCTTGATTAATGAAACTTTAGAGTCTTCTTTTTTCGCGCGATGCAATTTTTCGAATGACTCTCAATGTGCATTAAATCGTAAAAGCTCTGACGCGTAGACTATAGTCTCTCGTGGCGTGTAAATACGCGTGAGTCGCGAAAAATAGGGACGTATTTAGATATGCGTAACGAGTGTATATATAACGGTTATGCGCTCGATCCGGCCTCGGCATTGAAATAATAACACTATATATATCGAGATCATCATCATCACGCGTTGCGCGACGCCGCGCAGTAAATTAATCGACCTAATACCAGGCGCACGCTAATTGAGCCGTTTTACACTATGCATTATATGCGTTGTGTGTGAGACTATGTACACTGGAGGGAAAGAACAACAGGTCGTTACGAGAATTGGACTGGACTATTTTGTTGTGATACTCATGTACGAGCTGTACAAATGGCTCTTATTATTAATATAGCGTTGCGACACGTTAGAATCACCGACGCCGACATTTCTCACTCTCCCATTACATCCAGAAACTCGAGCGAAGAAACTACAAGGAAACTCTTCTCTCTCTCTCTCTCTCTCTCTCTCTCTCTCTCTCTCTCTCTCTCTCTCTCTCTCTCTCGTTCCCATGTGTCGTCTTACCCCAAAACTTTTCTTTTTCCACGCTACTACACCTATATACAGAAAACTCTGCGTCCCAAGAAAAAAAATCGATCGATCAATCGTCGCGCGTTATTCCCTCGACCCACATCCGATCTGCATAGAACCGCAATTCGTTCATCACTCATGAGGGAGTATATTATACTGTACAATTTCTCGGAACGCAAATAACACATGGTCGTCGCATTTTTATACCTTGCAGACGGTGATATCGCTGCGGACGGCGTTGGACTCGTCGCGCGAGGAGCTGCGCCGACTGAAGGAGGCAGCGCCGCCGGATTTTTCCAGCGACAATTACAACGAGGCCGTCGAGCGGCTGGCCCTTGAGAATCACGTGCTGCGCAAGCGGTTGCTCGACAGACACGGCGAGTTTTCCAGCGATGCCGCGACCAGCCCACCACCACAGCAGCAGCCCCCTAAGAGCGCCAAGAGCGTCAGTTTCGACGAGACAGTAACCGCCGGACAACAGTGAGTGAACAGTGTTGTGCTCCAGTTGTTTAATTCTTCATTGTAGTTGCGGCGAGTTTGGAAATTCGTTATGCAAATTCAACGCGAAACTGTCCGTGAATGATTAATAACGCACTTGGGGGACCCGCGTTTGAAGATTAGCAAGCGCAAAATCGCTTCATTTGGGAATATTCACTGCAGAGCGTCAGCTGCAGCTGAGAGTGAGAGAACGTCGTCGTCGTGACTTCATTTATCCGCGGCTTTTTGCGCCGTTTTCTCTAAAAATATGCGCGCACGTTTTCGCATACTGGAGTCGCTGCTCTTGCCAAAGTGCCTCGGAATAGAGAGAGAAAGAGAGAGAGATTTTTCTTCGCCGTCGGCGCTAGGAAAGTCCACGCTAGGTCGCGCTCTATCTCTTTACTATACACGTGGTTTCGCTAACGAGCTGTTTTTCCCGGAACGACATTTTCTCAGCTATTCACTGCCGACGATGCAAAATTCGACAATTCGAATATAGCTTAAAGTATATAGCTATATACAACAATGTTCGGCTCTTTCAATAGGAAACTCTCGCGCGCAGGCAAAAAGTAAATATACTTATCCGGATAACTCTGAAAGCGTTAAATTCGCGCGCCAGCGTTAGAGGTATCAAACTGATTGTTTGCGCGCCGAGAGCGCGATAAGAGAGTATTATATACAAAAGCAAGTAAGGTCACGAGATTGAAAGATATTGCGCGCGCGCAATCCTTTGTGGCGATTTATACCCCTTACTCCGAATAACGCATACACACACACACCCCTCACGAATTGCATCGAGCTTTCCGCGTATATCGAATCGTTCGCGCGCGATAGCCTCGAGATTTTTACGGCCGCTCTGTAGGGAGAAAAGGCTCTCCGCGCGTTTATATGCCTTTATATAAAAAAACACTAAATTCTCGCGCAGCTTCGGAAATCGCTTTTATTGGCTAGCTCGGTTTATTGCTCGTTTCGAGAAATATCGCTGCAGCCGGTCGGCCTCCTGCAGCGTCTCTATATTGTAAACACACAGCGTGATGATAAAGTCGAATCGCATTTTCAGTTTATTGGTATTATCGGGTGATTTGTAAGGGTTGCGACTCTTTTTTTCTCTCTTGAGAGAGATTTGAAAGTTTCACGATCGCTATTTGTCACGTATTTATTTATAAATTATTTGGTGCCATTCGCCTGTTTTTACAGGCCGCCGGAGGAACCATCAGCCAAAATGGAAGCCGAGACGACGGAACCCTCGTCGACCGGAGGCGAGGATAATCCTTCAGCGGAGAACTCCAAACAACCAGCTGCCGAGCAACCAGCTCCAGCAGCAAGCGACGAAGTCGACGGCAGCGGTAAAAAGGAGGCCGAGGACGAAGCCGTGGACGCAGCTGACCAGCAGGAAAAATCCGCGAGCGAAAACTCCCTTACCGCCGGTGACGCCGAAGAGAACAACGAGGACGAGGAACAGCCGCAAAACAAGCTCAGCAGCCAAGGCGTGTCCGCCGAGTCGGAGAACGAGTCCGAGGAGCTCGATGATATCGAGCTTATATTCACCACTGAGGAGACCTGCAGAGATGTCGGACTGCAGGAGGATCTCGTGTCGATCACTGACGCGGACAACTGGCAGCAGCAACAAGCGCGGACGCCCACGCCGGTAATTTTATTACCTCTGTTATGTTACGTAATAAATTTGTGTACAGAAGGTTCGTGTAAAGATTGTTCAATTTAACGTTGTACAGAACGAACAGCACAAATCGGTGCTGAAGATTGGCCAGTCCAAATCAGCAGACGGCGGCGATACGATGCTCGTGTGTAACGGTGGCAACGGCGGCAACAGCATCAACGACAAGGCGGGCTCGGTCGACGAGGCGGTCTCGTCGCAGAGCAGCAGCATCGACCGCGAAGAGAGCGTCGACAGGTTCGACGAAAGCTCTAGCAGTCGACTCAATCACAAGTGGTCGCAGATCTCGGTTCTCGTAGAGACGGACATTAGCAAATGCGGCATGCTCGAAGAGGTTGATCTCGGACTGAGACACGCCGCCAGAAGAAATACACTCGCGGCACCTCCTGCAGCTTACAGGTCAGTTGTTTTGAAACTTCGAGTTCGATATTGCAGTCTCCTTCAAATTGCTTTTGAACATTTCTTTCTGCTTTTATTTATTTCGTTGTTCATACAAAGTGAGACAATTCGCAAAATAATAAAAATACATCCTGCGTATCATTATATCACCGTAATCATGATCAGTTCAAAAATTCATCCGCATTCAATCCTCGAAAATAAAGCAAGCACAATCACGCGGTCCACAGGCCGATAATCCACCGCGAGGCGTTGGCGGCTGGCCGCCGCAAATCCTCCGCACCACTGCGTCCAGTGATGGATCGCGGTAGCCCGGGTAGTTCCGGTCCCACTGGTGATCGTCGTGAGTCAGGAGCTCAAACTGATATATCGGCGCTGCCGGCGCAGTGGCGCTCCGAGAGCTACCTTGCGCATAAAGTCGCCCACACCTTCACCACGCTGCCCAGCAAGTTCGCTCTGCCAGCCGGTGTTCCGGGAAGGCTGAGATTATCCGACAAGACGCGGGAGGCCAGGCGGGTCATGCTGTCGGATATCAGCTTCACGAGTATGGTGCCGGAACTGTCGAGGAGCGCCGATCATCTCTGCCACGAGCCGCATAATCAGGTGTGTTGGCGTTTCGTTTGATTGGAATCGTAAAATAAACAATTTAATTGGATGATGTTATAACTCGGAGTGGTCTATTTTTTATTTGCGGGACTCGGTGAGGTTTCGCGAAATGTAATTAAATCTTCGGATTTTTATTTTTTATACGTGGCTTTGAAGTGGACTTTGAAGATTTCCATACGGATAGCTCTGAGAGTTGAGGAAAAGTTTGACATTACTAATATTACAATGATCAAAATGACTAGCACTTTGTCTTCGTACACCTTTCCTCTCTGTTTGAAAACCGAGAATGATAAAACGTGGTTTTTCCAGCTGATTCGATGTTTTTACGGTCCATACATGTTGCGTGGTCGTTGGAAGTACTGGATACTCATACAACTCCCATGAACGAAAACTCGTGGTGATACGAAGCTATCTCAGTGTGAATTATGCTTTATTTATAGATTGAACAGTGCAAGATTTCATGCTGGGGTATCGTTTTATCGGGGAATTTATAAGCAAACTAAAATCACGAGAGTACTCTGCAAAGGAGGCGCCTAGGCATGCGTAAATTACAGCTCATTTCACACAATTACGCGTTGACGGTGCAGTAATAGCTGCGTTTAACATAGTATTGTGATTATTATCGACTCTCCCTCTAGTGTAGCGTGTGTTGCACACTGTACTTGTAATTAATTTTATAAATGATTTTTAGAATAATTTATAAAATACTTAAAGCTGTTGCATCTGTCGGAATACATTTAATTGCTAATTTACAGTTTTAATGCCCGTCATCAGTGTGTCTAGCCAAGTTTTTTGTTAACGAATTTTTAACAGTTGTGTTGTAAAGACTTTTTTTCTTAACAAAATTATACTTATTACTCTCCACATTTACTAAAAAACATTTTTTCTTAACGTTTACACATATCAAATGCATTAAAAACTAAAATGCAAACTCGTTTTTTATCTTGCAGTTTCCGCAGCCGCATTGTTACGGTTCACGCAGCGGCGCCACCGGTGTGGCAGGACCCACCTGCGCAGGCCTGCGCACCCCAGAAAGCAACCGTCGCGAATCTTGGGCCCGAGGTGGTCCTGGACTCCCGAGTCCCTGCGACTGTCGCCTCTCCACGGATCTCTACTCTGCACGCTACCGAGGCAGTTTGAGTTCGATCCCATCGCCAGGCGGCGACTTCGGCCCATCGCGTCGTCACTCCTGGCGGCCCAACGCTGCTGCCTCGTTCGACGGCTGGCGGACACCGGCCGTCATTCCTGGCGGCACTGCAGGTCATGGAATGCTTGGCGCAGGAGGTGGAGGTGGTGGAAGTATGGGGAGCAGTGTCGGGGGTCAATTAACAAGGTCTACCTGGTCATCGATGCCCTCGTCGCCGACTCACGTGCAGCCACCGTCAGCAGCGCTGGTCGCCAGGCTCGCCAGTAGTCCGCCTAGAAGGACCAGGTCCAAGGTCACTTTTCAAGGTTCGTCTCGTTCTTTAAGGCATCCGTGTGTTTATATTTTCATATACTTTGGAAGAAAAGAAGACCATTTGAAATATATATATATATATATTTTTAGTGATTCGATATTTTCTAAGGCTGTAATACAAAGCCTGATAGATGTTGGAGAGGACGCGAGTATCTTTTTGTATGAAAAAACTCCCCTCGGTCTTATCGAAATCTCCGCGTCGGCGGGAAAATCGTCTTGTAATATGATTCTGTTGAAAGGAAGTTTTGATTCCTCGGGAGAACGCGCCGGTAAATATATATCGAGAAGAGATTCTCGAGGAATAAGACGCTGGAATTCAATTTTCGTCTTATAAGATTGCCCATAATGAAAAGTAAAATTTGTCATCTACTTTGAATCCAGAGGGATTAAACTGTGCATTGCGCATAACTATAATATTTCGGAAAGATAAAAGAGAACACGTAGACATTTTTTTTTTAAATAATCCATTGTCTTGTAGAGCATCATTAATGAAATTATTTTTGTTTTATGCTCGTGTTTCAGAATGTCCGATGATCCGGGGCAGCCTGCCCAATCTTCGCTCGGAGCTCCTGGCCGACAACAGCGGTGACTCGACCGAGTCTCTGCTCGACGAGGCCGAGGATTACCTGAGGCGCAGCATCGACTCGATGCTGACCCTCTCGACGGCTGCAGCGGCGGCCGCCGTCGCCGCCGGGGAACACTGCAGTGGTCGACACTCGGCGCGCAGAAGACGCGCGCGCAGGCACTCGGAGCCCGACCTCTTCCGAGAATGGAATCCGCCACAGGACGCCAGACCTTACTTGCCAAAGGTAAGATCGAAGGAGTGGACTGAATGGGGATAGAATTCGCTTTGCGTGTCGAAGGGGTTCTGGTTAGCCCCGGATAGCACATTCTCTTCATAGTTTGACATTTTCAAGTGCAGACCTAATTAATTAGCAAAGTGAAAGTGGATTCTCACTTAAATTATTTCACTCTTTTTCTGCGTAATCGAAATTTTGAACTCCATTATGAGATTCGGTTCTAAATTTAGAGACTTCTTTAAGTAGTTCTCGGATATAATAAGTTATTCAAGATTTGGGGAAGTTATAATTCGACTAACGAATTGGAGATATACATGCTCCTCTTTTTGCGACAGATACCACGAGATCTCAAATTGGATCATCTGGTGAAGGTGATCTCTCCGGAGGGAAGGATCCTCCAGGGTCGCGTGCGTTACGTCGGACCCGTCGCCGGTCGCGAGGAAGTCCACGTGGGCGTTGAACTGCCGAACGAGAGCGGCTCCTCCGACGGTACCTTCCACGGCAGGCGCTATTTTGATTGGTGAGCTTCAACCTGTATCTATATTAAGAGCTCATAATGAGCGGAAAATAATGCAAACGCATTTGAACGGAATCAATAAACCTTGCAAATTACATTGCACGAAAATAACTCAATTATCACCAGCCCGCAGTCATTACGGATATACGCTTCCGCGAACTGTAACGACCCATCCGCCTCAGCTATAGTCAAACGCGCCGTCCATCACGAGCAGAGCAGCCGAGCACGTAAACTCACTCTCTCCATAAATACCTACATAAATAAGCCATAAATCCTCGGACGCAAGCTTGCCTATAGTCGCGCGGAATTAATGAAGCCCGCCGACATCGTCTACAGACGTACGCCTTCGTTGCGCCCTCCTAGACGGCATGCACACATACGTACACACAGGCATGTAATGCTCGCAGAATAACAGTCGACCTTGATTCCTCATCCACAAACGCGCGACATGAAAATAGCCGATCCTTGACCTTAGCCACTGCCAGCATACCCCCTTCCCTCGAGTCCTCGAAACTCGGCCGGGCGACACGGACTACCCCCCGGAAACGAGCTCTCTATAGCTACTTTATAGTATGCACACGTACCTCTATAGCTACCTCTAACTGTATATACATAGAGCTACATACCTACATGAAAATTTAGGAAGGCGGGAATGTTTGTTGTATGTTCGCAGCGAGCCGGAGCGCGCAGTTTTCGTGCCGTTCAAGAAGGTCGTGCTTGCCTGGTGTACCACTTGACCCGAGGCCAGCCTCACCACCAGTAGCAGCAGCAACGATCCTCCGCCGACTCCCGCCACGCCCGGGACCGACACTCCGGCCACGTCCACGCCTCGCATCCTCCTTTCCCAGTACACCATGTGAACTGGACGGATGGATATTACGACGATGGAGAAGCATATATGCTACAGAGGTATTGGATGATGATGATTTTTCTTCCGCGAATTTTTGTACCTGGTCAATTCGCGCACACGCTCGTGTAGGCTGTGCGTCGCAGAGGGACGATCGGCGCCGATATTCAATTTTTTTCAGCTTTGCTTGTCAATAATCGAACTCGAGCTGAGTAATTAGGTGTACGCTTCGTTTGTGTGTATATTTGAAATTAACTCACGCGCGCGCGACGCCCAAAGCTTGCAGCCAAGTCGCGCGAGTAATCTTATTAAAAGCTCTCTCGCGTCGACGCGCCGACTCGGTATATGCAATCAGCGTCGAGAATTAACGCCCCGGATATTAATCGAGCGTAGCTTGACAAGAAAAACTGTACGCGCGGAAAATTTGAATCAACGTACCTTGAACCGTTTAGCCATATGTACAGGCACACAGAGCATTCAGCGGCGATCGTCCCTGGTTTATCGCACCTTTAGCGAGGGAAAGCTATCTTGTGAATTTTTTAACGTTTTTCCGTATCCCAATGCTATAGCTATATACTATGTATAATGTTTCTCGATGCAAACAAGCAACGGTGCGCAGACGAAAATAATGTCTATTTTGAATATATAAAAAAACGGATGGGAATTTCTGCAGACTACTCGACTTTTTCAGGTACATCGTACGTTGTAGTTTTCCGTGTAATACGATAGCCGAAGTACTTAAGAACTTTCGAATCTATACTCCATGCCCTGCGCGTAAGGAAGAAATTATAGTCTGTCGCGACTTCTTAAAACAAAATATCTCGAGCCAATAACTTTCCCAGGGACTTTTCGGTTATCCGAGCGGGTAACGAACTGTAGTACACCGAGATCTCGCCGACTCGGTTAAATAATCAAAACGAGAAGAAACTCGCCACGTGCGAAAAGCCACACACACAAACTGTAGCGGAATATGTAATAAAGCGCTGAGAGAATGTAAGAGAGGCTACTTACGTATATACGCGCCGCGACTCGATCAATACTCACAGATTGAACACCTTCTGTGTGCGAACCGTCCGCGCGCGCGAGATTTTCCTCCGAGTGTACATCACACGTGTGCTTTAGCGCGCGCCGGTTGCTCTGCATTTTAGTATATCTCACGTACTCGTATACACACCGGTGTTCGTCTATTTTGTTGAATGGAGAGCTGGATATATATACTATAAATATGATGATTATATATACTTACTCGTGTGCGAGTTTTCTATATAGAAGCATGAGGGGCAGGCGTGTGTAACGAAGAGGCTGTAAAAAAATAATATATATATATATATATATATATATATATATATATATATATATATATATATATATATATTTATTTATTTATTTATTAGTGAAGATGCCGCAATGAACTGTACATGATGCGGGGAAACTCGTCTTCTTATATAGACGTTGCACTAACGCCTGCAGGTTGAGTCATTGGCGGAGAGAATATTTCTACACGCGCTGTACTGGCTTGTATGTTTTTCCATTTTTTACTCTTCAGAACTCGTTTCATTAGCATTTCGTGACACCACGAAGAGGAAAAAATTTCCGTGACATACTATTCGTCAAATGGGCCTCGAGAATCGCGGATTCTTTTAATCTTTTGGCTTGGAAAATTCTTTTTCTGAAAGCTTTTGGTTTGATTTTCATCGATACGCACATATGTATAAAGAGACGTAGGATACCTTTGTTCGACAATGACTTAATTTTGCGGACGAATGGGCAATTTGATTATATAGACGGTTCGTGCGAACGAGGAAAGGAGGTGAAATACTTGTGATCTCTTGAGGGGAAGGATGTACTAAGATATATATATATATTAATATGATGCTGTAATATTTTTCCGCTGCGTCGGCAAACGCATATATATTATTATGATGAGATAAACTGTTCATAATATAAATAATTAATATAAAAGAAATTTGGGTACCTGCATCGATGACAATTATTGTATAATTTTAATTTTAAAAAAAGCAAGAAGACAAAACTTTGACGAGTACTACTAGGAATTTATCGTCTTGCATATTGTTTAAGCATGAACGATTCAAAACTGATTGTACAAAATTGCGCATATATACACACGAGCTATCCGATCGCGAGAGACTACGGTGAGCGCGATACCTAGGCGTAATAACAGACACTAACAGGTAGTATTTAATTGCCAATTTACCGGTGTTCCAACAGTATTGACTTTACAATTTACTCTTTAACTCGGATTTTTATTAACTTATTTAAGTTACTCTGTTACCAAGTTATGTTATTTAATAGAAGGTACTTTTTGTTCTGCTATTGTTGCACCTCCCGTGCGCGTCTCTCTTTTACTCCAAATGGATTGCAAGGACATATTTTTAGTACACACGATCGTATATTTTATTTCGTATTTTTGATACTTAATTTGAAGTTGAATTTTTCGTGACTTAACGAGATATATCGAAAGAAGCTCCCTGATGTACTTTAATACGTGTTATATTTCTTATTTTATGGTAGGTTAATACACACAATGGCTGTTATTTATAAATTAAACAATTAAAATGTAAAAAAAAAATCAGAGCGACGTTGAATTCTGTCGATATTCTTTTCCAAGAATCAAAAGCAAGAGCGGTGACAAACATTTATTCGTGTTTTATGTCAAAAGCTGTAAAATAATAAGTCCAGTACATCTATCGAGCGTTAACTAATTTAGAGAACTGATATAATTAATTAAATTAAAATGGAAAAATAAATAAAAACAAATATAGTATCTGATATACCGATGGATATATCTATTCCCGTAACAGCAAATTTAAATGTAAAACTGTTTCAATGTTACTTAGATGAAGTACCGACGCAAATCACTTGATTGTTGCCATCGATTTTGAAATAACTCCATTATGACCACGAATATAGCTTCCAACGATCAGACGATAAGCGCATTGCTGTTATTTCTTCTCTTTTCTATTTTAATTCGCCAGAGCTTTATCTAGTGTTCGGTTAATTTAAGCTGTAAGATATTTATTGCCGATCTTATCCTCGTGAAAGGATATATACGTTTCTTAAAGTGCATAAGGTTCTCGCCAAGCATGAAGTAACAGACTCGTTTGGTGTTTTCAAATACGAAAATTCAAATATAGAAGGCTTTTTTGAGTGCATTATTATCATAATCATTATAACTATATATTATGTCAATTTGTTCACGCAAGATGTGTATAAAAAGAGAACTATATATAGCGTGTATTTATTATTGTTTTTAAATTGACTATCTATCATTGGTGCCGCTCAAAGCCCCGCACGAGCATACTTATATTTATAAAAAGAATGAGGATGTGCGGAGGCAGCGTATAATTTTTTTTCACGCGCGTGCGTCTGCGCAAACCTACCCCGCAGATAAAGAAAATAAATCAATGAATTCGTAGAGATTCTCTTGTATAAATGTAATTTATATCTGAAACGTTTTCGTTCCTTTTCGCATAATGGAATCGCTGCTGTCTATTATTTCTTCTGATATACATGATAATATGCGGTACAAGAATATATAAAGTACTCGCAGGAGTATTACTTTGCAATCAAGTCACCCAGAGCGGATATATTTCAAAATCGAATATGTGAGAGTAATGGTGAGCGAGAATGAACATTTGTTTAAACAAAAACTCTGGAGATGAAATTAAAATAATATTAAGAATAATAATAATTAAAAAATGACAAGTTGTTGTGAGATTGTTGAAATACTGTCGTTCCATCGCTGTATTGACTGTATTAACAAAGAGATGGTGGGTATAAAAGAATGTACCGAAAAGAAAATAAAAATATTATTACCGTATCGTGGTGGTTTTTAGTGCACCTTTCACATTCAACTTTTATGCTTTGTCTTACTGTTGAGAAAAAAGTTACTTCTATTGCTTAGAAAGCATTCTACTCTTTTAGATGAATTGTAAATATGACAAGCGTAATAATGAAGGATTTTCAAATCAAGGTAGTATTGCATTGCCATTTCGCTAACAAGTACTTTTTATTTCATTCATAATATTTTTACTTATATCATAAATTGCAAACTTATGATTTGTGCAACAATATAATACAAATTAAAAATTTTGAAATACAATGTGTTTTCATTCATTATATACACCTTGATATCGAGATTGTCAATACCAATTTTTACATCAACAATTTTTTAAATCAAATTTTTTTTTCAAGATAAAACAAACAACAACAGTAACAAACATAACGATGGCAAAGGTATTCCACATTCCACAATACAGCCATCCCGCAGATTATACAAGGAGGTTCGTTCGTCCGGTCAAGAAATTTAATCAGCGCTAAAAGTTTTCGCAGACATAACTATACCTAGAGTCGCGTCGCGTTTGGTCCTGAAATGAAGTTTCAAAAAATTGCAGATTGAGAACTGCCTAACGAGGTTGTCCCAGATTTGCTAACCAGCTTTCCCCGACTACCATTTCGAGCGTTTTTGCTCCTTTTCTGCAATTTTTACTCGTGGACTCGATAAAACTTAGAATTGCAACATGAGAATTCAAGCAGCCATTCTGTCCTTATATCGAGAATAATCATCAGTCTCCTATAGTCAGTCCATGTTCAGTGGTGCGAAGGGTAGTCGGCGTACCAACTGAAGGCTCCGTTGGGCCCGGTGTGTGCTCCAAAGTCAACGTAGTCCAGGATATGAGCTGTGTGCGCTGAGACAGATCGCTCGGGCCTGGCTGGTTGTAGTTGAATTGTCTGTTCGATCATGGGCTCTGGCGCGTGATGCAGTGATGAGACTGCCACCGGCATGTAGCCCTCCGCCTGTCGAGGATATCTAGGTCCGGGAGACAAAGGTACGGATGGAGGTGGACCTATAGGGTTCAGCTCGATTACGTCCACGCCGTCGATAGGAATGGCAATGTAACGTGGGCCTGCCAGAACCAAACTTGCACAGTAGGCTGTTACTGTAAAGAGGCGCTGAAAGAAAGGTTATTTAGAATTTTCTCACAATTTTATTTGAAACTTATGAAAAATTCTTAAACAAAATTTCAAATGGCCACGTGTGATTGATCAAGTAAATTTAAAACGTGTAATGAAAATCACTCTTTCTAACACGAAATACGAGGGAAAAATACTATAGTTACCAAGAAAGTGTTCGTGAAGGTTCCGCTCGTCATCTTTAAAAATCTGGACGCTGCAGGCACAGTTAGTAAAACCTTGCTTCAACTGAGCCCGAATTCTCCGAGCTGGGCGTTTTATACGGTTTCGCTTCGGCGCGGCAGCTTTCGCTCGCCCGCAGAGATTGAATATCCCCCAACTCTCGACCGCCAAGCACCGACAGTCAATTACGCGTTCACCGCCGTGGATCAACTCTTGCGTGATGGCAGCTAAGCTAGAGAGAGATGTCACCGAGGCTTTTTTCTTAAGCCGTCTCTTTCACTCCCTCTACAATTTACTTCCGATCACGATCTCCGCACAAAAAGGCCAGCCGCTGCATCTCTTTTTCCGCGTGCACGATATGATCTAAGTTTACTCCGAAGATTGATGGATGGAAAAGAAGAGTGTACAGGCGGTTTTGCGTTGGTCGAAAATTTTTATTTTGGAGTTCAATCTTTTGTTCACAATTATTTTCAAGAAGTATACAGTTTGTCGAACGTATAAAACTGGAATTACTCGACGTGGATATAAGTTATTTCCTATGAGAATAAACGTTTTATAGCTTGACATCGGAAAGTAACGAGGTTCTCTCGATTTTTCATGTCACGCTCGTTAATTTTACAATGGATATAGAAAATCTTGGAGAAAAATCCATGCCGAGTATGAGGGCACCTAGCACACGCGAGCGATTTCTTCGCGCTTTTTGCTCGCATCTTCGGTAATTATTTGTGGCGTTTAATCGTGCTGGTACAATGAATCGGTCAATCGACTGCCTGTTATTCTTGTTACACGCACATTACTAAGTTTTTATAAAAATATATAGTGATTGTATATGTACATGTATGTTTTAAAAATATATGTATATTTATGTCAATTGTTCAGCATCGCAGACGCTTGATATACAGCTTGTACAGCCTTTACTTGAATCACATATATCATCGCACGAACTGTTAATACTCATAAGTAAATTAAAACTTTTTTTTAATTAATAGTTATAATAATCAATGAGCAAAAGTAAAATAAATGGCCATTTGAAAGTAAATTAAAAATGCTTGCATTGCAAAACAAGTAAAAAATAAATCAAACGTAGAGAAAAACTTAAAATGCATTTTTTTCAAAAGAAAAGCTAGACAACTTTTGTCTTTCATGCTCTTTTCCGGAGTCAACATAGCGATCAGATCTGACGTGAATAACTAAAACATCGTACATCGGCATTGGCACAGTGAAAAATTAAGGTTTGTTAGATTAATGTTAAGTCGCACTGAAACCTTCACAGCGTTTTACCTATATTCTAACAACAGTCTACACAGCGAACCAGTCGCAATATATGCTTAAGTGTTAAGGAAGCCTATAAAGATACTCATAAAATGTATATTGTTAGTCCGTTTTTCATCGGGTAATTTGTAAATCTTAAGGCATGATTTTATTAACGTTTAAATATTGTCGTTTTGAAAATTCTCCTAGCACTTCGCCCGCCAATAACATAGCAAGACAAAAAAACAACGATCTTAGAAATACGTGCCGATTCTTAAAATGTATAACTAACCAATAACTCTCCAGTAGGAGGCAAATCTTTTGCCCAACAAAAATCAGAGCATTGAAGCACTGAATCAGTTATTTAAACGAGCTCATAGGCAACGAGTTTAAGGAAAAGCAAACAATCGAACATAAAGACTCATTTAGTGTTATAGGTTTCTCAACGTTATTTCTACCCAAATCCGCCAAAGTTCTAGAAACTTTCCGAGCAAACATTGCAGAATTGACTTATAGCATCTCTAAAACGACTGATACAACCACCTGCTTTCGCGCAGTTGATAAAAAAACGCAAAAAAGAAACCTTAGAAAGAAATACTAATAACTAAAAAAAGGAAGATTGCGCTCTATGCGCGAAGTGTCGTTGCTCTCGAGAATCTTCGCAGCGAGAACATCGAGACAGCGATCTTCTATCCGAAACTTTCTCGTCGACGTCGTGTCACAAAAGAAAGATCCCAATCTCAGCACTCTTGATGCAAAGTTCAAACTCGAGTACTAGTAGTACTCCATGTCGGATTCGTCGCTGTCCTCGTACCCGGCCGGAACAATGTTGCGCGTCGCCTGTTGGCTCTCTCGCTTGAAGGGGTTGGCTGGCAGGGGTTTGCCGCGAGGCTTACCATTATTCGTCAGCTGGGAGCCGCGCTCGCTGTCGAGTAAACTACGCGACGAGTTGACGTTCTTGTTGTTGCGTCTCGAGTCCTTTGACGGGCTCGTCAGATCGATGACCTCGATGTTCTGCGGCTGGAAGCAGAGATGCGAAGATTTAGAAAATATACAAGTACGTGTATACGTACACGCGTGCGAAGATGGAAAAGAAAATTTCCGAATCAATACCTCTATAGCATATCAGAGGGAAAATAAACGAGCGCTTACGTAAAACTCCGAGTCGATGTTCGGAAAGAAAAGCGGCAAAAAGCATCATCGTCGAGGTGAAGTATCAGCGCCGGTGTCGCCGCGAGTGATTACTAGGATTTCCGAGAAAGCGCGACACGATTATACTCGCGCCAGGCAAAAAGAAGCGACTCGATATCGGAGCCAGTCTCGCGGGAAATCGGCTAGAGGCGCGAAATGCAGTCTCCATTTAATTCACTTCTCTTCGTTGTGTACCTGCAGTATATATACAACGAGACAACGGCGATTCTATAGACAAACGTTATATACCTTCGGCTTCTGCGGTGTTTCCGCGGTCAAGTCGATCTCCTCGATGACGCTGTTGTTGCTCCCGCTGCTCAGGCCGGTGCCGTTGGCGGGCGACGTTTCCGGACTCTTGGCTCGGCGAGACAATGAGAGCGTCGAGCTCGCCGCTGACCAGGGCTCGTTCTCGGCGACCGCCAGCTCCAGTTTTATCAGCTCCTTGCCGATGTTGATGAGCTGTAATTCAGAAAACGTACGCCGGTTATAAATCTCAAAAAAGACTCAGCAATCACACAGAGGTAATAAGTGTCAAAATCGATTGAAAAAGTCCGGCCGCGCTTTTTGTTTAGCCGCCGAAACTTTCCAAACCGCACACAACACAGTCGTAATAGTCTAACGACTTCGACGCATGTTTCTACTTATATCCAAACGGCTCACCTGATCGTCGCGATGATCGTAGAGCTCGATGCAGGGAATGGGCGAGCCTTCCCGTCTGCTAGGACCCAAGCCCACAGGTCGCTCCTTGTATCCTCTGATCTTGGCAACGCGCGGCTGCCAGTTCGCCAGAGCGCAGAGCTGGCCGAAAGCCTCCGTCGACTCTCCGCTCCACTCGCCGGATCTGGAAAAAAGATCGCGAATTTTCGCCGTTGAAACAACATCGTCGCAGCAGTGCTACGCGAGCCTGATCCTTGAAATTTGAATAACCGCCGTCGACTCTATAATAAACGCTTACGCGCGAGGCGTCATATATCCGCGCGAACAATGCGGCGCCAGCGAGGATAGCTGCGCGCGTTTTGTGTTATCGTTATTTCTGTTTTCGCGCGCGAAGTGCAGTATTTGGCACAAGTGTCGCACGAGATATGCACATGCATATTTCAGCGAAGCGCAGCGCGTGCAGCAGTGACAAGAGGGTGAACGACGTCGATAAATATCCCGGCTAAACTGCGCGCGAGCAAGTGCCAAAACGCGAGAGCGACGGCTAGTTTTACTCGGCTTGCGCTGTATGAACTGCATAGGGCTGACGGAACAGTGACCCGAGGACGACGAGGCTCTTCGACCGAATAACGACCTCGACGTCGGATGCGGGATTCGGATGAGGGAGTAGGTTGGCGTAAGGAAAGTTTCGGTTCGCTGATGTCAGTATTGTTATGATCGGGTTCGGGTAATAACGAGGCGATAATCGCTGGCGAAAACAGAGAGCTGTCTTGTTAAACTCTGGTTTTTCCGCGCAGAGCTAATTCTCGTTCACAGATATTGGTATATGTATATACGTATATAAATGGCGCGTATCAGCTGGCGAGCAGAATCGGCTTCATTCATTCGATTACGTCCGCGAGTTTTATAATTAAGATAATTAAGAACGGGACGTGCACGCGCAGTTGGAACTCATTATGCCGCGCGTGAATTCGTCTCCTGGACGACCTTTCGAAAAAAACGCAGACGCAATTCAACGGGATCGTATGGAAAACTCCTCGTAAAACGTCTGACTTATTGGACTGACGCAGTTGAAGAAAATCCGAAGATTTTCACGAACAACGCGCTGATAATTCACGTGCGCAGGAAATTGCGCCTGGCGCTCGTCCAACGCGAGGAATCGCTCGTTATAAGCTGGCACTCGTGTGTATTACATAGCGCGTACACATCGCATTAGTCCAATAAAATCCGCGCTTTTTATCAGCCTCGATATCATCGCGGCTATCCTAAAACGATCTCATCCGATAAGCGATCGGTAGCTAGACGAGCACGAACCTCGCGAGATAAGTCTCTCGGCTCAACGATTTTCGTATATACAGCACAACCTTCTGCCCGCTTTTCTGCTCGAAATTATCCCGAAAGAAAAAACAAGGGGGCGAGAGCGAAGCACCGTAAACAAGCCAACTCGGAAAACGCATTATTTTCACGAGGGCCACTGCTGCAGTGTGTTTGCGTACGACATACACACACACACAAAGTGTATAGCCTGTTTCTCGCATCGCGGCGGCAGCAACGTTTATTCCGTTTTATAAATGGCATAGAGAGGGAGTCGAGAGTGTAGCCGCCTGTGTGCGAGTACGAACACACGAGAGGAATAGTCGCGGCAGTCTAGTGTGTGCGACGTAGCGCGTGAGAAACCGTCGACTTTTGTGCTGTTGCTGCTGCTGCTGCTATCGGACGTCGAACGTTTTCTTCGCTCGCGTCTCGACGGCCACTTCGGTCGCGGACGTGCGTCGCGCCGATTCGTCTCTCGCGCTGCAGTTTTGCTGGTGGATTTTAGATTTTCACGGCTGTACGCAGATCACAGTGTTTGGACTTCTTTATTGAGAAGATTCGCTGCTGAAGATTTGGGAGCGAGAGAGATTCGTTGGGACTGTGTGGCAGCATGTGATGAGTGTTTTGGGCTGATCTGGAGTTCGTTTTACGTCGTATGTATATTGTCTTTACTTTCTATAAAACTTTGAAAATTGTCACGTTGCCTTTTGATAATATATTGAATATAATATGCGAAAAATAGAACCGTATCTCCCAACGCGCTATTTCTCGCTCGGCCATCGCGATAAGATTTCCAAATCGATATGCCTCCGACGATAAACAACGATGTAATTATATTCTCTTAGATAATCATTTTTGAGCTAGGCTCACGCATCCGTTTAACGAACCCGTCAGTCATTAGCTCCCATCGCAACATGTATCCTTACTAGCTGAAATTACTCCGAAAAATCGCATTCACGCATGAAACAAACGGAAAATCTCTCTCTCTCTCTCTCTCTCTCTCTCTCTCTCTCTCGCTCTCTCTCTCTCTGAACTCCCAACACAATAAAATACTATAAACGGCAAAGCGATCATTCCGCTCATTAAATCCCGATCCTCTCGCTATCTTCCCATAGCTCTCCAGTCGGGCCGATCAATCTCATACCTGCGCATACACTTCTCGCGTGAAACGTTCACCGCAAGCATAATGCTGCAGTACGGCGTGTCGACGCTCGCGAATGAAAATAGAACTTTACAAGCGGCGTCTAGCTAATGGACCGCTCGTTGCAGCTCATTGCGGTGAGATGTAATATCGCGACGCACTTTCACTATCTCCCGTCGTTTTTCGGAAACCGCGACGAGAAAGAGGTATAGATCTCGATCTCGGTTGGGTTATGAGCACTGGCTCGTTACAAAATGTCCCACGATATAATACACAGATATATACATGCCATAGTCATTGCGGAAAAGACACTTTTTCGGCGCGGTCGTGAGGTCTATTGTTTTTGTTTTACAGGCGATACGATTCGAGTGTATGAGGCTCGTTTTTGTCGTAATCGAGTTTACGATTACGTTTTACCGCGTAGTCTCCTTGAAACGAATAGTGTTTCTTGCGTAGAAATTTTCAAGCGGTGGCGCGCATTGTTTACCACGAATCTTTCGCGTTATGATACTATACGTGAGCGCGGTACACAATAGCATTGAGCGAAATTATTATTTAAGCCGGCGATAAGATTTTACTGTCCCGCTCTCGTATATTAGCAGCAACTTTTTGTCTATCTATATGGTCTCTATATCTCTGACTAGCGAATGTAGGTGGCGCATAGGCTCTTTCCGCTTTCTCTCACATCAATCTACACTCACCGTATATTATGTACCCGACTGCCGGGTATATTTACGGGGAATTATGCAAATACAACGATTTACTTCGCGCGATAACGCGGGCGCGAATTAAGCGCGAATGACGAATTAAAATCCGGCGCGGGAAAACAAAATACTAAAATCCGCACAGTCTGTCGCAGAACGCGACGCGATGCACACAACGTGCAAAATTACGTATTCGTGCAGCGATACGCATCGGTCGCGAGCTGCAGTATGACTCACCCATATATATACATATAAAATATGCATCATGGCCCATACACGATTTTACTCGCAGCTCGAGCTTTGATAAAACTTGCGCACGAGGACAACAAATTACTAAAATTGCACCGCTTCCTCGCGCCATAGCGTGCACGTTCACGCCGCGCGGAGTCATCAGACAGATCAAAATATACGAGGAAGAGCTATTTCGCGCTGCGTCTTTATTCGCGTGTAAAGGTACGTAGGTATAAACGCTGTGTGTTATCCACGCGTACACATCGTATAGAGCTGTGTATAGCGAGAGTTTCGCCCAGTATCAATTAGACAGCGATTATCCCAACGAGTCTGTTTGCGCTGCAGTCGATTCGATCTCCGCGTGTAACCGCGACCCAGTTCTATACGCTATGCCCCTATGAGCTTATATACGCACGCGATATGTGTAGCAGTGTCTTTCTCCAAGCATCAATCGGAAATTTTTCGGCTCAAGTGCCTTTGCTGAAATCTTATCTGAAAAATTCGGTGGCGGTCATAATTGTATACGAGTAGGGCGGGAGACGAGCTCGAGTCAAATTAAGCCGCTCGTTTATCGCCCGTGGAGTAGGTTGTACATGAAAATAGACAATTTCCCCTATCGGAGCTATTCTTTCGCGCGACGTTCTTATACTTCAAGCGTAGCTCTATTGTATCTCGCTGAAGAATAGAGGAGGAAAAAATTTTCGACCGTCGCTGTGTGAAGTAACGATCTGTCATGCGGGACACCGACCCGAGAAGTGTATATGATATACGGGTTGCATAATTTTAGTTGAAGCATCTAGTATAATATAATATAATCTTATTTAATATAAGACATCAGGCTCTGCAATTTACACGAGCTTTATACTATCGCGGAATAAATCCCGGCGACGTCTCGCGCAAATCCCGTGCAACTATGCGCTGTAATGTGTGCATACAAAGGCGCGCGAGAAAGTAATTAGCTTGCTTTTGACTCCCTTATACAGTAGGTCGCGCTGTAACAACGCGCTCGATTGATTATTGCAAAAGCTTTCTCGTTGTGTGTACCTATAGTATCATAGAGCCTAATTCGGACGCTCCCGAGAGTTAGCGTCTCGGCTAGATTATTCTTTGATCTTTCGTTTTTGTTTTCGAGCCTCGCGAGTCGATGCGCTTTGATCTTTGGCAGACGCTTTCGATTCGAGACACTGAACACACAGAAGCATACACTCTATGCATACATCCTATAAAAGCTTATGTATAAAGCCAAAACCGCAATAACGATCTGCTAAACGCTTCGCCCGCAATTATACAACGTGCAGAGCTAGATCTGGGCTGCTCGATAGGACTCGCGGAGAATAACGGAGTTCCGCAAGTGCAAATTGCAGCCTTAAAATCCTCCGGGCTCCGGTACACACATACAGTCTAATCTCGAGCATCGAACTTGTATTTATAAACTCTCTTACGTGCACGTGCGCTTTGTTATTGATGTATGCATACCCAAACTGCTGCAGACATGCTGCCGGCGATACAAGGGAGAATCCAAGTTTAATCGCTGCAGCAACTACAACTACTAAGATGGAACTACTGGTGCCGACGGTCTCGGACGTGATCTTCAAGTACACCTGGCCGATACCGCACTACAAGAAGACCATCTCCAAGAAGTACAGCTTCGACAGCCCGAGCTTCGACCTGAACGTCAACGGCATCCACAGCTCGTGGAACCTGTCCATCAGATTTTGGAAGGGCCCCGAAGGTATGCCGATATTGCGCATTTTTCAACGGGGAGATCGCTTGATCGAGCTTCTGAAGGGGGTTAATAACGCGAAAAGCCATCGCGAGGATGACGCGTCGCGGCCGGTTCATTATTGAAAATGACGACGCGGGAGAAGTGGCAATAACCGCGGGGGCTGCTACTCGCCGGTGCGAGCGCTTCGCGCATATAAGCGTCAATCGTTTGAAAATTAAACTGGAAATCGTGAAATTTCAGGAAAGAGAATAACCAACCCCGTGGTGCTATGCCTGAACATCTTGAACTGCAACGTGGAGGAAGTGGAGCAGGCGAAGATTCGCTTTCAGTTCGCGGTTTTCAACGCTGACGTGAACTACTGGGAATACTGCAACGTCAGCCGGACGATTCTGGAGCTGCGCTCGAGCTCCGACATAATATCCCTCGGCTACAGGGACCTGTCGATCGTCGAGCGGCACCTCAAGAACAACGGCGAGCTGCGCGTCATGGTCAAGATACAGATCATACAGTGCGAGAGCGAGAAGCACAGCTTGTCACAGGTGCGGCATTTCAATTTCCTTCGCGAGATCTATATGCGTACAATGATGTATACCTGCGCGTGCCATTATTACCGTCGTCGGCTTCGCGATGTTTATTGCGGCCATTATAGAATTAAAAGCCGGTTTGATCCAGACTCGCGGCCGTGGAGCTTTCTCAAAGCTTTCCTATAATCTCTAGGTGCGCATCGAAATCTCAAAATCGCGCGATTAGATTTATATCCCTCTCTCTATCTCGGCTTTCAACGAAATTAATTTAGCACCGAATATCCGTGTCAACGGCGCTGTTATCGCTTCCATTTGCATACTTGCTTTTGTCTATAGTAATGAAAAAAAGCTCAAGCAATTCCACGCATGAAACTGTCTTGTTTTCGCAGGACATGGCGAAATTGCTGAAACATCCTCAGATCGCGGACACGAAACTCGTTTGCTCGATGGAGGACGAGAAAAAGACGTCGGAGATCCCGGTGCACAGCTGCGTGATAGCGGCCCGCAGCGACGTCCTCGCGAGCATGATCCGAACGATCGAGCCAACGGTACAGGATGAAAAAGTGGAGGAGCAGGAGAACGATCACCCGAATGACAACAATAACGCCGACGTACGTCTCAATGGAGATAAGGAAGCGCTGATCCAACGCGATTCTTGAGTGTGCTTGGGTTTTGATTTCGCACTTCCTTTTTGTTCTCACCTTTCGAATGCACGGTTTTGTCTCTGGTTTAACAGTTTGAAATCGACGAGGCCATTCGTTCCGACCACCTTGAGCTGTGAGCGCGGAATATAACGGCCAAGTCATTCACACCCTCTGCTTACTTAGTGCCTATATACATATAATACACTATACTCGCATAGCGCTTCTTAACTCCGAGGGAACTGTATGTTGTAACGATAAGCTAATATACTAAAGCTGTATATGGTGCCATATAATACTTCACAAGCTGTGGACTGTATATCATTAACTAAATAAAAACGTATACCATGTTTTATCGAACCCAAGAGAGAGACTAAATACAGCACTGACCCTTTTTTCGAATTGCATAAATACACAATATACGATTCGTGTGATTGACGACTGTTCTACATACAAGTGCCATTTATTGTTGTTTCTGTCTAGATTAAGTACGAATTAGAATTGATGGACTTATCGAGAGAGGTTGTAGAAGCGTTGTTGCGTTACATTTACACGGACCACGTCGATAATTTGGATCAATTAGCGCCTCAGATGCTTGCTCTGGCGATACGATTTCGGTTACAAGGTACGATTCTACGCAAATCATGTATGATGGACAACGAGCTCGTAAAAATAAATTGGCTCCGCTAATGGCTTTGTTTATTTCAGGATTGAAGGAACACTGCGAGAGAAGCTTGACCGAGACGATAACACCCGAAAACGTGGCATCCCGCTTGTTGCTGGCAGACGAATACGGTTGTGACATTCTCAAGAGAGCCGGTCTAGCTTACTGCGAAGAGAACGCCATGAGCATTACCAAAAACTTTGCGTGGAAAATGATGGAGCAGGTCAATCCCGAGTTGTTCAACGAAGTCTGCGAGGCTGGAATGGGAAGCTCGCGATCCAGTATGAACGACAGCGAATTAAGCAATTGATTGTACATATGTAAATCTATTTTTTTACCAGGATACTGAACAACGCGACTGATTGAATCGTAAATACATTTGAGCATTTCTGAACGTGGAATCGCATAACTTAACGCTTAAGAGTATATATTTTTCAAAATTATTTGTTAGAGAGAATAAAGAAAATTTAGAAAATTTATTTAAAAACTCACCGAGGTTTGACGCCCGCCAGGCAGCACTCGATAGCCTGAACTCTGAGGCTCAGGAAGTCTGTGCGTAATTCAAAAATATCTTTCTCTGCTACCTTGTCTTGGTCACCGAAATCAACGAAGTACACCTCGCACAGCTGATCTTCAAGTTTCGCCACGATTTCACCTCTGTACCATTTATTATCAATGGAAAATTTGGCTGCCACCATTTGACCCACGGTAATCTACAAAAGTGAAAACTAAATATGAAAAAATTCGATTGTAAGAATGACAGGATACAAGAATCCCTACTGTTACCAACATTTGTCAAGGCGTGCATTTCTCGGTTTTCTTCGGATTCATAATAATCAGTCATGTCTTTTACCAGTGGATCTAGTTTGGCATTGGTAGGACCAATAACCTGGATGTAAAATTGGCTTGGGTTTTCCACTGAACAAACAAATACTTCCATGAGGCCTTCATTGGCTGAAATTGGAAAATTGAAAATAAAATTAGTGTTTTCTCTAATATTATTTTCAGTGATGTGAATGTTGTTGCATTTGGCTCACCTTGGCTACCAAATATTTCTTTTGAATAATTTGAATCTTTTGGACTGTTGTCCGGTGTAATAGCTTGTGGTGGAGGTGAAGTTTTAATTCTAGGAACTCTGGCCAGTGTGCTCGACTCAGCTTTTGCCTTTGCATCTTTATCCTCTCTTATTTTATCTTCAATTTGCAAAAGAGCATTAGCAATTTGTTCTGCTGTGCCCTTTATAATGACTCTCTTCTTGGCATCTGTTTACAGATTTATTATTACAAAACAACCGTTATAAAAATTCAACTTTTGTATATGTACTATGTATACTGTACCTGAGTCAGCAACATTATGGGAACTTTCTAAAATTATTTTTGCATTCGATGAGTTCTGTATGTGGTTAAGTATCTCTCCCCCTCTTTCAGTCATTTTAGCAATGGACCTTTGTGGAACCCATGTTTCGTATGTTTCAATTATCGGCTGATTATCTAATATGACCTTGATCCTTTCTTCTGCCAGCTTGATATTTTCTAGACTTCCAATGATGATGCATATTCGTTCAAGTAAATCCACATCACTTTCTTCTCTAAACCTAATTTTAGTATTAGTGCTCTCTTGAATACTTTGAATCACTGTACCGCCTCTTCCAATGATTACAGGAACAAATTGACGAGGAACAACAACTTCCACAGAGTTTTGTTCAACTCTCTTTCTTCTGATGTTTTGTTCTTCGACATTTTTCTACAAATAGATGATTTTTAGTGACAGGAATAGTGTATTATGGACGATTGAAATTTGTTTAAATACACAGAATCGAAAATGAATTATTTACCTTTTTATTTACAAAATACAGCAGTACAACTGCAGCGCCTGTTAATGAAAAACTAGCCAGCAGTGGGATGAACAGCCTTTGAAGTGATACACGCATCTTTATGCTAAAATGAACAAGAATAATTTCCTTCAGAATAAAAATACATCGAACGAATTTCAACGCGCACTGGTTTAGATTCCGAGTAAATTTAGTAATGACATAATGTTTGAAGTTACACGATATAACCTCAAACTTCTAGGACATCCGCTCTATTTACCCTCGTTTGACACCTCAAGTTCAAATTGCTATACGAATAAATCACGAGTCGATTCGCTCACCTTTTCGTCAGCCTTCATGCGACTTATTCTTTAATCGTAAATAATAAACACGAGCCTTAGGAATTCAGTCGAATTATCTTCATACCCGTTGTGCTTTGAAAGGTCCACGGATGCCAACAGCAAATGATAAGTATTGCGATTTGCGCGGAACGCCGCTATAGGTATATGTGAGCAGTGAGCGGCGTGAGTGACGTGAACGCGCGAGTCTATGCATAATCTTTATACGTATATTCATCATCACATGTAGCTAGAATTATATATAGCGTGTAGTCTATAGAAATACGCATGCAGTCATACAGCAAACGTATACTTCGGAAAAGTATAGCTGGTAAAGCACTTTCACATTTAGGTTTCAGCTTTGAGAGCGAAACCTTCGAATTCCACTCCCAGTCCTTCAGCAAATTTTTAAATTTCATTACCTAGATACTTTTTGTGTGAGATATTATAGTGTTTTTTGTATTATTGAAATATTTTTTTAATGTATTATTAAAGGAGAGCGGCGGGAGATTTAAAAACTACTTCTTATCGATGACTTTCAACTAATAAGCTATAAAACTAATTAGAAACGATTTCGAAGCGTATAAAGAGAATTCTATCTTATCATTCGAGCTGTTTAAAATTCAAAGTGCATTTTTTTTGGAAACTGCTATTATATTGCCATTTATTTTTTCGTTGATTAGCATTCAAGTTTAATTCGGGACAACCTTGAATTAGCCTTGTCGTGTCCAAATTAAGTAGAACGAGGATTATACGCGCTGAAATAAAATACTTGTTTTTATTGTTTTTGAATAATTGCAACTGTCTATAAATCCGTTACTATACATCCAATAAAAAAAGAATATCCTTGTTCACCGAGAATAACCTGTGTTTTTATTTATTCGCAAAATTAATCACACGCGTACTTGTACATACAGTTTTCTCATAAATATTCGAATTCATAATGCATTGATCATTTTACATCATTTATATAAAAAATAAATTTCGAAGCTTTTTTAAACGAGCTTTGTATGGGACAAGACTAGATTAAGGTTCAAAATAAATTATGAAATCTTTATTAATCAGAAATTATAGCTTGATGATCGTTGCTAGACGTGCAAAGTAATGCACATTCCTTCAAACAGCGATGCCGTTACTGCTGTACCCAGTAGCCTCGTCGTTCTCGCAGACATCAAGTTCGAATATTAGTGACTCCGTGAATGAAAAATAGCCGCTAAAAAATTCGTCCTAGAAAAATTCAATACGCAATATATTTGCAATTTTAACTCTCTAGATATATCAAATAAGAACAACGAGTTGATTTCCATGCCGAAAATATCTAATGTCTTTCCTTATCTTCTCCATTCAAAAAATAAACGATAACCGCGCGAATTACGCAAATCCCAACAAAACGTTACCACTCTACAACTTGACACCTTGATACGATAATTTCAAATACTTCGAAAGTTACCTTTATCTCCCAATAACATTCAAAACTAATTAGTACATATTTACATAAGACATTCTGTCGCAAACCGATTTTTCATATGCTTCTACATTTAATTGCATTAACGAATTTCATAATCTGAGTTTAACAATTGCTATCTTTATTAAAACTTTGCATCGCAGCAACACTGCACTATTGTGACGTCACGCACACTTAAAACAACATTTCTTCGTCGAGTTTTACTATAAAATTTTAATCTTTAAGTTATTCATTTATAATTTCAACCGATACTTCTGCATGAAACTTCCAATAAATTATATTATTTATCTATTTAAACTACGAACGATAAAAATTCAAATAAAACTTTAAATCAATTTAGTTAACTTCTTTCTCTAAATAGACAATAAATTTATCAATACAAATACGATAATCTATTAGGCACGCTATATTAACGTCTCAATATCCAATAAATAATCAAATAAATTTAATTTAAAAAATGGCCATACTTCAAATGCACATGTGCCCGAGTCAAAAGATTTCATACGAAAAAACTTCGCGTATTTCTATGTCCAACAAATGCACAAGTACTTATCTTTACATCCAGCGTTAGCTTTTTTTCCAAAGCTGTTAGCCTTATCTGGAATCCGCTGTGAGGTATCCATTTGACGGTCCATTGAAAAATAGTCGCATAGAATCAATTCTTCGATACGCCTATACGTCTTGCCTTTGTCCTCTGCATCTCTTCTTTATGTCCAGGCGTTGTCGAATTATCCTCCCAATTAAAATATTTCTTCTTCCTCTCAACGGGCTGCATCCATCGCTTATTGACGATCTTCTTAATTCTCTTGCTATTTTGTCGTCACTCACGCCGTATAACTTTCATTTGGACTACTATATAGGAATTATTATAAACCACTTCTAACCGTACTGGCCTGAAGCCACGAATCGCCTTGTCGATTCACGCATGTAAGAATCAAGTAACGGAGAAACGTTCGCTAAAATAATACAAGTAAAATAAATATTAATAAAAGTAGCCCTTGGTTACGTCCGGAACAAGCTTTAAAGCTCTCATCGAAGAATACCGCGTTCGATAATAATCTGCAGCAAGCTCAGTGCGCGCGCGAACAACGACGAGCAGAGCTCCTCCTACGACTTTTGATATTTTCCTAATATAGTCTTGAGTTTCCAGCTTATATTGCATGCAGCCTATCGCGCTCGCATATATACAGCTGCACGCAAGACAAACACGCAGTTTATATAGCGTCTAAGCACGTCGAATGTATACCGTGCCTCATAACGCTTCTAACTACTTATATACATTTTTCCGACGTCGACGAGTCGCAATCTACGAGCACACACATACACACCCACACACACACACACACCCGCGCGCGCGCGCATGCGATCGAGTCAAAAGGCGTACCTCGAGTGCGATTCTAGTCGCCTGGTACTCGTAACGTTCTCGGGTGATGACTCGCGTTTATTCGCCCGACGTCGGAGCTTATAGCTTACACTCCTGTACATTATAATATACCTATAGGTATACCTACGCGAAGTCGTGTTCGTCGAGCTTTGCAGATAATTTCTTTTCATCTTGAAGGAGCTAAATACTAAGTATAGGTGCAGTAGGTGAGATGTGGGGCTGCAAGCACACTATACTTCTACATCAGTCAATTCTTTAAATCATATGACTTACTGATAACTTTATCGGTTTATGTAGCGGCGCGAGGCATAGCTCAGAGCCGCGACAACCGTCTCATGTACTCCTGTTCGCTGTAAGTAAAAGAGGAAATATTTAACTCGAATAATCAATTAATTTAGCCAAGCGAGAAGCATGTAACATTAATGCAGCTTAGTTCCGCACCATCGGGACGCTTATATCGTAAAGCGCGCGTGTTTTGCATACAACATTTTGAGCATGTCACATATTTTTGGAATTTGTCAATCGACGTCGAGGACTAAATTTATTTTCAACGATAAACCATGGATGTATATGGACGATTTACATAAGTAATAAGTGCGATAGTACATTACACGACGACTACGAGAATTGACTGTTTGAATGGTTTTAAAATAAACCAAGTTGCGTACGTGTTATACATCACTCATAGAAATGTACCGCCAGTATGAATCCATCAACGGAACATGAACGGAAAGAAGTCGCATGCGTGTCATAATCTCGTAAAATATATAAGGCCGGTGTATAGGCGTTTTTTCCCCAGACTATACACAGTTTGATTCGAAATCGCAGCGACCGTAACTTACAAGCTCTAGAAAAAAATGGGAGCAAAAAGACAATGCGGAGTATAAGTCCCTATAGTGTAGGATAGCTGAGGACTGAAGCGTTAAAACTGCATTACACCGCAGTGACACGCCGTATGCAGCAAACAAAGAACTTTATCATCATCTCTATAATAATAACATTGCCATAAAGGAAACCGCTTCTGATGAACATTTTTCCAATTAAGATCAATAGAAGATGATTTTTGCAATTGACGATTTGATAATACATAGATCTATGCTGCTTCTATCTCATTATGGCAATCCATCTTACTTTCTCTTATGTAACACAAAAAGTTCTTCTGATCGTGTATTTTTAAATTATTATTAATCATGACATATTTATATATAAAAATAACTGTCTTTGCGATTTATCTCAAACCTACTTCCCTTTATTATCAATTTAAAAAAGAGGAATCACTGTGAGTTTCCAAACGTGACTGTGCAAAAACAGTAGCCAAAATCTATCACAGCATATGATGAAAACAAACCAGCAATTGCCAATAGTAAGTGTTCACGCCGCGTACACGATCGCGCGTAGAGCAGAAAGTCTTATACGCAAATTCACTCTCCCACCCTTTTTAGTGTGCGAAGACGCTCATGTGGTCACCTCTGCTCAGACCTAGCGACAGTTTTCCAGTCAGAACTGATTAGGCTACGGCAGCTGACGAATTGTCTCCGAGCTTGAGTAACGTATTCGTCTCTAAACGAAATATATTTCAAGATTAGAGCACGAGCGTAGCGAGTGTGATAAACACGGTGCAAAAAAGGACTACTTTAGTCACAGATAAGCGTGACTTAACAGCGGATTTTAGCCACACTGTTCTATAAAGATCTTTTTGTAACGCATTAGGGACAAAAGTAGTCGTTTTCCGGCCAGCGGGCGCAAAAGTACTTTTGCGCCCGCTGTTATCGGGAGAAGAGTATTTTTGCGCCCGCTACACAATTCGTTGGCAAATCTTCTAAACTCACAAGAAATTCAACAAGTGCAGTTTGAAACGCGAAAATCAATACATGTGTTACAAAAAATATGGTGTGCACCAAGGGCTAAGCGGGCTTTTTGGCCTCGTGTGGTTGCAGTACTCGTCTGCGGCTCGTAAACGCCCTTGCCTGTGACTCGTACTCTACACTCGGCCTAAAAAAGCCCAATTTACGCTTTTGATACACAATATACTATTTCTTCTACTCTCGCTTTTAAAATTTAGATCAACCTTTTAATTGTATATATATATATATATATATATATATATATATATATATATATATATATATACCGATAAAATGTTTAATATGATTCTTGAAAGCTAAATTAGAAGAAAAGAGATTTAATCGCTGATTTTCGTAAAAAATCCAATTTTTCGCTATTTTTAAGTCTAGACAACTTTTTACCTAGCCGATTTTTTTTAACTCATCAGCACTCAAATTAAAGCTCTCTTCTAATACTTCGATCTTAATAATACACATTTTTGGATAGCGCCTTCAGAAACTGAGTGGGTAAAGTTGAACCGTGGCTAATTTTCGTTTATTTTTCCCATGTTAAATTCCCATAAGAGAATTTAAACTGCCCGGCCAAAAAATAAGTATTTTGAAATCGCAGGAACCCAAGGTTTTTCGGGTTATGGGTTGCCTAAGGAACCCCAAATTTCAATTTCTTTCACTCAGACCCCCAAAGGTGTCCGCTTTTTTCTGGATTTGTACATATATGCAAGCCATTTTCGCTGCATTTGTATCCACATCTTAACAATCGAACCGCCGATATCTCATAATTTCTAGTGGTTTTTTTTACGCACCGCCATCACCACTGCTGATAAAACGAGCAGCTGCCTTATCAAAAGCCATTTGAAATACAACTAATGCACACGCGCCTGCGCGAGAAATCTCCGGCATTGTTATATAAGAGAATGAAGCTGTGTGTTTCTCACTATCTGCGTTTTCGCACCCAATGGTTTTGTACGTCAGTTGCCGACCAAGCTGCTAACATCAACATGAGTGGAAAGCCACGAGTTTTGGTTGCACACAATGACACGCCGCAAGTCGCCGTCGATTTATTGAAGACAAAGTGCGTTTCCTTTTTTTAAATTTTATTTTTCCATTCCGATTAACATAATATTATACTTTGAACGATTGTACAGCTTGAATTTAGTTTGTTAATCTGTGTGGGTTAAATATCTACTATCAGGTGTGTGTAAACGCTGTTCTCAAGATTACAGCCGATTTAGAGGTATAGTTATTGGCTGAGCGAAAACATGTCATTTGTTGCGTACTATATTGCTCATTTTTTTGTAATCTGAGACGATGAAGTCGTAGAAGTGACTCTATATTTTGAAATTAAGACGCTATGACAGAAATGCTTTTTGGACCTACAATAACTGCGTCGTGCAAAATAAAAGACTTAATGATATTTTCTTCACAGGTGCGATGTAACAATATTAAAGCCCAACTGGCCTACAGAAGCCGAAGTTTTGAAAGTTTTGCCCGAATATGACGCTCTTCTGGGAAAGCTCCATATCGACACAGATTTTCTCAACGCTGCGGGTAAAAATATCCCATTTCTATGATTGTGAAAAAAAACTTCGATAATTAAACAACAAAAAATATTATTGCAGGAAGCAAGCTGAAGATAATCTCGACACCGTCGGCCGGCTATGACCACATGAACATCCAGGAAATAAAGAAGCGCGGCATCAAAGTCGGACATGCGCCGAAGGTCTTGTCGGGAGCAGTCGCCGAAACCGCGGTTTTCCTGCTATTGGGTGCAGCCAGGCGCGCTCATGAGGGTCGACTGCTACTAGAACAGTGAGTCTTGCTTCGAGCTTATGCCAAATTTCGTTTAAATTGAAAATGAAAGCGCTGATCTATTGACACAACATTCGCAGAGGAAAAGTCGAAAATGGATTCCAGTGGCTGTTGGGCCACGATTTGCGCAACAAAACCGTTGGAATCGTTGGTCTCGGCAACATTGGCGAGGAAATCGTCAAGAGACTGAAGCCCTTCGAGATTAAAAAGTTCTTCTACACCGGTCATTCAAGGAAGAAAGCCGGCAAGTATTAGAAATCTCAGAGGCGGACAGCAAAGGTACAACGATGAACTAAAACTTTCGTTTTGCGCTGTAGGTGATGATCTTGGTGCTGAATTTGTAAACCTGGACACCCTCTTGAAGGAGAGCGACTTTGTGATTTCTTGCGTGCCTCTGACTCCGGAAACCGACAAAATGTTCAGCGATGATGCTTTCAAGAAAATGAGAAAGACTTCCGTCTTCGTGAACATCGGGAGAGGTAAAACCGTCGATACAGATGCTCTCGTTAGGGCATTGAAAAACCAGACGATCTTCGCCGCTGGTCTCGATGTCACCGAGCCAGAACCACTTCCCGTCGGCCACGAACTCTTGAAACTTCCCAACGCCGGTGAGCACGAATACTTATTCAATCACTGCAATAAATAGGGATGAGAAAATTTATGAGAGATACACTTTAAAACACGTATTTTACCGTTTATTTGTGTATAGCTTGTATTATATAGTATTTATCCATTTGGTTACCATAAAAGACTATTGAATTAATACTTTTATTTACAGTGATCATCCCACACATGGGCAGTCAAACTGTGGAAACCCGAAACGACATGGCGCTCGCGGCCGCTCAAAATATACTTAACGGTCTCGAGGGCAAGACTTTGCTGTACGAGCTGTGATTAACTATATTTTGAGATTATCCATCAAACTTTTGTATTTACAGAGAGCCATGGTCAGAGCACAATGCGCTTACTTTTTGCTACAAGTATATCCGTAATATTTTTCTAAATTCTTTCCATTAATATCAATTATCATGTGTATGCAAAATTTATAAAGCAAAAAAAAACGTTAAATATATCATATGTTTTTAAAAATAATGTACAAACAGTTACTTTTAATTATTATCATAGATTTTGTCTCAACATCAGACTTCCTTCCTTGTAAATTTTGCACTGCCAGACAAGAAAATTTGTCTCAAACAAAACATTGGTGCTGTTTCTTCTTGCATTACTGGATGAGTAATATTGCACAGCAATATCCAAGTCTTTTATCACAATACACTTTTTTAGTGATGTTGCATTAATTATCATCCATAGTGAACTACGGGTAACCATCAGGCATCCGCAACAGCATTTTTTAGTTGACAGAGCACAGGGTCGATTTTCTTCTCTAAATCCAGAATATGTCCAGTATTGCAATCATGACTAGCAATAAAGCTCACTACTAGAGGTAGCTTGTTCATTTGTACTACCTATGTGTTACAAAACAAATAAATTAGTTGTGATTTGTTACTTAGGCTTTAGAATTTAAGATAATCTCATTTTATATACCTGGTAACTGCTGTACATGCAGATGATAGTATTATTTTTTCCAAGACCAAGCTTACTTCCTTGATCAGTAGCCATTCCAAAAGTAGACAAAAAACTTGCTCTCATTGCTAGTTCTGGAGCCTTTTCATTAGCCACAAATACAGCTGGTACCCCATCTCTATCTGTTATCAAAATACTGTGCAATCCTTCAACTCGATTGAGTAGGCCATGTAAGAACTTCTTTAAATCCTAAAAAATTATATATAAATTATGAGGAATCATGATTATAAGCTTATGACTAATATTACATTCTATCTAAAGATTCAATAAAACAGTACAGGCAAGTTTAATAAACAGATAATTTTATAACCTCAAACTTAAGATAACAAACACTGATTTGCCTTTTGTTCTAAAGCAAGAATAAGTATTTGGTGTTACTTACAGCCGTCATTTTGTAGATTTCTATTGTTCAACACTTGTCGTTTTCGAATAATAACTTTGAAGTTAAAACTTTTGACAGATCAGCAGGCAAGTATACGTTGTCATAAACCAAATTGCCAAAGTGCAACGAAGATGACGCAAATGCGTTAAGTTACTGCAACTGACAAGCAAAGTTACCAGATCTAGTTTTTTCTCTAGCAGAAAAGAGATTAAAATTGCTGCCATAACATATTCCTATTACTAAAACTTAGTATTTATTTATTAAATAATACGTATAAATAAGATAAGTGAAAATAAAATATGAAAATTGATAGAGAAATGAGCAATTCAGATAGGATTGTGAAGATTCATTGTAAAGACTGTTTTAGAGTTACAAAACCATATCAGCAAGCATACTAATCTTGCCACTTTATTCTTAAACACCATCGTGAAGTATAATAAATATTAGGTTGTATTTATAATAATTAAGTATATTGTAGGCTTGTATTCAAAAGCTGTACAATTTACAATACTAAAAAACTATAAATAACAAAGTTTCTCACAATCGTTAATAAATAACGAGTACAATAAAATAATTTCAAGCATATATCAAACTTGTCTTAGATTAAAATGATTTAATAGCTAAAGGTCATCGATGTGCATATCAACGCTTGCAAATCAATCATCGGTTACCTACAAAATATGGGAATATTTCAATTCAGTCGAAATCTTTTGAATAAATTATTCATTATAATTTTCATCTTTTTCGCTGGTGACTCGGTTGATAGAAGATCCTAAATTTGCATCATTTGAGCACCCTCCTAATGAAAACATTTTTGGTATATCCTGTCCATAGTACACTTTAGCATTTTGTGACAATGATTTGTATTTTTCTAGTTCCAAATACTCCTTTGACAGTAATAATTTGTTAGCTTCAGCTTGTCTTGCCATTTGGTAATAATCAGCATCCGAACGACTTTTTTCTCTAGCTAAATGCATTTCATCTTCGATCGCTGCCATACGCTGGAGTGATTCTTTCTCCATGATTTTTTGATTGTACTGAATTTTAGCTACTTGAGCTTCTTTCTCAGCTTCAATAATTGCCTTCTTTCTGTCAGTCTCAGCATCTTTTTCAACTACTTTCTGATGCTGCGTAGAAATCAACAGTTTAGTCTTTTCTGCCTCCCTAAAATGTATAAATTGTTCTTAGATATGCAAAAATAAGAATGATAGAATTTAAGAGAAATTGTTTACTTACATTAGTTCATAATTTTTCCGGATTGTCTCAGGAATCTTAGGTTTGGTTACTCTTACTGCTAAGATGCTCAGGCCCGGAGCCATTTCATTTAAATCTCTTTGCAAAGCAGTCTTAAGGTTCTCATCGATTTGATCAAATAAATCAATATAAACCTCGTGCAAAGTATGGACTGAGCAAAATTGATTTAACTCGTGGTGAACTTTGTTGAATATCAAAGATCTGTCGTAGTCTGCTGTATAGTTCCTAACCATATTGTACACTGTGAAAAACAACAATTAATGTTATTACATTTATGTGAAGGAGGTACTGATAGATTTTAATATACATACCACTATTAGCATTTAGAATATTTACAACTTCAATACGATCAAAATAGATCATGACACCTCCGCTAGTTCCACAAGGAACATTTTTGACTTCATCAGTTTGCAAAGTTACTTGAACAGCCCTGAAGGTTGTTAAAAGCGGTATCATCATATGGAAACCTGGACTGCTAACTTGAGGCAGCAGTGCTCCACCCTGGGAATGTACATGAAACATGTTTTAAAATATTCGACTCACATAGTGACGTCAGTAGTGCAAATAAGGAATGGCTATTTTAACTTACTCGAAAATAAACTCCAACATGACCCTCCTCAATGCGATGCAATGAAAAATTAAATACTACCGCTAGGCATACCAAAAAGCACATCACAATAATATTTTGATCAATCATTTTGATGTGGTTTTTTTTAAACAAAAAACGTATTAACTGGAAAGAAGGTATTTTACCAAGAATTAGAGAACATAGTGGTATATTAGTTACACGACGTGCAGAAAGTGAAAGAATTAATAATAATGGTTACCGCTTGGAGGATATCTCATTGATGTGTGTTCATTCGGTTGGTTTATTTAAACAGTGATAATGTTAGTACTACAATATATATTTGCAATGTTTATGTATGTTTCTTTGGTAAACGAGGTTAAGTTCATACAAAACTCGCGGGCGCATATCTTCTTCGTGCTCCTGGTCTGTGGTCTCTTTTCTTTCCTGTTTCTGCTTCGCGCCTTGACTTGGCCGAACCACGCATGCGCCGAGCGCTCACCGCGTGGCGCGTGTGTACTGTGTAGATAGTATAGTGTATGGTAGCCTACCAATATTGGTAGGTATAGGTATATATATATATATATAAAAGTAGGTGCCTACTTGCACTGCACATTGCCGTGATGCCATTATGCTACCGACCGTCATGTTGAAACAGTTCTAGTCCCAGCGCTGTCAATGAAGTGCTTGTGTGTTATGCTATACGCTAGGTAAGAGTCTCCTAAATATACTAAACATTCTCTAGCTTGTTCTAAAATATGCAATATTTATCGTATTAATATTGGTTTTGGAGTTCTCCAAAGTGGCGCTGTCGGTCGTACTTATACATAGCGTATACGAATACAATAATTTACGTTATTATATTGTTTATCAAAGTTTCACGACTCTCTGAAGTATTTTATTTGCGTTCAATTCTGTACATAATTAATCGCTTTGTAATAAGTGAGGTTAAAAGGAAAAAGCTCATTGTTTACTATTGTTTATATAGTTGAAATAAATATTCACATTGCTAATTTTGACAATAATATTGATTAGTTACAGAGTTCAGAATACATCAACACAAAATTAAAATCTAATCGGGTAAAATGGAAGTGTAAGTAAATATAATTCAGTATTTGAAATAAAAATTTATCTAAACAAGAAATAACATTGATTTTCTTTATTATAGATTGAAGGAGTGTTCGGCTTATCTTAGTAATTATGAAGTATTAGATATCCTTCAGAGTATAAAGTCAAATAAAAAACAAAAAGCACTGAATCAGTTGGCAACCATCACGTATCAGACAATCAGATATTTGGAAGATACTCCTTGCAAAAAGCAAAGTCCAGAAAAAATTAATTCATTTCTCCAAGCATTAGAACCATTCAAATTAACAAAGTGTGAAAAGTTGACTTTGTTAAATCAGTGTCCAAAGAATGCACTTGAATTGCAATTGGTAAAATTTTAAACACATTTATGTTTATAAAATTGTTCATTTATTTCATGATTTTTAAATATTTCATATTCATTTATGTAATGTAAAATAATCTGGATGTTTTTCAGATAATTGAGGACAGTGAAGATCGATTGACCGAAGAACAGTTTGAAGCTTTACTAAAAGTTATTGCAGAACATTTGGACGAGGAAGAGCAAAGTGCTGACTGAGGAGTATACCTTTTGAAAAAAACGTTACACTTTTACCTCGTTTTTATATACATTTGTTTATAATAAACATCCATCAGTACAATATTGTTTTAAATAGTCTTGTGCGTAGATAATTTTCATCAACCCATTATCTCTTCTGATCTCCCAGATCATCTATCGAATCCTCATCAATCTAAGACAACAAAAAATAATTTATTACAATTCTTTATTTAAAATCAACAAAAATTAAGACTGATCTTTTGTTAATATTACCTGTGGCCATTTTTCAGGAATCACATCAAACAAATCATCTTTTACATCACCCTGTATCACAATCTCATCCTCTCCAGTTACACTTGATCCGCAAGCAAATTTGCTACCAAAAAACTTTGCTGCTACTTTCAAGTCGATGTCTAAACAGTAAATTGAAATATTATTTAAATATTCATCTAACAAGTTAAAAAGTTATTCCATAGAACAAACTATAATGTAGCACAATTGAAATATTTATTAATCAACAGTTGCTAATCATGTTAAGATAATTAATAAAAACGTCATTTTGGCTCACCAAAGGTACTGAGTCCTGTGACAACTGTCACAGATTTTTTCTTTCCTCTCGGAGCTCTGGAAACTGTGACCAATTTTTGTACCTCTTCCTTCTTCTTTGTCTTGAGCATACCCTTTCCACCTCGTTTTTGTCGTTTCTTTTCATCTTCAGTACCTCCAGCTTCTATGTTTGCATCATCCACTATAAAAGATTTTAAAATTATAATCTTAATAAAGATTTTTTGATACTTATTTAAAGCAGGCAAACGCTGATGTAAAATATTGGGTAGTTACCTAGTTTTACTTTTTCAAATTCAGACGGCAAATTCTTTTCTAGCCATTCTTTGCACTTAGGATAGTCTGGGTAATATTCGCAGTACTAAAAAAAGTATAACACATGTATTTGTAATCAAACAATCCTTTAGAAATTATCTAAAGTATGCGGAGCAGAGATAGAGCTGTGTTGGTGTCATTGTCTTTCAAGTCAATGACATTGCATCGGATTAATAACTTTTTGTGGAAAAATTTACCTCGATGGGAAGGGAACAATTTCCGCAATATTGAACTTTAATTGGATAAACAGCGTCAGGATCAGGTCCTACTCGAAGTTCCGGTTGTTTTTCTTCTTCAGCTGACATTATTCCAAAATCTAACCTCTATGGGGATGGAAAAATAGAATAAAATTTAGTAATCAATATAATTAGTAATCGACCGTATAATGAAATCTTTACTAGCAGCGCTACTCAAATAACAAAAATACAAAAAGTATAATTTTATTAATATTCTACTTTTTAAAACAAATACTCACAAAATTTTAAACGAGCTTTCAGGTTAGGGATACAATATACCCCTCCCGGCAATCTCTTCGAAAGTTCAGTTTAAGACCGCTAATGAGTAACGGCGCTTTTTTTCGCAAAAAATATATAATTTACTATTGTTGTCCACATTGTTGATCTCCTCGATGCTATTCTATATTTACCACAGAATTATCGTTTTTAAAGCATAAGTTAAAAAGATTTTTTTTACATAATATATTGACACACTATATACAATTAAAAATAAAAATTAGCTACAAAGTAAAAATTAAAAAAAAAATAATAATAGTATCATGATTCATGTATTTATCATATTATACTGTAGTTAACCGTTAGTATTATAGTTGTAAGTTAAAAGAGGTATGTCTAGCCAATTTATAATCATCACATAATTGGATTAAGTATGCGCATAGACAATCATGGATCAGTTAATAATCGTACGTACAAGAGAGTAAAACAACTTGGCTCAATTTAATTTCCCTTGTAAGCACTGCAAATTTTATTTTCTCCCATCGTCATCTTCAAACATTCCACGGCATCTCACAGCCGTATACGACTTTTTGTATCACAGCAGAACCAGCATAACTCGTTCCCTCATCAGTAATTAAAATACCTGCTGATCTGCTCATCAATTATACACCTCATATAACGATCCACCGTTGAAAAAAAACTCCCGTTCATCATTAATAAGTAATACTTCCACAAAAATTTAAAGCCCCGGCAGTGAGCGCATGCGCGGCGCGCCTCCGCCACATCCTAATCTCCGTCCAATAGTATACTCGATTCTCGCGAACACGAGCCGCCGGCGCCAACGGAAGAAAAGCGGCCGCCGCAGAATCGACGCAGAGCAGAGCAGCAGCACAGACTACAGAGGCGCAGGCACGTGGTGCGCGCATCGTCGTCTCTCTTTATTCTCTCATCAGTCCTCCTTGCGGTTATATTGCATCTATACTACATACTATACTCGTCGATCTGCTCTACTCCACATTAAAGCGGCAGCAGCAGCGAGTGCGCGAGTCGTCGCCAGGAAACGAGTCGTCGCTGGTGCATCGGAGAAGAGAGAAGCTAGACTATCCCACAGAATATACTCGCGGCGAATCGAGGAGGCTGAGAAGAAAAAGTGCCGAGAGACATTCTAGAGAGAGAAGTGCGCGTGTGTGATAAAGGAACGTGGGTACGGCAGAGGTGGAGAATAACCGAGGAAGGACGATTACATCCAGGGAGGCATGGCACTGGGCTCGCAGGTCGAGGCTCCGCAGGACGAGACTGCCAGCGTGAAGGTTCAGCCGCTGGTCAACGGCAGGACGAGTAGCAGCAGCAGCTCGAGCTCCGAAGCCGGTAAGTCAGACAATTATGTCACACGCAATCTCTCGCTCTTTCTCTACGCTCGACGGCGACGACGACGACGACGACGACGACGACGACGACGAGGAGAGAGGTTAAGGGCAGGCAGTCGCCGCCGCTGGTTACGTAACGCCACGGCGCGTTTGAAAAGTCGATAAAGCGCGCCGCGGTCTATGGCCCACGCGGCCGGATCTGCACACATCCCGGGGCACGACCCTCCTTGCATCCTGACAATGATCCTCGCCTCTCGCCGGGAAACTCGCGCGCAGGAGCCCGGCGAGAGCAGAACCGGTTACATAACTCGCGTGTGCGCGAGCGCGCTCGAGGGTCATGTGAGAACACGCGAGCGCCGAGTAGTCGTCTTCGCGCTTCACCGGGAAGCGTCGTCTAGCAGAAGACATAGCGAGTGCGATGGGCGAGGATGACGGCTCTTTTTTTCTCTTTGGCACACAAGGGTGTACCTGGGAGAGATTCGCGCGATGGCTTCTCGGGGAGTATTTTTAGATGCGTTTGATTGAAGCTTCGCTTTGTGTGCTTCGCTCCGAGAGTGGCCTTCCTCTTGTCAGGGAGTCTGCGAAGTGTTTTTGAGGAGAGACGTGCGCGTCTCCGGGGTTTAATGAGAACGTTCGGGTTACTCGTCGTGAGTAATGGACGAGATCTCCGTTGGCCAAAAATATAGATATACTGTGCTCCGAGCGTCTGTACACGTGCTCCGTGTGTAACTTTTGGTGGACCCTCCGTAATTACTTGCATTATTGTCGCTTATTGCTCGTTATTGCATTTCGTTAATTATAGCCCGTTAGGCATTTCGATTGTCGAGTGTCATAAGAATTAGCTTAATATTAAGGACTCATTATCGAGTAGTTTCGGAATACTTTGTTTCGCGTCGTGTACAAAGTACGCGAGATGACGAAACTGCGTAAAAAAGAGTCGACTTATCTGAAATCGTAGATGAAAATATTTACTATAAAATCACTCCCAATTGAGTAACGCACGGAGCCCGGAGGCACTGCACGATAGAAAAGAGAGATTTTCGCAACTTCTCGCAATCGTCGAAATTCGTAGCGATTTTTAAAAGCGACTCCTCTCGAGCTCGTTTTCAAGGTACATAACAGTTTCTTCATCTGAATCTGGAGCCAAATAAAAGATAAAACATGCTCTTTCTTTTATCGAAACCTTTCGCGATAAGTTTCGTTATCGCGTCGAAAAAGTCTAGCCTCTTCGATACTATTTTTCAAGCGGTCCTCCTTTCTACTGTAATATAATTCAAGGCGATAAGAAGGTTTCTGTAAAAACGAGAACGTAAACACTCGGTGAAAAATAAACCTCATTATTCAAGTATGGCCTAACGACTGAATTACAAACCGATCCGTCTGCCTCAAGAAAATTCACCGAGAGCCTCAATCATGCTTCGAACAAGCTCTCGCGCATACGTAACAGTCGCGCGTATACACGTGCAGCTCTTCGCTCTCGCTCTCTATATACTCGTGTTTTCCTCAAATCAATCTCCGTGAATGAGCAGGACAAAGCTTGTGCGTTAGCGTTATGGAGACGCACGTGAATCAGTTTTTTGATGCGCCAATTCGTTCGTCTGCTCGACTGAATCGATGCGGAGACGGTTTTGGTTTCAGTTAAAGAGTGACCGATTGCATCATGGTATGTATATACTTCGGATATGTATAGCGGGTGCGTGCCAGCGCAATAATTTTATCGCGGGGATTCACCGGTGCTTAGGCTGCGGAGTTTTGGGAAGCTTTTGATGTCTTGCAGGGGGTTTATTGTCGGGGGTTGATGGTTACAGGCTATTTGCATGGTAGATTGCGTTGCGGGTTTGATCGTTCATAGTACAGTGGATAAGGCGAACTGTATAGCTGGTAAAACTTTGTAAAAATAACTATTTTTCAAATTGAATTCTTCCCTTTGTTTATTCCCCAGAGCTTCAAATATTAACGTACGATGTAACTAAGGAGGATTCATAAGATATCTCAAAATTTCTACGAACAGTTACCAGTTGATCTAACAACAAAAAAGCTCCGTTAAAGAATGCAGAGATAAGCAACCGATATACCACGACCCCATGCGCGACGATACGAAGTGCATTATTCACTGGTATAACTTCCAGACACTCTGTCGGCGTCTCGAGTACCGTCGTCGAGCAGCCGATGCACGTGTGCGCACCGTAAAGCAAGTGTAACACAATCGATATAGCCGTGTGCAGTGTCTACCCGTACAAAGGAACGTCTGTGAGTGCGCAAACCACGATCGCCGGCATCGAATGTCTTTCCTTATTATAGGAAAATTTTGACTGTAGCATCCGATGAGATCATCTTTGAGATTTTGCATGAAAACTGATGTATCGTACGTTTTTTTTCGACAAAAATCCAGATTATTCTTGTATAGGATTGTCTACACGTGTATATCGTCGTGTACTTTTTTTTTTGTTCGACGATAGGATACATTACGAAACGGACAAGATCTCTCTCGGAGCGCGAACGTGCGCTGCGGTGAAACAGAAGTATAAAAGACGTTAATTTATGAGATATTTTATTTTCTCTCTCTCGAGCATTGTTGCGCTATTCAACAGCGACAGTCCATAATGACACGTTAAAGTGCGTATATTACTTGCAGCTTGAAGTCTGCACACGTTTTCCTCCTTTTTCGCAAGAGACGCACATATTTCACAGCAAACTCTACTTTTTAGCATATCCATCATTCGAAATTCGCAAGAACCACGAAGTAAGCTCTCGCGCCTTCTATGTAGCAACTTAGATTATAACAAGCCCTATATTCGACCAGATAAAACCAGCTATATTCGGCCACTCCCTCCTCCCTCGCATCGAAATCTCAAACAAATTACGCTGACCAAGCTCAACAATAACCCGCTTATGCGGCAACAGTAGCGGCGTGACGTCGCGCGCGTCCCACAACAAACGCTCCTCTAATTACTCGCCGCGACGTTCATTCACCCTGTTCTGATATACAGCGATGACTCGTCTCTTCTATTTCCCGAAATCCCCAGTACAGAACGGCAACAGCAGTAGCACATGCCGCCTTGACCTCCCGCCGCATCTAATTTGCGCTGTTTCTCTTTCTCTCTCTCTCTCTCTCTCTCTCTCTCTCTCTCTCTCTCTCTCTCTCTCTCTCTCTCTCTCTCTGTCTCGCTCTCTCTCCACACATATGAGCAAAGCCGCTGCACTGCTGCAGTTTAGCGTCTTCTTCTTCTTCACACGTGCGGCTCACTTGGAGAAAGTATGCGACGTGTCTTTTTGCTTTCCCTCCTCGGGCTTGTGTCTGAACTTCTTTTTTCTCGGGGCTGTCTAGAAAATCAGGCGTCTGCTACGTTTCCTCCCGAAAAATCTACCTACTTGAGTTTCTTCAACATGTGCTCTCAATGTATAGGGGAACGGGTGCATTGAGAACCATTAATTTTTCGAACCGCTATATTAAGTGATGGGGCGACTGATTGATTGATCGATTTGTTTGTAGCGAGCTCTTGCGCGATTAATGACTTCGGAGTCCGAGTTGCTTCGGTTTGTCGTTTAAATACCGCGTTGCTTATTTCGCGAGCGTATAACTGCTACAGGCACGTATAATACATGCTATCGATTAATAATTAATTTTCATAATTCCCAATACACTTATAATACACCCTCGTAATGGCGCAATTAGCGCTGGATATTTTAATAACCAATCGCTTGTAACGCGTTCCGTTGCGCAACTTAGCGTTCTAATATTAGTTGGCTCGTTGAAGAAACAACAATGTTCGAAAAAAAGCGGGAACAGAGCTAAAGTATAAGTTCGCGAAAAGAAGAGCACATAGCCGGCGGTGGTGCGGCAGCCGAACAACGGAAAGAAAGAGGAAGAGATAATAGGGGTTATCGGCTTTCGCTACTCGTTTTGCGCTCATTGTTTTGCAACGTGTAGAGTGAAGTATGCGCTTAGATTATGTTTATTGAACCATGTTTCGCTCGATGATCATCGAGGACGCTCGCCTTTTCTACTGCCTATCCGTCGCGAGATCTGATGGCTAGTACAGATTTTTTTTTACAAAAGCGTGCTATTTGAATTTCCCGCGTCTGCAGCGAGCTTTTTGTCTTCGCTCGTTATCCATTGTTTATAAACAATCGAGTCGAAAGAAAAGTGACTCTTTACAACTCGATTTACTATCATGAAAAGCCACTGAAATACAAGCCTGCAGCTCGAGCGCAAAGCAGCGTATGGCAACGCGTGAAACGAAATACAGCCCTTCCGTTTTGTTTTCTTTCTTAGGCCGATGAGCACATATTTACATAGGACCTATCCTCGTGTGTCGTATTCTTATCTCCCGGTATACCCGTCTCGTGGTGCAGACCTTATCTGCCCTTTCGGATAAAGCGTCTCAGTCGGAGAAAATCCGTTGCATAAGCTGTAGGTATTTCAAGAGAAACAATTTTTTCCGATTATTTTTAAATTTCACCCATCAGAAACTTTGCCATCAATACGCACACATTTTTAAACGTTGTCGACCGAGTTTCCGCGTAAAAACTATCCACCTATACAGTAGCAACTATCACAAAAAAACCGGTCGATCCACTACGTCTTTCAAAATTAACTTCCAAAGCGTCAACGAAGCGCTAAGGAAAATTACGAGACAATAGACACGTGTATCGACCAATCGAAGATACTCTCGCTGCGGAGGGTATCGGATGGATGTCAGCATGTGCCTATAAGGCGCATATATATAAAGATCGATGGAAATAGTCCGGCATTCGAGAGTGCGCACTATTTACATTGCCGTTTATTTATAAGCCTTCGGACGACGGGGAGGTAGCCGGTTGCCGCCGCCGCCGCTGCTGCATGTGCAACCTCGCGAGCGCTCCTTTTCTACTTACCGCGTCCGTCACCGCCGCCGCGCGCGAAACAGTTGCTTGTGCCTTTTTTACTCGCCTCGAGCTCTCGCTGCAAAGCTGTAGAGGCATACCAAGAGACTCGCCGTTTCTGAACTATGCTGTATGATGCTATACCTAGTAGTTTGGAATTTATTAGAGATGGATTTATTATTCGAACAAATTTCGCGTATTCAAAAATGGATGGCCGATGCTAATGGTTTAGGGATGATGCAAGATTTGAAAGCTCGAAAAAGCTCTCCGGTATGAGAGAATTCATTCTTGAAGCGTGTTAAAACATTGTAAAATTAAGGTTACGTGACTTTTAATGCACGCGAGACGAACGTTAACGAATAATTTCATAATATTCCAGTGACAAAACAGAATGGCGAGGGCAGCAACTCAGTGGAGAACATCCTGGAGAAGGGCGAGGTCGAAGCGACCAAAGAATGCGAGAAGGAAAAGAACAAAGCACTCGAGTCAAAAAGCAAAGATGAAAAGGAGTCATCCGAGTCCGCATCCGACAAGGACAAATCTGTCGACGGTAACGAGCAGGAAGTCGTCTTCATTCAGGACATGGGCTTCGTCGTCAAAATCGTTAGTCCAGGCGCTGAACCCTTCGACATTCAAGTTTCCAGCATGGAACTCGTTCAGGTTAGCATCATCGATTTCTATAACTCGAGAGACGCAGCGAAGAACTTATCGCTGCTTCGCATCATGTCGAATATTTTTACATCGGCGATTAACCGCAATTGTGTGTGTGTTCGTCTTAAATATATTCCCATAAAGACTCGCGTCGATGCATTATTCATGCTGCAGGGGTTAGAAAAACAAATTTCGAAGATATTTTTTTCAGAACTGGGTTTTAATGATTAAAAAGACAAACTGTTCAGGTATACTGAGAGATGATATAATACGCTTATATAGTGTAAGGGAAAATCTATTTTTAAACGTCACTTTTATTACATAGAAAAAGTGCGTCAGCGTTGCGCTTTTGTGTCGACGTTGCAAGCGAAGCTTATTTTAACCATAGTAGAATTATAAATAAAGCGGAAGTACCGTTCAACAGGAGATCCACCAGCTGCTGATGGACCGCGAGGATACGTGCCATCGGACGTGCTTCTCTCTTCAGCTCGACGGCAACACCCTGGACAACTTCGCCGAATTGAAGAACATCGAGGGTCTGAAGGAGGGCTCGATCATCAAGGTGGTAGAGGAGCCGTACACGATGCGCGAGGCTCGTATCCACGTGAGGCATGTGCGCGACTTGCTCAAGTCCGTCGACCCGGCCGACGCCTATAACGGCGTCGAGTGCAGTAGTCTGTCCTTCCTCAACGTCGTCACCAACGGCGACATCCTCGAGAAGAAAAAGTCCAGAGCAGACTCCGTCGACTGTACTCCGCCCGACTACATCATACCCGGCTGCAAGGACAGGCCGCTGTTGCCATTACAGCCCCAGGCCAAAGAGCAGAAGTGTCCGCCTTGCATCAAGGTACTGACGACGTCGGGCTGGAACCCACCGCCGGGATACCGTAAGCTTCACGGTGACCTCATGTACCTGCACGTGGTGACCCTCGAGGACAAGCAGTACTACCTTACGGCCTGTGCGCGAGGGTTCTTCGTCAACCAGTCGAGCAAGGAAACCTTCAACCCGAAGCCCGCTACTCCGAGTCATCTCTGTCACAGTCTGATCGAGCTGCTGAACCAGCTGAGCCCGGCGTTCAAACGAGGATTCGCTGCAATGCAACGGCGCAGAACTCAGAGACATCCGTTCGAGAGGGTCGCCACACCGTACCAGCTCTACGCATGGAGCGCGCCCCAGATCGAGCACACGATCGACGCCATTCGTGCCGAGGACAGTAAGTGTTGACGTTTGTCTTTAGTTCTGCCGATGAAAAAAGTTGAGTGCTAATTGAAATACCTGTTATTTTTGCAGCGTTCTCTTCGAAACTTGGTTACGAGGAGCATATCCCTGGTCAAACTAGGGATTGGAATGAGGAGCTACAAACGACCAGAGAATTGCCGCGCAAAAATCTTCCGGAAAGGTTGCTGAGGGAGCGAGCAATATTTAAGGTACTGTATAACCGATTATAAACACTGGATTATTGACAAAATCATCGAAAGAAATTGAGTCGACATCAATTGGGTATTTATCAGGTACACAGTGACTTTGTGGCAGCGGCGACTCGTGGCGCGGTGGCCGTGATCGACGGCAACGTCATGGCGATTAACCCGGGTGAAGAACCGAAAATGCAGATGTTTATCTGGAACAACATATTCTTCTCTCTTGGTTTCGACGTTCGCGATCATTACAAGGAACTCGGGGGTGATGCTGCTGCTTTCGTCGCACCGCGCAATGATCTCCAGGGTGTCAAGGTGTATGCGGCCGTTGATCTTCCTGGACTCTATACGCTTGGAACCGTCGTCATAGACTACAGGTAAGTTTATTAATTTTCCCAATTAAGTTTTATTTATATAAGATTATGACTCATGTTCATTTTGTAGAGGATACCGAGTCACGGCACAATCCATTATTCCAGGAATCTTGGAGCGTGAACAGGAACAATCTGTAGTTTACGGATCCATTGATTTTGGAAAAACAGTTCTTACTCATCCGAAATATCTTGAATTAGTATGTTGAATGACTATTCTATGCGTCGAAAATAGTTATTTATTATTATTATTATTATTATTGTGTTTCAACGTATTAACATTTAAATTATTAAATTTAGCTTGGTAAAGCCGGTCAGCAGCTCAAAATTCTTCAGCACAAAGTCATCAATGACGCAGGTGAGGAGATCGAGCTCTGCAGCAGCGTCGAGTGCAAGGGCATCATTGGAAACGATTCTCGACACTACGTTTTGGATCTCCTGCGAACATTCCCACCTGATGTCAATTTCTTGAAACGTACGTAAATTATAGAATAATTTTGCCTATTCCTCTATAGTGATGAATTTTAAATATTTTTTTTTTAATTTACAGTTGAAGGTGTAGAATTGAGTAAAGAAGCTCGAGCTCTTGGTTTCCCAGTTGAACATAAGCACAAATTAGCTTGTCTTCGCCAAGAACTGATCGATTCGTTCGTAGAAGCAAGATATGTTCAGTTTATCAAATATGCCGCTGTGCATTTACAACGACTCACATCAGCCAAGCGAGCTCAAAAAGAAAAAGAAATCTGTGCGAAAGTACGTGTTGAATTGTTACTAAATATCTAATTGCAATTTATACGTACAAGATGGGTAACTATTTTTTATTATAGGAAGAGAAAAAAGAAGAAAAGAAGGAGGAAAAGAAGGAAGAGAAAAAGGAAGATAAAAAGGAAGAGAAGAAAGACGATCGAACTAAAGATACAACTGTTGATAGCAATAAGGAAGATTCTTCTCAATCTGTTATTGAAGCTGACGAGGCGAAAAAAATCGTTGAAAGCATTACGGACTCAATAACGAGTGGAGAAAAACAAGAATGTAAATTTTTTCCTTTTATTATTATTTTTAATTAATTTTTGTATGTATACTTATATAAAAAATTAAACTTTCAGTGGAAGAAAACACAAAAGAAATCGTTCGCAGAGCAGCTCTCGTTGTTGGAAGTTTACGTGAAACCGAATTTGATGTCAAATTCAATCCTGACGTTTACTCACCAGGAGTACGTCATCCAGATCCGAACGGGCCTGCTCTAACGAAACAGAGACAACTTGTTAAAGATGCTGCGGAATTCTTATTAACCGTCCAACTTCCTACTTTTGTAAGTATCTTTATTCAGCATATTATAAGTATGTGATTTTAAGAATTTAAATGTTTACTCTTATATCTAGATTCGCGAATGTCTGGATCACACACCAGCTGCAATGGATGGCAGCACTTTGGTCGAATCACTGCATGGGAGAGGAATCAATGTTCGATATCTTGGTAAACTAGCAACTATGCTGGTAGTCGTTCCTCAATTAGAGTACCTCTACCGTATTTCTGTTTCCGAATTGATTCTCAGATCAACGAAACATATTTTTACTGCGTATATGCAGGTAAAGTGATTTAATACTTTGTATGCAATTGTGCAACTAAAATGAAAAATTCAATATAACACTAATTCGATTCTAGGGTGTTGAGCTAATGAGCCTTTCTGCTGCCATCAGTCATTTTCTTAACTGCTTCCTGTCGTCAGCTCAACTCATTCATCCCCAGCAGAATCTCGAGGAACTGCAAAGCAAGACAGCGAAGCGTCGCAACAAGAGGAAGGGCAGAAATAACGGACCTCAGCAATCGGAGGTGGAGTGGGCATCTTTGACGCCCAAATCACTCTGGCAACAAATTAAAGCTGATCTGAAGGGCTATTATGACTGGGAGGTTCCCACACCAGAATCGTTGGACGCCACTATCGAAGATTTTAATTTACAAAAAATTTCACTGCTCAGAGCTTTTTGCGTCAAAACGGGTATTCAGATTTTGCTGAGAGAGTACAATTTTGAAAACAAAAATCGTGCCACATTCTTCGAAGAAGATATTTTAAATATTTTCCCGGTCGTTAAACACATCAACCCAAGGGCCAGCGATGCCTATAACTTTTATACAACAGGCCAAAGCAAAATTCAGCAGGGTTACCTAAAAGATGGTTATGAACTCATCAACGAGGCCCTTAACCTGCTGAATAACGTTTACGGTGCTATGCATCCTGAAATTGCACAATGTCTTCGAATGCTCGCGAGGTTGAACTATATTATGGGCGATCACGCAGAAGCTCTTGCTACGCAACAAAAAGCCGTCCTTATGTCAGAGCGAGTCAACGGCATTGATCATCCATACACAATAACGGAATACGTAAGTTTCAAGTTATTGGAGATCATTCTTCAAATCATTGTAGAAAAGATTAAATATGTAAACTAATACCTATACATTTGCAGATTCACATGGCCTTATACTCATTTGCGAATGGCCAAGTTTCTGCATCTCTAAGACTTTTATACAGAGCTAGATACCTTGCATTACTCGTTTGCGGCGAAGATCATCCCGAAGTAGCATTATTAGATGTAAGTATCACCTGCATGATGAAAAATGCATATGATTAACTAACTTGTAACTATATAATGATTCCTGCTAATTTTTTAGAGCAACATCTCGTTGATTTTACATGCTGTTGGTGAATACGAGCTCTCATTGCGTTTCCTCGAGCACGCGCTAATCCTCAACTTGCGCTACCACGGACCGCGCTCCCTCAAGGTTGCCGTCTCATACCACCTCGTGGCTCGAACCCAGTCTTGCATGGGTGACTTCCGGGCGGCATTGAACAATGAAAAAGAGACTTACGCTATTTATAAGCAGCAGTTGGGCGAGGATCACGAGAAGACAAAGGAGAGCAGCGACTGCTTACGCCATCTCACACAGCAAGCCGTTGTTCTCCAAAAGAAGATGAACGAAATCTACACGGGCAAGACGGGCGTGACCCTTCCACCCATCCAAATCCAACCACCCAGCATGGGCTCGGTACTTGACATGCTCAATGTCATCAATGGTATCCTATTCGTACAAATCAGCCAACAGGATATCGAGAACTTCAAGGCGGAGATTGCGAAACGGCAGCCTTCGGCGACTGTTACCACCCTTGATATGGTGAACGGTGACGAGCCGAAAAAGGAGCCTGCTGCTATTACCGCTGAGAGCTGAGCTTTCGACCTCTGCGCTCCAGCGTACCGGCGATACTTTGATTATGGGTTTTAAATGAACGTACATCCTAGTCTTCGTAATAGGGAGCTTGCCTTGCTTTCCGATTTTGAACTTTTACAGGTTATTTTTCCGATTGATAGAGAGTTGTAGGGACACAGTTATTGTTCCAGCATGCTATCTTTTGGGATGTTATATTTCTAAGGTCTGCAAACTTAAAGCCAACGAAACATAAACACGCGTTTAGTATTCTTTTAACGAAGCTCCATGTTTTTATAACACATGTAGGTGCCAAAAAGAATACTCTACAATTAAATTACGGATTCCAAGACTTTGGAAATATAGCATCGCGAAGGAAAAAGACTTGTTTGCATAGCCTCTCGCAATTGTCTATCAATCATGAAAACGCATGTACGCTATTGTATGATTAACAATCAATAGAGGAAAAGTAACAATTAAGAGTTTGATTGCGAGAAAGAAGGCTATCGTAATAGCCTTTAAGAGCGACGAACGGCGTTGAAAGTTCTACATGTATCGCTTTTAGATGCAGCACATAATGAAATTTTGTTATTTACGGTCGAGTGCTGATCAATTAACTAAGTGCCACGCTGCGAATGAAAGAGGTGCAACAGAATGGATTTTGGAAATGAACAAGTGACCATGTTAAATAATTTTTTAGCCTGGCACGTACTTTTATTTGTTTTTGCGTTTTAAAACAGCATTCTTTTAAAATCCAATTTTATAATAAAAAATGTTTTGGTATCATTTACCATTTTTCTACTTATTAGCGTTCACTTTACAGTATAAAGGTTGCATTAATATTATCAACTTGTGATCTTTATTGATGAATTTTTTATTCCTTTATTGCCAGGCATCTTAATCAAAGGAAAATATTGATACTAAAACAATGCCGATAATCTTGTTGAAAACGTTACTTTTCATTGGTATGCACTTATCGATATTTTTGTAATCTCCAGTAACGGTTTTTAAGCAAAGGTGCTCTGAAAGTTTTTAATGAACTTTAAAAAAAATGCACTCTTACTCGCGGACAAATATATACAAAAATTTCGTACAAGTATAGGTTTTCTCCTTACGACCGAACAAATGAAACTCGTGTGATTCTTACGTATAGTTATAAATAGCTCAGTGTAAATGGCTACGAACAAAATTTTACACAAATTTTTATCTTTATTCTTTTTTTTTAAATTGTTGCATTGGGAACATGCATCTTCTAAGGTACTATTTTAAACGATGCAGATTACTCAAAAAATAATTCATCAAAAGTACTCACACTCGTAGTAATATTAACACAAATATTACATAACAAAGACTGCACTATATGAGTAAGATGGTTTAGTAACAACAAACTAAAATACCCATTTGCAATAATTAATATGGTAGTAGTGAGCGTAAATCTCGAAAGTTGACTGTATAAGCATACGTAGAATCACAAATTTGTAACTTGTTACTCGAAACGTAAATATTTAATTATGATAAATACGTTTTTTTTATGTTTTATTTTTGTCATCGCAAAAATCATAATCCATTTAGCTAATATCGCAGATCTTCGCACGTACAAATTACGAATTGAGCCCAATAACGCTGCAGCTGTAATTTGTAATTGTAAGAGCTACAATTTCATCACAACAATACACAATGCAATAATTTATCAATATAGAAAAAAAAAAACACCAAAAGTGCTTCCTTTATCTGCCAGTTGAATTTATCGTACGCGTGGTGAAAATAATTTTCAACATTTTTTTGTTCCTCATTTATGGAGCTAGGGTAGTTCTTTCGGTTGTTAACGCTAATCATATTTTTTTGCGATTTTGTAGGGAACGTTTGATTCTGTATAGGTTTTTTTCTATTTTTTTGAGCGTAATACTAGACTAGCATGAAATAATACGATAAAGTGATATAGTTAGTTCGCTAAATAAATGTTCTTTTTTTCTAAGAAAACCAAATAACGACGCGAAATGTTACACCAGATTTCTGTTGTAGTAGTGTACAACTTAGAAATAAGCAACGTATTGTAGGCTTTAGAATTAATAAGATATTGTTACCAAATGTTAATCTCCTTTTTATGCACGCTTTGTTAAAACTTAAACATACAATGGGCATAAGTCAGAACTACGAATTGACTGCAAATATAATCAGAATCGGCGTCAAGCGTTAAACTAAAATAATCCAATGTAATCAGCCTGAAACTAAATAGAATTTTAAATCACCTGTCGGTCAGAATGTTAAATTAATAATCAACATAGCGCAATTATTTGTTAAAGCTACGTAAAATTGTTGAAAGTAGTTCAAATTTGTGTCAATTATTCATTGCGATGCGCTACTTAACATTAATTTTTATAGTTTCCTGAATAAGCGTTATGCAATAGTGGCAGTACTGATCAGAGAGAAGTGTCAAAGTATGCAATCTTTATTGAAGAGTGTGTCATCAGTCATTGCTGTTTTCTTTCTATATTTGTTATACCAAACATTGTATTGCACTTGTTAGCGAAATTGTACCATACAAAGATATTAGCCGATAAGGATTAACTATAAATAAAGTTAAATACCTGATTTACATATATCAGCTGTTATGTAATTTGGTAAAGAAAAAATCACCACGTTAAATAAATCATTTTATATACAAAACTCGATAAAATTACCCGAGTTTACAACTCTTTGTTTTGACAAACTACTAAAGATTGATCTTTTTTAATTTTTTTTCTTTTTCTCTTTTTCTTATTCGGTTTACTTGGATTTTTTTTATGAAAAAAATCTCGTATGTTTAATTTATTTACTAAATACTGACGAAGAGTCTCCAGGCTCAATTTACCGCCCGTACCACTTTCAAACAACATGCAAATTCTCAACATTTTTTCGTTATTTGTATCTTCTTCACTGTCATCTTCGTCGTTATCGCCACTATCATCGACGTGTTCACTTTTCTCTCCCACAAGTAACGTACAAACTAATAACGGCTCATTACTTTCTACACTTTTAATCTCGCTCTCCGTGGATTCTGATTCATCGTTTTGCAACTTATCAATTTCATTGCTTGACTCAGACTTGTCAACTCGTCTTTTTTTCAAAGCCTCTTGTCGCATAGCCATGCGTCGTTTTCTTCTTGCGTGAGACCACGTATCATTGTATCCAATCAGTTGGCATGCCCAACAAGGATAGTCATCATCGGCTAGTTGTATTTCCTTTATTTTTATCTGGAAAATTAAGTTTTTATATTTCTTTAATATATTATTTTATTTTATTTACATAATGTAATCGCGTATCGCTGTATCGCAATGTATACCTTTAGTTCAGTAATCCAGATTTTTAATGCAGTAACAACTTCGTTTAAACAGCTTAAATTTTTTCTTGCTGGAAAAACGATTTCCATAGATTTATCTTTTTTCATTTTGGATACCTCTGCTCTGGTTCTTATAACAGGGGCTGTTGTTAAATCTAATTCACTTTTTGGTTCAAATGTCCAAGCTATTCCCCACCTTTGGACATATAAAGCAATTTGAATGTAATGCATATATACAAGAACAAGTGGTAAGAAGATTAATGTATAACATCTGCTGACCTTTTAGTGAAACCTTGGCAAAATTCAGTCCATGTAGCATTAAATATTCTCTTCTTCGTCAGTTCATTTCTCAAAAAAGCTAAACTACTCTTTTGTCCAAACATTGTTGTGTATATCTTTATTTTATGTTTGTATTCCAGACTTTCTTCAATCAATCGCAAAATGAATTCTCTTTCTCCACCTTTAACTTCTAATTCGTTAGCATTGCCTGTTGGAGCATTCCTTGGTGGCTCTTGTTTAGATTTTTTCCCCAAACCCTTATCTGTTTCAAAAAATGGTGGGTTGCACATGACAAATGAATACTTTTCATTTTTCTCTAATGCTTCTTTAAGGATTGATTCTTTTTTAATTAAAATAACTTCTATAAGATCTTGTAAGTTATTTTTTTCAATATTTTCTGTAGCTGAGATTATGCTTTTAGGATCTATATCCGTGCATGTCATTTTAGTTTTATATAAATTTGAAAACAAAATTGGATAAATACATATTGCACCTGTTCCTAAATAAGAAAATACAAGAATCAGTCATAAGTTTCTAGTAGTAAAGAAAAATAATAAACAACTGAACTATAATTTACCTATGTCTAGTCCATGGACAGTACTCAGATCCTGAATACCACAGTGATTTAACAGATCCTCAATCCACAGAATGTAATTTAATCGCAGAGGTAGCGCAGGTACCAAATGATTTGGAGGAATATCGACATCCAAATTAAAATCATGCTTTAACAAAGTCTTTGTTAAAATCTTCAAACTTTCAACATCTTTAAAATTTATTTTAACTTTTCCTGCAATATCCTGCAAAAAATGGCATTGCAATAAATTTTGCAAAGTGGAAATAACAGCCGTAGAAAAAAAATGTACTCACAGTTACAGCAATTTTGCGAAATCCTGGATATAAAATAGCAAGTTGTTTAAAATTTGGCTCTTCTTTGTACTTGTTCCTTTTGTGCATGAATTTTCTCAAAGACATCTTGTAATTTATTCAGCTACTCAATGAGGTTCAGAATTTTTTCGTTTACTTCACATTTGTTTATAACCTTAAATTAAATGCTATACCTTCTTTCTGCTCATATTCCACACAGTACTTTTGCTATCCTTACATGTGTTAAAAACATCAATCAAAAAATACAAGCAGATATTTTATTTCATTCGATCAAGCCCGGCAAGTCTCCACGTTATTAAGAACAAAACAAAAAACCACTGACAACACTTCCACATCAGCTGAGTTAGATAAACAACTTACTCGACACTGTCGCGGCAGTCGCGCACGTGCAGAAAAGAAATAGATAGCTCCGAAAATCTACCTACCCGTGAATCGCTCCAAAATTAGGACAAGGCGCGCATGCGTCATCTTTCCCCACTCCTGTTGCACATATCACTTACCCTTTCACACATCATTGAGGAAAACAAAAACAGGTCCCCTCGATCAGTCTCACACTCAAAGTGCTACTCGCATGTTGTACTTATACACCGCAAAAAATTTCGAAAAACCCGCGGGTTCCCCCCTCGCAATTGTACACATCGAGATCTTGCCTTTTCCGCAGTGATCGCGATCTCTCGAGGCGTGTACTTACTCAGTCGCCGACGAACGATGTGAAGAGAAGCATCGCAGCGCAGAGAACACAACGAAACGAACGAACACCTGTTGCTCGCTCTGGAGAGAAGGCCATGGCTCATCTCCTGAAGAACCTGACCAACAGCATCTGGCATGCGTTTCACGCGCTCCAGCACGATGTGCCCGGCATCGTCGCCAAGTCCAAGCTAAAAGTACGATAATCGTAATTTCGTGGGCTGTGCGCGCAAAAATCTTAGTGAATCTCCAAAAAAGTCGAGTCGTCCTTCGGATTTTCGGGCGTGTGTGACTCATCATCGCGTTCTCTTATATTCTCAGTATAGCTTGTGTATATTTGCTCGCTTATTACGCGCTTTTCCGAGCGCTTTATGATTCTTGGAATGCGGAGTTTTATTTTTTTTTTCGCTTAGAGGGGAATACCTATTACGTTACACTTTTACTTTTGTTGAAGCGGTATTTTATGTAGCCGACGGCGAAGCAAGTGTAACTTGGCGTGCGAGACGTGAAAGTTTGTGTTGTGCTGAGATATCTGATATTAGTCCAGTGGAAATTAAAATATCTATAGAATCATATCTTGTTTTGCTTATCAATCTTGAGCTTTGAATTGTTTGCTTCTTTGGTCACGAAATGCAGAATGATGAGAGATAGATATTTTAATTATATTTATTTTAAATCATTAATAATAATGATATTTTCGTTAGGTTTTGACAGCTAACATTGGAACTTTGATGGATCTCTACAGTGTTGAAAAGGGATTGGAGCATTATCGAAGCACACAGACACTCACCTTTGAGCAGTATATTTTTTACTTACAAAATGAGGTAGACACATCATACTTCAACTGTGATTTTTAAAAGATTTTTAAGAAATTGTTCTCAATTCAATGGTTATTTTGCAGGTTTTCTCATCGTTGACTGATGCAACTCCAATTCAAACATGTCGGTCATTGGAAGAGGGTATAGATGAGATTTGTTGGCTTGTTTGCCGTAAAATTTATTTAGATAGACCGCATCCAATTTTCAAAGATCACAGTGTTTATCAATTGTTTAGAATATTTTGCCTTCTTGCTGAAATGGAGCCTGATATAATGGATTCAACCTATCTAGTATGTTTCTTCTCTAATTTAATTTCGTTATTGCATTTTGTAAAAGGAGGTTTTTATGTGAGATATATTTTTAGGTGACCATGCACAGTGATGAAGTAGCTCAAGTTGCCTCACAGTTAGTTACATCACTAGGTCTTTGCTGGGATCTAGCAGACTTTTCTGCCTTGTCAGCAGCCATTGGAACTTTTCGGTATTTGTTCTTTAGATAAGAAGTAAAACCTAAAAGCTTTTTTTTTCATAAATAGCAATTACTAAAACATAGTGTCTTTTGTTTTGTAGATTCCCAACATTTTTAGCAGTTCTAGAATCAAAATATAGTGGAGGAGGCTCTTTAGATATTGATGGTGTAACAGAAGCAATTGATGACCTTTATCAGACATATGTTGAAGATGTTATAAAGAAAGTGTGTATTTTTTAAATAAGACTATGTCCATATTAAAGATTGAAATTATAATTTTATGTGATGGATTTTTTTAGGGGTATCTGATGAAGAAAGGTTTTCTACTACCAACTCTTAGATACTTCTGGTTCGTTTTACGTCCGGGAGAGTTAACGTACTACAAAGATTCTCAACAAAAAGAATCATCAGGTGTAATAGCTCTGGATGCAAATTGCTGGACAGACGCAGTAAGCAATGGCGGGAAACCAGATAGACGTTTCATTCTCAGTACACCAGAACATAGGTGCATTGAATTGGTGGCTGAGGATCACAGAGGTAGACTGCAGTGGTTGTCCGCATTGCAAATTGCTGTTCAACATTCGGGAGAAAAAATTAGTTATCAAAGAAGCTTAGCCAATCAAAGAAGATCGACGCGTCAAGCAAGTAAGCAGGAGAAAGAAGAGACGAGATTAGAATTGCAGCAGGAGCGTCAAGCTAGAATAGCTGCTGAAATTCAAGCAAGGAAATTAGAAGCCCTTTCAAAAGAAGAATGTGCCAAAGTCCAAGAACTTGAAGACGTAAAGCAAAAACTTGAAATATTATTACAAGAAGAGAAGCAAGCTCTTAGAGATGAAGAAATAGTAAGAGCTCTTCAAGCTCGTGTTTTGCGCGAAGAGTGGGAGAAGAGAGAACAAATGGAAAGGTTACAGCAAGAGCAGCAAGAGCTTTTAGAATTAGAGAAACTCAAACGAATGGAATTTGAATTAAAACAACAGAGCAATGAAAGACAATTACATGGTATTTATACACACGAATAAACAAAAAATAAATGTTCTCAATTTCGTTAAATGCATGAAAATCGTATTTATTTTTCAGACGCAGAAATGCGCCTTCAGCAGTTGGAATCGGAAAAGCAAAGTCTAGATGCTGAACTGCAAGCGGCCAGAGAAAAGGTGAAACGAGCGGAGGAGGCACAAATTATACTAGAGTCACAGCTAGTCACGACTAGGCCACCTCGAAGTGGAGAAAGAATAAGACGTACGCAGAGTTTCATACCGACAACAAAAGAGAGACCGCTAGTGATCGACGACAGGGTATCATTACAGAAAAATTGTTGAGATTGCACATGCTGGACGTGTGTGTAAGCGATCAAAGATCAAATGACAAAATTTCGTATTATCGAAAAGAAAAGTCTGACGTTAGCCTTGCATTAAAAAATTACTAATTGAAGATGAATAAAACTTGCAAGACTAACAAAAAGTGTCAATTAAAGTTTTAAAAAATCAGGGTAAATATAATTCAGGGTAAAGTTCTGAAAATTAAGTTCCTGAAAATATCTTGCCCTTTGTTAAATCATATTCTATTATTGTATTTGTTATCATTGGCAGTATTTTCAACATATTACCTTTTCTAGCTATTTACAAAGACCAAAATGTTAACAAGTAAAAATTTTGTTTTGATAAATTAAAACTCAACTCTATTGCTGTTATAACGTATTAATAATTATCATCATTGTTATATGAAATTTGAAAGCTATGTATTCGCAATAAAACATACCGCATATGTTTATATATATTTTAACAAATCGATTAAAATGCATTTATAAGTCATTATATACAATCACAAGATATATAGCATTTAATTATAATCGCTCAAAGCGTATTTTTATTTGAATTTAAGAAAATTGAATTATAAAGATGACAAAAGAAGAAACAACAACGATACATTAATGAAACAGTTTTTATTATAACTATTTGTGTTTTCATTAATGAAATGCGTTCCTTTACTAGTGTTAAGCAACACTGATTATAGTGTTAAGTGCTCTGTAACCAATGAAAATGTGTTTGACTGAAAGCTAAAATAACGTTATTTTGTAATACCATACATTAATAAATAATTACAGTACGTCCAGATTTCATTGATGCAATTGATTAACTCTATGCTGATATCTCTCGCCAAGACTTAGTTATTATCGTCGTTGCGTGCATACGCATCAATGCGGATAAGCCACGCAAAGTCATGGTAATAAAAATATTGATCAAACATGTACATCGCGATACAAAGTGTTTCTTTAATCTCGGCATAAGGATTGTCGTGTCTGCTATCCATCAGCAAAAAGTCTTGTGTAGCAAAAAAATTTTACAATGCCGCCAAAAAAGAAGAAAGGAAAAGCATCCAAGCTTGCTCGTATGAGCGATGAGGAACGAGCAAGATATTTACAGCATCGTGCCGATCTCGAGTTAGAGGCAAAACGCCGAAAACAACAGCTGATAGCGATATTTACAAAGGTGATATATTTATATGTCATTGTCAAATGAATATTCGTATTTGAATTGTAATTGAATAAAATTACTAAAAATAAGCAGTAATAACTAATGATTCTGCTTTTGTAGAACAAACTAAAACGTGAAGAAGCATTTGCGCGTATAAATACCGCAAAACTTAACGAACAATGGCGAACTACTTTACGTCGCATGAAATGTTCAGAATTGAAGGAAGACGTTCAGCATTTGTGGCAAGACTTCGAAGAAACGTTAAAAACAAAAGATGAATTTATAAAAAAGTTATATGATGAGTTAGTGGAATCGGATCTTGATCATCGACGATTTCAAGAAGCTCACATGATAGCTTTAGATAATATCATAGGTCAATAATAAATTAATCAACATTACACAGCATTTATAAAATTTAATTCTTTATGATAAGCTGTTGAATAACGAGCTTTAGAATTTTGAATACTAATATGGTTAAATTTTGCAGAAAAAGGCCATGAAAGAATAAATTACCTGCGTAGTAATTACGAAGGAATGGTAAGCAGAATCGAGATTACAGATGTGGAAGATATGAAACGTCATAAAATCGATATGAAAGAATCTCTGCTACACCTGAAAACTATCATCTTTGCCAAAAGTAAATGTCTAGAAGAAGAATTGACGGAAATAAGAACTAGAAATGCTGTTAATATTCATAATATTGTATACTCCGTAAGTTTTCTTTCAAATATTTTGAGTTATTACGCATATTGATACGATTAAAGTTATTAAAAATTCGTGTTTCAGAAAGACGAATCTATTCATCAATTAAAGCGTAAAATTTATTCTCAAATGGAGAGATTATGGCAACAATCGAACGACCTGATAACAAAGTACGAAAAATCTACTGAAAGTAAGAGAAAGCAATATGAATATTTGAAAGAACAAGACGATGCCCATCAGGTAGAAGCAGCGCAATTTCCTAAATTGTACGCTCAGTTAAAGGAAAATTTAGAAACATTGAGAAAAAATCTCTTCACCTTGGCCCAAGAGCGAGAAGAAACCATTGAGGATTTGAGGATGCAATCGGAGTTGCTTACTAAACGAGTTTGTAAAATGAGACAAGAAATGAAAATGGCTCAAACTATAGACACGGTGCAATTGAAGCGATTAAGCGTTTTAAGTAGCCAAGTTATTAAGGTAACTTGATTTTCGAGAAGCTACGTATTTTTTTGAAATACAAAATATAAAAAAAATCATCTATTCTATTTCAGGATTTGGAAATAATTCTTGATAAGGGTGTAGAACTTCAAACAATGGCAAAATTGTGTTCGAATCTGGAACCAGATTCCTTACGTGTAACAAAATATTCATTGAAAAATTTAGAAACACCGAAAGAATTAATAAAATCCAATGAAGAACCTTTCGGCTTTCTTAAAAAAATAGAAGGCTTTCGAGATCATTTGTATTGCATTAAAGAAGAAAACAGTATTCTGAAGCAAGAACGCAATCTTCTTGTTGAAGAAAACAACAGGTTAAAGCATTGCTTACGATCTTATTTTCGATCAATCTCAAGAATGCCAACCATCCAAACACTAACGCGAGCCTAAATCTTATCATTTACTATACAATTTTTACAAAATCATCTACTGATGTAAGACAAAATCAAAGTGCCACACAAACCACAGTAAAACTGATAATACGACCATAGTGTGAATGTACTGCTTATTTATATGCAAAAACTGCATACTTACTAGACTTTTTCTTATGTAATCTTGAGCAGAGAGATTTGAATAAATTTATAAAAAAAATAAGGCAGATTAAATTAAAAAATTTCTATATTTCATTGTTTGTATTGTAAATCTTACCATATGATTAAAAAATAGTTAATTGCTAAAATTGACCTAGCGATGAGTGAAAATTCCACCGCCAATTTCCACGTACTTGTAGGGCCGGGATCGAGTTCTACCTCGGACCGAGTGGAAGAAGATCTTTTCACGTGGTGCTATATTCTCCGTTTCTAAATAGATATCAAAACAGGCTCGAAGCCGTTGGAGTTGAGCTGACAGGGTTGGTGACTTCTCCCACATTACGTTAACTTCGCGCTCTATTTCACGAAGTGTGTCCACTTCTGCAGAAATATTCGAGTTGAAGCTTATTCGAAAGACTGAGGTAACTTTCGGGTAGTCTGGTTTGATGGCGATGTAGGCTACTAATTCATCTGCAAATAACGAAGTTTAGAACCGTTTCAATAGTTTACTTTCTTTCTTATTATTTTATTTTACGATCAAACACTTACGGCTGCCTCGACGCAAAATAGCTTCGTAAAAGGTATCTGAAGAACTGATAAATTCTTCTTTACTGGACTCTGGGCAATTGAATGTAGCGCAGTAGTTTTTCCAAGAAGAAATGATGAATTTATGAATGGTCGTAGCTATTTTTTGTGGTATTGGGTCGGCTGCATTAGTAATTACAGGTAAGTTTCCAGATTCTAAATGACGTATTTCTGAGCATAAATCTAATCTGGCCTTTACACGTTTTTTGATCTCCCTTAATACGCTTTCAACACTATCTTGTGAATGATCTTGGATAACCGTCTAAAGAATTCAAATATGTTAAAATTAAATATGTCAATTTGTTTTGAAATATATTAAAAAGCATACCTTTTGTTCTCGGGCGTCAACAGGAACAAAGTGTAAACCTGCCATCCTTTGTGCCCACTTGTAAGGAATACCAAGACCCAATGATGAGAATGAACCAAGCTTTTGTCTAGCTAATTGATAAGTATTTGCTGGGTTGGGACTTTCTAAACCTGCATCACCTGGATACAATTCGCGTAGAACTGATTCCGAAACCAGCATATCTCTAAAAAAGATAAAATGTTATTTTCAACAAATTTTTCAGAAAAATTGCAGTTATTATTTTTTTTACTAAAAAACGCTTACCCAACACTAATGCCTCCTAAATTTACTGTTAATAGGTCTGACTCTACAGTTATAACTTTTAAGACAGTGAGGTAGTAAAATTGTAACTTAAGCTTAGTATCATCTGAAATATTAAAAATAAGAGTAAGCAAATGTTCTAATGATCCCATATGCTTGAATTAAAATATATGTAACTATTGAAACAGAACTGAGCTTACTTTTGAAGGAGACAATAATTTTTACACTGAGAGGATGTTTTTGAAGTAATCGCATCTTTTTCTCTTCTTGTCTTGCTTCTTTTGATATTCTATGATGTCTCTTTTTATGTACAGGAGCTTCTTCTGGAACATTTTCTGATTGGCCTTCATTATCGGAATCAGATTCTTGTCCATTGTCTGTATTGGAAGTACGTCTAGCCTCTTCTTCATCACCTTCAACAGATACGACTAACGTGGAATCTGAAAATAAAACAAACTTTGTGAATTAAAATCTTGACGTTTTGAGCAAAAGTTATTATAAAACTCAATTATTTACCACAGGCATCTCTGAATGCAGAAGCTTTTGCATAGAGAATATATAGAGGTGGTGCCAACAGTGCTGCCTTTTCATGTTCCAATCTAAGTTTGTCTAATGGAAGACCAAGACTTTCTTGTAATGGTTTGCTTGCCTATGAAAAGACAATTAAATTTTTATATCATATTTTAATTAAATATCAGACTAAATGAGTGTGAACAGTACCTCCAAAATTCCTCGCAGTTGTGGTGCAAGGTTGTCTAAACGTGACTGTTTTGATTCTATACTGGCAGCTACAGATTTCTTACTTTCACTAAGATTATCACATAGCACTGCTAATTGTTTTCTTTGTGTCAATTCCCACTCAAGTCTAGCTAATCTCTTCTGATGAGGGTCATTCTTTGTTATTTCCTGTAATAAGTTTTCAGTTAAACTACAAATCTAATTTTTGTATGTATGGGCAATACAAAAATTGTAACGTTAACTTACAGGTCTAGAAATAGATTCTGGAGCTTCTTTGTAGAATTCTTCTTCAGGGACTAATTTTATTTTTTCATCCTTAGATCTAAAAACAATAAAGAAAATTAGGAAAGTAATATTGAAATTGTTTTACATAGTTTGTCTAAGGATAAATATTGAAAGTGATTTTCTTACTTGAATTGAAGACACTTCATTACTTCTTTCTTCAAATGTATCACTTCATATAACAAATTTTGTAATTGTAAATGTCGATTATCAACATTAGTTTTAGCTGTGTTCAAAGAGTCACGAGAAAACTTTGTTCTGAATTTTTCCATTCTATTTAATTTTTTTAACTCCATAAATGCTAAAAGAGTATCTACTTGTAGCTCTCTGATCTGTTCCTTTGTCTGGTCCTTTGTACTAGCATCGGCACTTGATTTGAGTTTTGCTATTTGTCCCATATTTTTACGAATTTGATTACACGTAGTATAAAAACTTTCAGCATCTTTCTCAGAAGATCGCTCTAGAGCTTCTTCTTCTTCGAATGTGATGATTGTCTAAAAACATGAATAGATTCTTAATTTTAATAGGTCTATAGATGTGTACGCTGTATTATAACCTCTCAAATTTAGAATTTTATCATCAATTTTTAATGCGCAGATAATAAGAGGTACAAAATACATTTAAAAAATAGTAAATTTAATGTGTGTATTGATGATATGAATAAGTAAACCTTATAAACAAACCTGGTACATATCTGTTTCGCTCGACATAGTTTCTTGACTAGTTGACGGGGAAGAAGAATTTGTATTTGATTTTGTATTTTTAATATCTTCCTCCTTACCCATTTATCCTTTTATTCGTTCAAACTGATCTACAAACAAATACGAAAAACAAGTTTAGAAAAAGGATTATTTCATCCCACAGAGAGGTTATGTTTCACACTTTATCTTTCACACAAGAATCGCAAACGAAAACGACATCAATCGAATCAGTTTAAAAAAATAATGAAACCGCGATCTCACTAAATATTAGTAAACTAATAATCACTATTAACCTTGAACAATTTATTCACAAAAACACTCGATAAAATAACAGCAAAAAACGAAGCGTCCGGTCGGCCGGAAAACAGACGCGCCAAGTGCCAGTATGTTTACGGATAAATGTATACCAGATACCTCATGGAGTCCACTATATTGATGTATACTTATTATCCGTTGGCCTGTGCAGCGACTGTACTTATTTCAAAAAATAATTTTTATGATTTTTGAGAACAAAAAGTTAAAATTTGACCCCGACGTGATTTGAACACGCAACCTTCTGATCTGGAGTCAGACGCGCTACCGTTGCGCCACGGAGTCTTGTTTCAAGGCACGTTTATGGACGTATTTCAAGCTAAAATCAGAATAAAAAAGCTGCCTTTTTTTGAATTTTTTAAATCAGTTTTTCTTTTTTTTTAAATTGATTTTCGGGATGGAAAACAGCTCTTTTATATTAAGAAGATTATTTGCGAGTGTTTTCTTATATTTATGTATTTATAAATATATAGATGAATAAATAAATATATATTATGTACAATTTTTTAATGTTGAATACATCGAGCATACATATTGAATATATCAAATTTATTAATTTTAAACGAAATGAGTAAACAATGTCATGCTTACTGTCTGAAGTAATTACAGTGTATATATAATAACATTGTTGTATCTTCGTAATATAGCGATAAAAAATGGATACATATGTATATATATTATAATATACGTAAAACTTTTATACTGCACATCCACAAAGTACAGAATAGCGGCAATAAGTGCCACAATGCTTTCATTGCGGAAAACTCATTAAGCGTGCAATTCCACCATATAATAAATTACGGTAATTAAATTTCAACAATATAGCACTTTTATTTTTGCCTGTTCATGTTATCCTAGCGACAATACCTGCGATATTTAGAATGGTTTACGGCGATCTTATTAATTATCCGACTGATATATTTCATAACCGCAAGCTGCCATTGTATATGTATACAAAAACATTAAAAATAAATCAATTTTGTTTGCGCACGAAAAAAAAACGTATATCTTGACGACTGCTAAAAATACGCAGAAAACAATAAGAGTGATTTGCTAAAAGAAAGAATTTCGCATTTGCACAAATTGTCAGATACATACGTAAATTGCACGTGTTGATGATACATTGAAACCGTCATTTCTACACGCTTTATAAAGAATTATGATATCGCAATACATTTTTCAGTTGATACTCACCTTATGCTATAATGACGCTTATAAAAGCTCAAATAAAGCGCTACTGTTTAGTTCGCACCTTTTTGCATGAAATTTGAATAATAATGTTCGGTTAAGAATTACACTGCGCTGAAAATTATATTTCGATAAAACCGGTTCGTATATTATAGTAGCTAGTTTAGCATTTTCGGTTAAACATGGATTTTCATTAATTCTGCTAAAAATATTATCATATTTTTTTGAAATTACAACATTCCATGCATTGATCAATCTCTGCTCTCATTCGAAGTCAATCTATACAATAGTGTATTTTTTATTATGGATTTACAGATTCCAAAAATAATTATATGTAAATGTTTATGTTCCGCGTAGGTTTCCTAATCCTTCCAAATAGCCTTAACTAATTAAACTCGATAATTCAAATTTCTCCGAAGCGTTGAACAAATCTGAGTATCAAATTTTTGTCAAATTCTATAATCTGTACCTAAACTCAACCAGAAAGGGCCAAAGTATCTCCTATGCAACGCATCAAGGGTTGATCCCAACTCGACTCTCGCATAGACACATTCCCCGCATAAGCGGCATAAGAATAAACGGGAGCAGACGAACAAGACAGAAAGAGAGAAGGAGTAAAGACACATCGGCGCATGGTGGTGGTAGAGACGGAGGTGGGCTTCTATATAAATGTTAAACGTCGCTATGCGGCCCGCGGATAAATGCCTGGCCGTCGGCGCGCAAATGACTACAACCGAGACGAGTGACTCTAGAGCCGAGGATGGCGCGCCCGAGGAAAAGTTGCCGGGCAGTCCAGGTATAATACATACGCATCAGAAGTGAAAAGAATCAGTCCGAGAGTGAGAGAGAGCATCAACGGTGTTTTTCCGATGGACGTTTTTTCGTAATTGGCGCGCGGATTATGCCGTGTTTCGGGCAAATATTTGAAGTGCGATAAGAGCCGGTGTCAACGGATCTTTCGGTCTTTTAGATTCACGATGGCGACGATTGAAGTGACGACGCGGATTTGTGGAAATAATAGCTTGTTTATTTTATAGTGGCGTGTCCGAGTTTTGCTTCAGCAGTGACATGTGTGGCTCTTTAGAGGTGGTTACTTAGTGTGATTTACTTTTTTAAAGGATAGCATTTTTGCCTATCGCTACGTTCGCACATTCACATTTATTTGAACACCGATGAACAATATCGAGTATTAGTAGCCGAGTGTTTGCAGCTAATATTTTAGCAGTTGTATCTACTTACGCACATCAGATTCGAATTCAATATTTAATTTACCACCTTGCATGATTATTTTACTACTCTGCTTGGGGGCACTTAACTCTATATATTGTCTTTCAAAAACAGTTAGTATTTGATGAAAAAGCCATAATTATTATTGCATCATTTAAATTTCCAGTAGGAAACCATTAAATCACAGAGTAAACATTAACGCGGATAATAACTCGTTCATTATTATAGTAATCTCGCGCTAGGATAGTTCTTAGTTATTTTCCGCCTTTTCTGTTTTTCATTTACGATACAAAAGATTAATACCAGTTTTACACGTTCATAGATAGAATCTAAATTTTCTATGACACAGCTCATATTCGCTTAGATGAAGTATATTATTTTGCAGTTTTCCAGTAGTGCAATAATAAGAATGTTTTATCAAATATTAGTGGTTAAAGTGCGGTGGAATTTTTACACGATTAGAATCATCCAACGCGATGCGTTTTCATATTTTTCCATCATTAGATGATGAATTACTAAGTTTTCTTGTGATAACGTTGATACTGTAATCAATAGTGCCATCTCTTTTAAGAAACTTTCTATACATGCGAGTCTGTCAAGTGTTAATGACCAATACACGATATTTACGGTGTAGCTTTTGTATGCCAATCGAATGCAAACAACAATCGAGCAATAATTATATAAGTGAATAATTACGACTGGTTTATCAGTGCATCATTACAATTATTTTGTAATTATCTAACTAATTCAAAACGACATCAGCCTATTTTTCGGACTTGTACGCTAAAACCTGATAGCTGATTCTTGCATTTATCTCGGCTAGTTCAAGATTATAGACATCTGATTATACATATATTCGACTTCTTTATCGGATACAAATGCCTTCTATGTTTCTAATCGATCTCCGATTACTCGAAACTACAATTTTATCAAACGATTTAGTTGCATCTCATTATGCAAACGAGAATTCAGCTCCGGTCGATTAGTGAATAACAAAAAAAAAAAAAACACGCCTCTCGCTGATTACCTAAAACGCGCGTGACGAATTGCTCGCATTTTTACACACCTGAATGTAAGCTGCGTTGATTTTTTCTCTCGGTAAAACTCGCCCGTGCAGTATTAGTACGTCGAAAAAAATAAACCTTACGAAACAGCGCGGGTTTTTACCTCCGACATAAATCAATAATGATATTCGCTAAAATCAGCTGTAAAACGACAAAAAGGACTTAATTCGCTGAAAAAGCTCACGCATTTTTTGTACCTACTTTTCACTCTTCATCTGCATACGTCAACACGTGGCAACATTAGCATTCGAGCGTGCATAGAAGGCGCGCACATTTTTCGAATTCACCAGGATGTTTGCGCGCGCGATTTTCCGAGAGATTATATTTTGCGGAGGCAACAACAAAACGCTCGGTCTATATCACACTCGTAGCAATTACGGATGATCTATACGTGGCGAGCTTATGTATAAGTCTTGCGCGCTGGTTTAATCGCGGAAAAACGCGATCGCAAGTTCAACGGCGAATGAAAATCGAATCGCGGGAATTCTAGCTTATGTAAAGCTTGCGCAATGTTTTCTTTTTTCGCGCGCGCTACTCCTGTAGGTTATATTATACGGATAAACATTTCTCGGCGCGTCAAATCCGTTCAACAATGCGTTTACTAATTTTTTTTTTTGTTTTTTCTCCGAATGCAACGACTTACGCACGTCAAGTGTAGTATGTCGAGTCGTAAATTACTGCGACGTTAATTATTTTGAATTAAATGAGGAAATGCAAGCTTCATTTGGGCTTTGAACTTTATGAGCTTTGACTAATCGTTAATTTTTTAACGATAGTAACTGCGTGCAATTATTGCGGGAGATTTTACGGCGAGAGAAACTGCGGTATAAAGCTTAGCCTTAGCTTTTTTGACTTGCTTTACAATTGTTTGAAAAACGCACTTTGACGCACAGAGTCCCAGTTTCGAAATCACGGCGAGTATGTTATAGATTTAGAAAGGCGATAATGCGTTTTTCAATCAAGCAAAAAGGATATTGTAACCAGCGACCATTATCCTACGACGGGTTTTACATAGAAATTCGAATTCATACTTTCTTCTGACTTGCGAGCTAATCACACCAATAAAAATATCATCATAAGTAAAAATACGCATTAGCGCACGTGCATCGCATAATATTGTCCCCAAAGTGATAGCAATTCGGAATAGAAGGCAGTAGGCGACCATACTTCAATACGTGTACTATCACATTTGTTTTGTTTCGGTGTGTCGTTAACTAGCCTGCGGTTATCGAGTTACCGCTCACGATTCGGTTTCCCGGTACAAACGTGTACGTAACTTGCGTCGTGGAGTAGTGTGTGATATGTGCTTATAGAGGCGAGAAAGAGTGCGAATATATACAATGATGGAGGACGAGGAGACACTTTTGCTGCGCGAAAATGACAGCTGTTGTCGTTACGTTGTGTCCCCAGGTCGATTCGGCACGAGGCACGTTCAGGTCTTCCTAATGTTCCTGGGGATGATGATCGCTTACGCGCTCAGGGTCATACTGTCGGTGGCCGTCGTCGCCATGACCAAGCCGGAAACTGCCAATCCTGACTTCAAGGTGAGCGATCTTTTTGAATGGATAACGTGGAAATAAGCAGAAGTTCATTTGTTCGCGGTGTTGGGAAATTTATGTAACGTGCGTTATTGCGACACGAAGAGTTTCCTGCCTCTTATCTCTGAAAAATTTAACGAACAGTAGCGTGATGTTATACTTACTGTAGAGCTTGATTGAAAAAAAAAAAAAAACACAAACGTGTAAAAATTATACATTTCTCATCGCCAACAGGCCTACAACTGGAGCTCATCGGAGCAGTCTCTAGTGCTGAGCTCGTTCTTCTGGGGCTACATCGTGACGCAGGTGCCCTTCGGTTACCTGGCGAACGCCTGGAGTGCTCAGAAGCTGTTGTCGGGTGGTCTCTTCTTCTGCGGTCTCCTGAGCATCGTCATCCCTCTGGTAGTTGATCAGGGCGGCTGGATAATCGTCTGCGTTTGTAGAGTCGGTATGGGTCTGAGTCAGGGTTGCGTGTTACCAGGAATTCAAACGCTTCTGGCCAGGTGGGTGCCACCGTCCGAAAGGGCCCGACTAGGTGAGCAGCTTTTCTTTTTCTTCGAATGAAACAAATGTATGTAAACATTGAGTTCATACTAAAGAACAAGCTTCTCCTTCGAAGGAACCTTCGCTTACGCGGGTGGCCAGTTGGGCACGGTTCTGACGATGCCGATTTCAGGTCAACTCGCCGCGTCCAGCCTGGGCTGGCCCAGCATTTTCTACGTATTCGGAGCATTGGGCATAGGCTGGGCTGGTCTGTTTCTCACTCTGGGCTCCGACGAGCCTGAATCTCACTCCAAGATCAGCGAAGCCGAGAAGCGATACATCCGGGAGAGCCTCGGAAAAACCGTTGGTTCCCAGGATGAAAAGGAGGTAGGTCTTAATTGCGAAGCTTTTCTCATTTCGTAGTGGCATATTGGCTTGGGAGATGATGGAACTTTGCGCCGTGATAACGAAGTGTTGATTGACAATGTTTGTTGCGGCGTGGAAGTCGTTATTTATACACGCTGGATTCACAGCTCGTGTGTTGTGAAATTGGAGTGATAAGTTTTGTTATTTTGTTTAGATCGGATTGAGTCAGTTCCGCCAAGTAGCACTTGTAGTTTAGCCAGTTTATATAGGCTTATTTCCGAGAAACGCGAAAGAATGCTGTTTTTTAAATACTTTTCTCGCAAAAGTGCAAGGTTAAAAGTAGAATTAACACTCGCTATTTCCTTCTTCAGAAAAATGTGATCGTAACTATCGTGTTAAAATCCTGATATAAATTCACTGTCAGCGTTACTTTGCACTTTAATTTTTACCAACTAAAAGCACCTGTCGTGTCGATACAGAGAAGCGGGATTGGAATTACAAAGTTACGTTCGCGCAACTTTTTTTCCAATTAAGTGTTACTCGTCATGTTCGATGTCTTATTTCCACGATTTTGTCGATGAGTTCAATTATCGTGCAAGAGAACGTTCGTCATATATGTGTACTTACACTGCTGGTGGAAATTTTCGTTGTTAGTTTCTAGGCCACACATATAAGCCATAAAAAATTTCATTTGATAATTCTAAATTTAAACGTTGCAGTTTCTGATCATTAGGTAGTGTGTGAAAATTTTGAAAGACAACAGTCAGATTGATTTGGTATGCTGGTTTATTGTATTCTTGAACAATTTCTTTTATCTTCAAATTTTTCATTGATGTATTTAAAAATAGGCCTTATACATTAAAACATTAATATGCTTTTTGGTATCCAACATATTCAACTATTATCAAGTGCAGGCTATTCAAATAGAAAAGTATGAAAAATGCTTAAACAATGAATTTATTCAAATTTCAATGTGCATAGCAAAAAAATAATTAATCTAGTAATATCTAATATAAAATTTTAATTTAAATATAATTATAAGGTATTTACAAATTTTCAAAGGCGGAAAAACAGTTTCTGTGATTTTCCATGCGGTATCTGCCCTTGAAGTCTCAGTCTTCGAACAGCTTCCCTCAAGTGTTTTGGCTGCAAAGGTCCGGATTCCTCATTTGCTTCCATCACGTCTAAAGCTTCTTCTACAATTTCTCCAATAAACACTTTGGCTATTCCGGACATCGCAATCACTACATTTTGCGATACCGAGCACCCTGTTATAGTCTGCATTATACGCTTAATGGCTGCTTTTGGAAATGCAGCTCGCCTATACATTTCATACCTGTCTAATTGATCTTCTGTGAAGTTTGAAACTAGCACCTGCATTTTTTCTCTCTCCTCTTCTTCCAGCTCTTTTCTGTTCTTGTCTTTACTCTCTCGTCTCTCTTTTATTGGATTTACTTGAGTCGACGATCTATTTGGTAACATAATCTCATTGTCAAATAACTCTTCCTTGGAGCCTTCAAATTTATAGCTTGACTGACTGTCAGCTTCAATTTTCTCACTTTTGAATTCAACATTTTGTTCCAAGTCTGTGGTAGCTATAGCATTTGCAAACGAGTCAGAATCCATTTTTTCTGTTTTACTTCGACTAGCTGAAAGAATAAGGTTATTATAAATTAATAACAACAACAAACTTATACGTTTCGCAAACGTAAACACAGAGTATTATTTCATTATACCCCTAAGTAAAAGTGATTTTGTTACCTTTATTTACACTCAAAACTTTTGCAGATAATCTGCTATCTACAGAATTGGATCTTGCGATCAATTGGCATTAGAAATGCATTTATTATTAACGAAAAAGTCACTTTTGTCAGATTATAACCTCACAAATATCTCACTCTTAAGCAGCCCATATGCGCGATCTATGAATGCAAGTCAAACAACGACGCCAGCGCGATCAGCATGAAACAGCTGGCAATTATGACTAATAGTGCGCATGCGTCAAAATATTTCGGTCGGTAATTCGCGAAATTTGCGCGGAATTGAAATTTTTCTACACATTATTGAATGAAAAAGTCACATTTAATTAATAGTAATCAGTAAATTTTGTATTAATGCAAACATGATAAATCTTACAGAGACTTCGAACGCCATGGAAAGAGATTTTCACATCGCTGCCAATGTGGGCATTGATTATCGTCCACTGTGGACAAAATTGGGGCTTCTGGCTATTGCTGACGGAGATACCAACGTACATGAGTGAAATTGTTGGATACAGTATAAAAGAGGTCAGTTGAAAATAATAATACATAAATTATTCTTAATACAAGAATTCATTTTTAATTTTTTTCAAAACATAATTTTCATTAATAATGTTTCAAGATTCATATTCTTTCATTTGTAATTTTTGTGGACTCTATAAACTATATATCTCTACTATGATGTCCAGCTACTATACTATAAAAAGGGAACGTACCCGCGATTCGGCTATATATATGTATCAAGCTCTTACTAAACATCAACAGATGTTTCGCGCTTCGTTTCATCTATATCGTAACATCCTCTGCCGTCATGTGGCTGTTAATAGACTGCTCTTATTGTAGATTAAACATACTTCTATACAACCGCCTTTGTGTTGAACACAAACGGATGCTCGTGAGATATCAGGGTTACACGCTTCATTAACGATCCTTGCGATTGAAATTGATATTTCTAAAATAGATCAAAGAGCAATTGCAGCATATTAACACTTTCTATATAACGACTTGCAAAGACTTATAATCATTGATCGCGAAAAATTTCAGAACGGCCTGATCTCGGCCCTGCCTTACTTGACGATGTGGATACTGAGTTTCCCGGCGAGTTGGTTCTCGGACTTGGCGTTGCGCCGTGGTGCACCTCGAGGTGCTATCCGCAAGGTCAGCAACACCGTGGCTCACTGGGGACCGGCTCTGGCCCTTCTCGCCCTTTGCTTCGTCGACGTGGCTAATAAGAGTGTGCCCGTCACGCTTCTCATCATAGCTGTTGGTCTCAATGCTGGTGCAATCTGTGGATTTCAGATCAACCATATCGATCTCAGCCCTAACTTTGCTGGTACCATGATGTCGATAACGAATTGTGTCGCGTCTATTATTGCCATTATTGCACCGATCATCTGTGGGGAGATCGTTAAGGAGCAGGTCAGCTTTTCTGATCAGATCGATTTCGTTTCGATTTAATTGTAAGTAATGGATTTTTCGTTTGATATTGCAGACAAATGTTGAGCAGTGGCACATCGTGTTCTACATTTCTGCCCTGATCTACTTCTTGGGTAATCTCGTTTTCATAGTCTTCGGCAGCGGCGAAGTTCAGTGGTGGAACGATCCAGCGTCTGCGCCCATCGAGATGAGTGGAAAACGGTCGTATCAAATAAACACAATATCGACAGCTTATAATCCAAATAACATGACACTGAAGCAGATAAAATCCAGCGAAGCGTCTTGATTTAAGACGCCTAAACTCAAAGAGATTCTTTATGAAAAGACTGTCCACAAACATGTTCGTATACATTGTCGTTATCTTTTTTTTAAACCATATATTGTTGATTGAATTTTAGTAATTTTTAGATAGTTACTGAGCAAGTCAATCCAAAGTGTATTTATAAAAGTTTATGGTTATATACGCAAACTTATTAAACGTTGAAAACTTTTTTTATTTAATTACATGCAGGCGATGTAACAAAGTGGATTTAATTTTTGGACTATATTGTGTTAAAGATTGGGAGTATTTATAGTAAAAAAATTTTTTGTGGATCCATGATGTAAATATTGTAAATATACTAAGACAACCGTAAGCAGTTATTATTGTTAAAAGATATAATTAATTAAACATACGAACGTACGGTACTAATGCTATAAAAAACTTGTAAAAAAATATTTCAATATTTTGTATACAAATAAAAAATGACTATGTTGTTATCAACAATGTACACATAAATATGGTGATTTAATAAATAGTAGAGTGTTAAATATACATTTGAAGTAATCAAATCCGATACTAGCATCAGGTCTTCAAAATCTAAAAAAGATGGAAAATATTTTATGAAGAGGTATTGCCATCACCAGGTGCAATAGACGAGGCGACGAGGACGAGGGTGGACGTGACCCGAGTAACGACGATGAGAAGGTGGAAATCGAGTCTATACATAGTTCATAGTAACAATTATATACGGTAGCAGTGAATTTAATTACGATAAGGATCGACGGAATAAAAATGAGAATAGTATCGCAGATATATAGCCTCAAAGACAATCATCAACGTTACTAAAAAATGTCACTATAATTTATTTATAGAACAGTGTCGCTAAAATCCGCTGTTAAGTCACGCTTATCTGTGACTAAAGTAGTCCTTTTTTGCACCGTGTTTATCACACTCGCTACGCTCGTGCCCTAACCTCACGGTGCAAATAAGGATTACTTTAGTCACGAATAGGCGAGACTTGCGGATTTGAACAGTCTGTGCTATAACATTTTATACGATACTCTTGACTTAATTGGTTCAGTTTTACAAAAAAGTTTTGTAAAAAAGAACCATTTAAGTCACACGTATCGTAATGTACTATTACTAAAGTATAAAAAAAATGTTCGCTCTATAACTCACAAAACTCTGTTTGCATTTACTATCGTAGATTGCAGAGTTTTAATAGAAACGAAAACAAATTTCGATGACAAGATATTGATAGGCCATATATATTAAATTCTTTTTATTTGTAAATATTAATCCTTTTTATTAACACTGAGATTGTTGGAGAAATACTTTTTACTTCCTTTTGGGATTCTCTTGATAAAAACGTAACAATAATTTATGATTTTATGGCAGAGATTATTCTTCACGCGCAAGTTGGTTTTGATACAGATCAATCAATGAATTAAGTGATGGTGACGATCGACGTAACGACGTACCAACTTGTCATCATGCGTATGCAATTCATGCTATTTTAAAAATGTTTATATAAGTCCATGTATATCTTTCATTTTCTCATATTTACATTTTTTAATTTTTAATAAAATATTATAAATCTGTATTAACATTTTCAATATAATTATAATTGAATGAATGTATTTAGTAAGTATATGGTTTGTATAATTATTATATGATATATGTTCTTCAAAATCTGAAGAACAGTGAAAACATAATTCGAGAGATGGCGTTCTTTTCTAAATTGAAGAATGAGATTTCACGTTTTAAATTCTCAATCTTCAGATTTCAAAGTGTCTAATGTCTATATAAATTAATTTTGTATTATTAAAACCTGCAATCATGAAACGTATTGAGATAATTAACTAAATTGTATAAGAGACTAGGAATGAAGGCGCGCTTCGCGCGCTCCTTATTCTATCTATGTCAAATAACCCTGGTAGAAAAAACAACATAAGTTTTGGGTACACTAATTTCTGCTAATATTTTTACCATATTACCTACCATATGTTACCATATTCTGTAATACTTTTAATATAAATATATTAACAACGCCCAAAGTCGTTGTCGTTAAGGTCTGAGAAGTGAATTTGAAGAAAAGTTCAGTAGAAGAGTCAGTGAGTATAAGCCTATTATTACAACCCTATTCATTTGCATTGTAAAAAAGCTAGGCAATTGAAATTTTACACAGATACTTAATATGCTACCTATAAAAACATGTAATCCAGATGATTTTAATTTAACTGTTTTCATTCATATTTTCACATTGAGGCACATGTGAATTTTTTAATTTGGCGGGTCACATTTTGCTTATAGGCAATTACGCAGTAAATACTATCTCTAGCACATTGTATTTTTGGTTTTCAGTGTATTTTTACATGAAGAAAGTGATAAATATTTTGCCTTTCTTGTCAAGACATTAATAAGAATTTTAACTCTTAACAGTCGTGAGAGATTTTGAGATCGATGCCTATTTCTCTATTTTTGCATTTGCTCTCATTCGAAAACTAATGGGTCTAGAGAGCACATATTTTACATATAGATTTATTTTGTGTCAATGAAACAATATACAAAGTTCAATTAACCTTAACTGAAATACTTTTTATTTCGATTCCGACACTGATGTGAATAACTTATACGACTAAATAATTATCATGGGTGTTGAAGTCGAAATCAAAAGTATTTCAGTTAAGGTCAATTCAACTTTAAATATTTTCACAACCAAAACAGAAATATATATGCAAAAAATGAGCTCTCTAGAAATTAGTTTTTAAATGAGAGCAAATGCAATGCAATGGAAAAATCTCAAAATCTCTCACAACTATTAAAAGTAAATATTCTCATTAATGCCTTAACAAAAAAGCCAAAATATTTATCATTTTCTCCAGGTAAAAATACACTGGAAACCGGAAATACAATGTGCTAGAGATAGTAGTTACTGCGTGACTGTCTATAAGCAAAATGTGAGCCGCTAAATTAAAAAATTCACATTGCCGTTGGTGTGAAAATATGAATGAAAACAGTTCAATTATCTAGATTACATATTTTAAAATTTAAAGGGCATTGTAGTGATAAACTCAAATTCACTGACTCGGATACTGAACTTTTCTTTAAATTCACTTCTTAAACCTCACCGTGGGCGACTTTGGGCACGGAGACACAATATATCTTTATACTTTTTATTCTTTTAATTGCACTTCTCACTTATATTAAAAAAAAAACTAAATAACATACACACACACACACATTATTACCTACTTCAAATAGGGTTAGGGTGACACTTTTCAATGCACATGTTTCAATACTACACTTTTGGTAATGATTAATTTATCAAGATTTCTTGTTGGTAATATTGCATATATTTTTTTCTGAATCCGCTATTCAGATTTCATACTATTTAACCTCATTTCATTTTATTTTAAACACCTGAAAAATTTCTACCAGGGTTATGACTGTTATGAGGGTTATGAATTTAAAGCGTGCGGGTTCTCATCTGTTACCTAGGCAACCGACCATAGCAACCAATCAGAATCACGTATTAAAGGCTTCACAACCAAGTCCATCATTTTTTTAAGAGAGGATATGCGTAAAAATCGCCAGTCAATGAAATGCTGGAAAATCCAATAAAAGTGTGAACTTTGAGGTAACAATAAATCTGATATCTTGTTGTATATAGCTATTAGCTACATTGTACTATATGTTCTTGAATATAGACCAATAAATTATCGACTAAAATCGAGATTCTCGGTTATTAATGAAACGATAAAAAAAGATGTAAGAAAATAAAACATCAGCAATTTTTTTGAAATATTGTAGCAAATATTTTGTTTATCTCATACTATTAACAATATATCAAATACATATTTTATATTCTTCACAAAATTTCTTCAGATTTCGATCGCATTCGAAATTTCTTCAGAAATGCCGTGAGTTTGAAAGGGGAAGTTACTTCCATTGAGCTTTTAAAGAGATCGCTCGCACGAGGTTCAAAATTTATTTTTGACTGACAAATCATATACTAATGAAAATTTTCAGAAATAATCACGAGAATGACGATAATGAGATATGGGTCTTAAGACCCATAAATATCAGAGAAGGATTAGATTACATTTATAGCTTAAGGATTTGTTTAATCTATATGAATGAGAAATACTAATGGCAGAACGTACTTGTATATGATCTTGATGCGTTCGAATGATATAATTCAGTTCACGCACTTTAATATTATCATATTATTAAAGTTGCTGAAGTATAACGAACGTAATCAAACGTTTTGTATTTATATTAATAAAAAATTTGATAAACTTTCAACACAAACAAAGCAAATATAAGCATTCCACTTATCTTAATAAGCCGAAAAGTTTTAACGGGATTATATAGGATTTGTGATAAGCAAATAATATTGTTCTTTCTGGACATGTTTCTCTTTATAAATTTTCGATGCCTCTGGTAATTATCGGTGAAGGTGTACGATGAGATGTCACAGACGTTGAGAATCAGTAAATCTGATATTCTTATCTTTAGTAAACAGTTTGTCTTGCTTAGGTAAAAATTGCGAGGGTAGGGAAGAACTATAAATTGAAAGTCCATCGAAAATTTCATCTACTTCTCGGACAGAAGTTACGGCAAATTCATCAGAATGACTGCCGAGAAAGTACCTCAAGCACCCGCAGGTAGACAACGCTACTTTTTAAATAAAATCGATTTTTTCTGTGGATTTTCATTAATTCTAAAGTATTTATCACAATCAACTCTGTTATTAGCAAAATATGGTACAAGGCATGTACAGGCCCTCTTGATGTCTGGGAGCTTGATGATCTCGTACGCCTTGCGAACGTCATTATCCGTAGCTATTGTTGCCATGACTGACGCCAAGTCGACGAATCCGGATTTCAAAGTACGTAGACATCAGTATTAATACAATTTTTGAAACTTTCAATAAATCTTTAAAAATATACAAAACCAACGATGTCTATAGGAGTACAAATGGAGCTCATACGAGAAGTCGATGGTTTTGACATCCTTCATGTGGGGCTACGTCGTGATGCAGGTACCGAGCGGCTACCTGGCCGGAATGTGGAGTGCTCACAAGATGCTTTCGATAGGTTTTTTCTCCAGTGGCGTCATCAACGTACTGACTCCTACCTTGGCTGATTATGGCGGTTCCATGACTGTCTGCGCCAGCAGAATAGCTATGGGAGTTTTTCAAGCCTGCTATCTCTCCAGCATTCACACTCTTACTTCGAAGTGGGCTCCACCCCACGAAAGGTCGAGAATAAGTAAGTTTTTTAACATCACGCATAGTGCAGTTCAAACACGTCATTGATATGATTTGATCGTTAGAACAGATTAAGCGCAACTGTGCGTATGTATTTCAATTTTATTTGGCAAATCTCATTTCAATTGCAAATGTGAAATTCCGTTTGATCTCAATTTCAACAAATCCATGCATTTATTTTTATCGAAAACGTTTAAGCATTTATAAAAATATCCGTGGAAAATCTTGTTTCGGTGGCATAATAGTGATACCCATCAATTTATAAAATTTGTAGCAACAAATTGAAATATTCAATTCCGATTCGACTTTTAGGTACATTCATTACTGCGGGTGCTACCCTAGGAAACGTGGTGGCAATGGCACTTTCGGGCGTGATCGCAGCCTCGAATTTGGGCTGGCCAGGCGTATTCTACGTTTTTGGAATCGCGAACATTATCATGAGTATTGCCTTCTACTTCAATGTTACGGACTCGCCGGCAGTGCATCCAACCATTTCTCAGGAGGAAAAGACTTACATCATCGAGAGCTTGTGGGAAATCGAACACAATGCTGAGAAGGTGAGGTGAGACGATTAAAATAGTTGGATAAAGGCATAATTCCGTCTTATCATTTTAAATAGAAACTCCATCCGCCATGGAAGGATATCTTCACATCGGTTCCAATGTGGGCGATAATCATTGCTCATTTCGGAGTGAACTGGGGTGCTTGGACTTTACTTACGGAAATACCGACGTACATGAACTCCGTTTTGAACTTCGAAATTGCTAAGGTACGTTGAGCATATTAACATTGCTGTTTTTTTTCAAAATTCCAAAACAAGTGTAAGATCACAGCGATTTAATGATTGTACAATTTATTGTCCTAGTTTTTCTTTTGAGGAAAACAATTGGTAAAAATGATGATCAAGGGTTAACGACATTGAAACTAACAATATGTAGGTGCAGTTATTATTCCATGTTTATGAAAGATTAATAGATTATAGATTGCATTGTCGATAATCAATGTAAACACAGTACAACGAAACTTCATAGTTATACTTTTAAACATCACTGTAATCACAATAGACGCTAAAACAGCCATAGATATATGTTTTATGAATTTTTGTAGAACGGCATCATCTCATCTGTGCCCTATTTGGTCACGTGGCTGCTGAGTTTTCCGTCGAGTTGGCTTGCAGATTACGCGATCCGCAAAGAAGTATCGACAAGCGTGGTCCGGAGGGTCTGCAACACCGTTGGCACATGGTTACCGGCCATGTTTTTGATTATTCTTTGCTTCGTGGACCATTTGAACACTATCTGGCCGGTGATGATGCTTATTCTCGCTGTCGGTACTAAAGCCAGTGCGGCTTGTGGTTTCAACGTCAATCACATCGACCTCAGTCCTAACTTTGCAGGGAACTTATATTCAATTAGCAACACAATGGGTACAGTTGCTGGTATCATCGCGCCGATGCTGTGTGGACTGATAGTCCAAGATTCGGTATGTGCACTTTTTGGATATGAATTAAAATTTTTTGGCTTTATTATCGCTTCATGATTATGGAGTAACTAAGAGTATTGTAATTATGGATTGTTGATGCAATATACCAGTTTTAGATAATATAAATTTTATCACATGAATTTGAAGCTGTCATAAAAATATATTGGCTAATAGATTTAGATTATAGACATGTGACGCTAATGATGCTTACAAACAAAGTTCTATACAATCAGTATTAAAAAATTTAATCCTTGATTTCGCAAAAATTACAGGTGGATCCTGACAAGTGGCATATTGTATTTTACATCACCGCTGCTATTTATTTTACATCGAATCTCTTTTTCATCATATTTGGACGTGGAAAGGTTCAGTCGTGGAACAATCCAAATAGAAAAGTTTCTATTCTATCAGTGTTCGATCCAAAAATAATCGCTACTGAAGCCTAGTATAGATATATGCAAGATATTCAATTTCATGAACATGAAATCAAACTGTAAATACTGTTTTAGTTATAGAGTTAATTGCATTTGTACATATTAGTCACTTTTTATTTATTAATATTTCATTGTTTGTAATAGTATCTTTTAGTATCTGACTATGATACACATGAATGTACACTATTTTGTAATTTCAATTATAGCTGTACATATTAAATAAAATGATTGAATACTGTTAAAATGATTTTATTTCATCGTATTGCTTTTTAGAAACTTTGCTTTCATAAAATTTGCAAAAATATTTCAAAAAGAGCAGATTAGCTGAAAAAAAGATCTAGCAGAAAATTCATTTAACAATAATTATTTCTAAACACATTCATTAATCTTTGAATGTAATAATATCAAAATGCATACCCTACACAAGTATGGCACACTATAGCAACGACAATAAATTAGATTTATCCGTTTTATCTTGATACACTCCAAAATCAATATCGATTAACTTTTATTTCTATCAATGCTTCATAAAAACATCAACTGCGTTGAATTTGTGGTCAGACAGGATCAGGTCGTCAAAGATGGAGATTCCCAATGAAAATTTCGTGGAAAAGCTCAAACCCCTTCCAAGTAATTATATTTGTTTGATTTTATTTTATTGAATATAAATATTATGCTATACCCATCGCCAAAAAGTAAAAAAAAAATAATAAATAAAATATTGTTCATTAGGTAAACTTGGAATGAGACATCTGCAAGCAGCACTACTGTTCTTATGCACGGGGCTTACATTTGGAATGCGCGCCAATATGTCAGTAGCCATTGTTGCTATGACGGATCGGACATCTAGTAATCCAAATTTTGAAGTTTGTATACATATATATCCATGTAAAACATTTCAGAACTATATAAATGATCTAACCATAAAATTTTGAGCGTTCAATTTTTAATAGGGTATATTGAATAATTATCAGACATAGTCTTTATCAGACATAAGAATGTGAATTGCCATTTGAGTCGCTTAAGATGATTGCCAATCTAGATATAAAAAGTTTCTTGATTGGCTCATTATTTCATGAGCTGAGCTTTTAAGAAACACGTTTAAAATTCGACTGCAAATTTTTCCACAGATATTTTTGTTCTCAGCACAGACTGCCTTATTATTCTTTCTTTTGTAAACAAAATGAAACCCTGATATAAGTTCAGTCGGATATTTAGTAATCTAATCAGGAAATTTACATTGATAAACAATGACATCGATTATTTATCTAGACAACACGTGATTGTATAATTTATAAATACCTTCAACTTGCAGACGTTCAACTGGAGCTCACAACAAAATTCTTTAATCTTGAGCTCCTTACTTTGGGGCTGCCTCATAACCCAAGTACCGATTGGTTATTTTACCAGGAAAAATGGTGCGCGAAAGTTTCTCTGCTTTGGAACGATACTTGCCGGCGTGGCCAGCATCCTTATACCCTTAGGAGCTCAGAATGCTGGCTGGGTAGCAGTTTTGTTCTGTAGAGTTGTGATGGGACACCTTGCGTTTACAAGCTAATGGCCAGTTGGGTGCCACCCTCTGAACGAGCACGACTTTGTAAGTATAAATATATTTTATTCTGATATCGGTTTTTCTGAAAATGTTGTTCATAAATAAGTATTTCAATTAAAGGTTCGTTTATTGTTAACGGTGCCCAGCTTGGGACTGTGGCATTGCTACCAGCTTCTGGCATACTAGCGAAATCGAGTCTTGGTTGGCCTAGTATTTTTTATATATTTGGCATGATTTGCATTGTATGGGGAATTCTTTATTATTTCTTGGGCGCGGATTCGCCATCGGATCACACGAGAATGTGTCAAAAAGAAAGGGACTACATTAACAGCAGTTTAGGAAATTTAAACGATGACATGGAGACTAAGTTATTAATAAATGTATTTTTTTTATATAAGTTATATTGTGGCTAATTATGAATTATTTAAACTAAGGAATTTGTTGAAAATATAGGGTAAAAAGTTCCCGTACAAACAAATACTTAAATCAGTACCAGTTTGGGCCTTGCTCGCCGCCAACTGCGGCCAAGGATGGTGCTATTACATTTTCCTGACGGAAACGCCAGCTTACTTCAAGTATGCTTTAGATTTCGACATTCAAGAGGTGAGAAAGGATAAATAGCATAAATAGCATTTTATTGTTTCTTGCAATTCTCACTTTTGAATACACGTGTCTGAAATATTTTCTAATTCTATTCATACAGAGTGGAATACTATCAGCGCTGCCGTACTTGACCATGTGGTTATTAGCTTTTCCAGTTAGTTGGTTCTCTGACTTTGCACTTCAGAAAGGCGCAAGTGTAACACTCGTTCGCAAGGTTTGCACTACCGTAGGAATGTGGGGTCCAGCTGCGTGTTTGCTGGCTTTAAATCTTGTGCAATCTGGCAGCCAAAGCACTTACGTATTCATCTTTGTAATGGTAGTTGGTCTAAACTCTGCCATTACTTGTGGCGCTGAGCTCAATCACATAGATCTTACTCCAAACTTTTCCGGGAGTTTGGTATCCTTTACGAATACCTTAGTCAAGTTTTGTGGACTGTTAGCGCCTATAGCTGTAGGATAAATTGTTTCTGATATGGTAAGTAGTGACCTTACTCATTAATAAATTGGTTTTCTTCATTATGCAACTTCTCCTTTAAATACAAAATAAATTTTTAATATTTGTGTTTTAGACCAATGTTATTCAGTGGCAAGTTGTTTTCTACACAACGGCAGCAATTTACTTTTTGATGAATCTGATCTTTTTGATATTTGGAACTGCCGAGAAGCAGTTTTGGAATGACGAAGAAGACGAATTTCCGAATATCATCAAATCCCCTAGACTCTTTACAATTTCTATACCCTATCCCGGCGAAATCAACAACATTGATGACAACACTATATTACAGAGCAAACACGCAAAGTAGCTACACGTACACGATCGGTATTTTCTTTTTTTTACTAGACAAGCTTGATCACTCCTAATAAGAAATAAGTATATCGAAAGTTGTTGTGTCCGACGACTACACTGTTTGTTATAGAACAATGTATTTGTTAGAAGAGATAATTGTTTCTTGTTAGAAGCCAACGATCGCTACGTAATATATTAGGTATTGAAATATTATATGTACTGTATATACATCATCATTAACAAACAATATTATGTACTTCTTAACATTTTTTTTACAAACGTGATAATAAAACATGTTTATTTTGTTATAAAAAAGGTATATCATACATGTAAACTAAGTTGACATTTTATTACTTAGGTCACACGTATCCTAATGTACCGCTATAGTAACGTATTTTCGAAACTAAATAGCTTTAGACCTTTGCAGCATTTTCCAGCTCCTTTTACGAGCTGCTTATCTTGCTTCTGAGTAAAGTGTGTTGCATATTGACTGCGTGTGTTATTATTATGTTACAAAAATTATATGGTATTCATTATATAGCTCTAGTATAAACTATACAATAAATACCATAGTTAATATGCTCTATATATTTATTTAAAATGTCGATTTCATCCTTACATAGGTAGGGAGGCAGTGCGATGAAACTTCATGGTCAAACTTTGAATTATTAACGTATGCATCATTCTGACAAAGCGTCTAAAGCTCTAATTTATTTACTTTACTGTAGCTGACTGAGATTATGTGTGATCCAATTAAATAACTTCTGACGATTTAAGATACTTTGAACTATAAAGATTTTTCCTATACACATTTTATAGAGCGGTTGGTCATATGGTTATCGTTTTTTTTTTTCAATCAGTTGTTTGACAAACTTTAGACTTCTGGAAAGATGTGACTTTCATAACTGTCTAAGCTTCCAAGATTTGTGTATCTTTGTAGCCTCTTAGAATCCATATACTTTGACATTATTGGCTCAAGTTTTTGTATAAAAATCAATAGATCAATCGGAGTATAAGATTTATGCTTCTGGCAAAAATTTCAATGCATGTAAAACCTGTAAAGCTTGACATTAAATATGTACACAGACATATATTTGATATAAATGTATCACACAAATACATTTGCACAGCTACACACACTGTGAATGTATCGTTATTTGAAATAATCAGTTAAATGTTGGGATTAAAATGATATGTATATCATCATTGCTGGAGTAGAATATAAGACTAGTATACTTTATACTTTTTTAGTATTATAACTGTAAATATTACAGTAAAAAGCTTGTAGTATTACTAGTAAAAATTTAATTTAATAATCAATCATAACATTAATCTATCATGGAGTACAATTTCGAAGAATATCATAATAAATCAAGTAATTATGTGATTAAATTATATAATGCTAGTTTTTCTATATTACTAGATATATAGATAATTGTACATCCGTAGTTTATTAATATTAAATTACTTTACAGATATTTTTGGGTTCAAACAAATTCAGCTATTATTACTATTATTTAGTATGGTCGTTATTTTTGGAATGCATACCAGTATGTAAGTAGCAATTATTGGCATAATAGATATACAATCGAACATAACAGTAAGGATCAAAATTCAATCGTTGCAGAATTTCTTTCAAAGAGAAAACGCCCATGCAGCAATATCATTCAGTTCATTAAATATATCTTATATATTTGCAGGAGTTATATTCAAATGCTAACAAGAGGTCGACGATATTAGGTTCTCCCTGCTTAGGTATTTTAATATCCCAATTACCAAGTTAATACATTGCTAATGCTTTTAGTCCTAACAAACTCATCAGCCTCGGATTCCTGCTAAGCGGATTTTTGCATTTATTAACGCTTCTTTCTTATCGTGGAAATTAACTGAATTGCTCTAGTTTGCATCAGATTAATCGAGGGATTATTTCAAGGTTGTATCACTCCTTGTATTCATGCACTCGTTGTGAGGTGGATGTTCCCTTCGGAAAGGATACAATTGGGTAGGTGAAATAAATGAATGTGAGATAAGGGTATACGTATAATTTTGATGTGATACTATAATCTTGACGGTAACGTACGACAAAATATTTGTTTCTGGTTTTTTGTAGGTTCATTGATATTTAGCGGATCCAATATTGGTATTCTTATTGCAATGTTGATTTCCGGAACGATTACTGCATCAGCCTTGGGTTGGCAAAGTATCTTTTATGTATTTGGTATAGCTAGTATTTTTTGGGCTATCACATTCTACTTTACTTGTGTACAAACTTCATCTGTGTTTGTGAATACAGCAATTAGATCTGAGATGAAAGTATTTATAAATGAAAGAACTTTTTAATGCATGCTAGATTAGATGAATCATTCCGTAAAGTTAATAGAATTTTGATTTTAGATGCAAAAAGTGCCTTGGTTGGAAATTTAAGCATCTTTGCCAGTATGGTCTTTAATCATAGTTACGTGTGGACACAATTGGAGCTTTTATATGCTTCTTACAGAATTACCAACTTATATGAAATACATTCTCGAGCTTGATGTTCAGCAGGTTTGTAAAAATAATGTCTTTGCGGTTACACTGCGAATGTGTTGATTGATTTATTATAATTTTGTAAGTTCGTAAATATATTAGTTATGAATCATAAAGTATCTAAATTTAACGTTTCAATAATTTTTTAGATAAGTCAATTCTGAGCAATACCTTATTCGTTTATATGGATCATTAGTTTATTAATTTGGTGGTTATCTAAATTCACATTTCGAAATAAAGTATCCATCGAAATTATTCGCAACACCAATAATACCTTAGCAATCAATGTGTTGTCCAGCTGTGGTTATGGTTATTCTTACATTTGTTGATATGAAAAATAAAACAGTTGCTATTTCAATGTTTTTGCTTATTTTAGCTTTGAACCGTGGTGTCGTTTGTGCTCATCAAGTCAATCATATGGAGCTTAGTCAATATTTTTCTGGACACATTGTGGCCTTAGCTAATACTATTGGCAATTTTTTTAGCACCAATTACATGTGGGTTTATAGTAACCGAACCTGTAAGGCCATACAGACATAACATTTTTCAAATAAACTCAAGCAGCTGATACAATATTTTTTTTATATTGCAGATAAATGCTGAACAGTTGAAAACAGTTTTTTACGTGACAGCTTCAGTGAATTTTCTTACAAATCTTGTTTTTGTGTTGTTTGGCAAAGTCGAAACGCAGTACTGGAGTGGTCCACACTTTTCATCATCGCGGTATCGATATCAAGCTTGTCGCATATCCACTATAACGGCAGCATATTGAACAACTTTGAAAGATTTGAATGCACATTAAAACAGAATTTGACATCGATGAAAAAAATAAAAATGTCTCATATACATTGAATAATTAGGAATTGTTAAATATAATTTATGAATAGATTTATTTCATAATAAATAATTTTGATGTATAAAAAAGTTTTTATTATATATATATATATATATATATATATATATATATATATATATATATATATATATATATATATATATATATATATATATATATATATATATATATATATATATATATATATATATATATATATATATTTAATGCTAACGATTTTTATAAGATTAATGCTAAGAAAATGTAGGTAAATCTTGTAAATGATTTATGGTTTTAAATCGTTTCGATTGTAGGTGAATGTAATCGCCATTTTATTGCTTGTCGCATGTGGTCATATAAGCTTGATAAATAACATGGATGATAGCAATAATTATCCTGATTAAGTAAATCACGTGAAAAAATATTTCAGCATGGATGATTATAGGTTTCGCAGCTTGCAATTTTTGTTAATAATAGTTATTGTGATTCGCGTGAATAAAAAAAAATAAGAAGTAGAAATAATGCAAGTAAAGTAAAGGTATGTTTCATTGTTTTGTTAAAAAATAAACGGTGTTGACAAGAAAATAAATTAATCAATAGAGGTCGTTTATTTCTCAAATGTTTTATTTTTGCATATGTATTAAAAAAAGTCTTTCAATATCTATTCAGTTCAAGTACATGCATGTAACTTGCAAGTTCAATGCAATGTTTAACTGGACCCAATATATTATATATATTTTCAATAAAACGCATAACAATTGATAGCTCTCTTGATATAATTCTTTATTACGATATTTACAACAGCGTATTGGTGAGCGATAACGTTATCCACGCTAGATCAGATCTGATTGACTTTTATGAGATTCCCTTTTCTTATATCAATAATGTCAGAACAATGTTGATGCTCTGAGAGTAGAGAACTCGTGAAACAGCGAGCAAACAGCGTACAAACAGTTTTGCTCGGAAGTGAATGTGAAGAAAGTAAATAAAAATGGTTCACCTCAAAGAAGAGCTACATCTTCCCCCAAGTATTTTTCTGGCATTCTTATTGTATGACACCAATGTTTATAAAATTGTAATTAATCATTAATGGCTTGAATTTCGCAGACAAACTGGGCACGAGACATGTGCAGAGTTTACTGCTATTCCTCGGCATGGCGATTGCGTATGCTCTAAGAGTTTGTATGTCGGTGGCAATCGTCGCTATGAGGAACAAAGCTTCTGCAAATCCAGACTTTCCAGTACGTATAAGAAATCATACATTTTTCTTTATGCACATCTTTTTTCTTGATCATCCATTAAAAAATAAATTTCTCTCAACAAGCGATATTATTTTTTTTTTGCGTGTAATTGCGTTCTTCGTAATATTTATATCTGCATTTTACAATCAACAACGAATTGTCTACAACAAAATGTTACAAAATATTAATAAAATGTTCTATGCTTCACAGGAATACGATTGGGATTCGAATCAGAGTAGTTTGATTTTGAGTTCGTTTTTTTGGGGCTACGTTATTACACAGGTCCCAAGTGGTCAGTTAGCCAGCACCAATAGTGCCCGGAAGCTCTTAGCTTTCGGAATCGGCCTTAGTTCGCTTCTGAATATGCTCGTACCTTTACTGGCTGGCTATGGCTACATCTACTTAATCAGTCTTAGAGTGGCAATGGGTTTGTGTCAAGGCTGTTTGTTGCCATGTGTTCAGACGCTTTTGTCGAGGTGGGTGCCACCGTTAGAAAGGGCTCGACTAGGTACGTAGATATATGTATACTAGATAACTAACTTTTTGAGCTGTTTAAAAAGAAGCTGTTAAAGTAAATCAATTATTCCTCGTCATCCGAAAAAATATGCTGATTCATAATATAAAATATTTTAGGATCATTCGTGATGAACGGACCACAATTCGGCACAGTCGTAACAATGCCTGTCTCTGGACTCCTCGCAGCTTCCGGCATAGGCTGGCCGAGCATTTTCTACATCTTCGGAGCTTTCGGTGTCGCTTGGAGTGCACTCATGTTCTGCATGGGAGCTGATCATCCTTCCGAGCATCCGCGAATCAATCCCAAGGAGGCACTTTACATCAATAACAGTCTTGGCAATTTGGACAAAGCAGTCGACGCCGAGGTTGCTAGCGTTTAACGTTAAAACCTTAACATTATTTCACGAGAGTTGTTGCTGATACAAAACCATTTTATTTTCAGAAACCAAAAGTCCCCTGGTTATCGATCATTACGTCAGTGCCAATGTGGGCCTTGATCATCGTTCATTGCGGCCACAATTGGGGCTTTTACACGCTTCTGACTGAGATGCCTTCTTACATGAAATCTGTTCTCAAGTTCGACATCACGCAGGTCAGTGAGGACTAGTTTGAATTTAATTTTATCCGCATTGTATACGCGTGCACGTAAGCAGTGGATGTGTACTATATAAGTATCGCCAGGTGTTATGAAAATAATTCGGTCAGGGCTACCGACTTGTGAATTGAAGAAAGTTTGCCATTGGCCGTTTTGTATGCATTTGTTGAAATTTTAAAACCGAGCTGCTTTGAATTTGTAGCCGGATCGGTTCGTTGATATTTGGCTTGGCGCCAGGATTTCTCGACTCTCGAAACTCGAAATAAGAAAGAACGCTGATATCTATTCTATCTTTACAATACGATGTATTGCGCGTATACAAATTCTTGGAAATTTTAAATGCCCAAAAACTGTAAAGCTACATTGATGAATTTTCTGCAGTCAATATTATTTCATAGTTATCACATAAAATTTAAATTCAACCAAATACTATACATAGATAATTTTAGATGCGATGAACAGTTTTCAACCATCGAATTTAAAACAGAAGCAACTGCAGCAAAATTCCATTATTATACTTATATTAGTACCTCATGAAAAATCTTTTGAAATAAGGAAACACTCGAGTTCTCATATGCACATTATCCACACAGAGCGGAGGAATATCAGCTCTGCCATACTTAGCCATGTGGCTCCTGGGCTTCCCCATCAGTTACCTATCGGACTTCGCACTACGCAAGGGTTTAACCATCGTAGCTGTGCGTAAGATCAGCAACACCATCGGTCTCTGGATTCCAGCAGCGGCGATGATCGTTTTGTGCGTCGTTGTCACCACCGACAAGGTGATCCTCGTAGCCATCCTCGTGGTGGCCGTGGGCTTCAACTGCGGTATCACCTGCGGCTTCCAAATCAACCATATAGATCTCAGTCCCAATTTTGCGGGACCCATGATGTCCATCACCAATGGATTGGCTAATATTCTTGGTATCGTCGCACCGCTTATCTGCGGAGCAATCGTTAATAAGGATGAGGTGAGTTGCATAGTGTCGTTATACATAACCGGTATCTTTGGCGGCTCGTGTTGACTGAGAGGTGTTTCGAAAACGTCTGCTGCTTGGGAAATGCGGAAGTTATTGATAAGATTTGATTGTGTCTAGACTGTTTAGATTGAACGTTTCTGATCAATGAACTTTCAGAATCGTTTGTAATAGAATTCGAAATTTATAATACTTTTTATTTTTAATATTGATGATTCATTGTGATTTTTTATTATTTTTCTAATCTATATAGATCAAAATATTTTAAATAGGACAGCTTATATCCGTGTGAAAAGTATAGAGACGTGGTAATTCATAGATTGTATCTTATCTATTTTTTGCTTTTCATGTATCTTATAGCTTGCCTGAGAAAGATAAACGGTAGATTTCTTAAAAAATGATATCAAATTTATGTACTTTTTATTTTCAAGGAAAATTTAACCAAAGTCGTATGATATATGTAATATTTTTGAGGGATTACTATCTATTTTTTCTGATACAGATCTACATTGTAAGTGTAAGGCATGTCGTAAATTAATGGACCGTTATAACACGGAAAAAAATGGTTGGAAACAGTAACAAACTGCTTGGCAAAATATGCACCAACTATTTATTTGGTTAACCTTACCAAGTACTTGGTAAGTATAATAAAATAATTGGTAAGTTACCTGCTTTTTTTGGTAACAGTTATTGGTAAGGTTAGCCAAAAAAATAGTTGGTGCGTATTTTGCCAAGCGGTTTGTTACTGTTACCAACTAGTTTTTTCCGTCAATGTATGCTTTGAATCGATTCATTTGAGTCCACAAGTAATTAATTTTAGTGAGTTTAAATATAATAATAAAATATGAAAATGTGACCAAACGTTCAGTTGCTCGTGTTATGCAATTAATCAATGATCAGAAAGAAATAGATACGTTTAATCCTGAAACTTTTTATTATAACCTATAGACTGATTAGATAAAAAATAATCCAAAAATTCCTCAAAGATGTCACCTCTTGCACATCATCATTAGATCGTATTTTTGATTAAATTGATGCATATGTACGTTACCCATTGTTTCAAATATATATGAAGATCACACAGCACCCAATTAATCACAGAACGTCATATCGATTTCCGATAAAAGTCAATTTATGGCTTTATTAGTTTATGAGGTGTGATACGCATAAATTACAAAATCAGTGTTATCTAAATAATGCTGAACACTTATCATCTACCGGTTCAAACAGACAACTAACGTATAGTGATACTCGTTAAAATTGCACCATGCAATCATTTCCAGATTAACTGATGCAGTTTCGTTATTATATAGTATTTTAAATCGATTCGCAGGGTGATGTAAATCTGTGGCACATAGTCTTCTACATTACGGCAGCGATCTACTTCGTGACGAATTTGGTCTTCGTGATTTTCGGTAAAGCCGAAATCCAGTCATGGAACGATCAAGGTGGTGAGGCCAGAACAAGAACAGGTCGTGTATCGGTAATCTCGATTACCGGCGAGCCTACCTCAGTGTCGATACCTGACCGTATTAAGGAAGAAGAGGCGAACGGTTCAACTCGTTGTTGATGCGCAAAGCTTAAAGAATACTTCTTTTATGAAATTATGAATAGGTAATTTTTACCTATAAGTGTGATCTTATATTTGTCTTAAAATTTGGAAAAGGCTCATAAATATTTGTTTTTCTTTTGAATTGTGATGAAAATGATTTCATCATGAGTATTCAGAAAGATCGTTATGCTACTATAGCTGATAAATAAGTAATTATTTATGATGATTTTTAAAAGCATGTACAGATTAATAGGATAGTGTGTATATATAATTTATTTTCTTATTCAGATTATATATATATATATAGGGTAGGATTTTGGATTATGTATAGGAATAACGTTATAGCGAGATAAGTAGTATTGCATACGAGTTGTATATTTTCATAATAATTAAAATATTTATTTCCATTCCAATAAAAATTTATTACATACGGTGTAATATCATCCACTACAAAAAAATGTATAGAAAAAATTAAATATAAATAAACATATGTTTCTTCACCTCACGATTTATCGACAAAACGAATCACGTGACAGCACTCGATCGACCAATGAGAAATTCCGCGTCTTTTGTGATTTCGATGACACGACATTGTCCGTATATATACTACTTCTGTATATTTATTGCAACGAGGAAAGAATGCACTAGTCGTAAAAATTGCGATGCGAACATTGCGAGCGAAACAGGCTTATAATAAAGCAGATGAACTTGTGAATAAGTAGAGTACATTTTTTAACGTGTGTTTACGTTGAAATTGATTTTTTAGCAATGTATACTATAAATAGTGAAGTCATTGCGACTTGTAAAAAATTTAACTTATTTTGTTCCTTTACATTCATGTACCGTTTGGTCGAGATTGTAAAACAGCCATCGAATTCTTATTGTTTGAGATAATTAGTTTTATATATAGGAGTTCGGAATAATTGTTATTGATGTAGAAATTTGTATGCTTATCTCATAGGCATGAGAAATAATCTGAATGCATGTAAGTATAATGTAAATAACATTGAAAGATCAATGCTTTATAAACTTTCGTAAATAAACTGTACTTGCGATTCGATCTTATCTATGATGATGTACATGTCTTAACTAATTCCCTATCATGGAAGATCCCAGATATTTTTCCATGCTTTGTAATGTCGTTACCCTGAAATTTTTTCTGTCCTTTTCTCGTTTAATAAGACACTATACTGGATACATAAAACACTATACTACATGAATTTGATACAACAATGAAAAGATTATTAGAATCTGAAATTCATGATTATTGCCCACAAAGCATTCTTCAAGCTTTTGCGTGCTGAAAAGTGAATCGACTAAGAGGTAGCTTCAGTCGATGCTAAATTCTCGTGTTGAGATATTCATACGCCATTTCAAGTATTTTTCAACCTGATAATGAGCAGCTCCTGAAAATTAATTTATGCAGATTGGTCACGCATTATCAACTTTTGTTTTTATGATAGAAGCAATTACTAACAAATTAAATTCTTACCAAAAAGAGTAAACAGGTAATATTTACTAGTATTTTCTGAAACAGAAGTTTACACTGCATAACATCATTCGTGTTTCAGAACATATTCAAGGCCTAAAAGCAGTGAAAAAACCTATGATTCATAAAGCCTATATAATTTTCTTTTATAATTTCAAGCTTTACTGTGCATTAAATAGATGCAGTTTTTAAAATTACAACCTAAAGAAAATCGAAGCCAAAAATAATGGGAAATGAAAAAGCCGGATACCAATCAACTCTTCAAATTCAAGTTTTTCTATAGCAGTATTTTGCGGTCGCAATACTGTATACATGCACAACTCATCATCAGGCATTATGAAACAATGCGTTGTTTGTCAACAGAGTAACAACAGAGTTGCTTGAAAAGCTCATTATTAAAGTCGGTATATGACATCCGCCTCTGTGTCAGAATAAATCCAGATTGACAAGCCAAAGATTTATGGTCAATATTCACTAAAATTCACAACCACGTGATAAGCAGCCGATCTCCAATTACGTAAATCAGATCAATCCCTCACTCGCTCAATATATTCGTTGATCGAAATTCCCTCCAAGCTTGCGCACTTGATCCATCAGTGTCACCTTGGCTTTCTTCTCGCACATTCGCACACTTCAACTCCAAACTCAAGCTCTCGATAAAATCAAGGCAACCACACATCATTCAGAGCTATCCGATCCTCCTTTGTATACGACGTAGAAAAAAGCAAAATTATATTACCGTGGCGTTTACAAAACACGCATTACTCGCTCTTGGAACCACGCGCGCGCGTGCGCGGTACAGATAAATGTCTCGTTCGCTTTGAGGTCTGGCTATAAAAAACGAGCTTGTAAAAATGCAGCGGATTTATTTCTCGCTCGTCCGAACGCGCGCAAGCGACTAGTACGAATCTTGCCGGAGACCGCACGATAAATTGCAAAATGCTCGTGCTGCGCGCACGCCTATAATCAAATTCGTAATATAATATATCGGCGTGAATTTTACCGCATACATAGAGGCGGAGAAATGCACGTAAGGGAAGGAGATTCGATAAAAAGATAAAGAGTTGTAATAGGTGGGAGATATTGGGTGACACGGTTTGATTCTTTGCGTATTATTTGATCAATTGTAGAAAACAAGAATGAGGTTGTTTTCATTCGCCACTTGGATGCATAAACGCGGATTCACCGTATGCACTGTGATAACCGTTGGAGAATAAGACATTGAAGCGTTTTCTGAGAAACTTCACATTAATGAACAAGGCTAATCGTAAAGAATACGAGTGGCGTTTTGAAGTTTATGCGATATACGTCAGAGAGAGAGAGAGAGAGAGAGAGAGAGAGTGTAAGAGTCGTTTTTTTTTCTCTTAAACACGCAACAGCGGCCCGCGAACGGCTATACGGGATATTTCAAATTCAAATGCTGCATCGCGATGCTAAGCCACGATAACTGTAAACTCATGCCGCGTCGTTGAAGATCGAATAAATTAATTGATAAGGAATATAAGTAAAAGGCATCTTTTATTCCCAATAGGAAATATTTTATCGAATAGAAATGTACGCATGACGATAATAAAGCCGTCGTATAATTCACAATCCGCACTTGCGAGCTGTCAAAATATTTGTACGAGAGAATGCGAATCGCCAGCTCTTTCCTCTGCGTACCGCCGCGGTTATTTTTAATAACGAAGATGAAGCGCGTTTTTCGATTAGAACAAAGCCCCATTTTGTCACGTCCGCGCACCTGTCGACGAACATTTGTATCGGCTCCTTTTGATACGCAGAAGTTTATATCGAGTGCGCCTCTCGCTTGTCTTTGCTATTGCGAATCCGGCGTTCGCAGCCTTACGGATCACGGTAAAGACCGCTACTGTGCCTCGTTGCCTTGGGCGCATCGCGTTTTTGCGACTGCAAAGGCTGATCGATCGAATTCTCACGTGGATCGGATATATCGATGCGCGAGATCGAAGATGACCCTAAAGGGGATTCTCGTGTAATTGGATCATTGTCGTAAATGAAATGGAGCTTTGGTTAAGACTTTTCGGATATATCTAAGAGTTCATCTCTTAATGTGGATATCGCTTTCGCGGAGGGGTCATAAAAGTTTATTGGGGGACAGCGGGGATTTATTTGAATTCAATAGTGATTTATTGGCTTTAGTGTAAGTATACAGTCGTTCGATGAAAAAGGCGATAATTGTTTTTTAAAAATACATTGCGAAATGATAATTATTTTATTGAGACGACAACAGCTTCGACGCGGAATCGAGTGTAATCGAATTTTGATTGGAATCGCAAGTGGTATATTGCCGTAAACGGTATCAGCATATAGGTACATTAACTATGTGCACCAGTCAGCCAAGCTGTCTGTAAAATTTACAATAAAATCATCTCGAAGATAATTAACAATGTACATGCCTCACATAAGTACCGCTTCTTACTGCCTAGATACGAGAATACATTTGTACAAATGTGTTTTAGCAAAAGCAATCGACATGAATTTTTATCGATCTGTTAACAATTATTCGAACTAAACTTACATTAAACTTTATACAACCTCCTATACGAAGCGCATGTACTTGATACATCATAACAATCATAACAAAAAATTCGCGACATTGTCGCCCGCAGATATGTTTGGAATGATCAAGTCATCGCAAAGAAAGTATCACCTTTGCGCGCGTTCATGTACGTATCATGTGATTCGAATTCGACAAAGAAGAGCAAGTGTAGAACGCTATATAGATCGGCGGCGATCGGCCTCGCGCTAAGCTAAGCGGAGCGGGAGCGAGCTGCGATCGGCGAGTCGAGCGCGCATAAAAACGACGCCGGTCTTCAGGTGATCCCTGAGTCCAACTCATTTCTCCGGCGACTATAGTTTGCTCCGCGTGAGATCGGCGAGCTCGACGATCGCGCGCGCACGCAGCGTTCGATCGCTCGAGCGAAGAGAACTCTTTTAAGTGAAGATCATACTTTTTTTGAGTTCTGAGGAGGAGGATTTTTTCTGGGGTTGACAGAACAGTTGGCTGAGGAATTTTTCGACAAGATGACGCACAACGTGAGGAGGGTCTCCATTGCGGAGAACATGAAGACGTCGCCGCCGAAACCCAAAGGTAGGTCCAACTTTGTTGTTTTAAGATATTGCATTATTTTGAGGATCATTCTCATAATTGATGGTCACAATGTGGTTCAGTAGTTATGTAAAGGATTGCTATAGAATTAAATAAATTTCATATATTGTTAATATTATTATAGTGTAAGTGTAAATGAAAGCACGTGCGTGCGATAATAAGCTTCCAAGAATTAATAATGTAAAATCAATTGTTATAGCCACTATGAACTATGAAGTTAATCAATTACTCTTGAGATTGTTGAAAGCAGTGATTGAATTTTATTATCCATAAAATATAAAAGAACCGTGCAAGTAGATAAGAACTATACTTCTATAGATGGTGCGTCCTGAACTTTTAACACTGAATCTTGTCTTACGAACGTTTACCACAATCGATTGATTATTAATTCATTAATTTGATTTGTGTTTGTAAACTTGATTAGGAAATAAATAAAAAAAAATAAATTCATCAAGTGTTTTAACGAGAATCTATATTAGTTTTATCAATTAAGTTATACTTTTATTTTCGAAAAGTTGCGATATACATCATAATTTATCTTGTGATAAGTTGATTTGTTCATTTATCACTTGAGATATTTGAAACTGACTACTGTAATTAATTTTTTTCGGCTGTCATCTTTTATATACAAAAAAGTGTACTAATTCCAATCGTGTCATATAATGCATTATTGAAGCTTTTCAAAGGCATTTGTTGAAACGTTACAAAAAAAACGAACAAATTTATCCGTCTATATAACACGTTATCAGCTACTAGGTAAAATAAGTAGAGACTACATACAGTAGCAAAGTACCTACAAAATATAACACGGTTATTAGTGTACTGTGAACTAATTTCAGAATTTCGTTTTTTTTCTGCTCAAAGACAAATTAACGGTAAAGACCGCGTTATCTAATCACAGGAATTTAAAGATTAAAATCCATTTAAAAATTTTGAAAATTGTAGCTTCCTCGCTTTACATAATCGTAGGGAGAGTGGGACAAACTTGAACTTGATTTTTCATATGCGACTAAATTTAGTTCTCTTCAAATTTATGGCGACTGCGTCAATTTTTAATTGTTTGATGAGGCCTACCTAGTCTAAAAATGTTCATAATGAAATTTATTTTCAACGTGTAATGTACGGTAATGAATAATTTTTCAATTACTATTGCAAATTTATAAACCTTGCAAGCCAAACATGTATTCTCTGCAGAATTTTGTAGGTAATGCAATTTTACCCAAATCCAATTTTGCCCCATTCTCCCCTATAGACCAGTCGATTCATAATGCCTGTCTGAAAATGACGTACCACAACATCGCCTGCTGCAATTTAACAGCAATAAAAAAAAAGTAAACTACCCAAGATCCTCGCCGGGTCCGCGCATGTGCCAAACCAGCGAATGAACCGAACCGTGCGTGCAAATAATGTATACGTGCGCGCGATAAGGAAAACACTCTCCTTGTTTTCTCCCCGATGATGTTTATTGTCCGACTTTTATGCGTCGGGCTGCACCGAGATCGACTCCACGGCCGCATATGTACATACGCTGTATCGCACACACTCGTGTACTTCCTGCCAATTATGCCCGGAGGTCAGCAATATGTAGCGCCGCAGCAGTCGAATGGAAAAGCGTCGATTGTTATGCGCGTATCGTCGCGGGCGTGAATCGAATACTTATGGTTGAAAAAATCGGAAGTGATGAGTCAGTCATTGGTTTGTTTGCGGTTCGGCGAGGGATGAGAACATTCGCGACGATCGAGATTATGAATTACGGATTGAGAATATCGTTGCGCAATGGAATGTGGCCTTTATGTCATAATTCTGCGCGAAATGCGTAATGACGTGCATTCGTTAAGTGTTGATATTGAAAAAAAAAGTTTCTTATTGTTGTTGTGGAACAGGAAAAAAATTACGGATGTAATTTATTCTCCGAGAGTGCTGAGCGTGTGGTTAATGACATACTTTCTACAAGTGTGTTAATTTAATTACTTGAAAATCTGTGGTCAATGGTAATCGAATGTTTTTCAGACCTCTTCGGAGAAGAATTTCAAACATTTATCGTCGTTAATTTTTCTTCCCGAGTACACATAAGAAAAAAGTCGAGACGCGGTAAATATATCGTTTAATTATTTCATCACGTTGAATTCATCTATCTTACAAAATCTTGATAATTGCGATACTTCGAGCGATTAGGCCGATCGTATATACAGGGCAATGAACAGACTCGCTTGTAATCTGGAAATTACTTTCTTGCGCTCTACGTCAGGATAAGAAACTATTCGAAACATCCGACTCGTTACACCGTTGTTCTGGAATCCGATCGATAATAATTATCGCGAACTCGCAGAACTAATGATGAATAATTCACTTTATCAATAATTTACGAACCCGATGGCATCTCCGCAGTAATTAAAAACTCAACAGGAAGTACTCTCCGCTCAACGAACGTCGCGATTACGTTGTCAGTTTACATAAAAAACTCAAAATCCAAACATTGTATCGTAATCGGCATTAATGCAAGCGCGATGCAGCTACTGCATAACACGACGCGTTACAAAAAAAAAGAAAAACCGCCGCGCGGTCGTTCCCTCTATGTTTATCGAATCCTTATCGAGCCGTTGCTCTCGCGACATTCCGTACTTCACCTGTGGAAATCGGTACAAGCATGTGCGTGTCTCGTGATATACACACTCAGAAGCCGCAGCTCACGCGCAAATCCTTGCGTGCTTTACACGCAAGCGTTCGAGCACGCGTGCAGCTTTTACGAGGGACAAGGTTTTCTAATTTTCGGTGTTGCTGTACAGGTGAATGTGTACGTCGGTATAGTTCATTCATTTTGGTCGGTCGATTATTACGCGTTGAAATTTCTGAGGAAACAGACACAACGATCCCATCGCCTTAATCCCCCTTGATATCCGACACACAAGCCTTACACATATAGCTGTTATCTATCTGAGGAATCTGGGCGATAATGATTCTCTTGGACAAATCTGCCGAGCGATTCGCGAATGAAGAATATCGATACGGATCATCGGGGGAGATAAGCTGGCCGACGTGTTATTTGTTCGCGTGCTCGAGGGATTTTTGGTCTCGAGACGATCGAGTGCGCGTGTGTACTCGCACGCTTTTTCCGCGACGCATGAGACTTTAAAAATAAAACGACCGAGGCATCTCACAAGATATTGGATAGACTATTTTAAACTTATTTATCGGATCGTAGACTGATGGTATTTTTTCTGCGAGTTCGATTGATTGCTACTGTTAATGTTTTATTCAAAAACGACCTTGCAAATTTCATATAAAGTTTGTTATCGTTGGGTATTTGCCGTCACGCAAGGCAAATAAGTTTTTAAATATAACAACTCTTTCAATTACGTCAAACGATGTATTCAATATGAATTCCATCGAACGCAATTTTATATCGACCTACTTTCGAAACCTAAAACAAAAAGATAATGCTAACAGTAAAATTCCTCAAAATAAAACTGCACGCAGCGATAAAAAAATCGCAAAGAAAGAAAATTAATTATCTAAGAGGGAAAACAATGTTTGCTTGCAGCTGGGTTCGGTGCACGGCACGTTCAGGCGATACTGCTGACCAGCGGCTTCCTTTGCTGTTACGCCACGAGGGTCACTATGTCGGTGGCTATCGTCGCCATGGTTGACAAGAACAAGACCGAGGTACGTAAGCACTTGCGTCTTTGCTTTATCGCCAGCTGGAAATTCGTCATTTCTCGAAAGTCGTTGAGATTCCAATCGAGTTGCTCGGAGAGCTTTTAAATAGAATGCTTTTCCTTCGCACTTTTACTGTCGTTCAACGCATTAAAAAAGTAGATAATGCCCGAGATGGAATATTGCCAGACGATAAAAAAAACTCGTAAAATTACAGCACCTGGACTGGGACAAGTCAAAGGAGAACCTCGTACTCAGCTCGTTCTTCTGGGGTTACGTGGTGACACACATCCCGGGAGGAATGATGACCCAGCGCTGGGGTGCCCAGCGGCTCTTCGGCATAGCCATGGGTCTCTGCGCTTTGTCGACCCTCGCCATACCCTTGGCCGCTCATTATGGAAGCTATATTCTAGTCATTTGCTGTCGCGTCTTCGCTGGTTTCTGTCAAGGTGTCGTGCCGCCGGTCATGCACACACTTCTGGGCAAATGGGTGCCTGTTCAGGAGAGAGGCAGATTCAGTGAGTTTTATAATTCACGGTTATGCGACTCGATAAAAACTTATCGATAGGTGATTACACGATCGCAATTTCGCAGCGTCGTTCGTGTACTCCGGTGGTTGGGTCGGCAACGTCATCGCCTTACAGAGCTCCGGATTACTGTCAGCCTCAAACGCCGGCTGGCCCAGCTGTTTCTACTTCTGGGGAGCCGTGGCACTATGCTGGTCTGTTCTCTGGCATTTCTACGGCCAGGAGTCACCGGCTGAGCATCCCAATATCGCCAGCGATGAGAAACTCTACATCGAGAGCAGTCTCGGTGTTGTCGAGACCACCGAAGTGAGATTCTTTCAATTAATTTTTTATTTCTTGGCAGCATTCGAGAAGAACTATTTATTTATTTTATGAATGTTTCTTTTTTCAGACTGTCTCGACGCCATGGAAGTCGATCTTGACGTCCATACCGGTCTGGGCCCTGCTCGTCGCCCAGTGCGCTCAGGCTTGGGGCTTCTGGATGCTCCTGTCCAAGATACCGGATTACATGAGCAACGTGCTTAATTACAGTATTCAGAACGTAAGTCGACTTCTTCATGAGTATGTATATAATCAATGTCGCACGTGTAATCGTAGATAAGATTTTTTAGATATAGCGCAACTTTGTCGATATAGGCCAGTGAAATGTGCAATTCATAATTGCAGTAGGGTACAGCCCGCACATAGCGATCGTTAGATAATAATTTGTGATTCCTGAGGACGCCGTGATCGACGATTAAGATATACTTTTATACGTCAATCTTCAATTTTTAATTCAGAAAACAAAACGATATTGCAAAAGCTCGTTCTTTGACCCATCAATCTTATAACTGCGACACATTCAAGGATCGTCTTCCACGTTCTTGGTATATGACGTGCACTAGTAGTCGTCAAGGCGCCGAATTGGCAAGTGCGTGCGCCGCCTCCCAACTCGCAATATTCTTCGGTTCCCTGTCCATGAAACGTGGATTAGCGCGACGTGCATTGCCAAGTAGTTGGCGCAGCGACGGTCATCACGGTCAAGGACCTCTGACGAGGATGATGATGATTATGCTTTTCACGAAAATTGAATAAACATTCGATTGCAGAATTTTAATGCTGGCAAAAGAGAGAGAGAGAGAGAGAGAGAGAGCCTTTTTCTTGTTTCTAATTTTGAGCTCTGCCAAGGTGGGCTTCGTAATCTTCTTTCTGAATTTTCCTCGTTTGATAGAATTGGGTAAATTTCGGTGTGTTATTTACTTTTTAAAGCTGTTCCAAATATCTAAGAATTATTTCCGTATCCTGATTCCATACGCTCTAAAATATCGAATCAAATAGGGGACAATATTATTTTTATGAAAAAAAAACTAAATTTTTTTGCAGAACGGTCTGATGTCTTCTCTTCCCTACCTCTGCGCCTGGTTGATGAGCTTCCCGGTGAGCTTCACCTCAGATTGGGCTATCCGTACTAACAAGGTGTCGACACGCACGTCTCGCATGATCTGCAATACCTTCGGTGAGGTCTTCCCAGCCCTGGCCCTTGTCGGTCTCGGCTTCGTCGGCAGCAACCAGCAGATTCTCGCCGTCAGTATCCTCACCATTTCTGTCGCTGGTAACATCGCCATTTACTGCGGTCATCATGCCAACCACATGGATCTCAGTCCCAACTTCGCTGGTCCTCTTATGGGCTTCACCAATGCCGCGGCTAACGTCTGCAGTATTCTTGCGCCGATAGTCCATGGCTTGATCGTTACTGAATCGGTGAGTTGGAAAATTCAAATTAGAAATTCTTTGTGAGTGTGCATTTTTGTACTGATGTAATTTTTTTTTCTTTGCAGAATAACGTATCTCAATGGAGGGAAATTTTCTTCCTGACGGCAGGTATTTACGTTGTCGGAGCTCTTGCTTTCCTACTCTTTGGTACTGCCAAAGTTCAGCCATGGAATGACCCGACAATGCACAAAAAGAACAGTCGACTATACGGGTTCCCCGAAGTTCCATCTATTCCTGAATCGCTGAAAGATACGAAAGCCAATGAAAAAGAGGAGAAGATAGAACGATGAGTGACCCAGACGATTTAAAAAAATTTAGAAAAAAAAGTATACTTAATCGTGAGGATAATTCCATCCACCTCGTGAACATCGTCATTCCGAACAAAGTTCTATTGATTGAGAGATAGATCCTATAGATAAATTCGTGATACAAAGCAATTGTAGATTGAAATGAACTCGCGTCTCGAAAGACAGGGCGCTAGTGTGTACAGTATTCATTAAGAGCCATTAGCACATTCATTAGTGTAAATTATTTAAGTTTATTAGTTAAATCGTGTATTATTTATTGCAGTCAACTTGACGTATCACAAGTTTAAGCTATCCTACGTATGTACAAAGTCCTGTAAGTTAAGAATTTATTATAAATAATTATTATAAATGCGTGATAATCTGCTTGCAGATTAGTTGGAAAGTTTAAATTGTAGCTATCCATTAGTTATCCTTTGGCTTCCTATCCTTTGGTACTTTGCAAGTATTGTATATCGTCCATAATACATAAACGGCGCCGGAAAACGTTACTAATAACGTGATACACGTTATTTCAAATTTCCGGGAAGTGTTACCCACTGGAATACTCCAAACAAAGTTGCCATCACCTTCCTATTAGAAAAAAATGGAATTCCGATCGATTACTGATTTATACTCAATTAGATGTGTTGTGTTAGAATGTCATTTAAAATCAAACAAAAAATATAATTAATGACTTAAGGCTTTTTATATGTGAACTATTTACCCATTTGAAGGAGAGATCCCTCCATTTTTTAGAATACTCAACGCAGGGCCAACAGATTTTAAGCTTTGAAACTCTATGTTCCTTAAGCCTATCTCTACATCCTATAAGTAGCTTTGGTCTTGGCAGTGTAACATTGGAAGGTTCGCCATTTGAGGTAGCAAATTGGTAACGCTGATGAATCGGAATAGACAAGACTGTCTTTGTATTGCTTAGTCGGGAGCAAATGGTAACATTTTGGTAATGTGCCTTTTCAGCAAACAATTCAACATCAATTTCGCCATCAGAGCAAGAAGAAGTCTTTGAAACAAATAATTTGTTGCTTTGATTTTCATGTTAAGCAATAGTTGAAGGAATATTATTGCTTTAGAGCTACTAGATTCAACTTACCTTGTGAAGCCGTCTAAGGTCAGCCAGCTCATCAGTGTTCACATACAGGGACGGTGGAAGTTGTACAAATACTGCGATATGGCAACTTTTATTCTTGAAATCTCCTGTATCCACATAATACTTCAAGTTTCTGTAAACAAAATAGGATTGTGTAATGGAGATTAATGCGATGATTACAAATATGTAGCAAGACAGTTGCAGTTTGTTTACACTTCTGTCATGACTAAGAGTGCATCTTCTTTTTTTTCCTCGCAACGTCAACAACCTAATGTCGCGGTAAAAAAAGCCATTAACAAAGATAACTAAGTAAAATACATTCTAACCTATGAAATCCTTCGCCCTCGACTTCCGACCAAATACTGGCAGTGACGGCGCTTGTCAACGGCAGATAACTGAGAAACAGTATCGCGTAAAAAATAATTTGTACGACTAGGCGTAAAACACTCTTGTTCACAGTCATAATTGACGAAATTCGAATAAGTAAATACTTCACGGCACTGGCATTATTTTTGTTTATCTTCTGACTTTCGCGAGCTCGACGTTCGACGTTTGGAGGCGCCACGGTATAGTATATAGTTTGTCACGTGGGCGGGAGATGTCGGAGTTGGCGAATTTTGAATTTTGAAAATTTCGCGCTTAGGTATAGAGTATTACTCGCAAAGTCGTAAAAGGTGTATTGTCGATATAATTATTTATTGCATGATTATTTATCATTCGTTACCGACAATCGATGATAACGAAAGCTCGAAATCGTTCTTTATCAATCAATGCATGAAACGCCTCAATTCATTTTATTCTTTGTTCAGCCAACATTATTATTGTAAAATACTTGTACTTTCTGATTCGAATAAATGTCGCTACACTTAGACTCATGTAACCCGAATCACTAAAAAAATAAAGAAATAAGCTGCTGCGTCTTCTCATCTATATAGAAGCCGCTGGCCGGTCGTCGCATGTGATGAGCAAAGTGAAAACGAGAAGGGAATCGCCGATAGCCCGTATAGTTTATCTCCCTCTCTCTCTCTCTCTCTCTCTCTCTCTCTCTCTCTCTCTCTCTCTGTCGCTCTTTCTCGACTACATTGTCCCTGGGACACGAAAATAGCCGCGCAGTAGTCGCTCTCTCGGCCCCAGAAGTCGCGGAAAGGAGGCGGCAGTCAAGGAGAAAAGGAAACACGGTGCGGAGAGCGAGACAGACCGCTGCTTCGTGAGATCGAAGAGAAAGAGAAAGAACGTTATATTGCTGCCTGCCGCGTGGAAAAGTCTTGCTGTTGATAGATTGTAAGGACAGGAGTTGAATAAATTTCTTCTAAACGTTGTATAGCGGTCGATGATTTAATTTTTTTTTTTTAAGTTTGGAGGTATCAAGTTCGCTCACAACGACAACCCGACATAGTGACCAAGTTTTCGGAAACTTTTCCGTGGAAAAAAAGTGCAGAGACGCTGTCTTTCGATGATTCACTGCGCGCTAAGCAAGAACTGTCAAAGTCGCTTGAACGCGCTCCGGCGTAAAAATAGCCGGCGCTTTAGCTTTTCACTCCTTTTAAACTTCGCTCTCACATCATCATGCGCCGCACACTATAGATATATGTAATACAGCGGTCAGATCATATGAACCGCGGAAAGAAGAATTCAAGTATAGAACAGAAATATTCTGTTTATTTTATCTCTAGCGAGCGACAGGTTTTTTGCAACATTTTTGTATAAACCATATCCCTGTGCGTCAATAGATCTACAAAGTTGTGATCTAGTATTAGGTATGCACTTTAAGTATTCGAAAAGCTAGAAATTCCAGATTCTTGTGAATTCTATCAAATTCCTTCGCATATGGTGTAATTTTTGCAAGCATGAATAAGGGTAAATCGACGCTAAATTTTCTTTCGCTCTATGTGCAGATCGAAAATTCATTCAAAGCTGTGAGCACAAACGTGAAAGCGCTTTTGACCTGAGGAGATGATAAAGAAATATTGTCGGTTCATTTTCAATTCTGAACTGATCACCCAGATTTTCGCTCAATGTACAATGAATAAGATTTTTGAAAAATTCACGGAAGCCGGTATAACAGCGCGATGCATCGCATCATCGCGACGAAGTTTTCGAAAACCATCCTCTCGAGGGGGTATACACATGTATAGGATAAAGTCTGCGTCGAGACTTGCGCTTACGTAACGAACGCGCCTCTCTTCGGATCTCGCGCGCCCTGGTGACGCAGACAGAAAAGCAGTCGACGCCGTCCGATGTGCATAGCGTTAGCGGAAGTTGCACTTGCGCAGGAAGTGCGTTTAACGATAAAATCGGCGATTATTATTTTTTTTTTTCTTAGATATTAACTTATTCCGCTGTATATTTACCAAAAGTCTGCCAAACGCCGATGTATGCGCGATACATCTTCTGATACGATAGAGCTCGTTGTCTGGCTTTGTGCATATTGCAAAAATAGCAGGAGGCCAAAACATCTTCATCTCCTCCCGTTTATATTAGATTAAAAATGACAGAAGTCGCTCTGTTTGAGACCGATCTAGCGCGAAATATGAAACATCGTCTGAAAGCATAGTGTGTAGCACGCGATTGGCTCGAGCTTCGGCTAATCGAGCACTTAATAGATCAATTTTCTAATACGGCATTCCGCACAGACAGCAGCGCGTACGCGTGCATGCTGCGTCTATTTTTAGCGCACTCGTGCCAAAAGACGAAGGAGGAAGCCGCGGGTGTGTGATGCCTCGTCCGGTTCCGGTCTGCTTCCGAGCGTTGCACTTGGATAGTGACCTCGACTCGACCTCGATGATGATCTGTCGTCTTCGGATTTTTCGCATGTAAACGAAAGCATTACATTATTATTATACACTTTCCGTTGGATCCAATACCCGTGCGCGCGAGGATGATTTAAATTCCCCTGAAATCCGAGACGAATGTTTGGACTCGGTGCAAGAATTACACAGAGAGTCTAAAAGCGCTTTATTATACAGGCGCGTTTCGGCGGGCTTCTGATGGTACAGAGTATAAAGAAATCATCAACAAGTCCGAATTCGCTCTTTCCCTCCTCTCGTGTCGGCGCGGTTTTCCTTAGCGGGTCTCCTTCGTGCCAGAAAGTGGCTGCTTCTCTCGCTCTGTGTGTCCCAAATATTTGCGCGGGTTAAAAATATGATTTGCCCGACGCGCGCGCGGACCGGCCGCTGCTGCCGCGTTAGCTCTCGCTTATACACTTATGCGTGTATGTCTATATACATGGGTTTTATGTATGTATATTATACGAGAGAAAAGCAATTGATACAGTTTAAGCATGTATTAATATAAATTTTTCGTCGAAACAAATACGCGTTTGGTGTGATATCGAAATAACCGTCCGTCATAGTGTCCTATACAGATATAAACGCGAGATGTGCACCTTTATAGCGACGTTTAGGATCGTTAAAATAAAACCACGATAAATTTCCTCATTCGGGAAATGTGAATGATTTGAATAATACACCCACGCGCGTCGGGTATATTTTTAAGTGGAAAAATAGCATGATCTAGTTCAATGCCATCCTCACCTTTGTCTTTGCCACTGTATTTGCTTTAGAATATAGTATAAGTATGTTAAATAGATAATGGATATAATTTACATTATTGTACACGAGCTTTAAACGATTTCGAGACGACTTTATTTGTTATTTCGGTTTGAGCGATTACCGCTTCTGAAAATAAAGTATACTAATTGCTGATGGTACAGGCATCGTATATATATCGTATATATATATATATATATATATATATATATATATATATATATATATATATATATATATATATATATATATATATGTGTGGCGCGCATTGTTAAGCACTGCCAAGATATGTGAAATGCAAAATTAGCATCGTTACGCGTAATTTGACAAAAAATACATTTACTTTTATGCTCGCGAATACTTTAGTTTTTACAATGTTTCGAGGATAATCGTCGCTTTTCATCATATAGTAAGTATGAGATGTATATCGAATCGTACTTAAATTAATCGCTCTGCATAAGCCGTTCGAAATTTATCGCGCGATTCATTACCCTGTAAAGATTTATCGGTACAATATTATTACTCGATGAAATTGTAATTTTGATCGAAAACAAAGTTGGGCACAATCATCGGTAACCTAATAGTCACCAATACATGCTATGTCTTACCACTTCACGACCGAATCTACTCAATCATTCTGTCAAGTCTTCCTATATACTCGATAAGAAATATTAAACCAAGTCCGATCTCGTAGACGCACACACTGCGTAACGCTTCCAAAAGTACTCATTAAATTAGTCATCGCCGACTAAAAGCGTCGCACAATCGCAATACGCAATCGAGAAACAGGTCACATCCTAGTTCCTGTGTACCGCGGCTCAGAGGGCCGAGGAAGAAAAATGAACGGGTTCCGCAACAAGGCGCCCGCCGACTCTGACACAGAATACAATACAGTAGTGCGACAAACGAGCGAAACATGTTTCAAAACCCATATACGACGCCTTCTTCAGCTCTCGGACAGGTTCGTCAAAAATTTATCTCCGAGTGTCTGAAGTACCTGTCGGACACGCGCAGCGACATACACACCGCGAGAAGAGGAGTCGAGCGAGCTAAGCTATATTCATGTGATTCATAATTGGAATTGTTTCAACTCGCGCGCATTCCCGAAGCGCCGGGCGATAAATCCCCCAAGACGCAGCACGATATAGCTGAGGGTGCAGCGCGCCTAATCCTAATTAAAAACGCAAAGTGAACTTTCGAGTCGGTTTGTAGGCCGAGAGCGAGCGAAGCACAGTAGGTATAGTCGCGCGAGCGCATCTAGGTCGTCGGGGCGGCGCCCCTTCTTCCCCCACAGACTCTGCATCGGGTCTCGCGCTCGCTCGCTCTTTCTCCTCTCCGTAATGCAACACCGTCTCTCATTGTCTTCTGAGCCATCTTCCTGATGCTGTTCTGCAAAGTTCTCTCTCTCTCTCTCTCTCTCTCTCTCTCTCTCTCTCTCTCTCTCTCCCTTTGTAACGTAGCCAAGAGATCGCCGGATCTCTCTATAGGCGCTTCAAACGTTTAGACGTGTCTCCGGCTCATTCTCTCGTCGCTCTATGCGTTTTAGCCGGTTTTTGGCTGGTGCGGATGAGCTTGAATTTTTTTAGCGTGCGTTGAGGTACCTATGCATGTGTATAGCGATGCATCGTTAATTGAAATCATTTGATATAATATTTCACGCGCGCGTAAAACTATTTTGAATTGGGCATTTCTAAGGCATCAAATATACATTATAGTTTATAAAAATATCTTTCCACCTTTTTCTCGCGTATGTATGTACACGCCCTGTTGCTAAATCCACGCAATGTTCGGAAACAACGTAATCAATGTTTTGATCATTGCATAAACTTACTCGGTTATTGATATACTAAAACTCAAACAATAAATCTAGTTAAATTTTCCTGTTCAAATGCAGAACGAATATGACACGAAAATGAACTGCAGGTATGCGAATACAGGAAGAAACGTGATGTTTCAAGCCAAAAGCGACATGTATTTAACTTTTTATTTGCTTAACTAATTTACGTGATATAAATTTATGGAGTACCTACATCCGTACACTTGTCGCATACACGCGACTTGGCAACTGTCAATGTTTATTCACATGCCAATCTCGAGGGATGCACCGACGCCGCAGTGTAAATATACACATCTTCAAAGAAATTTCTCGATTAGTTGCGCTGCGATTAAAAACGTTTCGTCAGAACAATAGGAAGAGCATGTGTCGGTATATTCGCGTCCACAAGTAGATACACGCGGGGTATAATAAGACAACGTCTTAATATATCTGACCTGCATTCGACGACTCCAAGCGCCGATTCGCATACGCGAACGCCTCCCTCAACGGAAAGCCCTCGAACAATGCCTCAGCGGCGGTATAAACTATGAAAAGCTCGCAGCTATATTAAAGTGGACAAAATTCGGGACGATTAATGTTTTTCTATAAATCCAACTTGGCAAAGCTCGGACACGCACCCGGAAGCTCGATCCAAATGACGCCTGACAGGTCTTGCGCTCGCGTGTAATAGCCGCCGCGACAAGCACGTTATACGCTTTGGATTTTGGAAGCGAGATCGTACACTGCGGCACTGTACTGTCTCGTACTGTTCTCTAACCTCCCGAGGGGTTTAGCGAATTTTCGGATGAGACGTCGCGTAAATGAGTTGTAGGTGACACAGTTTGGAAGATCATCGAAGCTGGCGGCAGGAATTCCGAGACTAATCGTAGCTCGATGGATGCGTATGGAGTATTGAATTTGTAGTTCTTGACAATGAAACGACATTGGCTCGTACAATGTGCCTTTGATCGTTACGCGCATTCTCTCGTTCGGCCTGTTCCGCCTCGACTCGATGCGCTAATTAATACATTATACACGCGACTCTAGAAGTCTCTGGAATCGAACGGCTCGATACTAGGCAGTATAGAGCCGTTGGGCAAATTTCAAATAAACCCGCGCCCGTAATCCGGTATATGGCCAATTAGCCGCACGCACGTACGCGCTTCGTCGGCGACGGCGTAAAAATTGTGCAATAAGCCCCCCTCGCATTCTTCGAGTAAACAAGACGTGAATCAGCGCAATTGCCAATACTCGGGTATATTTAGACACGAGCCGCCTCTGATATCTCCAATTTCACAAATGAATTTTTGAGCCAACGCGCGCGGGGTAGCGGCTCTCCTCTTTTCTTTTCGTCTTATTTCGGGTGCGCCGCGGAGTAGGCGGCTATAAATTTACCGGCCGATACGCGACGACGAGTAGCCGCAGAGGAAATGGCAAACTGTTAATGTATCAAAAATTAAGTGGACGTCGCTAATCCCCCTAACGACCATATCCAGAGAGAGAGAGAGAGAGAGAGAGAGAGAGAGGGCTGATTAATACCCGCGGAAAACTCGGCTAATCGCGTATATTTCAACCGTTCCAGAGCTGTACATACGTCGTCGAAAAAGCCGAAAATATTCGCGCATAGGTGCGCGCGCTAGGTATAATAACTCACGAATCGGAGCAGCGCATTCCAGCGTAGTGCGTCTACATCGAAATAAACCCTCGCGGAGCGCGCACTCGTCGCTCGTGTCCGAGTAATTAAAGCGGCGGTGCGCTGGTCTTCGAGAGAGTATAAGTCGGGCAAGTAGCGGCACACACAGGGGAAAAACACATAGGAAGAGCAGCGCAGCGACGGCGCAGCGTTGGCCGGGGCCAAAAGCGATCTCGGCGACGCTCTCGGAGTGAGTCAAGCCTCAAGGCTCTCCGTTCACGCTCTTTCTCTCTCTCCCTCGGGCTTTCGGGTAGCCGGTGTATGAGCTCGACGTTGGCCCGGTTTATCTCCGTCCGATCCGAAAATAATCTCTAGATACGAGCCGAGAGCTATACGTTAGAGAGAGAGAGAGAGAGAGAGAGAGAGAGAGAGAGAGAGAGAGAGAGAGAGAGAGATCGTGGTGGAGAGCCCGGCTATACTGGCTGCGATGCTTTTACTCGACTGCAGTGTATACCTGTCGTTTCGCTTTCGGGGAATGCCTGCACTTTCTTCGGGTTATGCGGGTGTGCTCAATTTAGAGAACGATTACGAATGAGAAGAAATGTTCGACTCTCGAGTTTGTTCTCTAGAGTTATTATTGGAAAATTAGCGTAGGGCTGTCGTAAAAATTTCTAAAGTTACATATGCACTTTCTAGCTCTCTAAAGGGGAAAACTCAAAAGAATACCGGCTCGAAGAAAAGCTCGCGCGGCGCTCCGTTATAGACGAGGCATGATTTTGTGGATGTAAAAATATCCGTTAAAGACGCGGGAATCTCTCGAGTCGAGCATTAAGAAGAACGGTGCGTTTGTCTGTGTATATATATATATATATATATATATATATATATATATATATATATATATATCGGAAAATTCAACCAAACAGACCGTAGTCTCCACAGCGGATTTCACGCGCGTTTTCAGCGGGTAAAATTCGCTTATGAATCATAAGCGAATATTTTGTAATCTATTATTACACACTCAACAGTGCATTTAACCTTTTTCTCAGCCGCCAATAAATATCTCCCGAGTCAACCGAATAATAAATTTTACGCTCCAATAATTTCGCGCTATTTGTTGCTCGACGAAATTAAACATTGAACGTTTGGAAATATACTACAACGTCTTCGCTTCAACGCCTCTGAGCTCCGATGCTTATTAGACGCGTAAACATGTGCGCGTGATATAGCTAGCGGAGTTTCGATATCGCGGCGGGAAAAGCATCGGAGCGCGTTATGCACGTGCAGGCAAACGCGACAGGTGCAACGGAGCCGAGAGCCGTGAGGCATCGGCGCGAAACGCTCGCGTATTTTTCACTCGCGAATAGGAGCCCCTGCGATGATGATTTAATGACCTCCGGCCGACTTCGAGTCGTTTCGCTTGCTCTTGGATATTCGAGCGGTATCTCAATCAATCTTCTTACCTTGATTCGTGTTAGCACTATACGTATTATTTTTATGTATATTCTTATAATTTTGTGCTTGCGTGCATTACGATTCGTTTCAAAAAATCTAAATAAAAGCAAAATAAACTTTCTGATGCACGGTCGTATTTATTTATGTACGCACATCCATGAATTTGATAGGCTTCGCGCATGAAGAGATGTAAATTCACGGTACGCTCACTTCTGAGTCTCGTGCGATTTACGAGTAGAATTATGAGTACAGCTTTTCCGTCATCAAAATAATTCGTCAAGCAAGGTTCTGAAATATTGCGCATTTATTTTTCAAAATTTATCGGCCTAACAGTTGCGCTCTCTGCCGCAGAGCTTTTAATACGTCGCAATAATTTTAGAACATCAAAAATGATTTTGATAGTCAAGGGATTTTTATTTTGGAGTTGTGATGTATTATTCAAGCCACAAAAGTTAAATTCGTAAACTTGTGCATGGTTACTAACAATTTTTTCGTGAAATTTCAATTCTACTTGAATTCTTTCTTCTGGTTTACCTTTGCTATATACTATGTTACGAATGCTTGATTTAACACCTGACTCGTAACGACGAGAAAACATAAAGCTGGATTCCGGTCAATTCTTGGAATCCAAGCTTTTCTTGCAGATTCGCACTTGCAATACCATACGTGCCGCTCGACTCACCGGGCATCACGAAACGACGCGTTATTGCCCAGAGAGAGAGAGAGAGAGGGAGAGAGAGAGGGAGAGAGAGAGAGAGAGAGAGAGAGTAAGTACAGCGTCGCTTGAAGCTTTGCTCGAAAAGCTCAATAAGCGTCGGTATGGCATCCGCCCGCGTCAGAATCCCAATTTACCGGGGCGTTGCGCAACGCCTCTCTATTTCCGTGCTCTCTTGCCTCCTCGCCCGCGCCTGCAGTAGCTATATACTGGCTTTCGCCCGTTCGTTCTTCTTCTTTACTTCTCTCGCTGTAGGACTACTGCGCTCGGTTTCGCGCTCACCGCGATTCATCGAGATACCTCTACGACGAATGCATTTCGTCTCATTGTGCTTTTCAGCGCCCACGCGTATAAGCTTCTTTTGCTTTGATAAGAATATCATTGCTTTGACTGTTTGTTGAACAGGATCCATCGAAGACTTATTGACTAACGATTTTCAAGCTAAGCGCGCACGAAGATCAAAGCGCGCAGAAAAGATACACAAAAATTTAACTTTGAAAAAGCAGACTCTACACTCATCATGAAACGCGATTTTCCGTGCGTGCGCTTTCATCTAAATTTGTCAATAAAAGATGCAACTCGCGCAGCATTACGATATGCCTTGTCCCTCGCGAAAATAGAAAATTCAATTTGGAATAGGACTCCGCGAACAAGTCAAAGGTTTAATTTAAAGCTCTCGTGGCACTACTCAGGGCCGAGAGCTACGGTGGTGAAACGTCGTTCTCGGCATATCTGGCACGAAGCGGCGAATCGGCATAAAACCAACTACCTATACTCCCCCGATAGCGACGTCTCCGGATGTTATACGCGTGAGTATGCGTTTTTCGACGTCGAGACGCGATGTGCTTGCTGTCTATAGAGATTTGCGAGCTGGAAGCATTCCAAGGAAGTCCGAGTGACCTTGTCTTATCGCAACGTTACGTACAAATTACCAATTGGAAGAAGCTGTCGACGTTTTCCTGACGTTTCTATCAGATGCAATTTTTTAAAGGACTTTGATTGCAGATAGAACATAAAAAGATTGTAGAGTACAGTGATGTATCACGTGAAGTTAAAAGAAAAAATATACCTATTATTAAAACTATCGAAAAATCTAAAATCGGCACATTTGATCCATCAGAGGATCGGAATTCATTGGCGTAGTTCAAGCTCGCGTAAGTAAATTCAAATAAAGCCGTTTTCATTCACTTTTCGGTTAGATCCGCGATCGCAAAGCCGTTACGCGCGAACGATGTAAATATTATTCCGCGAAGCGCTGAGCCAATGTATCCACGCTATATTGTCATTCGGGATGGTTGGATGCAAGCTTGCGCACAGCGGCCATTAAGATTTTCATGGTGCATATCAGCCCAGCGACTGTTGAATTCGAGCTTTACGATGTTTACGAGCTGGACATTTACGATGGAAAACTGCCGAGGCGCGATTTTTAGGATAGAATTTCAGTTTTCACGATTAATTTGATGAATTGCACTCGTCAACAAAAAACAACTTTTTTGTTTTATAATTTCCTATATACTACACGTTATTTTGGAATAAGTGTAACGACTTTGAATAAACCGCTTACAAAGTTGCGAAACTCCAATCACCTACTCAATCAATCGATCAATCGACGCATTCCCAAACAAACTCGAAAAACACTAACCCCGCCATTCTTCCGCACTGCAACGCATCTGCAACGTATGCGCGAATCAGCCGCGAACGTTCTGGCGCGCACGTCAGTGATGAGAACGTATATTTGCTCAGCCGTCGACGCGCTGCAATAAGCTTATCGCACATCCGCCGCCCGATAAAGACACACTCGCGGAGCATATATACCCCTTCTCTCTCTCTCTCTCTCTCTCTCTCTCACGAGGGCAATCTCAAGGTCGCTCGGATATTTCCAGATCGTGCACCGCGCCGCGGAATCTTCCTCAATCGAAGTTTGCGCGTTGCAGCGGAGCGCTGCAAGCTCGCTGTATACGCTGCACTATATACTCGTGCTCTCCTCCCTCTCTCGAGCTTTCCTTTCTCTCTTCTCGTGCAGGCAGCAGCGGACGGGTGGTAACCTTTACCTAGTGCTCGGCTTCGAGGCGATTAGCCACGTGGTTCGCTCGGATACCACGTGAACCGCTATAGCTTGTCATTCATGAACTTGTTCCGGCTTGTCCTCTGCGAGAGCGTATTGATAACGTTTGTAAGTGGGGAGCTTGCGGTGTTAGGCTGATATTTTCCATTGCTGATTATTCGTACGATTTACGAATTATCAGCATTTTTCCAACTGCGTTGCGATAGATCTTATGCTTAGTAAGCAAGCATGAAAAGCTCGATTTACGATGCACAAAAAAGAGCATCGTAGATTTCCAACCTAATTATATTCGTATAATAAGAGAATCGTTCGCATGCGAAGTGGCTGCTTTTGATTTTCATAACCTAGAATTCATAAGATCTGCAAATCTGAAGATTTCACTAAGAAAAGCCATATCCTTGTATCTCTCGTGAATTTTAATTCGTTCGTCATATCCGCTTCATCGACAATATTCAAATCTCCTCGAGTTCGATCTGCAAAAACTTAAAATCTCTCCCAGATATAACCTAAATAATCGCCTTGTACAACGATTCAAACGTCAAAGCTTCGAGCTTGCGACGTTCCTTTCGGATTTTCCAGCGATACAATCAGCAGCACCTCTTTATTGTCGAACAGCAATAAATGGAAGAAAAAAGAACAAAAAATTCATAACAAAATCGCAAGCCACCGTGCGACGAGCAGGCATCACATCGCAAACTCCGTCTGTCTCGGCTGTAGCACTGAACGCCATCATGTCGCCCCCACTCGACTAGCTATTTTCATCGGCGCTCGGTCTCTGCAGCATCGGCCGGGTCCGCGGCTCCGGCGCGACTGCGCCCTCGCTCGCGCAAGCTCTCGCTCCCCCTCGGACGCTTGTCACACTTTCGGCGCTCGGCGTATCTCGTCGTCCGCCTAAAAAGGTAGATCGACCCGGGAAGTAACGAGCTCAGCCATTGGTCGAAAGCTCCGACCAATCGCAACAGAGCTTACATCCCAGGATCACGTTGCACGCGCTTATATTGGGAGCCTCGGCTAGATCTCCCGACAGAACGGCTTCCTAACGTAAGTGCGCACCACGTCGGTTGATACTTTGAATTTTCGAATCAAGCTCAAGCTCTCTCTGCGCGGTAGGCTCGCGATTTGAAAAGCCCGCGCGCGGACAACTTGATCTTATATTCGACTTCTTATCGTATATATGTAGATATAAGGGTGCGTGATTGAATTTTTTTTTTATACTCTCCGATGAATAACGGGGGGGACACTTTTTTTAGTCACGGCGGGCGATACGGTTACCACGCAAAATTCGAAAGGAGGGTAAGGGGGTGACGAGAGGGAGGATATCAGGCCTTTTTTTCGAAGTACGACTGCTGGCAAGTGATACATTATTACCGCAAGTACTGTTTACCGGAAGTTCCGATCAAGTGCGAGAAGGAAGAAGTGTGTGCCAATTGCTGAGAAGAGAAGGACAGCTGCCGCGCTGTTGTGTGTGTTGTCTCTGGTGTCAAAAGCTGGAGGAGAGAAAGGACTGTCTGACAAACTTTGCGTCGTCGTCGTCGTCGTCGTCGTCGTCGTCTTCGTCGATTGTATACACGTTGCTCTGGTCGGGAAGGAAAAGTTTTTGAGTGCCACTCTGTGCAGTGGAGGACTATATATACAGTGAATTGGAATAGCAACATTGGAATTCAAACGACACTTGGTGAACTCTTGAGCGTCCTTTTTACTGGCCGCGGTATAAATTTAATCGAGTGATATTTACGGTTGCAACTGTCGTCTATTATTGTAACAGTTTTCAAAAGTGATTTCGCGTTCAGTTTTTTTTTTTTTAATAGTTTCGTACTCCATACGTTTTTTATTGAAATTGTTGTCGATGATTGTTGAGCCACGCGTGCACTGCATAGGACGCGATGACATAATTTCGTTGACGGCAAGCTATGCCGACGCGATAAATATAATCCGCTTCCTGTTTTCCAAGATTCCGCGTTATTTCTAAATCTGGAATCGTCGGCTATTTAAATTTAGACCACAACTCGGGCACGGCGATTTTCGAGTCTCTATATAGTTATTGATCGATTCTCAAGTTTGAAGAATATCGAAGAAACGGTTATTTCATACCCTTAAACTTGAAATTTGATCCACTCACGGAGAAAAGTATCAATTGCGTCGTTGAAAAGATTAAGAATTTCCAAAACATTAATAAACCACGCTCCTGGATCTCGAAATCCATCTCGTTTACCATCGCGTAACTTTCAAGATGGCGATCACGGAGTCGCGTGCGAGAAAAAATAGTGCAAAGCTCAAAACTATGCGCGAGTAGATCGAACGAGATCGACGCGATTCTGAAAATTTCCGAACCTAAAAAAAAAGCGCGAATAGCCGAGTAGGGTACGCATACTGTCACCCGATCCGTCAAGCATTCGATAATTAGGCCATCAGTCGTTCCACCTTCGCTACCAAGACGACGACGAGGAGGGCGGCAAAGTTTTCAAATTCCTGGCATTCTGACTTCCGAATGCCAGGATGGAAATCTAAAACGGCGAGATTACCCAGTTTCGTTTTGTGGGGGCCGCAGGGTGTAGAGAGCTTCGAAAATAAAAGAAAGGGGAGCTGCGCGTCGCGTGAAAATAACATCTCGCGCGAGAACGAGGGCCAAAGAAGGTGGTGGGGAGAGAGAGAGAGAGAGAGAGAGAGAGATCCAGATTCAGATTTCGGGAAGGGGGAGGGGGTAGCGAGCGAGAGAGAGAGAGAGAGAGAGAGAGAGAGAGAGAGAGAGAGCTTGCGGGAGCTTGGCCGCCATGTTGCTCATTATGAATTTCTGTCTGCAGGGCCGCCCAGTTCGTGCCGCCAGAAGCAGTCCGTCCGCCGCCGAAGCCATCACCGGGACAAAAGAAGGGCTTGACACGACACGCACGCACTAGGCAACACGAGTTACTTTAAGGATCGCGAACCATAACGACGACACTAGTCACGTAGTGGAGATTTATTGAACCGACGAGGGAGAGACTCTTTGATTTTCTTTTCGAGAATTTTGAAAAGTAGCCGACAAGAGGCTTAAGCCAAGATGCCGGCACCGCAAAAGCAGGACGAGGATGCGGATCCGACCCCCTACTTGTACGTCTCACTCGAGCAGAAGAGAATCGACCAGACGAAACCCTACGATGCGAAAAAAGCCTGCTGGATCCCCGACGAGAAGGAGGGCTACCTTCTCGGTGAGATTAAGGCCACCAAGGGAGACATCGTCTCCGTTGGACTTCCCGGTGGCGAGGTGCGTACTCCATATACATTATACTTTCTCTATCCATCTTGTTTTTCGCACTCCTGTACTTCGTTCGCTTGCACAACGCCGGTCGATTTTTTTCTCTTTGGCGCAACACACCGGCCCGTCTCGAAGATTCTCGCGGAGAGACGTTTCGATTCGTAATGCAGCCGCGTAATAGCGCTGCAACGACTGCTGCCAAGTGACACAACGCGCCGTATACGTGGCACTTGTTGGCCGGCCAATTTTCGGCTTTGATTATATTCATAATGCACTGCGTGTATGCGCCGATGCTCTCGCGTGTAATAATTGACGCGCAATTAGCCGAGTTTGCCGTGAAAAATCGGCGAAATAGAGTCTTGGCTTGCTCGATCCACGTTGACGCGCGAAGGTGCTGTCAAAATTTCAAGATCGTTTTTCCATTCGAGTCCATTAAAGACGTCGTTGTGAGCAAAGTCGGTAAACACTTCTAAAATTACACAAGAGGCGCATCTCCAAAACGTATTCGTCTCTCAAAAAAAATGCAGGAGCTGAGGGCGCACGTGCTTGAAAAAAAGGAAAAAAATTCCACTCCGCGGCCTATTTCTTCACACTCGTCGACAAATTAGAATATCTCCCTCCCGTGCGTCTTCGGGAATGCGATCTCGCGAGAAGCACCCGCGCAGAGCCAAGGAAGGTCGGATCGAAAAGCTCAAAGAGAGAGAGAGAGAGAGAGAGAGAGAGAATGAAATAGAAGCCGCGACGGCGGAATATACAGACGGCTCGCGCGGGTGCGGGTATATATAAAAAGAGTGGGGCGCGCGAGAAAGAGAGAAAAAGAGAAGAAGGCGTCGGCGTTCAGAAAACCACCAGCGCGGCCAAACCGTATCAGGACGCGCTCCGACTTCTATTTCAAGAACAGAATAGCTTATACCTTCGGAACCCATGCCTCAGCGCGACCATACTCAGACACACCGCGCGAGTATTGGCTTACGACGATGCCGTCGCCGCCGACGCGTCGGATGTATGATGATTCGTGCACCCTTGCTGAACAGCTGATTCGTTATATGACTGACGACGGGATGACGATGAAGCTTTTGGATCGATTTTTTTTTTCGATGATTGCTTGTACTCGCGCTCGGAACACCGAATCGATGCGAGCACACTTATCGCGTTGATTTATCGAGAGGCGTGTAAGGAAGTAACGCGTATAAGTATATGACGGAGAGCTCGTAAATATGAGGTATATAAATAAAGGGAAAGTGTCTATTTTAACGGGTCTAAAAGTAATCGGCCGGTCTATACTTAGAGAGCGCGCCGAGTTACTTCAGCAGCCGAAAGCCCGACTCGCAGAAAGCTCGGGTACGGTTCTCGCGAGGGAAACGAAACGAAATAAGATGTATGACCTTTCCCCGGTTTTCTTTATTTTCTAATTACTCGCACCTTAGTATACCGGGCGACCATTTGGCGAACACTTTATTTCTGGAAGTTCGCGTGACGACGATGGTGTAAACATTAAGCCGAGAGAGCTTTTATCGCCTATATCAAAATAATGTACGTCGTTTAAAAATAAAGGATGCGGATCGCGAGACGAATTCATCAAGCAAACAAGAGACACCCGATATCCACGCGAATTATTATGCAACGCGAATTCATGCAACCCGACTCTTTCTCTCGGTCTCTATAAATAAACAAGCTTTATCGAAAAATCTCTCCGAAAACAAGACGAAATTTTTCACACCACTGACGAAAAAGCTTTTCTCGTCGATTACGCAATAAAAGCCGGTTCAGCAAACTCGCTTCCTATATAGGCTCACAGCTCTCTCTCTCTCTCTCTCTCTCTCTCTCTCTCTCTCTCGCTCTCTCTCTCTCGTTGACTCTCTCGGGCCGAACGCTATTGTTAGAAGAGAGCGAGTCCGCGGCAGCGGCGGCCGGCTATAATAATAAAACGCCGAAACGCCACATCTCGAAACGCGGGTCATGATATTTTTAGCGCCGAGCGAGAAAGAGATGCTGCGCGCTAGCGAGCGCGACCGACCGAGCGAGCGTCGAAAGAAACGAAATGAGCGCGTTACCGAGCTTTTCTTACGCAAGCGATTCCAAAGTTACGCTCGCGCGCTTCCCCCGCGTTTCGCGCTCTTTTTCTTTTTTTTTTCAACTTCGTCGGTCGCCTTTGCTCCCCTCGCGAGAGCTTGTTTACGCTGCGCCGGGCTTTTCCTTTTGCCGAAAAACGACGACGCGATGCTTATTTGGGAAGGGAGCGAGAGGACGCGCGGGAGATTTTTTCATTTATTTACGATCGATATGCCTGCGTAGAAGCGATCTTCCAAGAAGCGTGTACAAGCTGCCGGCTGACCAACGCAAATCGAGATCACCGTTTCTCCAACGGGAGAGACTGCTCTTTTATATGCCTTAGATCTATATTCGTATAGCTTCTCCGCTTGTCACGCGAATTATACCGCATAGACGACGACTTTCCGTTGGCAGAGGCTCAAAGCGCCTCGTCTCGTCGGAGCTGCGATGGGAAACGAGCTTATTCTTTCTAGCGCGAAAAATTACGAAAACTACATAACAACGAAGGAAGTAACCTCCACGTGTTATTTCGGATTTTTATGCCAATTGTTGTCGTGCCAACGTAAATCATCTTGCTCGTCGCGGCTCATCATCTGTCCTAACATGTTTTGAAAACGTTGCCCGCGAACTTGTAGAGAAGGGAACTGAAGAAAGACCAGCTGATGCAAGTGAACCCGCCCAAGTTCGAAAAGTCCGAGGACATGGCCGACCTGACCATACTCAACGAGGCTTGCGTGCTGCACAATCTCAAGCAGCGTTACTACTCAAAAATGATCTACGTAAGTGTCCAAAGACCAAAACTCGACTAACGGCCCTTCTCTTTTCTCTCCCGGCGTAATGTAGGTCAGGGACGTGAAGAAGGACCTGCTCCAGCAGGTGAACCCGCCCAAGTATGAGAAGGCCGAGGACATGTCCAACTTGACATACCTCAACGATGCGTCGGTCCTGCACAATCTGAAGCAACGTTACTACCACAAGCTCATCTACGTAAGAATAGCGACGAGATGTGTGACGGATGCATTCGCCACGATGCCACGTGTGAAGGAGTTCAGCACAGACCGCTGACGCCTTGTTTTCGTTTTTCCATGATTTTCTCTCGTTCGGAGGATGGAAGGAGCGTCGCGCCAATACACGTGGACGTGTTGCGACGACTCCGACTACGGGATGTCTGGTTGAACTCGGAATTTCCTTTCGTTTTTTATTTTTTTTTTTTATTGACCTCGGCAGAATTGGTTCGGAAATTCCACGTTAACGAGACATCCTGAACCATTTTCCATTTGAGATACTTTTAAGCAGAACATCGAGGTGCTCGGAACAATAGACCTGCCTGACCCTCATTTTTTAGTTTTAGTTTACTAGTTTTACCATTTGTACCATTTATTTTTTAACGATTGTGGGATTCGAACGCAAAAAGTCTACCAAAACTGTGTGTATAATTGAGTACTTTATGAAGAAAATAGTATTATTAGACTTTTTGGGATGAATTCGGAAAGGAAATACATCTCTACGAAAGCTGTCGTCAGAGACTCGACAAGCCTTATCGTATCTCCTTTCCCTTGGCACAAATACTGATTTACCATTAATACACCGATCTTCCTGAATACGACGAAGATCCAATATTTGTTACGTCTCTTAGCGATTTCAATTGCACTGACTGAATTTTCATCTAAAATCAGCTGAACTGCATTTTCTCTGAAGTAACGTTGAACTCGCTATCAGACTCAAATAGTTGGTTAATGATTTATCATTAATACATCGATTTTCCTGAATACGACGAAGATCCAGCGTTTGTTATACGTCTCTTAGCGATTTCGATTTCACTGACTGAATTCTCATTTAAGCTGCACATTCCTGCAAGTAACGTTGAAATCGCTATCAGACCACCGTAGTTAGTTTGCATGCACATGAATTTTCTCCAATACATACGTACGGGTCAGACGAAAGCCGCAGACCGGCCGGACACACTGACCCGCTAGACGATTTTCTTGTATTCTCCATATAACCATATGCAAATGAGAAAAATCCAATCAGAATCTGATCACGACGAAATTTCCTCTTGCAGACGTACTCCGGTCTTTTCTGTGTAGCCATCAATCCCTACAAGAGATACCCGGTATACACGCAGCGTTGCGCCAAGCTCTACCGTGGTAAGAGGCGTAGCGAAGTGCCACCCCACATTTTCGCTATCTCTGACGGTGCCTACGTCAACATGTTGACCAGTGAGTATATCACCGCGTACATATCAGTTGTCTCTTTGCGCAACGAAAAAAATCGCATCGCTAATCTCCGTTTCGTCCTCCGTTCACGCCAACAGACAGCGAGAACCAGTCTATGTTGATCACCGGAGAGTCTGGTGCCGGAAAGACTGAGAACACGAAGAAGGTAATTGCATACTTCGCGACCGTCGGTGCCTCGACCAAGAAGGACCCGTCCGCATCCGAAAAGAAGGGATCCCTGGAAGATCAGGTCGTACAGACCAATCCCGTACTTGAGGCCTTCGGTAACGCCAAGACCGTCCGTAACGATAACTCCTCCCGTTTCGTGAGTACCTCTTTGTGTCCTCTATACAATTGAACTTTGGAAACTCGTTGCGAATGTGTCTGATAACCATCCATTGTGCTCCTTCAGGGTAAATTCATCCGTATTCACTTCGGTCCTTCTGGAAAACTGGCTGGTGCTGATATTGAGACCTGTAAGTTTCTCTTTTTCTCTTGTGTTGCGTTGAAAGAACTCGTTGTTGACTGAAGAATTTCGCTTGATTCACCAGATCTGCTGGAGAAGGCCCGTGTCATCTCCCAACAGTCGCTCGAGCGTTCCTACCACATCTTCTACCAGATGATGTCCGGCGCTGTCAAGGGTCTTAAGGGTAAGTTATGCAGATACCATTCCTTGATGATGACGCGGTCATCGTCGTCACTTGTATATCGCTTCGACTCTCGGTAAATCTGGCAGAGATCGACGACTGTATTCTACTGTTGATATAATTCTAAACGTACCAATATTCAAAATATTAGACGAAACATAGTAGAATCGGCCGTAGCTCTGATCCCAACTTGGCCGAAAACTGTAAGTGAAAGATAGGCATAGCTTCTATTTCTCTTACAAAGAAAAAAAAACGGAGAATTTCGAATCTCGTCCCCTCGCAAAGAGTAATCTGCAGACCGACGATCGAGTGATTCAGCAGGGGTAGCTGTATCCAGCCATGGAAGATTCCGTTATCCTCTCGTCTCTTAATTATCAATATATGTCACACAGCACACACGTATTACCATATATTTTTGTGAATCCCGACCATCTGGTTGTTGTAATTGTCACATTGTCAATGAGCCTCTCTTCCTTACTTTCGTGCGCAGAGATGTGTCTACTCTCGAACAACGTGCAAGATTACTATTTCGTTGCGCAAGGAAAGACGACGATTCCCGGCGTCGACGACGGCGAGGAATGCGAACTGACTGATGTAAGGAGACACGCGCGACTGACCTTTGTCCAGATTAATTAATTTTTTTTCTGTTCTTTTATTTCTCTCACTCTTCGATCGCGCTGCGAGAGATTCGCTTCGACTCCTGAGATGCGCATTTCATGTTTATAATAACAACATTTATAATTGACTCGTCGTTGGCGCAATCTTCTCTCGGCGCGATCGCTGTATACATAATACTAAAGTTTGACATAAGCTGTCGTTTTCTTTTTTAACTGTTTCGTTTTATTTGTACATAATTTTTTTTCTAATTTTTTATGTCGTCTATTATACATACAATGCTGTAGGTAAACACACGTAATCTTAGTTTTGTTCCAATTGCAAAACGCGCCCGCGCGCCGCTCTCTGTCTGTCACGTGATGTCTAATGCCTCTATCTCTACTCTATGTAGTTTTACTTTTTCTTTTTTGTCTTTCTTCTGTTGAAAAGCTGTGTAAACGTGAGGCGCGACTGAGTCAGACGACGTATGCTGCTTTCATGGCAGTTATGTATAGTGGTTTATGACAGTGTACAAAAGCCTCTATAGGACACGAGGGCGGAGTATTACAGAGAATGACGCATGTCAGGCTCGTCGATATCGAAGCTTTGCTTTGCGACTTTGATTTAATTTTCAATTGAATCGTTTTACTCACTCGCAAAGCATAAAGGCTTTCTTATGGACGAGCTCGTGTATGCCAGTTGTGGATATTTTCAATTTGGTGTGTCAACTTTCCACGTACATTGAGCGGAAAAGACTCTGCGAAGGAAATCGTTGCTACGTCGTTCCTTGTTCCCAAAAGTCACTGAGTGTGCGGTGACTTTTGTTTTTGTTTGTGTACATGTACCACCCAGAGATACCGATGGGCTTCCGCTGACAGACTCGCACGTGATTATAAGAGTGCCTCCAGCAAACAGAGTTCTGTAAAAGTGTCGTATACTAAAGTCGAGAACCCCCAAAAACGGGGATTGATTGACAGTCTCAAATATCCAAGTAGTTATCGAGACTTATTTGTACACCTTCCCCTGTATATAGAACATACCATCCTTAAATGAAACCCGAAAAAAGCGGGTGTGTAATCAATGCTACTGAATCATACTGAAGCTCTTTTTAATACGTTTTATCACTCTAAAATAGTTACAAATGTATTCGGTATGGCTCAGTAGTTTCAATCCGTCAGGAACCGTGGCAAAGCCATAAGAAAACATGGTCACCCAAGGTTCGTTGGCTCATCCAAGCATGTGTTTTTTTTATTTTCAAAAACCTCAGAAAAGTGTCTGCTGTCCAAAAACATCAATGACTACCACTTCGTCTCGCAAGGAAAGACCTCAATACCCGGTCTCGATGACGGCGAGGAAATGCTTATTACCGACGTAAGTGCGCGTTCGCCAAGAACAACCTGGAACGCCGCTTGGTTTTTTTTTCTACTAACAACGCATTTCCTGGATGTTTTCTCCACGTACGATTTTGCACCTTGAGCAAAGGATCAAAACTGCAAATAATAAATACGGTAGAAAACATCTATACTCGCCACTGACAAAACTCCAGCGAGATTTGCAACCATATACTGACAAACACCTACTCTACTACTTCTTACATTAGATATATAAGTGTGCGTATGTCTGTCTCTGTCAATTGTTTTTCCACTGTCTCTCGTCTCGATTTCTGTGTCGATCACCGGCTATACTCTATCATTTTTCTCTGTCTTGCGTTCTCGTTCTCATCATATCTCGTTTAATCATTAAGGCCTGTTCTGTCCTCTGTTGCGAATCATCACCATCATCTATATACATACATAATTTATTACAGTAGCACGTCTTTATTTTCTCTCACAACTCTTATAGCCTAAGCCTTACATAATAGCGCAGCTGCCGGCGAATCTCACCATAATTATAATATCTAATTTGTACATACGTGTAATATATCGATGGAATTTATATACTCTACTATACTATTTCTCCGCACTATACTCTCTGATACTATACTCATAACATCTTTATACCTTTATATTATACTCTATATACTATATCTGACTAATTTTTTCCACTCTCTCGTCCGGAGGAAAATCTAATGCGAAACACGAGCCAAAATTAGATTTTCCGAAGGCTTTTCAACGTAACTTTCAGATTCAGCTATATGTACACTATACTCTTCACTTCCTGTACATCATTGACTACTCTGTATAAACGACGAATCGAAAATATTTATACATGAAAGTTTACTCACGCAGTTGTTATAAAATCGAGTCCGACGACTTGCACTCGGGTCGAGTAGCCGATTTCGTCCGTCGCGACGAGTGACCAAGCGAAAGAGAGAGAGCAAGTTTAAACTCTCTGATGCGGTGTTCGTTTTTGCGTGGCGAGCATTACTCCGTGGCCCCGATCCGCGGGTTTATAATTATCAACGACTGAAAGTGAGAGAGAGCCAGTGCCTATGTATCTGCGCACGTCTATTCGCGCACAAGATATATAGGCACTTGTCACTGACACATGATGTTACACGCACACACACATGCACACATGTATACCTACACATATACTCAACGGACGCAAACGCAGAAATGACGTTCCTGAGCAACCGAATCGGCGACTACTACTACATTAGCCAGGGTAAGACGAGAATTCCCGGGGTCAACGACGGCGAAGACATGGAAGACACGGACGTAAGTCCTCAATACGACGCGTGCACGATATATATATATATATATATATACATAAATTATTTTATTGTTAAAATCGCCAAGACACCCTCTTTCTGAATCACCACCCGATTTCTCTCCGTTGAATAACGTTTCTAGCTTCTCACGAGTCCTTATTCAAATTTTATAATCTATTTTTGTCTGATCTCTCACACGCACACATGTATCGTTCATTTTTGCTCGAGAGATATTTTTCGTGTTACTTTTTTCTCTAATTATCATCATAAACAATTTTCACTTAAAAACAAAAAGAAACTTTTCACCCGCCCTTTGAGAGTCGCGCAGATTTTGCGTCGCGTTTCAAGGGGCGTGAGGTAACTTGGATTAAAATTTCTAACTGCTAAACAAACATAAAAGTTTTTTACACTAAAAGATGATTTAGTTTTTTGTTGCAAGATAAAAGCATATTGTATAAAATAAGATAAACACCATTCAGTTAAATCACACGAAGTGAAGAGCCCCCCCGTCAGGCGGGCAGCTTCCTGCTTCGAGACACGCGCCGTGTCGCGTTACGAAAATGTATAAAAACCAACGATTAAATTAAAAAAAATGCGCACGCAACTGCCGCTGCCGGGGGGCGGGAGAGGCTATCGGGTGTTTCAGAAAGCGGGAGAGAGATACTTATTATTATAGAGACGATCGCGATACTCATACAGTATTTGTAGAAATACGACAACGAAAAAAAGACTGAGCAACCGAGTGCAGGTCCCGCTCCCCGATTAAAGCTCTCCACTAAACCTCACACGATTACACGCACCTTAAATCGCGGACAATTATACTCACATTCAAGTATCACACATGACGCTTAAAAACGAGCAAAACCAATAAGAAACAAAGCATAGAGTCAGTCCGTCCTGCTAAGGCAAGCCTGTATTGTGTACGAGCCAGAAAAGTAGCGAAATCTTACAGGAAACCGCACAAGGAGCTTCCAAGGAGCATAAGCAAAAAAAAAAAAAAATGAAAAGTCAAAACGTAAGCAGATTGTTAATCAAGCCCAAACTTTTTCCGCAGAGATGTGTTACTTATCGAACAACATTTACGACTATTACAACGTGTCTCAAGGAAAGATCACGATCCCGGGTATCGACGACAATGAGGAAATGGGTCTTACAGACGTAAGTCCAGTTCCCGTGGAGAAGTACCTGATTAATTTTTTTTCTTGTCACTACCAAAACCCCTGTTCCATACCACCCCCCGAACGCCCTTACAACCCCAACGTAGAGGGCATTTTTCGAGTTGTATTAATTTACTCCTTTTTATATCCACTATTAAATCCACCAACGGTTATTTCGCTACATGCATCTTGGGAAATGAAGTAGTTACCCTTGGTTTTCTCCTGATAGTTTTAAAAAATTTTTTTTTTATCTCGATGAGAATAGTAGTTGCCATTGTATATTCATGAACTTTCGAGTATCCAACTACCATTTTCAAAGTATAAGATGTATTATCCTTACAGTAGTACTTTATACTCTAAACTTTCGATATTGAACCTTTCAACGTTCAATATCAAATTTTATTCCTGTTGGAGCTTACGCTCCAAGATATTTTGATTTTATATAGATGATTTCATTTTTTTCTCTCTCTCTCTCTCTCCCACTCTGTCTCCCCTGCAATCTATCTCTGTAAATTACTTTTTGAATTTGGATTTCATTAGTTTTGCCTGTATAATATTAATTTCCTGAAAATGTTTCTCTTAATCCGAACCATCTAGAAGATACAAAAAGAAAACGAGATTCCCTAAGAATTGCTGAACAACGCGATGGTGTAAAAGTCCGACGGTTGTTCAGTAAAAAAGTTGTACAAAACTGCCCAAAAAGAACTACTACGACACAGAAAGGCCAGAAAAGCCACGGCAAATGGCACTGGATCTGCGAAATAATAATATCACACACGTATGTCCGCGAGATAAGAGTCGTCGGATCTTGTGTTTACGGCACCACGGGACATGATTTAAGAGTCCAAGAACCTAAAAGAAGCTGCGGTTCATAGTGATTCGAGCGATCGACTACACGTACGATGCTCGTGTTTCAACGTGTATATTATATCAGAGTCATTATCGCCTTTATTTCCACGTGTATGTCGATTTCCATTACCGCAAAAAAGGTCAATGAAAAGTGACACTCACTTTGTAAAAAAAACAGAAAAAAAATGTACTCTGCAGTCAATTATGTCTATCAGAAAATTCTGCTTCATACGCTTGACTCTCTGTGCGCTTCTATACTATATCTGTTGCTTGTCATATATTATTATCATGTGCTTCGGAAAATATTCGTCACTGCCGCTTAAACGCATTTTTCGCAGCTTGAGACTATCCATCGTCTTAGTGCTTAAGTTTGTACTGCTTTTTATGTGTTTTACCGTCTTGTCCTCGTGTGTACATATAAATGTTTAAACGCTTATCACGTAAAATATCTAAATGTATCGAATGAAAATTAATCTCTTCGCAAAATTACGAATTCTTGAATCTGGCGTAGATAAAAATTGAAAAATCACGAATGCAGGTACTCATGCGATTTTCTTCTCTAAAAAATAGAAAGCCTTCGACGTCTTGGGTTTCACCCAGGAGGAAAAGGACGACATCTACAAGATCACCGCATCTGTCATGCACATGGGTGGCATGAAGTTCAAACAGAGAGGTCGCGAAGAGCAGGCTGAGGCCGATGGTACCGAGGTAAAATCAATCAATTTTTTTATTACTCTTATCATATTCCCTCGCTATAACTGTCGCATTTCCAAAATGAACGCTAATCAAATATGTAAATCGAACCTCAGGAAGGTGAGCGCGTGGCTAAGCTTCTTGGTGTCGATTGCCAAGACATGTACAAGAACTTGCTGAAGCCAAGGATCAAGGTCGGTAACGAGTTCGTCACCCAGGGTCGTAACAAGGACCAGGTCGCCTACTCCGTCGGTGCCATGTCCAAGGCTATGTTCGACAGGCTGTTCAAGTGGCTCGTGAAGAAGTGTAACGAAACCCTAGACACCAAGCAGAAACGTCAGCACTTCATTGGTGTACTGGATATTGCTGGTTTTGAAATCTTCGACGTGAGTATACCACACGGTTCACCAACAACACCTACACAACAACTATTTCGATTCGATTCTCGTAATTTTCGGATTATTTTGTTACTTTCCGTTTATTTCTACATTTGACAATCGAAGTGTTATTTTACTCACTAGCAACAAGAGAATCGAATCTGATAGAACAAGCATCAAAACTAAAACTCGAGTTCATAGCTGCATTCTTATTTGAAAGAAAAATTAATCAAAGAAGAGTTTTACTTTTGATGGCTTATACTTCAGTCCCCATAATAGTACAGGAACACCCTCGTGAGCCACTTTAGGGATTTTCTCACTTCTGCATCGTCGTTCAATCCACACCTCAGATGCAAAAATGACAGACACGATAAAACATCAAACCAAAAATCGTTATCAACAGACATTCTTTAATCATCTCCAATGACAAACTCCACACGCATTCATATATCAGATCTATAATTTATTTCGTAAACCCATAGTACAACGGCTTCGAGCAACTTTGTATCAACTTTACCAATGAGAAATTGCAACAATTCTTCAACCATCACATGTTCGTACTCGAACAAGAAGAATACAAGAAAGAGGGAATCAATTGGGCGTTCATTGATTTCGGAATGGACTTGCTCGCTTGTATTGAGCTCATCGAAAAGGTAGATGATGTCCCCCGAGAAGCCCCTGGTTTTTTGTTCTCCATCTCCTATCAAGACCCCCGACACTTAATTTGAGAACTTTTTCTTTCTCAGACCAGTGTGTCACGAGCCTGTTTTATATAAACTCCAAATTGGCGTGGAAACCAATTGAATGAACACCCTTGTACAGATATGCAGCATATGAATTTATGCTACCAGCATGTGATAATATGATTCGAGTCATCATATGTGACTTACATTTCTACCAGAACACTTGAAGTTTACTCACTTCAAATGTGATGCGAATTCTCACTATTATCCCACCATCCAATATCGCATCTCTTAATCTACCCGCACATCAGCATGAATTCTCGATTCTTAATGTCGAGAATGCCCATCATCATAATATCCCTTCATTGATGAATTTTGAGTGTGATCGATGTTCGATGTTACAATCTTCAAGCTTTTAAGGAACGTCGCGTACGTGACCGAACGTTTCGCTTCGTTTGGGAGGTGAGAGAGAATGTTGAGATGAATTTTGAGCAGCAGGACTTTACAGCAGCGAACATTCGTTCGAAAGGTAAATTTTGTTATATTACCCCTCTTACCCCGCGAATGACTTTCTACCCCCGAGATTTCCTTCGGACATTCCAAATCTGCTCACAGATCACAGTGGACTTTTCGACTTTTCCTGCAGAAAACCCTTGTACCAAGCAAATCATCTCTCGATGAACGAGACGTAGTCCATAGTAACAGAAATTTCTAGCTTGTGTTCTTTCTAAATAATTTCATAGATTCTTATGCATTGATTCAAAATTTGCTAGAAATCTCTGTTATACTTGATGTATTTTGGCCCTAGTTGTTGGATTGCAAAAAAACTCAGCCTAGAACGACGAGTAGAGCATGCAATCTCTAAGCACTGAGCAAAACAGTGCGGTCATTCATGCACATATAAGTGTAAAAAGTCATACGAACCATGAAGGTAGTTGAACTCGAGGCAGACCCTTGAAGATCATTCCCATAAGCCATATACGGTACCTCACGACCATTTAAAAAAAATCCATTAAAGGATATAAAGTATAGCAAATCTAAAGACAGATGCTAACTTAGCGAAAACAAAAAAAATCAGTAAAAAATCTGACATTGTCTTGCCCTTTGCTCTCGAACAGTTTAACAGCTTCGAGCAGCTCTGTATCAACTTCACGAACGAGAAACTTCAGCAGTTCTTCAACCATCACATGTTTGTCCTCGAACAAGAGGAATACACGAAAGAAGGCATTGAGTGGTCCTTCATTGACTTTGGCATGGACCTGCTCGCGTGTATCGAGCTTATAGAGAAGGTACTTGACGAGCCGAGCTCTCGCCAACGACCAGAAAACAAAAGCAGCATTACAAAAATGCTCGATTGGTTCGCAAACGAGACATTCGTGCCAATCAGAGTTGAACGGTCCAATGAGATAAACAACACGACACAAGGGCTTGCTATATCGGCTCCGTTGTTGCTCACTCACGTTCATACTCAGCGGCCTTTAACGCTTTAAGACAGCAAAAAGTGTCCGAGTTGAAAGAATCGTGATCGTCCACTGTTTTCAAGTTTTTTTCTCTGTCACCTGTGTCTGTCCACGTGTCCGTCTCTCTCTGTCATCCCAAGTGTGATACTGTCTGCTTTTTTCACTACCTCCTTTGAATTTGTCCGTAGTTTTAAGCAATCCCTCGCTTATGACCCATGTATATTGACTCTCCCTCTTCGAGCTGAACATTGAGTATCATTCACTGATACGTCTACACTATATCGTTTGAAGTTTTTACACCCCCCCCCCCCCAATATTTCAGTTCTATTGCGAGGACAACGTCTGAAGACGAGGATTGCTCATCTTGACAAACATGAATAGCAATCATTTCCATGCACACTTGACTAATTCACCGAACAAATACGTGAAAAAAGAAACTCCTAACACTGGTGTATAGACAATACCAATTGTTATTACGGAACCTTTTTTTTGCCCTCTGCCTTTACCGCATGCACCTACTCCGAACCGCGCAGTTCAACGGCTTTGAACAGCTCTGCATCAACTTCACCAACGAGAAGTTGCAGCAATTCTTCAACCATCATATGTTTGTCCTCGAACAAGAGGAGTACACGAAAGAGGGCATCGAATGGGCCTTCATCGACTTTGGCATGGATCTGCTCGCGTGTATCGAGCTGATAGAGAAGGTACTTGACGAGAGCCGAACTCGCTGATCAACTTCTGACAGGCAGAGAGCAATAATGAAACAGAGAGTTTCTTTTATTCGCTCCGAGCAGAAAGTTGAAGGGAAACACAGCGAGTTATATCGATACGAAAACGAACTGCTTACATCGGTTCAAAACTGTGTTCGTCTACTCGTCTCTCTACCTCACCCAATGCTTTGTGGAAGAAAAACAACGAGAACGACAAAAAAATGCCCACACCAGATAATAACGCAGAACTGTTATCGTCTATACTCTCATGTCCGCACTCGTCTATATAACTGTGACTGTCCTTGTGTCCATTTTTGTACGCGTCAAAATGTGATACGTCCTCTGTTTTAATGTGCAATATTTATCCAATGCTAATTTATCCGCACATCCACACTTTTGTCTCAATCGCTCTGACAAGAGTAAATACCATTCATTCATATGCTCGAGGCTTGCGTCTTTCAACACACAACACGACGCAGACTCAACTTTTGTTCGTATGTCTCCCTCTCTCACGTTCGAGTGATATGATGTCTCAACGTGATTCCGCAGACGAGTATTGCTAACGTGGATGGCAATACATATCAGCTCACACGTCTCTTATACAGCCCTTACATGCCCAAGAATATCCTAAGCACGCTTGTCTGTTTTTTTTTATCACATCACATGTCCTTTTTTGTCTTACGCCTATCTGCCTATACGCCGTGTGCTACTTCAAAAACGCGCAGTTCAACGGCTTTGAACAGCTCTGCATCAACTTCACCAACGAAAAGCTCCAGCAATTCTTTAACCACCACATGTTTGTGCTGGAACAAGAAGAGTACCAACGCGAAGGAATTGAATGGTCCTTCATCGACTTCGGCATGGATTTGGCCGCTTGTATTGAACTTATTGAAAAGGTATCAGTAAAAGCAGGAGATTGAGAGAAAAGCACGAGAGCCTGAAGTAGAAAATAAAAAATAAACGTGGATCGAGACTGAAGCATCGAGGAACATTGGATTTGAGCGAGGAGATTGGGAATGCCTGCATTGTTTGACATACACACACTTCGGAAGCTTGAGCAAGGATTTGTTTTGTGACGCGCATTTTTGCATACGATACATAAGTGAAGAAAGGTACAAGATACGAGTACCCACTCTGCCACTGGCTACTTCTCCCGAGTTTCTCCTCTTACTGTCTCTTCAATATTCCTCATCTCTTATACTGAGTATTCCATGATTCAAGCGACGGGATTCGTTGAAAAATATTATCCACGAGTCGCTTACCGTGTGGAAGTATATCTTCAACGATTTCTCTTCGTGAATTCATTGGATACGAGTGTCAGGAGATCTATTTCTATACCTCGTTTCGACAACAGAATACGAAAAAGGTCGAGTCGTTCTTATCTACTATCCACTATCTTCGATCTCTTCTTATACATACAAAAAATTTGTCTCCACACTGTTTCGCCTACCTTCTACCAAAAGGCGTAACAGAAATGCCTTCAATCCGTCATTGTATCTAAAACATATAAAATAATACCAACGGCACTAATAATCGTGTCTGTTACCCCGAACATTTTTACGTAATACACTTTCATGATGCAGAGCCGTGGATCGACTTTAAAGATCAAAAACAAAATTTAAAAGTTCGATCCTGGCTCTCATCAACCCTTGAAAAGGTAAAACATATTGCAACATACGTAGTGCTCTGAAGTGTGAGCCACCGGCGATCGTGAATCGTAACAAGACATGATGACGATTCCCGATTCGAAATGTTGGCAATATAGCAAACAGGTTTAAGGACAACTTGGCCACGAAACTTTTAACAGTCCCCCCATACTCATTTTTTTCACCATTACTTGCACATCTGGCAGAAACAGTAAACTGACCGCTGTCTTGCCTTTTCTGTTTTTTTTTTCTATGTTTTTGTTTTATTCGTCGACGCACTGCACGAATTCGAACGAAAAAACACACGCACACACAGTTCAACAGCTTTGAGCAGCTCTGCATCAACTTCACCAACGAGAAACTTCAACAATTCTTCAACCACCATATGTTCATCCTTGAACAAGAAGAATACCAGCGCGAGGGTATTGAATGGACATTCATTGACTTCGGAATGGATCTCCAACAAACCATTGACCTCATCGAGAAGGTACAACTCGATAATGAAGGTCACTCCGATCGATACTTCATCGGAGTTTGCAAACAAACAATTATACATAATGCAAAGTGGAGATGATGAATCAGTTCGACAGTCGATGATTGTAGATGCATACTTCATTAACAACTATCATATCGCAACGAGCATGTCACTACTAACTGTCTGTACAATCTATACACACCCTTTCGAATATCTTTCACAGATTTTCTTCTTCTACTCTCTTTTCTATACTCTCTTTTCACAATTTCGACAATGAGTAATAGTGTCATATACGTCATGAAGGACTGACGCAAACTTTTACTCATGTGTTACTTCCATCACGCGAGTACTCGATTCGCTTTTCAACTTGCTCATGAACTTTGCGATGAAAACAAAAGATTACGACACGAAATCGAGTACTTGCCGAACGAAAAAAGACCGAGACGTTCCTGGTACTACAACCCTCTGGCGTCGATGGAAGCCACAACAACAAGCATTCTTATCGATGACCACATTCTCTCTATCTTTCTATCTCTTTCCTATTGTATTTGAACACTTCTCTTTCTCTATGTGCCTCTCTATGTGTTTTGCGCATTTTGAATGGGGGCGTCCACTTAAACGGACGTCCAGTTCAACAGCTTCGAGCAGCTCTGCATCAACTTTACGAACGAAAAGCTTCAGCAATACTTCAATCACTTTATGTTCGTACTCGAGCAAGAAGAGTACGAAACCGAGGGCATTAGTTGGACCTTTATCGATTTTGGTATGGACTTGCAATCCACGATCGAACTCATCGAAAAGGTAAGGATTCGCTTCTATGCTTTTTACACGTATAATCAATAACACACGCAGCAGCAGCAGCGTCAGCAGCATCGCAAGCAGCTCGAGAGTGCTTCTAACGTTGTAAGCCTTATTTGAGGCTTGCTCGTAATGTAATTATATGTTTTCTTACAAAAGTATGTATGTTATAAATGTTCATGTATGTGCGCTTTTTTGTGTTGATCCACGTCTCCCTGAGTTATGTTTATTGTCGCAAAAGATCTTTCTCTTTCTGAGGAAGAGAATATTTTTATTTACTTTTGCAACAGTAACGGAGAGCTTGTGTTACTATGTGTTACAAAAGTTTACAGTTTTCTAGCTTATTTTTTTATACAGGGTGAACTAAACTGCCGTTGAGTACTAGAATTAAAATTTTTGAGCACTTAATCGATATGTTAAAACAGCTGGTTTAGTTTATTCAACATCGAAAAATAGCTTTTTAAAACTCGTTCAACGATTGTAATACACATTCATACGTTTCTCTATAGTAAAGGTAATAACTGTTTTGATGAAGAAAGCAAACCTAAATCTTTGTCGCAAGAATTATTACTTCTTCTGTTTATTGTTGCAAAAAGAATTGTTATTTATTTTTATCAGCAAATTTTTCGAGTCGAGGTATCACCAAACATAAGAATGAGCTAAGTCAAATCCAATTGAACTCGACGAGAAAATTTGACTGTTTTCATCATGACTTAAGCAAGCACTAAGAGTAGCGGCGATCTATTAATTGCGTCAATGCAATCATCGCCTTCATCTCGTAGAGTTTCACGTAAAGTAGAATTTCACGTAATGATCACATTATATCATGAACGTAACAGCAGTAAAACAAATCGTAATAAAATAAAATTTTGGGCAGCTTTTGAACTGCTAAATTTTTTTCTCGCGCTGCAGTAAAAATTCGTGTATATGTTATCTATACTTCATTCATCGTAAATTTCATCTTGAAAAAACAAAATCAATTAATTAACCCGTATTTATCAGCGAATTTAACATCAAAGCCAAAAACATGTAAATTTGAAAAAAGCGTAGTCGCGCGCAAGTAAAAAGTAATATCTCTCTGAAAGTGTACGCTACTCTTGGAAATGCTGAAACCGCCAATTAATAGCCGACCTGATCGCGGTATACTCACGCAGAACGTTTGTTTTTTCTTCTTTCCTCTCGTAATAGCCCATGGGTATCCTCTCCATCCTTGAAGAAGAGTCTATGTTCCCGAAAGCCACGGACAAGACCTTCGAGGAGAAGTTGAACAACAACCATCTCGGCAAGAGTCCCAACTTCTTGAAGCCCAAGCCGCCTAAGCCAGGTCAAGTAGCGGCTCACTTCGCCATTGGTCACTACGCCGGCAACGTAAGTTATCCGACCGCAGACGCATTGAGATTCAATTTGAATGTATGACTGACCTTTATCGGCTCTTGGAATGATTCAGGTACCTTACAACATCACTGGATGGCTCGAGAAGAACAAGGACCCGTTGAACGACACCGTGGTCGACCAGTACAAGAAGTCATCCAACAAACTGTTGGTGGAGATCTTTGCCGACCATCCTGGCCAGTCCGGCGGTGGTGGCAAGGATGCCGGTGGTGGCCGTGGTAAGAAGGGAGGTGGTTTCTCCACTGTCTCCTCTTCCTACAAGGAACAGTTGAACAACCTGATGACCACCTTGAGGGCCACCCAACCTCACTTCGTACGTTGTATCATTCCCAACGAATTGAAGCAGGCCGGTGTCATCGACTCCCATCTTGTGATGCACCAGCTCACCTGTAACGGTGTGCTTGAAGGCATCCGTATTTGCCGTAAAGGTTTCCCCAACAGGATGGTCTACCCTGACTTCAAGCTGCGGTAAGCATATCACTCGTTTAAATCCCCCTCTTTGACTCAGTTCTACGGTTTACTTAACAGCTTTTTCAGATTGTTGCGAATGTTTATGATTTCAATTATTGGGAACAAGAATCTGTAATTGCTGATTTACTATACTTTTATATTCGGACACATAGTAGTTTAAGAATCCCTTAGTCTTAACAATAGTAATAATGATGAATAAGCAAAACTATCCGGAGTTACACCTAAAAATGAACGACTTTGGTAACGGTTAATTTCTTGGGGTGCAGTTACATGATCTTAGCTCCGGCTGCAATGGCGGCTGAGACTGACCCAAAGAAAGCTGCGGCTGCTTGTTTCGAAGCGATCGGTCTAGATCCGGACAGCTACAGGATTGGTCACACTAAGGCTAGTTGAAAAAATCCCTGTACAAGCAGAGTTGAACATAACACCCTTATGCGTGTTTGAGGTCTTCGTCACCCCCTTGTATCTCTCCAAGAGTAAAAACACCCACATCACTCGACAGTAGATTTTGTAACAATAATACATTTTGTTGTATCCACCGTAGAAACCCGACCCAATTAGATGAAATTTTGCTGAGTAGATTGTTGAATTTTTCGCGTGAATACCTACACAATATATTGAACCAGTAGATAAAAACGCTTCAGCCATCGTGCTATGTGTCCATCATACGAGTTATCATCCGTTAATATCGACATTATAGACTTTCACCTTTTTTGATATTATATATCTCATGTATACCCATCACCGCGTGATTAAACCAGAATTGTTGTTTTACTCCACAACCATAATATGCGTGTTAGTTTTTCAATCCCGATTTTTCAATCACACATACACACTCCACATGCCACTTCTTCGAACAACGATAGCGGAGAGCAGCAGCGCAGAAGCAGCAGAGCAGCCGAGAAAAAAGAATATCGTTAACCACCCCAACCCTCCTAGTAGTATTTCTTACCCCCTTATAAAGTATTTAGATTATTAATAAGTCTAGACTAGTAGTACTATTTTGTTTAATAGTAATAATCCGTAGAGCCCCCCTGTATCTATCATTTAACTGGCGTTTTATGTCCCTGTACTAATCCGGGCTGAATCCGGCCCTCTTGTTTTCTCTTTGTGCCGACAACAACAACCCTCTAGGTACAAAATCATCGCCCCAGCTGCCTGTGACAAGGTCGGCGGTGACCCGAAGAAGTGCGCCGAGGCCATTCTCGAGAATTCCGGTCTTGACCCTGAGCAGTATCGTCTTGGACACACCAAGGCACGGTTTATCATGTCTAGTTTTGCCGATTCCAGCAGAGCCGCTCTTCTCTATCACTCTTTTCTTTTATGTTATACGTGTCGTTCGATTTGTTTTCCAATAACTCGTCAAACGCATTTTCACCGATTCGCTTGGATGATATACTTTTATCTGAAAAATCGTAGCTTTGATTGGTGAAGATGCGCGTTGACACAGGTTTTATTGATCCACGAGCACAATCTCGCACAAACCCGATGGAACGGGCCGAGTGTTGCAGCCTGCTTGTGATTGTTGCATCATCCAGATATATATGTAGAATTTAGTCGTAGTTGTGTGTGATTCCCTTCACCCAGTAGTTGATCACCAGGCACCAAAAACCGTATAGACCGTTATCTGTTATACGGATCTTTGTAGTCTTTTCTGACGAGTGGATGTCTCTGGATTGCACGAAAGAAAAATTAAGCATCTGAAATTATTCAAGCTTGGTGTTAATTTTTCAAATTCGTGAGGAATACAATGATCTCAGCAGATGTCCTCTCAGCAGCATCCCAAATCCCAAGTATATGTAGCACGTAAGATGAAACCAAAACGTAGAACGTAAAAAACCCTGTCCAATATCTCGTACGTACCGTAGATGTTAGAGGACGATCTTGAACAAAGTTTTGAGTCAAAAAGAGATCGTCCTAGTGTTAACACCATCGGTGTACTTAGAAGACATAGTCATTAAAAAAATATAGATTGTCTTCGAGGTACACCGTATGCAAATCCCCCGTCCGCAATCTCGTAAACCAGACGATCGAGACTGCAAATAATCTAACAACCTCGACCTTTTTTGTTCTTTTTTTATATGTTCGTCCATTGTCCATGTGTGTGTATGTACCCCACAATGTAAATGTCCATGACGCAACGCAGATACAAAATTCTGTGCGCCAAGAAGGTCACAGACGGCATGGACCCGAAAGTAGCCGCTGCCATTATCCTCGAAGAGACCGCATCACCCGATCAATACCGTCTCGGTGCCAGCAAGGTACTTGCACGCCTGAAACGAAATCCTCGATGATTACGAGCGAGGATTCTATCCTACTTCTCTTCTTCCACTCTCTGTGCTCCTATTGACTAATCCATCGCGAGAATTCAAATCGCCTGGCGATTAACAAACGTATTCAATGACCGAAAGCTATGTATTCTCTCCTTGCGCAATCTATCCGAGCAAATAATCCAAGAAAACAAATAACGAGTTGTTCCAGTGAAAAATTCCAGCCCCGCTGGTCTTCGCTGGAAAACAACACTTCGCTTGAATAGCTAATAATAGTTCAGAGCATTGTTGAGAGAGAAATTCTCAAACTGACAAATCTTGGAATTCGTATCTCTCGCTCTCACGAAGCAATAATTATTTAACTTTCAGAAACTGTAGACTACTCACACGCAATTTGTGACTAACGAGTGATGAAAAAATCTCTTTTACATTAACCAAACGCTAATACGCCTCTCTTCAGTTGCAACTGGACGACGACAGTCTGGAGTATATGAGCGACAGATATGGATCACTATATTGATTAAGCGAACGAGCCCAAACTGTCGTCTCCAGCAGAGAACAGGTCCACCGTGAAAAAGTGGACAGAGAGATGTGGGCCGAAAGTTTGTTAACCGTGCGCTCTGAATGCTCGACCAACAGGTATTCTTCCGCGCCGGAGTCCTGGGTCAGATGGAAGAGTTCCGTGACGAACGTCTCAGCAAGATCGTCTCCTGGATGCAAGCGTTCATTCGTGGTTACCTCGCCCGTAAGGACTTCAAGGCCCTACAGGAGCAACGTCTCGCTCTCCAAGTCGTACAGAGGAATCTACGCAGATACCTCAAGTTGCGCACCTGGCCGTGGTGGAAGCTTTGGCAGAAGGTCAGGCCTCTCCTCAATGCCACTCGCATCGAAGACGAGCTTATCGTGAGTATTGCCCTTTCTTATACGATTAGTGTTTAGTCTGGTATGTAAGTTCTGAAGAAGACTCTATACTTGGAAAATTTCGTATTTGAAACGATTGATGACTGTTCGAGTTATTTTCATTACGCAATTGCTCGTATCGCGAGCTATTCTTATCCAATGCCTAATGAATCAAATTGTATTAATATGTATATTCGTGTATTCATGAATCTTTTTAATCGCAACGGAGTTTTATTTAGCTCCTTTGATTCACCGGGGTATTAATAATTTAGACACTCGTGTACACGGTGAACATCCAAGAATACTGGATTCCGAACAACATCTGAAGTTTAAATAGCATCAAAACAATCGCGGTATTTCTTATTATTATTTACGCTGCTATATCAGAGAATTTGAAAAAGTATGGCTCAGTTTACATCATCCAGCGATTTGAATAACATCTTTCGGAATTACTTAACTTTTTACTTTGGATCATCGCCCGAGTTTACGCGAATATTATATTTTAAGATTATGGATGCAGCTAAAATTTTCCTGTCGTTAATTTCTCGCGTTCTCTCCCTCTTAGGCTCCTCTCAATTTGTCTCACAGCAAAATTGCAAACATTTTCTCGAAATAAGCGCTTAGCTATAAATCGCGGACGTCATATGAACGCGAAATATTTAACGATCGCGCGCGCTATCGTAGATCAAAAATAATATTCGATCGCGTTTTGAATCATTGACACGTGTATACTCGTAACAAATCGAGCAACGATTTAACTGATTCAGCGTCGACAGGCTCTCTCTACAAACACGTCGTTAAAGAGTCGAGTGTCGGGTACTTGAAAATAAAGGCGCGATAGGATTTAAAATTTAACGATCGGCTTTAAAAAAAGTGCAACGTTTACGTCTTCAAAAATTCTCTAATATTAGCGTAATCTACACAATGCAGGGTAATAATTGGCGTCGGCTCGAGAGAAGAGTCTCTCGTTCTTGAATTTCACCGCCTCCAAATACGTCTTCTTCTCCAGTGCACACATGTAGCATATAGCATCATCGCGAGCATCAGCCTCGATTCGACTGGAGAAAATTCTCGGGTCTTCATCGCGCAGCTACACAGACACGCACACGCATAGTGTAGCCCCCTCTCCCCGGCTATCCGAACGCGCGATTCGCCCAATATTTTTAGCCTCCCTCTGCTTCTTAATCAGCGGCCGCTGCGGCGGTTGCAAGAGAGATCGCGTTCCGAGATCGGTTATAAATATTTTTCAAGAAGAGCCATGAGGGAAGAGAGGGGAAGCGAGGAGTATAGCCTCCCCGTCGCCGTAGACTTGGTAGAAAAGTTCGGAGCCGCGGAAAGCTCATCGCAGTTCTCGACCCGCGACACGCTCGTGAACACACGCGCGCAAACGCACACTCGACGATAATAAGCGTATTTATTAAATACGAACGAATTCGAATTCTTCACTCCACACGCATGCCAGACCGTGTGTTCGCGCTTCCTCTCTCGCTACGAATCCCCGGTGCACATCGAGGCAGGCTCAGAGCTTGCGATAAGAGTATAATACACTAGTTTAACGAAGTCGTGCTTGCGCTGTTTTCTCGCGGCTTCTGTAGCCTCACGCTCGCGACTCTTCACGTTCATTCCACATACTTGTACTATTGAGCAAAGACTGAGAGGAGAGTTTGGGAGGAGACAATTAGAGAGAGAGAGAGAGAGAGAGAGAGAAACTACACTAACGGATTATTGAAACGATGGCTGAAACGAGTGGTGACTTACAGGCAGCGGAGGAGAAGGCACGCAAGTTCCAGGAGGCCTTCGAGCGCGAGGAGAAGATGAGGATCGAACTCGAGGAGCTCAACACGAAACTTCTCTCCGAGAAGACCGAGCTCCTCAAGCATCTCGACGGCGAGAAGGGCGCTCTCTCCGAGTACCAGGAGAAGGCACTCAAATTGGGAGCCCAGAAAGCCGATCTCGAGTCCCAACTTGCGGTGAGTACCTCTATTATACATGCATTTCTTTTTCTTCGATTTTCCACGCGCTATTTTTAAAGCGCTAGAATTCCGCTGGAGTGTGGGATGGATTTCCGTGTTCGCGTGGGACGGGGCTACGGCAATTAATTATGTATTTTTAGTTCGTTCGAGGAGGAAATACATGTGTATCTTCGAGTGTCGAAGGGGATAAGTTGCGGGTAATTTAAAACGGAATCGCCCAATTTAAACCGTTGCAAAACGATCGAAATATCCGTAGTACACGCAAGGACGCGGAAATATTTTGCAAATAAAAATCATTGGCTGAAACTAGGCTAAGGGCTCGCAAGATAAGGCCGACAGGAGGAATTCCGCTATGGCTCAACCGCGCGACGAACAGTCGGAAAAGCGAGTGTCGCAATTTTCGTCATTCGATTTCGCTTTGCACAACGCGATCGATAAAGCGTCAATACCGATTTAGAAAAGAACCGCCAGAGCTTTACGAAAGCTCCGATCTCCCCAAGATTTCCGGCAAAACAGACTCGCTCGAAAATAAGCTTTAGCGCGACTTAGCGATGATTTCGCTGTTTATTTCCAAAAGCACGAAATCGAAGCCATCTGCTGCTGCTGCTTCTGCTGCCTCGGGTTCAAACTTCGTTTTACGAAAAGTACCGCGCACGTAAATGCTGCTTTCTAAAAATACGAAATAGCTGTTACGAAAAAATCTTACGCTCTCTCTTATAAATAAAGTCCAGCAATTCATTTAAAATCTAACTGAAGAAAGCAGCCGAGCGAAAATAGCGCGTACCTATAACTAACGCGTAACGCCGCGACACGATAAACAAGCTGCAGCGTCAGTAGTAAGAGTCGCGCTGCGCTCGGACGTGTCGTATATTTCTTCCAGTAGCTCCGCCGTCGCATTCTTCCGCCGGTATACTTATAACCCCGTCTAAAATTATTCAATCCGCAGGCGATACTTTTTCTCCTCTCCAGAGAGAGAGAGAGAAAAAAAAACGCTATTCGAGATTCGAATAAATATCGCGCGATGACACATACCTGCTGCCTACACGCTGGGCGCGAAAAACACGGGCGAGTTGACAGACGACTAGAATCTATGGTCCGTACAGCTACGCGGCGTTAGTCACGTTGCGCGCAATATTTAGCGCTTTAAAATTAGCCGAAAGAAAGAAGAAGAAGGAGGGAAAAGAAAAATCCAGAAACAGGGGGATACGCGATATCTGGAGGAAAGAAGCTAATTTCGGGGGAGAGACTCATAGTCGGTTACGCGATGCTACCGTCTTATTGCGTAGGGGGGCCGCCAATTAATCAGCGCCTACTCAACTACCGCGCGCGAGCTGCAGGGACTTTGTATTGCGAGCTTTATTTATCGAGCGAAGCTGCGCTTGGCTGACGATGATGTTGCCGCCGACGTTTTGGAACTCTAGCCTAGGTGTGATCTAGTTCGTTTAATTGGACTCCGCGCGTGGGCGACTTCGGAATCCGTGCTACACGCTCGACTCGAGAGTCTTTGCTAATACACTCTGCTCGCTGCTATTTCGACGAACGAGTCGTCGAAATTTTGAATTCAAATCGAATTATTCCCGCATGCAAGTCCGAACTCGCCGTTAACGGCAATCGCCCGCTAGCCCGCGGTACACGCGATCGAGCCCACACAGGCTTTCTAAATTTACTCGCTCTTGCGGGTTATTAAAACTGGGCGTGGCTGCGACCCTTCTTGTGCGCAGTGGACCCTTCCTGCACGCTGCAAGTCTCTCCGCGGCCGGAAGAGAATGGGAACAGGTGTGGCGATTATTAATAGAGAGATATGCTTCTCTCTTTCTCCTGGCAAAGAATGAAGTGGAACGATCGGCAGGAGAGATAGCGTGAATGAAGCCGACGCTGCCGCGTGAATGAACGAGCTCGCGATGAATGAGATAGACAGCTCATGTGTGTACTTTGTCGCAGAGCTACTGTCAACTACTGTCCGACTAATTTTAGATATTATGAAAATCGCTCCGTTGAGTGCAAAAATAAGCACCGCGACAAAGTGTCCGATGATGCCGAGAATTCCGAGCGAATGAAGTCATAAACTTAACCGAGAGAGAGAGATAGAGAGAGAGAGAGAGAGAAAGAGAGCCGACTGGAACACGCGTATAAATTCGTCATTCGCGCGCAGATCCCGCGGTGAATAACTGCCTGCACGAGCGAGATATTTCGTAGCAGATGGGCTTGCGCCGACAGCACATAGAGAAGCAAGCGCCGCATCAGTTGTTCTTGGCTCGGGTTCTCGATGACGAATGTATACCTGCTCTCTCTGGCAAACGTTACACGACGCGCGTTTTTTTTTTCTTTCTCGATCATGCCGGCGCGACTAATATTAGGCTCGGCTTGCGGGGGGAAGCTAATGGCACGCTCCCATTAGCTTCTGCGCTCTACAGGTGTGGAGTAGCGTTGATTTGTTGGCGCCGGCGATTTATAATTGCGCGGACGCGTTGAATTAGTCGCGGCATTTGATCTTTTTAATTCTACATTATATGTAAGCTTTGTACAGTGTATAGCTATTTATCGCAATCGGAATTATCTACGAGGAGCGAAAGATGAAAGCTCCGAAAATAGAGGGCGACGGCGAGCTATGTACTATATAAGTTCGATAGTATGGCTGGGGATTAAATTAATAGCACATTGCGCCGCGCGCTTCGTCCGAATTAGGATTTACGCCGCGATTAATTATGTTGCTAATGATGCGCGTACACATAGGGGGCCGTGCCAAGTCCACACTACGCGCACACTTGATCTAAAACGAGGAAACTGGAGCTCTTGGATTCGTTACGGCCGAGTTCACTTCGGGCCGCGGTGGGCGTTTATAAAAAGCTGCAGCGCGTTGCAGCTTCCGATTGCAATTAATGCGCCACTGCGAGTGTACGTGTGTAAATGATGTCGCGTTGCGTAGTGTGAATTTTTGACACCGTTTCAAGAAATCGTGCGCTTGAGTGAATTGCACGAATACTGATTTGCGAAAACTTGGCGATTCGCAGGACATCACCGACAGATTCCAGCAAGAGGAGGAGGCGAGAAACAGCCTGTTCCAGGGCAAGAAGAAGCTGGAGCAGGAGATCGCTGGTCTGAAGAAGGACCTGGAGGACCTCGAACTTACCATCCAGAAGTCCGAGCAGGACAAGGCGACCAAGGACCACCAGATCCGCAACCTCAACGACGAGATCGCCCACCAGGATGAGCTCATCAACAAGCTCAACAAGGAGAAGAAGAACCAGGGTGAGGTCAACCAGAAGACCGCCGAAGAGCTGCAGGCCGCCGAGGACAAGGTCAACCACCTCAACAAAGTCAAGCTAAAGCTTGAGCAGACCCTCGACGAGTTGGAAGACACCCTCGAGCGCGAGAAGAAGGCCCGGTAAGCTTATCACTTCATTACATTCACACGCAGTCAACCTCGACGATGCGCAGTTGAGAGATTTTTCATTGCCAAACTTTCGTCTTCTTACAGTGCCGATGTCGAGAAGACCAAGAGGAAGGTTGAGGGCGACCTGAAGCTCACCCAGGAGGCTGTCGCCGACCTGGAGAGGAACAAGAAGGAGCTCGAGCAGACCATCCAGCGCAAGGACAAGGAACTGTCCTCCCTGACCGCCAAGCTCGAGGACGAGCAGGCCCTGGTCGGCAAACAGCAGAAGCAGGTCAAGGAACTCCAGGCCCGCATCGAGGAGCTCGAAGAGGAAGTCGAGGCCGAGAGACAGGCACGCGCCAAGGCTGAGAAGCAGCGCAGCGACCTGGCTCGCGAGCTCGAGGAACTCGGCGAGCGTCTTGAGGAGGCCGGTGGTGCCACCTCCGCTCAGATCGAGCTCAACAAGAAGCGCGAGGCTGAGCTGAGCAAGCTCCGCAGGGATCTCGAGGAGGCCAACATCCACCACGAGTCCGCCCTTGCCATCCTGCGCAAGAAGCACAACGATGCCGTTGCCGAGATGGGCGAGCAGATCGACCAGCTCAACAAGATCAAGGCTAGGTGAGTGCCTCCCCTCTTGATTCTTCTTCATCGAATTCTTCGAACACGCGAAATTACTTTTCGATATCTGAAGGGATTAAGGGATTAACGAAACTTGACTTGATGTTTTTCTTGAATAGGGCCGAAAAAGGCCGCAACGACATCCACGTCGAGTTGAACAACGCTCGTGCAGCCGTCGATGTAGTCGCGAGAGAGAAGGTAGAGACATGAGCGAAATGTCGTGATCCCCGTGTTAAAGATCAAACAATGTTCCCTGTGTTTTTTAATCGAACGATTTGTTTTTGATGATCCTTGTGCTCATCCCATATCGGTGTCTCGCGGTTGTCCCTCTTATACGTCGCGTACTCGCGAATAACAGGAAGGATGCAGCAACGACGATTCTTACAGTCTCTCTCTCTCTCTCTCTCTCTCTCTCTCTCTCTCTCTCTCTCTCTCTCTCTCTCTCTCTCTCTCTTTTGTCACTCATTAACACTCGACGCTCTTTTTCATGTGTCCCCTACCACCAACACAGGATCGAGAAGGAGAAGGTTCAGTACTTTAGCGAGTTGAACGACATGCGCGCCAGCGTTGACCACCTGAGCAACGAGAAGGTAAACGTCGGCTCTCATTCCTTCTTGCAGCAGAAAACGACTAACGCTATTAACGCCGCAGACAAACGCTGAGCTGTGCCGAAGGACCAGCATCCAGAGTACGCCTCTCCGCTATCGATCCCCTCGCTGCTTGTTGCTTGCTTTTTCCCCTGCTTTTTTCAAGTAGCTCGACTATACCGATCATCGACTAATTCACGCTCTTTCAATGAAAATAAACAGGCCGCTCAGGAGAAGATCGCCAAGCAGCTGCAACACCAGCTGAACGAGGCCCAGGGCAAGATCGAGGAGTTGACTCGCACAGTCAACGACTTCGACGCCGCCAAAAAGAAGCTCTCGATCGAAAACAGCGACCTCCTGCGCCAGCTCGAGGAAGCCGAGTCGCAGGTCAACCAGCTCTCGAAGATCAAGATCTCGCTGACGACCCAACTCGAGGACACCAAGAGGCTGGCCGACGAGGAGGGCCGCGAGCGCGCCACCCTGCTCGGCAAGTTCCGCAACCTCGAGCACGACCTGGACAACATCCGCGAACAGGTCGAGGAGGAGGCGGAGGGCAAGGCCGATCTCCAGAGGCAGCTGAGCAAGGCCAACGCCGAGGCTCAGCTCTGGCGCACCAAGTACGAGTCCGAGGGTGTCGCCCGCGCCGAGGAGCTCGAGGAGGCCAAGCGCAAGCTCCAGTGCCGCCTCGCCGAGGCCGAGGAGACGATCGAGTCGCTCAACCAGAAGGTCATCGCCCTCGAGAAGACCAAGCAGCGCTTGGCCACCGAGGTCGAGGATCTCCAGCTGGAGGTCGACCGCGCCACCGCGATCGCCAACGCCGCCGAGAAGAAGCAGAAGGCCTTCGACAAGATCATCGGCGAGTGGAAGCTCAAGGTCGACGACCTGGCCGCCGAGCTCGACGCCAGCCAGAAGGAGTGCCGCAACTACAGCACCGAGCTCTTCAGGCTCAAGGGCGCGTACGAGGAGAGCCAGGAGCAGCTCGAGGCCGTCCGCCGCGAGAACAAGAACCTCGCAGACGAGGTCAAGGACCTGCTCGACCAGATCGGCGAGGGAGGCCGCAACATCCACGAGATCGAGAAGGCCAGGAAGCGCCTCGAGGCCGAGAAGGACGAGCTCCAGGCTGCCCTCGAAGAGGCCGAGGCGGCCCTCGAGCAGGAGGAGAACAAGGTCCTGCGCTCGCAGCTCGAGCTCAGCCAGGTCAGGCAGGAGATCGACAGGCGCATCCAGGAGAAGGAGGAGGAGTTCGAGAACACGAGAAAGAACCACCAGCGTGCCCTCGACTCCATGCAGGCTTCTCTCGAGGCCGAGGCTAAGGGCAAGGCTGAGGCGCTGCGCATGAAGAAGAAGCTCGAGGCCGACATTAACGAGCTCGAGATCGCCCTCGACCACGCGAACAAGGCCAACGCCGAGGCCCAGAAGAACATCAAGCGGTACCAGCAGCAGCTCAAGGACGTCCAGACCGCCCTCGAGGAGGAGCAGCGAGCACGCGACGAGGCGCGCGAGCTTCTCGGAATCAGCGAGAGGCGCGCCAACGCCCTGCAGAACGAGCTCGAGGAGAGCCGCCAACTGCTGGAGCAGGCCGACCGCGGCCGCAGGCAGGCCGAGCAGGAGCTCGCCGACGCCCACGAACAGCTGAACGAGCTCAGCGCACAGAACGCCAGCATCTCCGCGGCCAAGAGGAAACTGGAGGCCGAGCTCCAGACCCTCCACGTGAGTATTTAATACGTTTGTGCGCAGCTGTGACGCAGTAGTATATGGAATCTAAAGCTAAAACTCTTTTCGTTTGCAGTCCGATCTGGACGAGCTCCTCAACGAGGCCAAGAACTCCGAGGAGAAGGCGAAGAAGGCGATGGTCGACGCTGCGCGACTGGCCGACGAACTGAGGGCCGAGCAGGACCACGCTCAGACCCAGGAGAAGCTGCGCAAGGCGCTCGAGACCCAGATCAAGGAGCTCCAGGTCCGCCTGGACGAGGCCGAGGCCAATGCCCTCAAGGGAGGCAAGAAGGCCATCCAGAAGCTGGAACAGCGCGTGCGCGAACTCGAGAACGAGCTCGACGGCGAACAGAGGAGACACGCCGACGCCCAGAAGAACCTGCGCAAGTCCGAGCGCCGCATCAAGGAGCTCGCGTTCCAGGCGGACGAGGACCGCAAGAACCACGAGCGCATGCAGGACCTCGTCGACAAACTGCAACAGAAGATCAAGACGTACAAGAGGCAGATCGAGGAGGCCGAGGAAATCGCCGCGCTCAATCTGGCCAAGTTCCGCAAGGCCCAGCAAGAGCTCGAGGAAGCTGAGGAGAGGGCAGACCTCGCCGAGCAGGCGATCGCCAAGTTCCGCACCAAGGGACGTGGAGGAAGCGCCGCTCGTGGTATCAGCCCAGCGGTAAGTCGTCCTTGACACCTATTTCGTCCCGTTCTCACGTTCTCTTCGCGTGTAGCACTGTCCCGAATACTGTCGCGCCCCAACTATCTAGGACTCGTAGAGACAAGCAAAACGACTTCTCATTCGTTGTATTGTGTCCCGTTGTAGCCCGGACAGAAGCAGGCACAAGCCCGCAAGGCGCCCGCGCTGGAATAAACAGCCGCGCCGGTTCATGTAAGTTTTGTCCCGTATTCAACAAAGAAAGCACACCCTTTGATCACTCTGTGTCATTAATGAGTCCGGAGATGCCATATCCCAAGTCTCCAGCTCTAGCTCTCCTTTGTATTACTTGATGTGTGTTGCAATACCATCACGATGAACGTGATGCATAACTCGTATCTCATAATTGTGTCACACACTCTCTCATCTATATACTAAGCGATTTTCACTCCCGGTATTCTCATCCGCATCTCTCTTTTGTTTCACCAAGGAAGATTGTTCTCATTTACGGACCTCTCGGCGATGTCATCCGTTTCTCATAACACAAAATATATAATATTGTTCAGTGTGTTTTAGTTTTTGTTGTTGACATGATTTCAATGATATAATATCCACATGTATCTGTGACACATTTCGTTAATCAATTCGCCTCGACAGACCTTCCACGTCTCATTCCATTTACGTAATATGCAGACTTGGTGTTTCTTTTCTTTCTATAGTATTCGTACTATTTGTTTTCGCTTACGAAAACGAGACTGCATTTACGTCTGCAGACTCGAAATATATTTTACTAAAATTAGTATTATTACTTTTTTTAATAATTCATGATTAATAACGTTTAGTAAGTAGAGGCAATAAAATAACGCCACTTTTTTATTAACTAGATACCTTTAAACCAATGAATATACACACACTCTGATCCACGATGTATTCCTCATGACATTTGTTATGTATACACGTACATACACTTTCATCACAATTGTTCTACTCCGAACCTTGTAATATCAGTTAACGTTGCTGTGCCCCTTCACATCTATATTTGGTCATTAGTTGTAAATTAATCTTGAATACGTGTACACCCACGCACATTGTTGTCAACGCATACACCCAAAACATGGATGGTTTCATGTCACTAAAAAGAAAGGTGCCTCAATAAGGACGTTTTAGAGAAAAAATTATATTTCTATCTAGAACGACCCAAGGGGTGATGTATGTGATTCGTATGAAAAGGAGCTACTGAACCACTGGCCTTTACACCCATATAGATACGAGTTCAGTACAGTACTTTTCGTAGGATAGCAAGAAGGATGGGTTCCGAACGGAATGACTAATCGACGAATTTGAATTTTGCAGCCACACCGACCAGTCAACAGACCCCAGTTCGATGGTTCCGCATTCCCGCCACGCTTCGACCTTATGCCCGACGGTGAGCTGTAATGAGACAGCACGCACATCTTTTTTTTTAAAAAAAAGAAAAAATTTCATGATGTAACATCGATACATATTTTTGCATAGACCGACAACGTGAACGAAATAGAGGCATACAGTTTTTGAAATAGAAGGGAAATAAAGTCGTGAGAAATAAAAAGAAAACTATAAAAGAGCCAGAGAGAGACTCTGTCTATATAGCCGCATGTGTGTCTTTGATTTGCACGCGGTGCCCGTCGTGCGACGAAATGTATCGAATTCATAACACGCACTACATTAAAAAAAACACGTATCATAGTGTTTTAAAAGATGTCATCTATCTAGCGGTCTGTTCATGTACTATCGGTACAAGGCCGCATATGTATTTATTAAAGTAAATATACTGTTAAGAAACTTAAACAAAAAATAAATAAATAAATAAATAAATTGATCGTGTTTGCGTTTTATTCCGATGCTGATCCACTTTTATCCTCTTCCGAATCCTTTGACCAGCGACCGTTTCAATTAACAAAATGTATAAATGTAGATTATTATTTTCACATCTTTTGTAATATAAAGTTAGTCAACTCGCGTCGAATGTATTGCAAAAAAACTTTAATAACCATATCTCGTGTTTCTACTCCAGAGTATATTATATCGGAAAATAATAAATCTGTAGATCCGAGACAAAACAACAAAAACACGTTGGATTTTGGTTGTTCAAATAGGTGATTTTTCATGCAGAAATGTCAGTAGTATTGTCTACATATTGCTCTAAAATTAGGATTCAAATCCAGTGCATTAATGGATGCATTGATTAATTTTCAATGACGACATTTGATATACAGTGAGTACCAAAACTTAGTTTCGTGTCTCTCGCCCAGTCGTTCGCATAGGCAATTCTCTTGTAAGCATACAATTAGATACGGAATAGTATACAATTACATCCACAGGACGTTTCTCCATACGACATATGCCAATGATCATGTAATCGACTCAATAAAACTCTAGACCCCTTTTAAAAAATCACGTTTATTGTAAAGGAAGACTCGTCACGATTTATGTTTTGATAAAGATTTTATTGATACGATCAAAATACATCCGCTCCGTGTGCAAGTTCTTGCGCTACTCCCAATCAAGCACGTCCAGGGCTTCGTCCCCAACGCCGAAAAACAAAAAAACTCTCGTTTCGTCTTAGCAACGCACTTCACTCTCCGGTAACCCACGCGCCAAATCGTCAATACAGAGCTTGATCTGAACATTCTTTGAAATTAAGATCAAAGTCGTTCTTCGCGCTCGAGACGGCCGACCACAAAATAACACGTTTATTCCGCGCCGGGGCACCGCGGCCGAACAGGTGGTTATGCGCTACGGTTCTATTTTTATTGTCGCGACAACTCTCGAGCCAGTTCCACCAAATATCGACAAGAATCCTGTATTCTTTCGATCTCATCGGCTCTAGAGACACTATTTCTCTCTGTGCACGAGGCGACTGACCACAAAAGAGACGACATTATTCTTTCGTGCCAGTGCATCGTAAATTGTCACATGAACTTAACATTAGAATTAAATTAGACCTTGCATACGAAGCTGTTACAAAACATGCAGTACTTCTTAACTTCTACATTTATTCATTCATTGTTAACAGCTACTACAAAGTGCATATTATGTAAAAAAACACACACACACACACACACAAAAGCAAATATGTAAAACATTCAAGTACAGATTACACACCTATTTCTGTACACTTAAGATAAGCAAGGGCCACAATCGGGTCCACCGCGGTAGTTCTTTCGTGGCTGGATACGCATGAGCTGCTGGAACTGACCCTTGATCAGCTCCCAGGAGCTGTACTTCTCAATCTCGACACCAAACTCACGACAGGTCTCGATGAACGCAGGTACGCAGAGCTCCAGGTACGCGTGGTCTACGGTTGGAAGTAAATGGTGCATCCCGTGTGAACCAAAGTTGGTCAAAACGAGAAACAGCGAGTCGTCGATCACCTTACGATCCCGCGTTGCGTCAAGTTGCATCAGACCCCAGTCAGGGTCCTTTCTGAAATAGAGGAAAAGGAGTTTTAATTTTTTCCGTGATGGTATTGATTATGAGCAATCAGCGAGCACATCATAAAATCAATACTTTGTTATCCCTACCTATATTAGAATAAAGCTTACCTGCAAACATCACCATCGTGAAAAATTTCGGGATGATGATGGGCAGCTGTTAGTCCGATGAACTTGAAGATGAAACTGCTTAGGATTATTATGCACAGCCATGTTTTAACCGCTTCAAAGGGCGACGCGGCGAAAAAGCTCATTATGATCGGCAGAAAGAATGGCACGATATCCCGGAATTCCGGACTCTTCCAATCCGTGTATATCGAATAATATCTGTAATTATAAAATTAAATTGTAAACACGCAAAAATACATAATATTATCATCGATACAACATACCGTTTGACAGCTTGGCCGAAAAAACAGAGACCAAAGAATAGCGGTTCAAAAGCCAACATCACCAGCCGATACAAGAGCGTTTTGTCCTTGGTGGGCATGTAAGCGATGAAAGGTTCCAGGGTATATATCTCCATGTCCCAAAGGGTGTTGGGATAGAGGTGGTGACTCAAGATGTGGGATATGCGCCACTCCTTCGACGACATCAGGCTCATGTCAAAGTAGAACATGCGAAAGTTGTCCCTCATGTGAAAGAAATTGTGCGCGCTTATGACCGTCCACGTGAGAAAAAGAGCTGAAATAAGATTAATTCTCACGTGAGCTGCGACATCAAGCATAATAATAGTGCCGGAAACTCACTAAAATGCTTGGCTGATTATTGTATAATTCAAAACTATAAGCTACAAATAATACACTATTACACGCTATATGTACCTATAATGATAAGAAATTTAAATTACCGCTAAAAGCAATGGCCATCCACGACTTGGTCATAACAGCAATGATGGCACCTAGGATAGCCATCGTCACCATTGAATCGGCGATACGTTTGGATTTAGGAGACGGCGTGTGAAAGTCCACATCCTTCAGGGCCTCACGAGCCCTTGCTTTGAATTTTTTATAGAAGCCGCTCGAATCGAAGGTATAGGCCAGTGACCTAGACGCCTCGGCCTTGCGCACGAAAAACTTCGGTAACAATCGCTCGGCCTTATCCGTTATGTGGTGGACCTGCAAGAGCATACATTGATTGCAGTTGTTTATAAGAACTGGACCAAAGCTGTGCTTATTTTGAATTTTTTATCGCTTTAGCAATTAGCTTTATCCAAGTATTTGAATTACTCAACCAATGTTGTATCGTCTACAGATTTTAGTTTATTCTGACAAAATGCTTAATTTATTTTATTATTTGAGTAACTGAATTGATTTTTCAATACTTAATATATATTTTTAATGTATCAACAATGACAATTAAAATCGAAATTGAATATACATTTTTTTGTGTTGCAAACTTAGCTTTCGCCACAAAAATTTTAGATACAATTATACAACATTGTTTATCGCATTCTCCTATATTGAAGCTAAGCACCTATTTATTTTTATGTTTATGGAATTATCTAGAGGCTTGTATTCAAAAAATCGAATGCAAAGAACTGAATTAATATCGCTGAAATGTTCTCGGTCATCTTCAAATCATCGAACAAACAACGCAAGCGATCCCAAAGCTTTCAACACTAAGTAAGTCATATCTATGAATCCATTAAAGTTGTTTATTTTATAATGCAACTCTTTACTACTTTTCGCGGAAATTTCATGACACATTGAAGTTACCTCAAATGCTTCTGTGATGTCCGTTCCCCGTGTCATGGTTAACCACTCGGAACCTCCGGGATGATTTCGTATGAACGAGTCCAAGTCGTAGAGGTTGTCATAAATTCGCCACAAACCTTCTGCCCCGTCATCTTTTCGCCGTCCCTCGAGGAAACCGAAGCACGTCTTTAAAGGATAATCCCGGCCTGACGGGTAGGTCATGCCCGGAACTGTACTCTCGTACTTTGTCATTGTCTTGCACTTCTGGAAACCTTTTAGTAAACGATGCAATCATGGTAATGATCGTAAGTTGTATGAATCTTTTCAAGATATACAAGCAATTAAATCATAAAAAGGACTGATGCTATCGCAAAATCATTAAATAGATTTTCATCATTTATTGTGACAATGTTTCAGTGTTTATGCGTTAGAATGCATCGCTTAACGATACTTGTGTACATTTTATCACGCGCTGATAAGTTATCACAATGAGATTTTTGACCTTATAAAGTCATCTAGTGTTAGAACGCACTTTTCCGAAACAAAGTATCTTCAAAGTTCAGGCTTTGTGTAACTTATAAAGAAAACACTGAAATATATTGGAACAATAAATGTTGTATTATTATAATTAAATAATTCATTAATATAAAGTAATAATTAATTGTATTAATTAATTAATTGTTAGTTTCTACATAATCAAATTGATTCAATAATATATTTATTCAGTTTGATGGTCTATTTTGTTGATGGAACTTTTTTTGAAACGATCTTTGATACAAGTTAATGGAATAATTAACTGAAGTAAGAACTGATTTACTTAATTCAATGTATGGATTTCATTGGCAAAAGATCGCGATTGATTTTTTAAAATCAATTAAATTGTTCTCCATTAAACAGATTCAATTGATTCAATGAAAATTTAAGTGGAACTACTAAACTTTTCTCTCAGTGTACTTACGAAATACAGTCACTGATTAAGTAGAAAACCAATCCATAAAATATTGCACGAGCTGGAATAAAATAACAAATATGGGAAAATGTAAATCACCCGCCCGAAGCTGTAAGTTCGATGGACCAGCGCGTATTGCCGATAAGAAAACCGCGAAGCTGCCAATTATACCGTTCTCGGTCAGTTTTTTCCACTCCTCGAGATCTTTGCCGCAAAGATAGCTCTCCAGAAGCTTCACCGATAAATTCAAGACTGCAAACACTTACAATAACAATAATAATAATCACTATCAACCGACTGCGCAACTCCCAAAAGGGGGATTTACTCCGGTTTAGCTCTTCCGATCTGATAAGCCAGCATGCGTATATTACTTAGTTTTTGAAAACATAAGCATGCACGCGATACGTTAACTTGCGCGGATTTAATTTGACTGATCGCGCCAACCTTTGCCCCACGCGCGCGCGGGATGCACGCCGACGCGCAACCGGAGTGAAAGCATCTGCACTATAGCAGGCGTATCTCGTATCCGCGGCTACTCGAAAAACTTTATCGCCATTTTGGAGATAGCTCCGTCGGAAATTGATTAAAATAACTTTTTTGGCAACGGAGTCATAATTTATTTATAATAAACGGGTGGAAACGTCCTATACAAAAAAGAAATACAATAATAAATATACAATTATATAATAACGCGGTGTAAAACGATGAGTACAAGAGTATTGAGCGGCCTAGTGCAGCTCTATATGGTATACGATAAATCAATTATCTAGCTAGTAGGCTAGAGGTAAAGATCAGAATTCTGAAAATTTGAATTGCTGGAATTTTCAGAATGTTCGCAGAGTTTATTACTTATATTGGCTTATCGAAGTGAGTTTAGTGATGCCAAATTTTGATTGGAACCCTGGTTTGTCATTAATTATTTTAAGTCTGCATCATCAAGAACAATAATTCAAATTAAAAAATAATTCTGTCGATATTTTATTTGAAATATAATATGAATTAAAAAATTGAATTATATGTATGGTCGAAAGACCTAATATTGTATGTGAATAATTTGCTTACATTTTGCAAAACGGTCAAAATGATTGACAGTATCAATTTTAGGATATTTGAAAATATACAGAAAAAAATTAATATATATATATATATATATATATATATATATATATATAAAAGTAGCTATATGTATTCAGAACTTAATCACGATATATGATTATCAAGAGGCACGCGGTTAGCACCACGATGGCAAGTATTGCATCACACATTCAAACCACCGAATTACTATTGAACTTTCAAACGACTTTAAAAAAAAACTTTGATAATTTGGCTATTGTATATCGTTGTTATTACGACAATTTTCCGCTATAGCATAATCGCCATCAACAAAAAAAGCCACTTTGCATTATTGAATAACAGAACTTTTTCATATCACAGCTCACCGGTCGAATCGTCAAGTTACGCCAATGCTTGATTGCGTGCAGTATCGCATTCAAGTAGATATACCGCTCAACTGATCTAATCAAACAACGTATTCAAGTATAGTTTCTGCACAGTTCTTCACCCAAACGAAGCTTGAGTTCCCCTGCTCATTTTCTGACTTTGGTTGTTCTTCGTGCTTGAGTCTCAAATAGAAGTTACGGCTTTTTCTCAGGCGATTAATAGCTATACACGACATAATATTAGTAATAGGAAGGCAAATTGTCGTATAAATAATTGAAGAAAAAAATAGAAATAAAATATATGCACAAATTATCAAACTGGATTTTTACTCTTAGATTGCATACAGTATGCAAGAATTTATTCGAACTACAAAGATGTCTATTCCTGTACACTCAAGATAAGCAAGGGCTACAATCGGGTCCACCGCGGTAGTTCTTTCGTGGCTCAAAGCGCATGAGTTGCTGGAACTGACCCTTGACCAGCTCCCAGGAACTGAACTTATCAACGTTGACGCCAAACTCACGGCAGGTTTCGATGAACGCTGGTACGCAGAGCTCCAGGTACGCGTGGTCTACGGTTGGAAGTAAATGGTGCATCCCGTGTGAGCCAAAGTTGGTCAAAACGAGAAACAGCGAGTCGTCGATCACCTTGCGATCGCGCGTTGCATCAAGTATCATCAGACCCCAATCGAGGTCCTTTCTGTAATTGAGAAAGAAGATTTTTTTATTTTATCTGCGACAGTATTGATTTTGGGAAATCAGAGCTTGTATCTATAAAATCAATACGATTATCTGTATAACATATGTGTATGCTAGGAGATTTCAGTTCTTTTTCAAGTATCGTCGAAATCGTTCTCTAAATACTGATTTTATTAAATTTGTATAGTTGATAGCAAAAACTCACCGACAAACATCGCCATCGTGGAAAATTCCGGGATGATGATGAGCAGATGTCAGTCCGATCAACTTGAAGATAAAGCTGCTAAGGATTATGATACACAGCCATGTTTTAACCGCCTCAAAGGGCGATGCGGCGAAAAAGCTCATTATGATCGGCAAGAAGAATGGCACGATATCCCGGAATTCCGGGCTCTTCCATTCCGCAAATATTGAGTAATATCTGTAAGTAGATAATAGATTGTAATTGCCCAAAAATATATTATTTTTATTGTTACAAAATAGACATACCGTTTGACGGCTTGGCCGAAAAAACAGAGACCAAAGACTAGCGGTTCAAAAGCCAGCATCACCAGCCGATACAAAAGCGTTTTGTCCTTGGTGGGCATGTAAGCGATGAAAGGTTCCAGGGCATATATCTCCATGTCCCAAAGAGTATTGGGATAGAGGTGGTGGCTCAGCGCGTGTGATATCCGCCACTCCTTTGACGACATCAAACTCATGTCGAAGTAGAACATGCGGGAGTTGTCCCTCATGTGAAAGAAATTGTGCGCGCATATCACCGTCCACGTGAGAAAAAGAGCTGAAATATGGTATTCTCGTGTGAACCACGATATCGTGCATAACAGCAGTATGTATGAATAGGAAAAATTATTGGTTACCAGTAAAAGCAATTGCCATCCAAGACTTGGTGATAGCAGCAGAGATGGCACCTAGGATGGCCATCGTCACCATTAAATCGGTGATACGTTTGGATCTAGGAGACGATGTGTGAAAGTCCACATCCTTCAGGGCCTCACGAGCCCTTGCTTTGAATTTTTTATAGAAGCCGCTCGAATCGAAGGTATAGGCCAGTGACCTAGACGTCTCGGCCTTGCGCACGAAAAACTGCGGCAACAATCGCTCGGCCTTATCTGTTATGTGGTGGGCCTGTCAGATGTATGTTTTGTATTTTTTATCGCTATAAGCAGTTAAGCAATTAGCTTTATCTATATGTAAATGTTCAGAATTATCCTATAAGAACGTAATATGATAAATAGGTTTTCAGTTGCAGTTATAACATAAGTAGCCTAATAGCCCAACAAAGCGGTTGTGACATACCAGCTATGGGGAAAGAGCTAGTTCAAAAATATTTTGCAGTTTTACTCGGGCTGGATGCTACTATACAGCTAATGACAAATAGGCAGATAAAAATTTCCTCGCTCATCTTCGAATCACAATATCTGCGCTCCCTGTTAAAAATAAATACATATTTTTTGTATGTATCTTTAGTACGTACTGAAAACATGTAATTTGCCTGGTAATACGTATTAAAAATATGTACTGATTTGGGACTGACTATTTTAAATATATTATATAAATATAAGTATTTGATGTGGCCATAAATGGAAGTACCATAAGGATAATGATTAATGACACCATTTATGGCCGCATCAAATAGTCAGTCCCAAATCAGTACATATTTTTAATACGTATTACCAGGCAAATTACATGTTTTTAGTACGTACTAAAGATACATACAAAAAATATGTATTTATTTTTAACAGGGCTCAGTAATGAACAAACAATGTAAGTGACCGCAAAGCTTTCAACACTAAGTAAGTCATATCTATGAATCCATTAAAGTTGTTTATTTTATAATGCAACTCTTTACTACTTTTCGCGAAAAATTCATGACACATTGAAGTTACCTCAAATGCTTCTGTGATGTCCGTTCCCCGCGTCATGGTTAACCACTCGGAACCTCCGGGATGATTTCGTATGAACGAGTCCAAGTCGTAGAGGTTGTCATAAATTCGCCACAAACCTTCTGCCCCGTCATCTTTTCGCCGTCCCTCGAGGAAACTGAAGCACGTCTTTAAAGGATCATCGCGACCTGACGGGTAGGTCATGCCCGGAACTGTACTCTCGTACTTTGTCATTTTTTTGCACTTCTGGGAACCTTTTAGTGAACGGTGCAATCATGGTAATGATCATTAGTTGTATGAATTGTTTCAAGATATACAAGCAATTAAATCATAAAAAGGACTGATGCTATCGCAAGATCGTTAAATAGACTTTTATCATTCACTGTGACAGTGTTTCAGTGTTTATGAGTCAGAATGCATCGCTTAACGATACTCGTGTACATTTTATCACGCGCTGATAACTTATCATAATTATAACGTGAGCTTATAAAATCAGCTAATGTGACAACGCACTGCTTCAAAACAAATCATATTCAAAGTTCACGCTTAGAGTAAGTACTTATAAAGAAAAAACCAAAATACTTACGAAATATACAGTCACTTATTAAGTAGAAAAGAAATTCATGGTATTAACACTATGGTATTAACATTAACAATCAATTTGATAACCCGACAATAGTAATATGTACATCACTAAACACGAGCGCGTGCTCGAAGCGTCAACTCGCACGGATATAATTCGACTGATCGCGCCAACCTTTGCCCCGCGCGAGATATGAATACCGGTGTTGACGCAGTGCATGTGTAATACACGCTCGGATGTATCCTGTCATAGATAGGTGTTTAAAATATTAGCTCCAGGATTGGGGAATTCCAGTTTTTTTTTATATAGCGTAATAATACCAAACAAAAAATTACTTTGAATTCAAAAGCAAAAATTACAAAGTTGCGTCGATGCATCTAGATCGCAATATCGCATGCGATAGCTGTACAGATTAAAAAGCTGAACACAAACAAAAAAAAAATAAATAAAGAAATAAAACGAAAGCAAAATTCGACCTGCAATTGAAAAGAACCTTGTCCTACAAATGTATCCAGGTAGATGGCATCTATGCCGGCGATTTCAAATTTTTCCGTACAAGTATGTAAATTTACTGAGGCGAATCAAGGTCAGCTTGTTTCTTTCTTATACATATAGTTATCACATAATTGTCGCTTATGCCTTTCACAGAAAATTCTGAGGTCGTCACGAGGAAATGATTTACTTTCATTACACTGGCCGATATCGCGTTAATATTTCGAACGGATGCGCGTAGATAGTTTGCTACTCCTTTCCTCCTGCATTAATGTATCATTAAAACTTCACGATCGTCGTCAAAGGCAACGGTTACTTCGCCTTCTGAAAAAGAGGAAAATTAATCAGATAATTTATATTTTTAGTTTACTCACATAAGTGGGGAATGGATTTTTTTTCCAAATAGAATCCGTTTTCAGCTGAGCTATATGATTAAAATGCACCCATCACAACAAACGTATTAAACCGATTGATATGGTTAACAAACAGGGGTTAAATTATTTTACCATAAGAGTATTTATTTGGGTTTACAAAAATAATATCATGCTTCAAATTTCCAACTGAACAATCGTTAAAAAAGTACTAAAATAAAAAATAACTTAAATAACATTTGTAGCGCAAAAATATGACAATTTGTGATCCAAATCCAAATACACCGGAGCATGTGACAACGTTCGCTGTATGCATAAATACTCACTAGCCTAAACGCACCGATTGGATCTAGTCAATGAATTTCAATTTTTTATACTTGACATTGATAAGAATGATTTTTTGGTAACATCTTACAAATTAACACATATTTATTCAATTACAATGTGCACCAACTGTAAGACATTAATACGAGTATAATTTTTACAGTTTGATTTTAAAATATAATCTAATGGCAGTTGTAGTTATGCACAGATAACTCAAAATTCTATATTCATCTTAACAGCCAAAGCCTATATACTGCTGTCTTAAATTTAGTGGCTTATAAACAAATATATTTATTTGTGGTATAAAATCTACAAACGATCTTCTCAGTTATAAAGAATCTATAAATTAAAAACTAAAAACGTAAAAAATAAGAGCTTACAAAGCTAAAAACACAACTCGTTCTTTGATTAACAAGATAACAGTCAACCTTCATTCCGTGTGCTTTCCAAAAACTATATCCATCGACATTAAAGTCAAAATTCAAACGCATGTACCAATCAAATATCTTGGATTACTCCTCAACGCGTCGAATTTTCCAGTCTCACATAGAAATGCATGTAATAATCGTACAGATACACGAACATTTTCACGATCTTCGCTAAGCATTCCACCTCATGTACCGCCTCTCGACGTACCTCGCGAGGAAATTGAGCACAGGAATGAGGCTAACGGCGTACCAAAAATACTGGTCGATATTAGGCCCGTATCGCGAGGAGCCGTAAAATTGTCGCGGCAGTGGCGGCGAGTCCGATAGAGACGAAGTTCGGACCTTGCTGGGCTTCACCGCTTCGGACGGGCAGTCGGTTGGCCCGGTTGTCGTAAGACTTGGGCCATTTGGTACTGGGGGTGGTAGTTCGATCTGACATACCCATCGAACATATCGTGCCTTGGACCGCTTCACGGACGGTCCCGGCGAGGATCCGAAAGTTATAGTCGTTGGGGTCGAGCGTGTGGTACATGAAGGCCGGCAATCGGTCGGACAACACCCAGATCGTGCCGTTCCGATCTATCTGAAAATTTGAAACGACAAAATTAAAATATTTGTTTTTACAACGTATTAATTTATGGTGGGTATTTATATACACAAGTCGTAAAACATACAATGATAGTAAATTTTCATTACACTACTGACAGGGCACAAATGCTTTATAGCTTTATGCGCCAACGAAACAATTAATTTTCTCCAGCCTCAGTGCAGTATCGTTATCTTGTCTTCGAAATTATGAATCGAACCCGACGATTTACTTTGTCTAAAACATGTATACGTACCTTCAGGTCATTGGGAAAGACCATCGTGACGTTGTCCATGTAGACCCTACCCTGTTGCTGTATGCTGTACTTGGTGCCGGTTCGCCAGCACGCAATTGCATTCAAGTTCGTCAGGGCGTAAATCAGAATTCCGGTCTCCGGGTCGAGGAAACTGACGCTGCTCTGACCGTTAGGTCCGCGCGAGCCCAGTACTTGGAACTGATGGAAGGCTTCTGAAAATGTCATGCATTATATCAAATTTTATTGCAACTTTATACGCTCATAATATAGCATAAACGACCCAAGCGGCAGGCTCAATATAGCAGTTTTGGCACAACTGGCACACCACCATATATATATACATTCTCGCACAGATTAATTGCTGAGGAAAATAGAAATGAGCCTATACGCCACCTATCTGCACTGCCCAGAAACTTACGGAGAGCCGGGAAGTTTTAAGTTCAAGCGAGCACTGCGAGCAGTATGGGGTCTAACATTATGATTTGGCGCTGACAGGACTGATTCTACGTGTATTCAGTTAAAACAAATCGATATTTCTGATTCGATATTACAAAAAAAAAAAAATAGATAAATAAAATTTTACACATACCAAATTATACTTTACAACTGGAAATTAATGCATACCAAAAACAAAGCAAAACACGAAAATTAATCTTTTAAAATTACTTCTCCACTCGTCGAGCTCGAGCATAATGATCTCCGTCAAAGGTAGGTCAACCGCAAGTCCTTTGAAAAGCAGTATACAGAATATCTATATACATACCTGACGAAGCAACTCTCTCAGGATCACGCAGAAGCCTCGTACTAACGGCGAACTCCATAGTGCTGGACAGCGGATGGAAGTAGAGTGTGCTGTAACCGTCTCCGGTCGGCGCCAGGGCTAATCCGAAAATGCCGTCCGACCACTGGAAGGGGATACCGCCGACGTTGAATTCACCGGACTGCAAAAAAAGAGCATCGAGTTACATTCGCCGGATCCGTTACGAGCCGATTTTTACACGCTCTCAAACAAAGAGCGACTGTAAGTGCCCGCGGTGTTGGTTAATAACGATGTTAAAAAATATAGCGCGATATTTTTATGGTGCTGCGCAGCGCCCGGTGACGCTACAGAACCACTACAGTGGACTCGTACGTTGATAAGGAATGCGGAGAAATGGACGAATAGAACATTCTGATTGTTCTGCAATTAGCGTGAAAACGAATGTTGTGAAAAAGATTGACCCTGTAACCGATGCGGGAAAGTTATTAAATTGAGTGTTATTAGAGTGCGCGCTATATTATATGAAACGAATCTAAGTAGATACGTGTCGGTTATGGTACGGAATTATTACGAATAAATTCCTTCCAGGCTTTCTCTACTCGAACGTCAATCTTTTTTATTCTATGCGTAACAATATTTTTTGCGCTGATTGATAATAAATGTCATATTCGTGTCAAGGTGAAAAGCAACAATAAAACAATGATTTTAATCATCTCCAAATTGAGCAAAACTTTGCGTATCGCATAAATCACGCCACTACGGTTTATTGTTACGGCAAAGTAATGATCTAGAAAGACTGATTATAAAGTTAAATGACCTAAACCGTTTGCGCTTAATCGTCCAATCATAATGAAATATAGCTCCTAAAAAGCGATTTTCATAAAAACTTTCTCGGCTCCATGCCATGCGTGATTATCCTTTTCTCCTCTAATTCTGCACAGAAACACGCTTCGGAAACAAATACGTTCAATTACTCACCCATAAGTATCTCCGATAGAAAGAACGTGATTGCTATACGCTTAACACTCGAAATAAACCTGAACAATGTGTGTCAAAACAACAACAAATTACGCACGATTACGCAAGAGCCCGGCAATTGTCTCCGCTTTCTCGGAATTTCACACCGCGCGAGAGACGTCATCTCTCAATTTACGGGTCAACGTAGTTATCCTCCTCTCGTCTTCGCGACTGAGAGAAAAAACGGCGGGTCGTCAAAAATCGTAAAAAAGCGCCAATTAGAGCCGAGAAATTCATTAAGCATAGTGTGTGTAGAGACTCGTCGGCGCTACTTTCTATTAAAGTCGATTCAGGAATTCGCGAATGATTTGCGCTGCAGAAGGAGAACGGAATGCCATTGATTGATCGGCTGCGTGCACACGGGATAGCCTTATAGAATTCCAAGGCTGATCGGAGAAAAAGTCCCTTTAGTGGAGCGAGTACGTGTATACGCGTGTTGGGACTGTTTTTAGCTCTTCCCTGCACACGTGAGCTAACGTAATATATCGCGTGTATCGTTATGGCGATCGAGCCGTGATGGAAAAAGTTGTATAAGATGATGGTAGTTAGACGCGCCTGTTTTAGCATGAAAGCCGAGTGTGTCGAAAGTGTGGTTTGATGAAATTTCTGCCATGAGCATGATGAACTTTGATGATGTTCATGTTGTTCTACTAAGAGTGTGCATCTGCTTTTGATTCAGCGCCACACATGACTCATCACTCACCTGAGGATCCGGATGGAAGTAGTGATGCTTCACCAGCCATGACTTGGCCAGTTTCCAGGAATAGACGACCAAACCAGGCCCGCCCAGATCTCCGAGATAGCCGTACGAGTCATCGCAGTCGTAATCCTCGACTGCGATGTTGGCAAACAGCGACTCGTAGGTTCGGTGGTCATCGGGAATCGGGTACTTGCGGAGAAGCTGGTCGTTGGTCAGATCGTAAACCAGAAGCGTGGGTACAGAATCCTGCTCCGGTGCTCCGAGGATGTCGGACAGACCGGTATCCAGGACCCAAAGTCGATTGCAGCGATCGGCACGTACGCGGAAGGTCGAGACGATCTCCGGAGGTGAGCCGCCGCTGTATTGGTGAGCCTCCCACGAAGGGTAGGGTATGAGCGGTGGCGATGTTCGAGAGTCTGGAAAATCGGTACATTTTATTGTAAAAGGTCTTTAACCGTCTGACTCATCGTCTCTGACTATAAAGAAATCAAGTTTTTCCAGATCGAAGCGTATCGCGTTTCTTAATTACAGCCCACGATGATACCCGTCCAGATCATCGTGTAAAAATTAGGATACAAGGCTTCCATTCAACATTTTATAATACGCGTCCGCGTATCTACCATGACGCATCCCATTGAATATAACGCGCTGCCGGGGGCGAAGAGGTTTTTTTACACCCGTCGTTTTTCCCAGTATCGAATCCACGAGATTATTTATATAGTTTTCTTCTGAGTTCGATCTTCGCTCGAGCGAATTGAGTCATGCGGTGCGCCAGAGTGACTAACGCCGCGGTATCGTTAATTTTTCTCCCCGTGACGTTATCGTTAAATAAATCACAGCTTACTATCGCGCCGTAATGAGCTATATACCATACATACTCCTGTCTCGAAAATTATACGCTCTCGTATACGCGGATAAGCAATAAGCGTCACGACCCAATTACTTTTCTTTAAAATCCGTTCGAAAAGAGAAACTTTTCTAAAATCGTGTATAACAAAACGCACCATTAATTTTGATGTAATTAAGACTGGCGACGACGCCTTGTCTCCATCGCGGTACCGTAATGAAGAGCCGATCTCCAGCGACCTCGAGTCCGAGCGGTAGATTGTCCTCCTGTTTATACTTCGGAAACAGTCGTTTAGTCTCCTCGTTCGGCCAGTCGTAGTCTATCTGCTTCCACTGGTACTTGACGTGCAGGTGGTCTATAGCCGCGGCACCGCTCACTGTGGCCACGAAGAGCAGACCGATGACCAGCATTTTTTTTTCTTTTTAAGCGAGTGAACGACTTCTTTGTGGCTTGAGTCAAGAGCTGATGCTTGGTTTCCTTAGTTTCTGGAATGCATTGTTTTGTATATTATCCTATTGTCAACATAGGTATCTCATTGTTTTCATCGATGCGACGATGGATGTACTTAATCGAAAACTTGCTGGTGTTGCACAACGTATACAAAACATACACTGTACCATGTCGTGGAATGAAAGTGATGGGTAGGATCGTGTACACAGAGATTGAATCTGTACACGCGATTCATGAATTTGACAAGCGAACCGGTTATCAAAATTGTCAGTAATTCATGCGCACAGACAGCAAATTATCGGTGTACTTACGCTCACGCGATTCTATGATCTGAAAACCCGCTTTATTTATAAAACTCTCGAGGCGATAAGAGGTTAACAAACTTTCGAATAAATCAAATTGATAATACACAACCTTTGCGTATACACACACATAAAGTTGTGCAAAAAGCGGATACCCTCTCGTTCTTCCTTTTTTAAAACCGTTCGACTGCCCTCGATCCGATTTTCACTTTCGTTCGCCTTAAAAACGTTGCGGCATAACAACCAGCAACTGCGCGAATATCAAAATTTTGCAAGCGAAACCACCGTGATTTTTTGCGAATATAAACCATCGTCAACCGCAGCAAGATTTTTCTCAGCATATAACACACAAATCTAGCAACTCTCCTATATTTAGAAATGTGATATACGTCTAATTCACCAGACACACGATTCGCGGGACGATGAACCTGTCGACGAGCCCATCGATCCCAACATCATTTAAGTCACAACGAGACCTATAAGTATAGAAAGCCTCGCAGGTATAGTGTGTAACACGTAGAAGCAGTGGACCTGCATCTGACGCAATCGCTCAAGGTGTAACGGTGCCCGAGATCGAGAATTCGGAAGATTTTATCTCAACGGTCGCGAGTGACGCGGAGAAAGCACGTGCACACAGCCGTTCGTTTTTTATGGTGCGCTTGATTGGTTCCCCCTTTTTTCGAACGCACAATATCGATACGATATACCGGTTCGTTATCGCGACTTTTTGCGATACCGATATACATACCGATCTACTGCACAAAAAGTAGAGATCGGGACGGCGGTGGAAACTAGAAGGAGTACGTGCGTGTGTGCAAGTGCTTTTCTTTTTGGCACTAGCCACACGATTCGGAGAGTGAAAACACGCGGGTGATACGAGTTCGAAAGGAGAAAGCACTGAAAGTCCGAGCGGTCGCCCATTTTTCTCGCGCTCGAAGAGGTGTACAGAAAGGTATCGTTTACGCGGTCGTAATGTTTCCTTTTTATGTAACCGGGCGCTAAGCTCGAAAGTGCAAAGATTTTTTTTCTCGCCGGTAACGGATGTAATGGCGCGCCTCGAGGAGGCGAATTTAGAGCCATTAGCTCCCTCGCGTTTCTTCGTCTGGCTGTAGTCATGGCTATACGCGCATTTGCATATTTTAGATGTGGAATTTTTTCAAAAGCACAGGCAGTTGTGCAAGGCCATTGCGACGGCCTTAATTTTGTATTCGTCGGCGGTTTTTTCAATCTGGAGCAAGCACCCGGATGAGGAAAGCCGAAAACTTTGTTCTACGAAACTCTGCGGACGTTATACGGTTACTCTCTTATTTGGTGAACATGAATTTTAACGTGACTTATGCTCCTTGACAAACAAACGTACTATATCAAAATCCACGACAAAAACAGAGCGAACAAACGTCGATTGACATTCAATCCATGTCACGCATGCACATGCCGTGTGTATAATTTACCATCAGCTCCCGTTCTCCGCACCAGCTGTCACTCACACACTGCGACTTTTCGAAATTCGACCCAGAAAAAAATTCACAGTCACCGCGAAAAGAAACGATCTTTATGTCACACTCTCGGTGCTTAAAAAAAATAAAGGTGTACGCGGTACATGCGCGCGATTCGAACGTGCTCGCGCTCGAAGTTGATGCGACACACTGCGGCTGACTACTGAGCGGCCTGTGTACCGCTCCGAGTGTAGCGCCTCGTGGAGTATGCTTGGCGGGAAGGTGGGGCTGCTGATACTCATACTGGTCTTAATGGATATGCGGTGTATGGGACGAGCGAGGGATTTTTCTGTATAGATTGTACTACCGGACAGGATGCGTTGCACTGATGGCTTTGTTCGCCATGGTTGTCACGGTTGAAGGTGTGATATGTGGGTCTGGTCGCTCTGAGAGACGGGTGAATGTGAGATGATTTGTTGGTTGTGCTTTAGTTTTTATTTTAGAACCTAATGCTAGCTTTGAGAATTGTTTGAATGATAGATTATGTAATGATGATATTAGATCTAATACAACGAACGCAAATAATTCGTTTCGATTCGCTCACTGCTCCGGACAATGGCCCAAAAATGGCCAATCACAAAATTATTATATAAAAATCGCGAGTCTCAGTGAAACTTAATTTCGTTCCAGAACATGTGTGATTGCCTGTAACGTTCTCGTCACATATACATGGGGAATTCTACGGGAAAAATGCCATTTTCTGGTTGGAGAAACCGAAAAAAACAAATTCTGGGGCACACTCCCGCAACTTTTTTTTTCTTATTGTACATGTTTAGAACCATGCAAAACCACGTTCCAACATCGAAAAAGTGTCTTGTGCATTGTGAAATTGCAGGATTTTTCAAAGTCAAGAAATTTGTATCTTTTTTCATGATTTTTCCGCATTTTCAATTGTGCGTAACTTTTGACCAAATCAAGCATTTTTAACGCATTTTTTTCTAAATTGAAGCTCTTTTCCCGTACTCTCTTCCTACCGTAATACGTTTTTGTTTGTGCCTTTATGCATTGGGTACATGCCGTTGAACAATGGCTATTTTTCGACGAATTTGAAGGGCCTAGAAAACAGTGTCACAAGGCACTTTTTTGATGTTGGGACGTGGTTTTGCATGGTTCTAAACATGTACAATAAGAAAAAAAAGTTGCGGGAGTGTGCCCCAACATTTGTTTTTTTCGGCTTCTCCAACCAGAAAATGGCATTTTTCCCGTAGAATTTCCCATATATTTAATACGCTCCAGCCCTGAAAGTGAAAGTTTTTCAATTTTTTGGCCGTACCTCCACACCTACTGCTAAAACTTTGAACTGGCTTTCAGAAGAATTCCTCAGATTATCCCTCTTTCAAATTAATCACCTTCTTTATGAAAAATACACGTACGTATAAATTTTCCCACTGGGAGCAATATTCATCAAGCCCAACACGTACCATCTATGTGCAGCTTCGCACAAGAAGTAAGCTTTTGGATCACGCGCGCCGTTTCTTTTACGTCTGCAATCAAATGTACAGAGAGGTAATAAGACCACGCGTTCAACGCACTTTCCCAACACCGGCATTGGGTAATTTGTATATTGAATGACGCAATGGCTTTTCGATACACTTAATCATGCACACATGCCAATTCAGTTACATAAGGGCCGACAAAAAGTAACTTGATTTCTATAATACTTTAATGCGCATCGGTCCAGCGTAGGATAAAAGTATATTGGGCAAAACGTTGAATACGTACGATTACATCACGTATAAGTTCAAGGTGAACGGAACCAATCTTGTCTGAGAACAAGAACAATGAAAATATAATAAAAGGTGAAACAAGAAAAGTAAAATTGCCTCTAATGCGAACATAAGCAACAAATCATCGATAATAAAGCGTCCTTAAACACCTGTTGGACGAGCAATAAACGCACTCTCAGAGCGCGCGTTCAAATTAATAAAACAATTTTCCGCGTAACGTCTCACTGAAAATAACAATCACGCGACTCTATGCGTCACTTGGTAAAGCCCATCGTTGTCGCCGTAAATAAAGCCATTACACGCGCAGGAAAAAGACTTACGTTGCAGAATTTTTAAAATGACCTTTACAGAGAGGAGATTCAAGCGCGAGAGTAGAGAGGAGAGAGAAAAAAAGAAGAATCAAGTCCAGCGAAGGAAAAGAGACTTAGGAGCGAGTGAGCTGTAGACTCGATCATTGAAGGACGTTTGCAGTCCCGTTCCCGCGGCTATGATTACTCTATAGTGTGAGATAAAAGTGCGCCAAGGTGTATACGCGCGAAGAACGAGAGAGAAATGATTTTATAACGTCAAGTGACCCGTATTTTCTTGCACTTGATTGTTCACCTGGTGCGATTGTTGTTTGCGTTTGTTTTTTTAAATTCCTGAATTAACTGACGTGACTATAAGCGGAAAAAAATAACATCCGTTTGCATTATAAAATGAAGAATACGAGTTATACAAGAATCGCCGAGAGTGGCGTTGGAAAAATCTCGTTTCCTTCGCGTCAAGTTTACAAAGGATACTACTCAAGTTATTCAATTTGCATGTTATGCATCTAATAGAACTTCATTGTAGACTCGCGTGACGTAGACACGCAGCTATAGAAAGTTTACATTGTTGTTGAATTAATTTTGAAAGTGTAGAATTCATTAACATAGAACCAAAACACGATAAGCTGCCCTCTCACGATCATCAATCAATCAACGGTCGGTTCGAGTATAGAATTTTTAATTTGTCTATAGGGAACCTATATATTTTGATCTATAAAAAAATAAGAAAATCTCATACAAGCAGTTAAGCAGAAAGTACGTCAACCTCCGCGAAATATAGGTATGCATACAATTCATCCACAAGGGTCCATCGATGCGTGAAATGAAAACACAGTGAAATGCATGAATCGGCTCGTTTTCCCGCGGGCTTATTAGCGGCCGCTGCAGTTTCCATGAATATACCTACTATATTCGCGACGCCTCACTTCCTTGGAACTACCAGTCGATGCGCTTCTTGCACTTGTCTATAATATAGATGGTGCATCGCCTCAAAGCAGCTGAAAATGAAAATAGCCTATGATACCTAGTGAAAAATTGATAAGCTGAGTTCTATACTTATTAATACAGGTACATATGTTTACAAAAGCTCTCGTAATATAGAATTTTGTGCGAGAATTACCTAGTTCGCGCACTGGTATTGTTTCTTCAGATAAAAAAACCTTCATCACCCAGTTATCACTTTTTGAAGAGAGTAGGACATTTGCAACGTCTCGCTTCCTGCACTGGACGATATAGATGCCATCACCACAAAGTAACTGAAAATGAAAATAGCCTCTGAACGCCAGATGGAATTTGTTTCTTTTTTTATGGGAGAAATTGTCGCGGAACAAAGGCAGCGGCTTTCTTTAGATCGTTTCGTTGATGGGAAAGGAGAAAAAGAGTAATGCGAATAGTTGCGATTCGTGTTGTTTTTGCTTTAAAAAGATGATCTTAAGCGGCGGTGGTTACGAAACTGAAGTTGTGCCTTCGAGAAAGTAAATTTGGTTTACGGAATCGAGTGATGAGTTTTATTTTAGGCTTGATATGTAACGTTGTAATAAAGTGAAATAATTAAATGAATTATGAATTCTAAAATGCCGGTCGAACCATTATTAGTTCTCTTATGGGCATGCCCATCCACAATTTGTGCAAAGCAGTAAAACCGATTTCTTTCCTTCAAGTTTACAGCTTTTTTAGAATTCATAAATAAAATCTGAGCGCTAAACCGTATTAATTTTTAAACCGCTATACCCGCGTGCGGCGTTACCAAAACACTTTATCAAGACGCAAATCTGCATCGCGCGCGATTTATCTATACTTTGTATTAGTAGCAATAAAAATTTGTCCATTGTTACATCGAAAAACTGTGCAACGCGAAACAGCAACGAATTCCCGCTTCTTCCGAATCACGATACATTCCTAGATGACTCGATAAAGATCGCAGTGCGGAAAGTTTCATGTAACGTCGCGCGGCAAAGATAAGTCGATTACCATAATGTACGCGAAATCGGCGAAACGTGCCGTCGATAATTTATAAATTGCTCTAACTTAAAAAATAAAGTCTGAAGAACGAGAAGTAATCCAACAGCTCATACGTGATTTTCTGTGTATAAGTAGTAAATAACGAATTATTTTGGAAGAAAAAAATACAGTTTCACTCAGAAGTAATCTCAAAATATTAAACCGATTATAATGGTAAGGTAACACGATACCAAAATTAAAGAGGCATACGCTCCAAGAAAATCATATACAACTTGCAACGATCGCCTTACGAAACTGAACTGTTGCGTGCATATAGCATTTTAATTTTAAACTCTCAAAATAATTGCATCAAACGCAAGAAATTTGCAACTTTTGCCTATCCGCGTATAGACCCACATAAAAGTAGAAACGCTCACGTGCTCATTCCTCCGGGCATTTTTCTCCTTTGACGCGACACCTGTTGCTACGTATATTCCTATAACGGAATTTTCGAGCTGACTCAGCTCGACAAATTGTAGTACAGCGAGTTTGACATATGGAGCACACGATGTTTTTTTTGGATGAGCTTTAACTGATTTTGTTGTTACGGAGGATGAATGACGGGTTGAGTGACTTTCGCGATCGTGTGTGATTACCGGCTTCGGGAATGTAATTACGGTGTAATTGTTTCCGTTCGAATCGAGTGTATAAAGGGCCTAGATTAAAGAGTAATAATACTAATCGTCAACGTATAGGAATTTTCCTTTTGAGGACCATATATTGATATTTTAGTTGTTGTTGGATACAGTATTAATCGTTACGAAAAATTGCATAAATACAGCCCGAGATATTGCATATAATAACTTTGTAAGTCTTGAAAACGCCTACATTATTTCTCTTAAAGAAACATCAATAAAAATAGCATTGCACACGAGATGTACATATTCTAGAGAGTAAGCCTCCCAGGAATCCGCAAAACACCAACGATCATCATCTCGATTGTTCGCCTCTCTCGCCCACGAACGAAAATAAAAAAAAAACATTCCGTTCACTCGGAGTCGAAAGTTCACGGAGATGTGCCTTACAACGAGAATCGCGTGTAACAGCGAAGAAGGCGCAGCCGAAAGTGAACGGACCGATATAAGCTCGTCGATCGCTCTCGGGATGCGCTTCTCTGCACAGCGACGCGACAGGTTGTATACTTATACCCGCATAGAAATAACTCGCTCGCAAGGTATGCGTGCACCGAGACCTCGACTCCACAGGCGAAAGTGAAAGCCGCCGACTTTTAACGCGGACGTCTCTGTGTGCGTCGTCGTCGGTGTGCATGAAATAATAACAGATAAGAGGCAAACGCCGGCGGTCTTTATTACACGCTCGCGCTCGTTAATGGCCGCTTGCCGATTTGTGCGTACGTACGGTCGCGTGTTCCGATTTTTTGCTGTTGTTGTGGGTGTATATTAGCGGTGTATTGGTATAGTCTGATTGAAGACTTTTTTCGGCTTTGGTTTTCGGGATCGGGGATGATTGACGAGTATTTGCTCGCATGTTCATTCAGAGGTGCTTATTAATTCGGATATACTATGAATAATCGGTCGGTTCCGTATTTTGAAGAGTCTTCATAAAATGTAAGTTTGTAATTAAGCAATATTTTAGCAGAGCTTAAATGAAAAAATTGATTAGTGCAGAAGTTTAACGAGGAAATTTAAACATTACAGTGTGCTATCATTAAAGTATACAATAATACTTACAATCGTAATGGATAAGGAATAACGTAGACATAATAAAAGTAAATGGATACTACACTTACGAAATCATCGCTTGGATAGAAACTAAATTTTTTACTACACTGACGGCGATAATTCCGAAAGTAAAGCGTCATAACATCGTTCTCGTAACAAATTCATTTCTTTATTCATCACGTCAATTAATACACATTTAAGTGTAATACACTAAATTATTCGCTCAAAACTTTGTTTACTTTTCAATCTTCGTCGATTGGTTTTCACTTGATGTCCCTTGGCTGAAAAGAACAATGCTGTAGAATTGGATACGAATTCGATCAAAATAATTCGTGGTCTACTTTTTCACTTTACGTATCAAATATTTCCGGCATCATGTTTATCATATTATTAATTAGATGGTTTATTATGTTATTATATTCATATGTAAGTTGGCATATAATTCGTTGCAAAAAAAAGACAAATCATACCTCGATTTTGCGGCGTTACAAAGTTCTTCACTTCGGTTTATTGTGAATGTTATCAGCGCTATAATTTAGCTTTACAAATCAATACTTGGCATGTTATAATATTGTTTCTCGGTCCAGCCACTCGTCTGTGCGGACCACGAGGCTAATTTGACTCTTCATTACCAATCATTCCGATGTCAACTTAATAATGCAAAACATTATTATTTACAATTATCCATTATTGATTGAGGCATACGCTCATTTTAATGAATCACCTTTTTCAATTTCATTTATCAAGCATGCACAATTTAATCTAAATCTTTGAAATGAATTTTTAACGATTTTGTTAAAAATTGCAACAGTACTCTAAACCTCGCTATAGCCTCGAAATCCTAGACGGTAGGACCAAACAATCGCCTGCCTGATGCGGCAAGGGACCGACGAGGTCCAACAGCGATTAGAGCTGTGATTGGTTGAAACAATATGTGGCTCTCGTTGCCAGCCCCATTGGACCTCAAACGCAATTTTCGCATGAATGATGACGCATGTATTGACACCAAAAATCTTACTATAAAAAATTAAAGAAAAAAACAAAAATCATCACAGACACTGCAATTGGTACAAAAATTATTAAAAATTACGTGACACTATAATGTACGATCATTTACAGCGAAGTCCCAAAGGGGCGGGCAACACGGCCCAGATTTTCCAGTTCGAGCTTTTATTCCACAAAACGTCTTTATTCGGAAAAACAGTCGAGATAATCATATGACACTCAGTATAAGTAACAGAAGAACTACATTTCGAAAATTAATGTAACTTCGCAGCGACGCTTGGACAGTTCAGCCGCGGATGCTTAAAAAATTAACAATATCAACAACGGAGAGCATGGTCGCATCTCGTTATCATTTAATATATAAAAAAATGATAGTTTAAAGAAGCAACAACAAGATAAGCCCTCGCTGGGAAACGCAAGCGTCGACGCGAGTTGCTCTTATAATTTATTATCATATTAAACAATGCGTAGCTTTAAATACGTACAGATGTCGTTTTACGGCGCGGTTCGCTGTTTTGCTTTCGAAGTGTTGGTTGAGAGCGTGGACTTTTATTAGGTTTATTTTATTGTTTTTGCTGATAACAATTTTTCTTTACTTTGAGAGAAAAAAAGTATCGTCGGTCAGCAACAGTGACGCCTGAGCGGAGTTTGGATGGCTCAGGATGGAGAGAGTGAGAATGAGGAAAGCGATTTTAACTCAGGAAAGGACAAGGATTAGAAGCCTCGATCACGGACTATAGTACGCGTAGATTGCGAAATTCCTTGGAGATTTTGTTGCAGTACATTTTTCACATTTTCTAATACATAATGATTGATTGAACCGTTGAAACATATTGTCGACTATTCTGTGATTTTAAATAGATAGAAACGTCAAACGTGTTGCTTATTTCGCCGCCAAACCAGTTTACAAAATTATTTTAAGCTGTGGCACTTAAGAAAACATAGGTCGCGCGATCGAAGCTTGGCAAGAGGCCAAAGAGAAAAAGAGAGAGATAGAGAGGAGAGTCGGTTGAAGTAGCGTGAGTCGAGTATTGAGAGCCGCTGTTTGTTAAAAATTATTCTTTACCACTCTCGTTTCACATGTAATTCGCATTCGACTTTTTTTAGTCAATTATTCTTACTCTACATTTAATCTGATACTCTCTGTACTTACCACTCACTCATGCGCCGCCCAATAATTGTTCCTTGCAAGGAAAAGGCTTTTTCGCACCGAGAAGGTTCATCGAAACAGATCACGAGGCTTATTGTTATTATTCATACGATTAAAAGAGTATACTTCAAGTACATGAGACACCTTATACTTTCTTTGTTAAGACATTTGCTTATGTCATTTGCTAATGACAATAAAGAAGAGTGAGAAATGCTACTTTAACGATCTATGAGGTATCAAGATATATATTTCAATCGCCTGAAGTTTGTAGATCTCTAGTGTAAGAAGAGTGGATGAAACTTTCTAATTGTGCTCGAAAATAAAGTGTTATCGGATAAAAGTCAAAATACACATTCAAATCCACACTCGATCTTTCTTTATAAAATAAAACATCAGAAATAATAATAACGATAATAATAATACAATGATGTAACACTGAGTAAAAATGCGTAAACGTCGTGTGCTCACACAAAGCACTTGAAAGTAAGAAAATAAAAAAAATAGATCACACAACAACTTTTATGCAATAGTATAGCCATTATAATCATATTTTCAACAAATTCGTTTACTATCGAATTTATATAAGTTACTTTTTTTAATAAAAGTGTAAGTATATACAAATAAAGAAATTCAATACTCTAAAAAATTCCTCGAGATGACCTGCCTTCAATCATGTGTTTCTATGTCATATCTAAAGCTCGATGAACGAACTCGGTACAAGCATATAAATTTTAATGCGTTTTAAAAATAAAATCTAATCGACGAACTAACCTGAGGCGAGCACAGACCTAGCTCGCGTTACTACCAATGAAAAATCCGCTTGCTGTGGGCGACTTGTCCCGTTGGCAGTAACGCGAGAGGGGCGTCACCTTGTCTCTCACATTTTGCATCCTTCCGAGACTATACAGACTCAGATACTGAGAGAAGCGATTCGTCAGTTCAGAAACTAGATTTGGTTACAATAAAATAATGTTAAAAAATGTTCATTAAATTTATATTTGTATTCTATATTGTGCAAAAAAAATGTAGACATCATTTCTACTGAACAAACGAATCTCTCATCGGATTTCTCGAGTATCTTGCATTCACATCATCAACGTTAATATTATTAAGTATGTAATGGAATAGTTATTATAATAAACAAAGAATTTTGCTAACTTCTGATTCTTGAATTTGCTGAGTATGTTGAATGCGTTGTCAGCTGTAGTTGGGCACGTGTAAGTTGGCGTCTCATTCTCGGTGGCATTTTAAAAGCACAGATAACAAACGGAGCGATATCTTTCTCTCTCTCACTCTTTTTAACTTTCGCGCGTTATCAACATCAATTGTCTCTTTATTTTGCGCAGGCTCTCCTGAGCAGTATCTCTCGGTTGTCTGTGGTATGGTGTGTACTACTCTGTCTTTTTTTATACGTGTTGTGTTGTTTTTTTCGAAGCCCTCTTCTTGCACCACGGAAAGTTGAACGCCTCGCTATGCCAGCAAATGAGTGCGTTTGCGAAATTTTTGCGGTGAGCTAGTTCGTAACACCGTGCGCTTACTTGGCGAGATTTCGAATATTAAAATTATGGCTGTTATATAGACACTTATCCAATTCACACGAGCGACAATATCAATTGAAATACTGGAAAGCGTGTTTGCATCAGCAATCTTCGCGTCAAGATTACTTCTTGCTACATTGATTACAGCATTGATTCTTCGAAAATTATTTTTTCTGTGTCGTACCTTAAGTAATTGACTTTGCTTATTTAATACTCTCTAGTCACAACTGTAATCTAACAGTTAATATCTGAACTTGCATCAATCGAGTAAAAACTAACGCCTCTATAAACAACGAAAATAATTGATTTTACATAATCCGAACAGCGTATTTAATTTCATCAAGATATTAACGACAAAAACGTTAGATTGGCACCGTCAAATTTAGCCACAGCACAGCCACTCAAATGAAATTTCGGTCAACCCAACGCGGCTATACATCCTTCCGGGAAGACTTTTCACACGCAAATCACCCACAGCGTTACGTCCTTGACCCCCGAAAAACTCTCGACAAAATACTCTCGCTGGACACGACGGGTCGTCCTTTCTCCGTGTCTCTTTCTCGCTCTTGATCGAATATTACAACACAGTGTTGTCCCACCAGCTCGTCGCGCACTCTCCCTCCGCGTGAGAGGAATAAGGTACAAGGAAAAGAGTCCGAGGCCGCGTCAAGGGAGACAGACGGATGGGTTGTTTAGAGAGAGAGAGAAACAAAGACAGAGAAATGAGTAAGTGAGAGATGTGTCCGGGTAGTAGTGGTGGTGGTGGTGGTGGTGGTGGTCACAGTCGTCGTAGGTTCTTCTGGTCACAATAATTGACGATCGATTGATCGATTAATCGTTCACCACTGATTGCTTGATATAGATATAATGCATATATCGACGTGTCGGATCTTGGCTGGGTGCGTACGTGTGTCTCTCGGGACCTGCTCTCCCATTCCGTCGTGTTCAGGGTCGAGCCCAGAGCACGAAGTGCAACGACGGCGCGGTCGAGGGCCCGTCCGCGATCGGAGGCGATCATCTGAAACGCGGATGCATCATCGGCGCCAGCATCGGCCCACCAGGGAAGCCCATTGGGGCGGCGAACGCCGGATGCATTGCACCCGGTGGCAGGGCTGCTCCCAACATACCTGCAAAAACAGAGCTGCGTGTCAGTTGAATTCTAGCTTATCTCAAAGATTTCGATTTGTTTTTTTTTTGTTCTTTCTTATGATGCTCGGAAATATTGGCTTATAGTTATATTCGGTATAGATATAGATATTATTATAGATATGTATAGATACTCAAAGTGAACGGGGCTACCTTCGGAGCTCCGCTCGGATTATAATGCGACATTATCTGGTCGTTAAACCTCTCTCGCATAGGCGGTGATTTATATATAACACAAGGGGGTGTGAATGTTGAGAGATTCTTTGGATATCCATTGGGAAAACATTTTCAAGATTTTGACGCTGTGCATCGTCGCTTGTCTTCCGTATTGCAATGATCTACGAGCATCAATTATATACGGCCTTCGTTAGTCATGTATGAGTCATACGTACATACTCAGTGCAATATAGATGCGATGACTAACAAAAGTGACACGAACTCTGACATCAATAGATAAAAGTACAAAACGATAAACAAGCGAAAGACAGCGCACAGCGAACAACGTATCAATATAAAAACGTAAAAAGTAAAACAGTGTATATATAACGTCGATAATAATAATAAGGGGGGATACTGACGTGGGGCAACGTCGACACTTCACACCCTCTTCAATTGACAACAATACCTTGCACGCATGTGTGTAATTTTGTGTTTCTTTTTGGTTCTGAATTCAAGGTTTGTACTTACGTCGCGCGATCGCATTGACAAAACGACCAGAGGCTCTTCTCTTATACGTGCGGAGTCGTTTTGAAGATGCGTCGACGCATTTCATGGAAAGGAACTCGGGTGACAGCCGACAGTGTGTGTTGTCTATATTACGTTATACTGCACGTTTATTCGAAAATGTAATTATATATAGGTTTGTGTGTCAAAGCGAAGCGTGTGATTGTGTTTTACTTTTAGCTTTACTCGACAATGCATAATAAAAGGCTCTGCGATACTCGCTGTCGAACAAAATTGTAATCCGTGTATTAACTTTTCTTTTTCATACAGAAGTACGTTTTAATACGCAGTTCATGCGAGTAATCTTTTTAGTTCGTTCATAATTTTCTGCGAGAGAACTATAAATTCAATAAGTCCTGATTTGCATTTTTCATGCTTGTTTTCACATTTGTAAAAAAAAAGTCGTAACTTTGACGCATTCTGAAACCATCGTTATCGCATAATAAAGCTAGGCAGCGAATACCCAGACCTGATATCTCAATGCGAACCGCCACAGGTGATAAATTAATAATAGTTGCGTAGATGTGTGTATGTAAAGTTCTACGGGGCGTGTCAGTATGTAAATTAAATTCCCAAAGAGCGCAAAAAAAGAAACTGAAAATCAGATACTCTCATTATGTCCGCACCTAAGTATAGTCTTAGTCAAACAGTAGATCAATTTTATGTTAGTAATTTGAAATAGATACTGAGGATCAATGTTATAACAGTGATTCTGATGGCTACGTGGATGCAAACGTCTACGGTTTTTATGAGAAGTTGAAGAAAGTGAAGGTCAGTCTAGGGGTACACCGAGAAAAACATTGAGAACTTCATACCATACAATAGTCGAACTTAGAATTATTTAATGCCTTATAGCAGTAATATTGTTAAACGAGATCAAGTGAAAAAAACGTGATAATACATCAGCACCAAACTACTGCACTGCACAACTCAATCTGCTTAAAACCAAAGATTAACAACGAAGTCTGTGACTGCGTGTAACCAAAGAAACGCATGCATCTGTGCAAATCGGAATCGCAATGCTCTGATATGTGTTTTATATATATATATATATATATATATATATATATATATATATATATATATATATATTTGAACACTGAAAAGCATACAAGAAAAAAAAATTCAAACGAAGAAGTAAAAGGTGCTATATACCACACACAAAATAGCAAATAAAAGGTGATCAGGAGTCACTTTTCTGTGCGACCCCTCGTCACCCCCATGAACTATATCGTCTGTGATTCTCGGATCGGCTGTCACCCGGAGCATCTTCCGAACTTCCCATCTATCGCTCATATTTACCCTCTCACAAAATATATGTGTACTAGAAAACAAAACTTCTAAAGTCATAGAGACCGAGCACGAGACGTGTCGAGGTCGCCAGAAGCCAAGCTATGCCAAAGTTCAGTATACGAGCGGAAAGGGGATGAGAGAAGGAGGTATAATTTGCATGTGGACGAGAGTCTCGGAAAGTACTAGGTCGCACGCTGGAAAATTTAATAATCGCCTTTTGCGGCTTGCGAAAACAAAAGTATGTAGCATCCGAAAATTCGCTTGAACGTGGCTGTTTCGCTTTTGCTTATTCCGTGAAAGAAATGAGACGAGTAAAAGGTCTGAGCTTCAACTTCTCTCTTTCTCCCCTTGGATTTTTCGAGTGCAGACTCGGGTCGAAGCAGTGGCACCGCTTAGCCTCCCGTGGAGCTCGCCCCGATTATGCTGTGCACAAAGTCAGCGCGTACGTAACAGAAACACGTATAGTATATATAAATAAATAACAGCATTATGACAGTAAAAATAACAGAAAAAAAAATAAAACAGTAGTAGTAGTAGTAGTTTTCCCAACCGGTTAGTGTTAATGACGAGTATAGTACAAGTAAACTAAAATAAAAATGAGTAATAATTAAAAATAAGTCTAGGTAAATATACTTGTTACGTGAATTCGTTTACTTACTGTCGTTCGGCTCGACTTATCTAAAAATCTTTCATGTTACATAAAAGCTATATATGGGCTATATTCATATTTATATTTATATGTATATATGTATATATGTAAAACTTTAATATATAGCGTGCGTGAGTATGAGTTACGTATATAATATTACAGATAGATTATTGAGTTCGTTCTTGTTGCAGATCTTTTCACGAAACGTACCGTGCGTTATATAGAATTTTTTATATTAACATCTAAGCTTTTCTTTTCTTTCGGCGACACAAGCATGAAAATTAGTGAGGCCAGCTTATATATTTCGCAAGATGTGTATAATAAATATGCTGTTAAATAAACTACTCTCATTGTCATTAATATTAGTATTAGTCGTTAAACAAAGCTTTCTACATTTATTGCTTCTCTAGGAGGCGTTATCCCTTCGACAACAAAACAAAAAAAATCAGTCTACATCCTAAGGAATATTCGCAATTCTTATAATTTTAATTGAATTAAAATTAATAAGTATACTTATTTAAAGCAAAAGAAAAAATCTACTTACAAAACTGCTCATTGAAACCGACCTATACTTCGAGTGACACATTGTAAAAAACTTATATGATTGACAAGGAATAATCACCCTTTCGCATCCGATTGCCGTCGTGCCAAGTCACATGATTAGCCACAATGCAATAATCCTGATGGTAATACGGTCGTAAGAGACCAAGAAATAAATTGGTGATTACAACATAAAAAGCATATATACGTAATAAAAAGTTCTACATATGACTTTAACAGATAACAGTAATTCTTTATAATTTACTTGCCAAGTCCCTTCGCTATTACGCTCTCGGATACACACATAAGTCGCCGGATAAGGGGAGGTTACCGCTGTATCTATATATACTCAAAAGTGTGTATGTGTTCAAAGTGCCATATACTCATAGTAAGAATCCAACAAACAAACTTGAGATAAATACAGCGGAAGACGGTCAATTTCATGAAAAATGTGCATCAATTCTCCGAACGAAGATTCAAGAGCAAAAAACAGTCGATTGTACCAAAAAAAGTGAAAAAAAAATCAAAGACAGTTTTTTTTTAATCAATATATGGAGCTGTACCGTGCCCAAAAAAGCGCTCATCACTACTTTATCACAACACCAGGAATTTCAAGCTACCAGTTAATGTAAGAAAGAGAAAGATAAAGATATAGAACAGAGAAATACAGGAGAAAACTGCAGCGTTAAGGGAACAAAAGTAAAAGGTAAACTTTACGCGTTTGGATGAGGGGGTGAGCGACCGATTTTTCAAGACAAATGAGTAGTAAACGTAAATGGTAAATGAGTGAAAAATAAAGGTTAATACAAATGAAAAATAAAGTACAGCAGAAAGAAAATTACGCGATGGTCGAGCAACCAAGAATATTCAAAGCAAAACAATTTTAATTCTTTCTTAAAAATAAAATAAGATTGGCCGCACGACATTATTGCTTTGCATAATTAAAAGAAAAATGAGTGTTAGAAATGATGGCGGATGGTTATAATGATGGTGGTAATGAACAATATTAATAAACAAAACAGCATAATGATGGTTACGATGCGATGGTGGCGTAGAAGTAATGGGTAATGATGATGATAATAATAATAGTAATATAATATTTATAATGAGATATACATAGGCCATTTCACCGCATGCTAGTTGCTAAGGACCAACCTTGTTGCACTTGTCTAAAACACGGGTTTTAGTAACCAGAGACTGGGGTTCGGTTCGACACTCATCGAGGAGTGACAGGGCGCCCTGCAAACGCACCGTTAAAAACGTAAAAACTGTTTCAGCAGGACGCTGTGTGAGAGACAGTCGATTTTTCAATTTTATCTGTACAAGTCAATCTCTAATTTTCAATCATAAGAGAAATAAAACGGATGAGTCCCTAGCGTACGTGCGTTCTTTCATTCAAAAAGAATCGTGTTTAGTTCAATCGCGTGATCTATTTTCGTCCTTTTTCAGACTAGTAGTGAGAATAAAAGTCAAGTGGTATCGTCATTTAAATGTCTTGTCCTTGTCCCTTCCATTCCCTTCCCTTACACGCGTTAAACTTCTAAAATCTTTCAGAGATACGAAATATTTCGTAAACTTCGTAAAAATTGGAAATACATGTTTCATTGTTGTTTCTGGAAGATTATTATTAAATATTTAAAAAATAAGTTATAGATTCTTCAGAAGTTTCAAATCTAAAATACTGTAAAATTGACAGTGAAGAATTCTACTAAAGTCTTATAAGTGAGAGTAACAATTATTTCTATTTCAGTTAACAGTTTAAAAAATAATTGAGCCCATAAAATTTTACGAACGGTTCTATTGTCGGTTGGAACTCCAATAGCAAGCGTCCCATAAAGCAAGGCAAACAAGGCTCATTGTGCCGCGCTTCTGTTTAATGGGTGTAAGGTGAGAGAAGGGCGGGGTGTTCGGGAAAGTATATACTTCGCTTGTCTGTAGATATATGAGCTAACACAAATTTAACAAAAAAAAGTACAACCTAGCCATATATAGAAATTGTATAATACACAAGAAAAAACTTTCTGTATGTATAGAATGAAAAAATTATTTAAAAACGAGATTCAAACAAATTTTCAAAAAATATATATATATAGATATATAGATAATAAATATCACGTAAGTGAAAAAGATAATATATGTATAATATTTATAAAATAAAAGAGAAATATCTGGTGTCAAGGACAAGTGGGATGTCGGGCAGATCGATAGTGAGAGAGCGAGAGAATCGAGCTTGAGAAGAAAATCCTGGAGACTTACCTGGTGGCAAGCCCATTGGGGGCGGTCGCATCATGTTACCTCCGTGAAGGAGCGCTGGCGCCGCGAGGGTCATGGTTGGCCGCATCAGCGGCGCCATGAGCGCTACGGAGCTGACGGGCATCGCCGCCGAGACTTGGGGCATTCCTATTACTTGTGGCCTCGGGTAGCGTTGTTGTTGCTGCTGTTGCAACGCGCTCAAAGCTGCCTGCTGTCGTTGCTGTTGGTCTTGGAATGCGGCCACGGCCGAAGCTGCCGCAGCCTGCTGCTGCTGTTGCTGCTGTTGTTGCTGTTGCTGCTGTTGCTGCTGTTGTTGTTGCTGCTGCTGCTGATGGTGGTGTTGCATAGCAGCCGCGTGCTGAGCTGCGTGCTGAGCCGCCTCTTGCTGAGCCGAGCGAGTCTCCTCAGAGTTTTTACGTTGGTACTTTGGTAATCTCGCTCGGATTTCCTCCTGCAAATCAAGACAGCTGTTAGAGGTTCGTTTTACGACGAGGAGAAACAAGTTGCACAGTGAAACACTCTTAATGCTGTGGAGTGCAGAGGCACATAATACTACAAGAACTTGAGAGATGTAGTTTCAAGCTAGAAGTAGACCTTCTAAGGGTGGCTGCTTTAAAAATTTTAAGGGGCAGTAATGAATGTGGTTCTGCACAGTATTCAATGCCTCTGACATGACACTCTTGACTAGAACAATAGGAAGAGACTTGAACAGACAAAAGAAGGAGGCCACTAAATAAGGTTACACAGCATTGTGAAGAAGAAAAAAATGTCAAACCAAACTTGTAAAATTCAAAAGTGATGCATTTATGATGTTTGAAGACTATATAAACACATCCTATTGAAAAATAAGTCATGGCTAGAATGACTCCAAACATTTCTACTGTTATCTGATAAAGCAAATGACAAGATAAGCTTACAAGAGTATCCATCAGTAGATGCAATGCAATTAAGAGAAAATTTTCATATTAATATTTTCACACCTATTACACCTATTTACTCAAAATAATAATTTCTAAGTGTTTAACTTTTAAAGGAAAAATTCTAGAAAATGTATACCTTGTTTGTTAACAATTTGAATAGGAAATATTAAACTATAGTATTATCACATGCATTTTGGAATACACTTGATGAAGCATCTAAGCACAGAATAAAATATTTTTATTCATTATTTATCGGTTTCTTTATGATCAATTGATCTTATTTAATTAGCAGTTTATAAATTTATAGTAATATTCTACTATTTGAAATAGTTAATAGAAGAAAAAGATACTCACCAGACTGAGATCTTCTGGAGGATGAATTATTTTACTAGATGCTCCTGTTGTAGCTATCATATTCACTTTAGAATCACTAGAGGTAGAAGTCGTTGAGGTACCATTATCGATACTGCCATAAGCGGGAAACGTTGGTTTTACAGGTCCTATCGAACCTCCGGCTATAGACGTAATAGGCTTGAAATCGGTGCCAAGCGGCGTCGATGATGATGTCGAGGTAGCAGAAGAAACTGCTGTGGCTGGGAATAATGGCCTAGGTGGACCTGATGCTCCACTTACTGGCGGCATACCAGGCGGCATACCGTGCATTCCTGGTACCATACTGTTGAAGCAAATAACAATACAGTAATTAAGTGGTGTTTAAGAATTGGAGATTAGGATGATAGATATTTACCCAGGATTCATGTATCCCATGGGTCCCATCATATGATGCATAGATGGGGGATATTGACCCATGGACATTCCATGATGTCCTTGCATTCCATGTGACATCATGTTTGAACTACCTAATGCTCCAGGAGCCGAACCTAATAAACCCTCTGGTTTATTCTTCTTTGGCGCTGGTTCATCTTCGCCAGAGCTTGGAGAACCTGGTCGGCCTCCATTCCTCTGTCTTTCATGCTCCTTCAAGTCATTAGCTGGAATTCCTTCCATACCATAGATTTCTATTTCTATATTACTGCGATTTGGGAGTGAGTTTGGAACTTTATCTATTGTCTCTTTGTGAACCTGTAAAAGAAGTTGTCATTATTAATAAATCTAATAATAGATAACCAAACACAAATTCATGTTATTCATCATTGTAACATACCTGCATACAATGTATGCTCAAGCCTGGACCCGTATAAAGCTTCTTATGACAGATGTGACATTTGAAGTGTTTTGCTTTTTGATGCTGGATCAAAATCTTTTCGTCATCAAATTCTCTGTTGCAATACCTACATTATGCTTGGTTAAGAAAATGTATGACATTGCAAAATATGTAAATTTGCTCCAACATTAATAGGTCCTTAAAATCTAAAGTAATTTGACAATCTATCATTAAATTTGAAAGTTGTTTGACCAACAAACATGTTAAAGGTTATCTACCACTCTAGTAGAAACTCAAGCAATCAAGTAACTGAATGTCCAATAAGCATGACCTATTTTGTAATATTGCACGATTGCCTAAAAAAATGAGCAAGCAGTTACGTCGATTTCAAGTCGATGCAAATGCTATTTTCCATAAAAACTAATCTTAAGCCACAGCTGTTACCCAAACGGATATGACATTATCAAAAAATGCTAATCAAGTTCCTCATTGTAGAATCAGCCATGCAGAGATATGTTAGGTCAACAATGGACAAATAACATAATAGTCCTCTTAGCAATTTAGTAATCTATATCAATCATTGACAAACCACGCATTCATAATTTACTCTTACCCAGCAATAAACCCAGTCTCATCTGCGTCAAACATTCATCCCCCAGCCCAAGAGAACCAGAAAAATAGACCGCTATCGAGCGTCCTTTCACTCTATACGAAGCAATATGTTTATTTACATCTCGAGAGCTAGCTGATGGCATCATCGCGTCTCTACGTTGGGCCGATGGCTACTAAAAATAAAAGCGAAAAAAGTCCGCATTCCCTCCTCTTCCTCTCGTACACCCCCGCGCAGCAGAGAATAGAGAAAATCGATTTTCCGGAGAGAGATACACTCGCGCGCCGCTTTTTTCCCTCGAGTCGAGCTCGAGCGTCGTACTTAAAAGGTGATGCGCCGATGCTCGACAGAGAGAAAAAACACACGACGGGCGTGTGTAATAAAAAGAGACAGATAGACAGAGGAAGAGAAGGAAGAAGAGGTTGATAAAAATGCGCGACACGCGTGGCTCCGAAATTGACTATACTCTGACTCTTCCCTGCACACATAAAATAAGTATACCGTTACGTAAATTCGTGGCTCTAAACTAAAGGACAAGCACTTGTTCTTGTTAGCGATGCAGCTATAGCTAGCGTTTTCTTTTTGGCAAAGGATACCAGCACCAGGGCCTTGACTGCTTCTTCTTCTTGCGTCCCATGCCTGCAGCTGCGACGTTAACGACCTTGGGGCTCGCTTTCTTTTCTGATGATGGCCTCAATCACCACCAGCTGAACACACGGAGACACTTCTGTTCAGCTTCTTCTTGGAGTCGAGGCTTCCCCGCGTACAGACTCGCGTCTATTCGTCTCACGGGAATCTCGTCAAACGTCCTCTGTCTTGCAGTCGCACTAGCCGCACTGCGCACCCACACACTTGGCGTTGCGTTGAAGCTGCACTAAGTATTGGGAAAGATATAAGCAACTGCGCGAGCTGAAAGAGAGGGAGAGAGAGAGAGAGAGAGAGAGAGAGAGATAGAGAGAGAGAGAGAGAGCGATGCGGCAGTCACGACTCGCGGGCAGTGTTGCCGCGACGGTATGTGTTATCAAGATGTCCGCAAGACTACTTCCGCCGTTGATAGTTGCGCGCGCATGTAGCGGAAGTTGTGCAGCAGACGATACATTTGCTTTGGCTAGCGTGGCGGAAAGTTTAAATTTTAGTTGATAGATTTTAGCGTTTTTGTTGATGAAATTTTTGTATTTCAATGAATTTTAGAAAAGAACGTATACATAGGCATTCTATGATCCATAACTGATTTATTTTTGATGACCAAAAATTCATTTCGATCTAATGAATTTTGGTTTGTAAATCATGTGATCGGACATAGTATGTTGTGCGTATATACAGGGGTTCAGAGAATGTAAATAAAAGTTATTTGGAGGTTCAACAAAGATGAGTACAAAGGAGCTATATACGCCGTATTTATCGAACTAGATTAAAGATAATTGGATTTCGCGTCAAAATTTAGCACCTGATTATTTTGCACGTGCCTGCTAAATTTATCATTAACATACAGATAACTCAGAGACGATGGAGGAACCAGATAGACGTCATTCCACTGTGCGTTCAATAGTACATTAAAACGTCGAGATCTTTCGACGAAAATGATAATTCAAAATTACAAGAAGGCCGTTTACTACTTAAAAACGTCAGGAATATGCATGGTTGTTGTCAGGTAATTAATCATTGATTTAAATGCAGTTTTCGTTGACTGTACGTTTTGTAGGTTAGACTGTTGTTTTTGTAACTTATGTACTGTGATAATGCAAATCAAGATAAGTCTACATTAGCAATGTTTTGTTATTTGTAATAGTGGTTGCTGGTTTCTATATCAAGTGAGACAAACCTCGGTGCTGCTAAATTCTGTTGTGCCAACAAATATTCTTGAATTAGAGCATAAACAAGCTCATTATATTTACATCGATGATCCACGACTCAAAGGTAAATATGATGGTGCATGCCTGCAAATAGAAAGATTTTATGTAAAGTTTAATTCTTTATATTTCAGATATTTTTATGTTCAGCCATGAAAATGATTTACATTCATCCCTCAAAGAAAAACCAAAGAATCTATCCTACGTAGTTACCAAATGGTGGAAATCTGTGAACCGTAATCTAGCCTTTCGACTCTTTCATTTGGCTTCCACAGGAGACAAAACAGAGAGGAAGAAAGCTGTACATTCTCTCAGTTCCTTAAAACATTTAAAAGGTATTTAAGGCTTAATGTAATACTATAATTGTACAGTAGTGTGAGGTAACAAATGGTTCAATTTACAGATTGGCATTATCGACAAATTGCTCAAATGTTAGATGCTAAGACTGCTGTTGCTCTGGCAAGATCTCCAAAGGCAAATTTAAGATTTTTTTTGAACCCACCATATTTTCATGAACGATATAAACTTTACGAAATTGTTGATAAACTTCACAATTTACTGATCAAACTGAATGCACTATGTGGAGGATGTCACCCATGCTTATTGCAATTTTTACACAAATTTCAAATATCTCACCGTGTAAGATGTCGTTCATGTTCTTTGCATAATTTTTAATTTAATTTATCAATATAAAAAATTAACACGAACCTTTTTGTAGGATACTACATTTTTTGAACATGACTTAACTAGTGTTGGAGTGTCTGTACCTCCACCCATAGTCTGGGATCAAAATTTTTTACTAAACTGTGTTCATGCTGTTCATCATCATTCTTCATTAGAAGAACATAGTAAAGGTGTATAAGCTGCTATGATTAACTTTGTTATTTTTGTACATACCTGGACAAAATTTATTCAAAATATTTCATATCATTAGACGTAGCTGATGCAGGAGGTCTGCAGATTCTAATGAATGTTTACAAACTCGTGGGTGATAATGTAGATATATGTTCACTGATAGCTAAGATACTTTCAAATTTGTCCTTACATCCAGAATATTTAGAAGATATATTTAGATCAGGTAATTCATTGAAATATTTGGATAATAACTTACTTCAGTGCAAAATTTGAAGTTATTAATTCATCTTATACTGTTTATAGGTTGGATTGGAATTTTAGCTTCGTGGTCGCGTCACAAGGATATTCGTCTAGCAGCTCCAGCAAGTAGAGCTCTTGCAAATCTTGATTTTGACGATAACGAAGATGAAAAGTATTCTCAAAGAATTTATCCTCTCTACCCTTTACATAGAGTCGACTTTAAAAAGAAATTAGATGTTGTTTTTATACATGGTTTACTTGGTGGTATATTTGTTACTTGGCGTCAACGAGACATTGATACCTCTGTACCTGTACCTAGTGAGTATACAAGCATTGATATTTTTCTTAACACGTGCATGAAAAAGACCCGTTTCCATGTCTCTAAAGTGAATGGCAAGCTGCTCATTTCGAGCGTGCGGGAGGGAATCATTCCCTCCCGGTACTCATAAACACTCAAAAATAATCAAATTTTTGAAAAATATTGATATTTTTTGAAAGAGAGTGGTTTACGACTCAAAATGCGCAACTTACCATTCACTCTATATGCATGAAAACGGGTCTTTACAGGCACTTGTCAAAAAAAGTACAGTGTGCAACAAGGGGGCGAGGGCAATTTCTACCTCGGGTGAAATTTGAGCACTCGTCTCTGTCTCGGGCGCTTTCGGAGCCCTCGACTCCAACTCGTGCTCAAATCTCACCCTCGTTAGAAATCGCCCTCCCCCCCCCCCCCTAGTTGCACAATATACTATTAAACAGTAGTCAATATTAAAATTATAATTTTCATTTATATTTCTAGTTTCTAAAGATGAGAAAGTCAGCTTAAGAGCCATTGTAGATGATCATCCTTCAGAATTTTTGAAAGATTTAGCGCGAGACTTAGAAGTTCGAGAGTGGCAACGACTCGGCTATGATTATGAAGTCATATTGCACGACTGTCCAGTGAACATGAACAATAAAGCTACAGGGCCATTTTTTTGTGATGGGTATTTATTGCTTCACGTAATTGATGTTATGTTTTTTATATAAATTGAAGATGATACCTACATTTATGAAAAATTTCAAACAGTGATGACCACTGTATGCAGCAAAGCGAGAGAGACTGCATATCACGGACACAATGCTGGCCAAAAGACTGGTTACCAAAAGATGTGCCAAATTTACGTATTATCGGAATTAACTATAATACAAATCTCTCTATGTGGACTCCGTTATGCCCGATTGAAGGTGTTAGGTAACTATTTGAATCTAAATATCTGGTTTTATTATTCTACGCAATAAGCAATTGCTGATTTTAATTTTTGTAGGAGCACAATTAAAGAGCGAAGCAGTGAATTTACGAGGAAACTCATCATGGCTGGTGTGGGCAAACGTTCAATTGTCTGGGCATGTCATTCAATGGGTGGACTTCTTGTGAAACAACTACTTGTTGAAGGTAGTTTATAAGAATTACAATGATGTACGTGCATAATTATTATGTGGTTTGACTGATATTAAAAAAATATTTAATTTTTTCAGAGTGGAAAAATGGCGATAAAAACAATCTCGTTCGTAACACAAAAGGGATTGTTTTTTACAGCACACCACACAGAGGATCTCACGTTGCTGCATTGAATCAAACTACTCAAATGTTAGTTTGGCCATCTGTAGAAGTACAAGAACTTCGAGAACGTAAGTGCACTGTGATAAAAAAAAATTGCTTAATAACCATTTACGCTTAAGTAATTAAAACTTTTGTATTACTAGAATCACCTAATCTACTACAGCTTCATAACGATTTTTTGAAAATGCTTCAAGAACACGACATAGAAATAATTAGCTTTGGAGAAACGAAACCAACCCGAGTAACTGCATTAAAGGTTCCTTTTAGATTCGTAAATCCTAGCTCTGCGGGTAAATTAATATTTAAAAATACTCGGTTTCTAAGCCAAAGAATTTTTTTAGTAGTATATATATATAAACCAACATAAAATATTTTAGATCCAGGTGTAGGCGAATTTTTCGAAATACCACAGGACCACTTATCTATTTGCAAACCTGCAAGCAGGTACAATTTATAACTATTTTATAAAACACAAAATAATGAGTCAATATTAATCAATTTTCTTTTTTAGGCAATCTTTCTTGTACCAAAAAGTTCTCGCCATGGTTCGACGCCATGTTGGACCTATAAACAAGAGCAATCTTAACTTGTTTTTTGAAAAAGTTATGTAAATTCTGAACAAAATTGTATGTAAAAATATCTGTAAATATTTATTGTATACGAAAAAGACTATTTTTTTATATTAAGTTAATTTAAAAAATGTTATTGCAAAACTGTTTTTGCTGGATAGCAAAGTGAAATGAAACAAAAATATTAAAAATTATTTTTGTTATGATATTAGAAATGTATCTCTTATGTGACTGAAAACTTAGTAATAGCGACATAGTTACCAGTCGAGAAACGACAATTTATAGTTATTTGAGCGAATGATATATGTTTCTTTACACTTGTTTAACCTGCGAGATAGTTTTCTGTGATAAAATAGGTGGCGCATGGTTGCCTTTCTATTCTATTCGGCGCAATCTGCATGCAGAAAGAATATATAGCACAGTATGCCACCTGTGCCAAAACAGCCTTGTTGATCCTGCTGCTTGGATCGCTCATGTTATAACTGCGTCCAAGGCAGTGCAGGTCAAATGAAGAAGACATTTTTATAATAAAAAGATTTAATGAAATCATATAATAATATAAATTATGTTGCTAACAATTTAAGCTTTTCAAATTATGTACAAATTTAGCTTAAAGGAACTCTGGTTAATAAAAAAAAGTGTAATTACGCAAAACTAATTAGTTTTGACTGAAAACCAAAAGTAAACAGAGAACCCGAATAAAAATAAAAAACAATAATTTTTTACAGTAAAAAAAATTCTCTCTTATACTACTAAAAATTTATGTCGTAGTCAGGACGATGGCGTGAGTAATTCGAACCACTGGCTTGCGTCGGAGGGTAGTAGTATCCATTCCATTCGGATTTCCAGCTATCATAAGGATTGTACTTCCTCTCGTACGGCAGTCCGTCGACCAAAATCTGCAAATCATCATCATCAATGCATCAGTCAATATACCCAAATCTCATTGGAATAAACTCAGTCCATGTAATTATTATCGTAAAAAGATATAAGATCCATTTCGGTCGACTTTTCCCTCAAAAACTTCAAGAAAAATGAAGCCGGTAAAAACTTATATATGCTCGTATAATACCTTATGGGATGTCGACTCGAAGGGTTTGTCATGCCAGCCGGGGTCGTTCCACATCGTTTGACTGTCGTTCTTTTGATACTCGCTGGCCGGCCTACTCGGAGGCGCGGCATGGCTCATCACATTCTTTGACACTTCCTCCTCGTACATGGCAGTGATCGAAGGTTTCAGCTTCGAGCCGTGCTGGCGGTTCACCAGCTGGAAATCGTTTATTTTTTTACAAATGAGTTCGTCGATATAAAGTTATAATAACGTGTGATGAAACAGTGCACGCGGCTCATGAGCATACAAATAGTGAAAGTCACGCGAGAGCGATGTGTGAAAAATTGGAAGCGTTATTGGAGCATTATTTAGATTAATTGCTCTTAATTTTTTTTAATTGCTTTATTTTTTTATCGATATAACTGTTCAGAAATATTTTAAAATCGATTTTATATACTCGTCCAATTATATGTTTACTCGTCAGTCTTGCCTATCTCGAAAGTTACTACTTGTGGTAAGTAGATTACTTCGAGATCCGATTAAGCCTTGAGTGGATTAAATCCAGTATCGCGCTGGCACGAATAGACGAAAATAAAAATAATAATAACGAGTATAAAGTTGTAGGACACTTACAACCGATACTCCGAAGACAATAATGAAAAGCAGTCCACCGACACCGATCACAATCACAGCAATGGCCCACTGTGGAATCAGCCTATTTTCGTCTTCGAGCATTTTTGGCGCAGCCGCTCTCGGTATTACTGTAAAAAATTATCAGAATTTTATAAATCCTTCTCCATAATAAATGGATCCTTCGCAATACGCTGAACACATTTATAACTCACCAACAAAGTCAGTCGATTTCGGATCAATGATAAACTTGCCGAGTTTCATTGGTCCTTTCGGGCTAGCTTCCATAGGGTTATCAAAATCGAAAGTCCTTAACGAGTCGTGGAAAATGACTTTCAATTGTTGAGTATTTATCCTTTCCTTTAAGTCGGCGAGTTCCACGAAGTAGTCCACGAGGACACTGCCTTGACTGAAGGAATCGATGCGAATATTGCGGAACCACTTCCTCAAAACTGGCGATTTCGCAAACACTAGATTCATCTACGACACCGCAAACTCATTAGTTTGTATTTCTTTAAAAATAAGAAACACGAAGATAAGGACACTTAAACAAACCTCTCTCTCGATTTCCTCGGCCAAATCCTGCCACTCTCGAGTGTTACGATCAAGCAACTCCGGAACCCACGTGGCGTTTTCAACAATCTTGATCGTACCGGCGACCTCGCACTCCTCATCGCAGATGCCCGGTGTCGTGGGTCTGACCGTCGTCGTCGTTGTCGTTGTCGTCGACGAGGTGCTCGAAATTTCGCTCGTGGTCGGTACTACTGAAGCGTTCAATGAGGAGACGGTCGCTGTTCGCGCAGCCTCCAAAAGCTTCTCTATCGAAATTGGAGTCGTTGATGAGGTCGGCCAACCGGTGAACTCCGTCGTTGCTCTGAAAATTCAGGATTTGTTTATGAGATGAGAAAGTATTTGCAAGTTTGCAAAACGTAAACGAGAGTTTAATTGTCAAAAGCGCAGTATTGATGGTATAAGATACATTTCCATTATTGTTTCGGCGTGAGTCCCGCGAAATTTCGAAACGTTATGAGATAAATATCAGAAATCGTATTAAGTGAGTCAAATCTAAATTTTAATACAACGTTTTTCATAGAAGCACTCAATTGCACAAAACTGATTGATCTTAACTAAGCCAGCAGAAAGCAGTTGACAAATAAACATTTCAAACAATAATGTTTCAAAGTAAAAAGAGAATATTTCTCTCTCACGTGTAAGACGTGGTTGGGACGTGTAAGAATATTTTTATAATCTTCAAGAGGTATATAAAATGTCATAATTATTTCATAATTTCAGGATTACGACTAAAATAGCGAGCACTTCAATCTGCAAATACAAATAATAATAGAGCAGTGATGGCTTTCTTCGACTTTTACGTTTTTTACGGCAAGCATAAAATCGCTGCAGTGGAGTCATTAAACCACCTGCGTCAGGCACTTCCTCCTCTGGAAAAGCTTTTCCGCCTACGCATTTAACTGCCATTCGATATATAATCCTTCAGACACGTACAGTAGCCTCATTCCTATAATATCAACAAACTTTTTACGCTCTACATCGAATCGCTCTCAATGTACGTAAACAAAGGCTCTTTAAACGACCGCCCCAACAATAAAACTAAATTGAAATCTCGAGCGAAAGTAAAAGGAAACAAAAAGCCAACCTGGTCGGCCATCCTTTCTGAATCTTCGGTGCAGGTGTCTCTCCGCCACCTCTAACGCTCGAAGGCGTAGTTAATTTATGTCCGCTTATGGGCTTTCTTCCACCAGGTCTGCTCGGAAAGACAAGTTTGAAGGAGCCGTCGTTGCTTTTTGCCGTCGTCGTCGACTGCTGAGTTGCGTCGTTTTTACCGAAACCCGGTGGCAACAAAGCTGACATGTCCACCTTCGACTTGGCGAGTAGATCCTTCACCGGGTCGCTCGAGTCGCTGCTGGAGTCTGCGATGAATTTTTATTATGAGTGTGTATAAGTTTTTAGTGAGACATAATACTGCGCGGAGGTCGATAGTTTTTCGCGCGCGGTGAAAGGTGCTGATGAGGCATGTTGCAAAGTTGATGGGCTTGGAAGAATGTTTTTATGCTTGGGAGGAGAAAGGAGTGTCTCGGCGATTTCGTTTTCTATTTTTAGGATGCATTTTTGATTAGAAATGAAGAAGAACATAGTGGAAACGATTGGTGTGACTGTGAGGTTTCTTTTACTACTGAATTTTCTCTACGTAGTCTTACCTGGCTTGAATCCAGGGGGCAAAAGTGCAGAAACATCTACGGCAGATTTCACAAGAAGATCCTCTATCGGAATTATAGCTGGTTTGGCAGTAGTGCTTGACTTTGGACTATTAGCATCTGCGATAAATAGTATAGTAAATCATAAATCTCTCATCTATAATACCTTATTCTGGCACGCGTAACGGACAAACACAACGATTTTCAGGCAGTGATAAAATGAAAACCGCACCAGTTCTTCTAATGAGTAATCATGACAATATAAAATTGTTGCATATGAATGAGAAAGTAGCGTTACTTGCAAATATCATTGTCTCTGTATTCTCGAGTTCATAATAGCATTGCGGGGGAATATCGATTTTCGCTGCAGAACAGTAAAAGTATAGTACTATACCTACGGACGAAACGATTTCGCTATATTATATTTACCGGGTTTATAGCCTGGAGGTAGAAGGGCAGAAATGTCGACTGCAGATTTCGCAAACAGATCTTGAATGGGAATGGTTTTACTTCGCTCGGTCGTCGATGGCGAAACTGCCGAAGCCTCTTTCGACTCGGTGAGCTTAGTTTTCGCTAATATTTCGCTCAAGACCACGGACTTTTCCGTCGTCGCGTCTTCCTTCTTCAGCTTGTAGCCTGCAATCAGAGCGAGGAGGGCATATTATATTGATTTTGTGCAAAATATAATACTCGATTGTCCCTAATTCAATTGAAGCTAATGGACTGTAAAATAACACTCTTACGTGAATAAATACGAAGATACAGAAGTTCGCATTCAAGCGATAACAGATTGAGAACCTTTTAACTTTATTATCCGAGGGATTGCGTTATAATATTATAGACTTTTTAAAAACAATGATAGCTGATTTTTATCAGCTTATAATAAGACATTAGGAGAGAGGTGACCCGTTATCTTCAGATTGATCGATCATGCATAGAATGTAATGATGTTTGCATAATCATTATCGCGAGACTAGAGCAACTAATATTCAAAGGCATTGTATACGATGCGGCAAGGTTGTTATTTATCGTCTTATATTGAATGCATGTGCACGTGTAACTTTCGTATAGAGTAGTGCAAGCCTTTTCAAATATTTTCAAAACTTTTTCCATCAAAAGATTCCAAGGCGCGTTTCGTCAATCTACACAGCACGCGATCGATATTTCCACTAGATATTACACGCTTGAACTTTTGAATTTCCCAACTACTGTACGGAGTAATGATGAAAAGTGAGCGTGTACTTCGACGAATATTCTATAATCCAACTTCAATAAAACTATGCGGTCAAAGTAAAACTCACCCGGCGGCAAGAAAGCACTGATGTCCTCGATAGTCGTCAGAGCCTTCTTCGCAGTGCTGGCAGTGCTCTTTTCGGTCGACGAAGCCGCGACCGTCTGCGTCGTGGTGGTCGTCGAGGTGCTGGCAGTCGTGGAGGTCTTGTACGACGGCCTTTTGAAGCCACCCCTGTATCCGCTCTTCGGGAAATCCTTCGGCAAAAATCCCTCTACGTCATCCAACGTCGTCTGGATCTTCGGCCTCTTCGTACTCGGCGCAGCAGTACTGGTCCTGTAGCTGCCTCCTTTAGGGAAATCCTTGGGCAGGAAAGCCTCGACGTCGTCGAGGGTCGTCTGGATCTTGGGCCGTTTGGTCAACGGAGCTGCGGTTGTGCTCGTGCGGTAACCACCGCTTTTGGGGAAGTCTTTAGGTAGAAAAGCCGAGACGTCTTCCAAAGTTGTTTGGATACGGGGGCGCTTGGTGGTGCTGGTGATTGGCTCCGGGGCGATAGCCGGTGACGTGGGGGCGAGAGTCGTTGACGTCGTTGGCAGAGTGAGGGACGTGATCGAGAAGGGCTTCTTGTTGTAGCGACGTGGGACGAAACTTGGGTGGAAAAATTACGTTTTATTTGTGCTGCAGGGCATTCAATATTCATTTTAATTGCTTCTTCATTCGATAACAGGACTGTGGCACGGTCGGCAATTGAAAAACGAGTCGATTTTGCCAATGAACTCGTGCATATAGGCACACGTATACAACGTATATAATTAAACGGAAACAAAATAACGGTTCTTTGACCTAGTATCTACTCCCCTGTTGACACGAGCGAATGCGAGATTTTTAATCGACTCGTTCAATATACATGATGCGGTTATTGCATAATTTATGTATGAGTCGCGGCCTAAACAACGGAAAACAAATCGTGGCCGATTACTCCCCCTCGTATGTACTCATAAATATTAACTGCGTGCTTCATCATCTCGTAACTAGCGCCTTACGCGTGTATTTTACACCGACTCATGCGGCACGAGCGATTTTACCACTACGCGCGTCACTCATAATCGTCAAGCGCGATATTTAGTAAAATCAGGGCAACGAGTTCGTCGCATACCTTTTAGTCGAAAAATGTCCACGGCAAGTACTTAAATGCCCGCACTAAAATTTTGCACAATTGAAAAATAGCTCAATTTTGGTTTCCCAGAGAGAAAATTGCCCCCGACCACACGGAGGGTAAAAATTCACAGATTACAATCATTAAACAGCCGAGAGAGGTCGGGAACCTCCTTTCTCTCGTCGCAAAAATAACCGACTCGTAAAGATAACTTAATCATAGCCCTCGGAAACAGCAGGTGCAAAAACGCTCGCCTTTTTCCGCGTATAGAGATGCGCACGTAAGGTGACACCGGGCGATAAAGTGTGCAACGCGCAGGTATGTATAGCGTGACTTACCGACTGTTGGCGAGGAATCCGCTGGAGAGCTCGGATTGCACTCTGTCGAGTTTGTCGATTATGCTCTCCGTGGAGTCGAGCTGCTCGGGCTTGTCCTGGACCGAAGGGAAGGGCAGGAAACGTGCTCCGGAGACGCTGCGTCCTGTTTGTACGGAGGCCTGGATAGTCGACGAGGGAGTGAACTCCGTTGTCGTCGAGCTCGTTGTTTCCGGTGCTGAATTTAAAATTTTTACTAATGCGTATATAGTTATTGCAAATTTTTGGCAATTTTTATCGATATAGATCTGATATACAGTAAATCTGATTGGAATGTATTTTCGTATCCTGAAATCGTAGCAATTGGAGGCTGCCCTCGTACTCGAGCTCGCACACTCGAGTCCGATACGTGGATATAGCCTTCATTAGACGGTAGACGAGAGATATTACTTTTTCATCGAGCCCACGAGGCGCCGAATCTGTTTGTTCGGGACTCTCTATTATTCATAAGGGTCTATTATTGGGGGATACTGAAGGGGTCGAGCGTCTGGTATTAATTGAAACGTCGATAAACTGTACATCCGAATCTTCCTCGCAGCAAGAAAGCTCGATTACAATATTACATCGTTATCCCGTAATAATACCAGAAATTACAGCGTTATTGCCCGATTAAAATCACAAAAAGGGGTAGGTATAAGCAGAGGCTAATTACGCGAAATGAAATCGGTTTAGCAGTCGATATTCCGGCTGGTTGAGTGTGTGGCGTCTTCGCGTAAAATCAGCAGCGCATAACGAGCGCAAATCATCTTGCCATTTCAACAAAAAGGAGCCTAACTCTCACCAGCAGTTGTCGTGGTAGTGCTACTACTCGTGCTCGTGCTCGTGCTCGGACTGAGCGTCGACTCGACTACCACCTCCTTTTCCATAGTCGTAGTGGGTGGCAGAAGCGTCGTGGTGTCCGGCACGGAGAAGGTCCCGTTGACGACGCTCTTGGTCGTCACGACGGAGACGATCGCCTCGCCGATGAGGATCGATTCTTCGTTTTTCTTCGGCTCCTCGACTTTCTCCTCTGGTGTAGATTCCGGTGAAAATGACGCAGCACTGCTGCTGGGCTGCTCTTCCGGCTTCTCGTCATGGCCGAGCGGCGGATTGATCGGTTCTTCCGGCTCCTCGCTCGATGAGGCTTCTATTGGCGCTGGACTACTATTACTGCTACTAGTATCGCTCGCCGCTGTGCTGGCCTGTAACGAGAGCGTTATGAGCTGCTTGGGAATTTTAATCGAAGGCGTTATGTGACGGGATTGCGCAAGAGGGATATATATCCAGATGGCTGGTCGAGCGTGAAGACGTATATGGTTTTTGCACACTACATCTATATACTGCACAGCAGTTATCTGTTGTTTCTCGCGTCGGTCGAGAAGACTTCATTAAGCGAAAGGATGATTGTTCGAGCGTTGGTAGTTGCATTGTTGAGTTTTTACGTTAAATGTTAAAAATAAAAAGAAAGGATGTGTTTTTAAACCGCGAGTATAGAGCTGTCTGCGCGGTGCATTACAAATAGGTCAGTGCTGGGAAGCTAAAATCTGTAATTATGTGCGGTGGAGCACGAACGGTTTTTCCCGGTAGGCTCGTATAGTTTTTCGCGGAATTTTCTATAACTCAGCTGCAGCTCCAGAGTGAAATATAATTTACGAAATACTTTTGCTCATTATGTACGTATATCCGACCAATGTCACAAAGAAATTGCACAATTATTGTGTACACTTGGAACAGGTGCAGTTCTTCAAGTCACGCGTACACGAGCGGAGACAATTTTTAAATTGGCTTTAGCTACAAAAAAAATCGTAAAAATAGAAAAGTGTTTCCCAGTGTCAGCTACGACGGTTTTCGCTAATAACGAAAACTGAAAATTACATTTAGAATTCAAGACAGAGCGCGCTTCAAAAAAATTATTTACCTAATATGTGACCTCGCAGTTTTTGACTCCATAGCGTAGTTCAATTTTCGGAAAACCTTTTTACCCGCACTTGCCGCATCGTTTCTCTGCATTATTTTTCAAAGAACAAGGCCTTAAAATCCCAACCTCACCCTCTACACAGGCCACTCTAAACCAAATCCCCGTTCGTACATCTCGTTAAGACAAAACTCAATTAACGGACTCAATACATGCCTCCCCCTCTGAAAAGCATCGCCTCTCCTCTTCCTCTCTCCACAGGCCATAAATCACGACATCGCTTCCCATCAACCCTCCGTCAACCATAAAGACCAGGACAAGATGGACTCTCCCCTCGTAAACCCACCTTCTCATCTTCCTGCTGCTGCTGCTCATGCTGATGCTCCTCTCCCTTCGGCTCCTCGTAATCATCGTCGTAATAGTACGAGTCCTCCTCGTAGAGTTGCTGCTGCTGCTGCTGCGTCGCGTTACTACTGCTCTCCTTATCAGTCTTGGGCTCGCGCGAGGAGACGACAACCTCCGCTACTGGTGCGACGGGCTTAGCCGGTGCTACCTCTCCCTCCTCGGCAGCCTCGTCGTCGTAGTACTCGTCGTCGTAGTACTCTACCGACTCGGACTGCTGCTGACGAGATTCGCTGGACTGGATCTGCTGGGGCTCATAGTAGTAGCGTGGACCGGAGTTGTAAGCTGCCTGCTGCTGCGCATCTACGACTGGAAAGGTACATTTGCTTGTTTTAATTTCGAAATTTTCTAATTTTTATAAATTGTACAGGAGACGTTCTCGTGAACTAGTTTCCAGTTTCGCGTGAAGTAAGACGGGCGCTAATAACAGGTGCGCGCAACTATTACCGGATTTCGACCGGACGCGATAATGTGAAACAAGAAACCGGAGCAGGTATATAGTTGCGCTTGTTTTTCCGAGCTTTGGCGCAGTTTACGCAAATGGAATCTCAATTATTCGGCCGAAATTAGATAATGCCGTTGTCGTCGACGTTCACTGATGAGTCCGCGAGAGCACAAATAAGCCCCGGTTATTTCGAGAACGTAAGTACCGGAGAAGTCAGGTACGCGCAATCGGCCCGAAACTTTTCGAGTTATTATCCTATTGACGGCTCAGCTGCGACGTGTAGTGTATGCGAATATGGAACTAAGCGCAAGCATCGCGGAGTAGTAGTGCATTATTTATCTTTAAAAATAATAGATGAAGTGTACGAGTGTAATAATACACAAGATCGATTTATAATGGAGCTGACCCTTTTCGCGCCCTTTTGAATAAAACATCCGCTGCTGCTGTGGATGCGTGGAAATTTCTCTCACGTCGCATAGTACAGACGACCCCTTTTTGCCGGAACGACGGAATCAGAAAGCTTCGACAGACGCCGACGGGGACGTGTGCGCGAGCGAGTCACTGCGATTTATTGGACACCTACTGTTGACTTTTTTTTCACGGAAAAATCGAGGTGATTTCTCAGAGAAATTCTTTTATTCAATCCTCGTGTTTTCTCTCTAAATAAAGCGCATCACGCGTAAACTGTTTTGCTATAAATTATCGCACTATATCAGTAGCTAAACAAAAGATAACAAGCCCGCAATATCAACACTTCGCAAGCCAAACCCAAACACAATAAATTACAATATAGGACCTCACTATGACAACAATATCGCACATCCGGTTCGCAAGCACACAGCACAGAGAGTAGCGCACGAAATCGTAAAATCGTTCTCCAGTACAAACACACACACACGAAGAGACACGCATCATAACGGTAGCCGCACTTTATCGTTTAATTGGCCTTAATGACTTGATTATCGGCGTTTCTGCGTTCTTGAGCGCGCACAGTATTATTATCCTTAGCCTCGACGGCCATTGCCCAACGCTAATACTGCTGATGCTGATTCATCGCCGGCCCGTAGGTGGACACGCGCTGATGCAGTAGTATAAGACGTATAGATGAAAGGGACGCTCGGTAGCGGTATATTATATACAAGCGCGAATGTATAGGAAAAAAGGTCGGGATTACTTCGTAGGTGACGCGCGAGCATGAGGCTTTGATCTGCGACCCGACTACTTATATCGCTGCAGCTCTTCCGAGATGAAACGCGGAATCATTCTTGGAAGGCGGGTTTTCTTTTTTTTAACCGAGATTCCTCGAGATTGTACTACCACGCTTTTTTCCTCTGATCCTACATCATGTTGCGCGATGAGTCTTTGTGTGTACTCTGGTTTCGGATGTGTTTTTTGCGCGTATGATGAGGAAACATTATTCTCGTTGTATACATTTTCCAGTTTCAAATAAAATGTCGAGCGACGCCTTTTACGAAATCAGTCTGTTACAAAATCGTTACACCGATAGATTCGAATTCCTCGTACAGGCGTTAAAAAAACATTAACCGTTTTCCAGTCGGATCTGTATATAGAAGTTCGAGACGCTGCGCTGCACTCGAGAGCGCGTACGGGAAAGTCAGTAGTCGATCAGTCATTAGAATGATCTCTTTCATAATAACGCTCAGCGGTTAGCCGCAATAACTGCACGCCGTATCAATTATTAATTTCAACCATCAACCGGTGCTCGCGCAGTGTCCCGTTAACGAGCTGCATATGTGTATATGTATTAGATATAGTCGTCGCGTCACTGTACGCTCGTCTCGCAAGAAAAAATCGAGTGACCTTATTAGGAAACCGAAATATTCCGCGGCTATTATCTTACTTCGATTGGCTTTTAAGCTTCGAGGCGAGGTATTATCTAAATCAAATTAATTCTATTATCAAGTTATTATGTACTGTACGGCTGATCGTTGTTGAAAAAAGAAGCTGTTGCTGCTGCGCGTGATGCAACTGTGATTGTTATACGGGATGCACTTTGATGAATAACGAATAACTGCGAGGATTATTGTGTAAGACGGTACATTGTTTCGGCTGAGACGGCTTATTATTGCATTTGGAAAAATATCATTTTCTCTTCTTCAAATTCATTCAAACTTCTTTCGCAGTCACGTACGTAGTATACTCGAAACGAGCCTTTTGAATCCTACGCGAATTCGATTATGAATATTCAGTAAAAAGTAGGCGCACGCCTCATTAAAGCTGCGCGCGCGTTTCTCTCGAGCTTTAGCAAAATTGAATCAACACGTACTCTCTTTCAGCTCGAGTAAAAAGTCAATACACACGCCAGTCGTAAATTGCTAACAGCCGCGTTCTCGCGCCTATACTTAAAACCCGACACTCCGTAAAATTCATCGATCACCGCCGCGAAAATTCAATAAACTCCGCAGTAAACTTCGGAGTGGCATCGCGTCTAAGCAAACTTTCAGCGCCGTATCCGTATAAATCAAGGGTCTGCCAAAACAACAACCCATTAACCCAGAAAAAAAATTTCGACTCTCAATCAATATAATATCCTCGCGCGCGGGTATGCCGAAGAAATCCTGACCATCAACTCCACGCATTATGCACATAACTCACGTGTGTGCACGCGCGGGCACGTGTGTATAGAAAACGGAGGGCTCCGTCGCATGCAATATACCGTTGCGGCTGCTGCCACACCACTACACACGCGCGTATAGGTATATATGTACCCACGAGTCGAATAATACGTCGCGCACGCAAGCCTTTGTTTCGTTCTCCGGCGTCAGCTATGCGCCAAGAAAGGCGCGCGCTATACTCCCTCGCTTTTCCTTCTCACTCGCGCCGCCGTCGCCGCCGTCGCCGCCGCCACCGCGATTTTTTCTCCTCTTTTCCTAGCTCCAGAGCCAATTGCACAAGCGATCCTATTGTCGTTTTATGCCCGTATAGTCGCGAGGATCCGAAGAGTACTGTATAATACTGTGGGACACACGCGTGTGATGCGTAATGAGAGTGTCTTTGGGTTACTTTTCGAGGGGGAATTTGGATCACGGTTGTTGTTTTTGGACTGATGGGAAAAAAGGTTGCGAGGTTTCGTTACATTGCGCACTAAAGTGCCTGGGAAGTTCTCGTTTTTTTACATGCGGTGTGTGTATCGAGACTATAGTTCGAGTGGCAATTAACTCGAATTAGTATACACCGTACTGTAATTTATTGCCAAGGTCGGGCTTTTTTCCAAACGATCCCACGCATGTGCACTCAGTGTTTCAAAACGCACACGCTATATAAAAACACACAGTGCTCGCTGTTGCGAAAGCGAAAATTACGAATCGCTAGCTTTTAGAATAAATCCCGCAAATCGTTGAGTAGGTATATAGCGTGTAACACAGTTATACCATCCACGGCGCGACGCACAGACAGCTGTGCGGACGCGCCGCTTTCTACAGCTTTTCGTCTAGTATGTACCACAGCGGATCGCTACTTTTATGGTCGATCGCGATAGAGAGCGAAACTACGTATAACCCGCGTAAACGAGAGATTTTATTGCGTTTCCGCGTTCAATTTATGTACACGTAAACAAACGTATACGCGTTCATCAATCAAGGTGTTTTTTACTCCCGATTGCAGTCGCTGCACAGCGTTTGATGTTCAACTCTGAATTGAGTATGCCCGCGGATTCGAATGTATTTTTCCGTGATACGTTTAACGTCCGCGGGAAAATAAGCGGCGCGCATAACCGTAAACGAAATACTTTTAGGTAAAAAAACGCGTCCGAAGGAGTTTGAGTAACTGCTTTGCATTCGAGACGCGCATTACAGCGTGAAAAATTGGACAATCGTGATGCATCTGCTCGTTTTTTTTTTCTTTCTCTTTCGCTTCTGTATGTGTACCTATAGTTCCTTTTTTGTATGCACGGATGGAATGTAAACGATAAGGATCGAGTGAAAGTCGGGCTGATACCTTGCCCAAACTCGATTTATCATTGGCGTGTATTTTCGATTTCATTACTTCGCACATGCAGCGGATGGATTAGCCGTATATTCAAATTTTCCGCGCGGCGTGAAATTACGAGCGTCGGAGAGAGAGAGAAGGCGTAATTTCGCGAGAAAGTGCGTGCACTGCGGGGGGAGGGTGTGAAAAGAAACAATGAGACCACAGCATATTTTCATACAATGTTCGATTCACAAACGCGATCTTTGTGAAGAAACGAAGGCCAGGAAGGCGAAGGAGATAGTTGAAAACGCTTATAATAAGTATGTGTGTGTATACACCGGCATCCGCCTTTCACGAGTGCATGCTTGGAAGAAAGGAAGCAATGCTTATAGACGTGACATTGCACTGGTTATGCATAGTCGATGAATGTATAACGCTGTAATGGTCCACATTATATTTATAATAAAATCAGGGTTAGAAAGATCGTTTGAAATAAGGTGCAGGATTGTTAATAAATTTTCATAAAAAGACGTAAATTATACACAGGCGATCGCTGTAGGAACAACGTTCTCTTATCGCACCGGGATCAGCCATAAACATTCACAGTGCACTATAAGCGAGATGCCGAGCGATTAGAGACTATGCGCGAGTTTTGTAAGCATTGTCATTAACTAAATTATTGCAATGTTATTTTCGCATTATCACCGGGTTAAGTATGCTTTCTGTGCGCGAGCTCTGCATAATACACTCAAGACCGTGTATTTTTCTCAGAGAGTGCGTTACGTGAATATCACGTATATAGTAGACACTAGTCTCTATTACGCTTACGAAATGTCCATTTACGAAAAACGGATCTGCTTACGACGACTGTGGAAGAAACGAGCGTCCTCTATATCCCGCCGCGTATATGAACGAAAATTGTCGCGAATGAGAGTACAGTACATTTATTGCTACGTATGTTTTTTGCTTAACGAGAAAACAATTAGAAACTCGCCGATTGAAACGTTTGGAAACAAGCCGCGCACTAATCACAGCGCTGCATCGGACAACAAGTGCAGCGCGGAATACGCAGATAGTCAAATTAGAAAGCCGGTGGCGAGGCTTTTTCCTCGTGAAAAGTCGATCATTTTTCGGTCTATCTCATCTAAGAGAGAAAAAAACCTGCAACCTCTTTCGATCTAGATTTCGAGCTAGCGCTTATTCAATAGCCCAAACGGCAGCTAGCCGCGGACTTTCTAAAACGAAATTTTCGTGTGTGTAAGTATAAAATATATATACCTTATACGCGCAGCTCTAACCGAATCAAACGCGAGAGCTCCTTCGCGTATGATAATGAAACTTTATAGCGCGCGGCATCGCGCGCTTGCATATCGCGTGAATTTCGTGAACTATTTAGCACAATGGGCTTGGGCAACGCGCGAGTGAGAAAAATTTCTTGCGCGTGCAAGCATTGTGACAAAGCTTGCGAAATATTTTTAACGAATGATTTAACAAAACGTAAATGTATACCTACTCGTATTTGCTTTCACTCGGATTATTCGAGTATACGTGCACTTTATGGCATATCGCGCGTATACGATTACAATATTTTATCGCGGCTGCGCGCGAGGGCTGTCATTTGTCTTTGGGCCATACCCATACTACTGTGTGCGGTATTATGTAAGGCTAAGGACACAATCGATCAGAAAGTGTGAGGTAAATGGTTGTGCAAACTCTATTTGATTTTCAAATCGCCGGGTTTACTCTTTTCTGCGGAATGTTAAATTAAATTCTTGAATTTGTTCAAAAGCTGAAGAGAGATAAGAGGGGGAGAGAGAGATGAGGTAAATTACGTTCGGAAAGGCCGTAAAGCGGCTTACAAACCTCTACTGCGGTAGGGATTTTCCGGCTCCGTGGAAAGTAGACCGAACGAAGGCTCTGACTGATCTAATTCTGTTTAACAACATTTCCAGATCCACGTCGTGATTTTGAGCGAGAAAATTGAACCGAAAATGTGCACCGGTCTGTGTCTGTACAGTAGACTTTGGAAAGAATTGTCCTACTTGCCGTCTCTATATATAAGCCGTTTTATAGTCGACCAGTTTCGGATTATTAATTTTTAACGACGCGACTGCGCAGCCTGGTATATCGAGCCAAAACTACAAGTTTAACGCAAAGCCTCGCGAAACACGTATCGAGTTACGGCGAAAAATCGAATTCGCTCCCGCGAGTGTAATCCAAGAAGCGTACGTGTGCGCTTATATGGCGTAATACACGTACCCGGACGATGTGTATTGCGCCCGCAACGGCGAATTTTTTGCGCGGCGATTATGCCGCGGACGACCTATATATATATATATATATATAGATATATATATAGTGCACACACACAGTATCGTTACGCAGTTTGGAGTAACGGTTCGGTTACATTATGCATCAAAAAGGTGCGATTCTCTTTTTGCCGTCGTTGCTGTAATCGCGAATTAGATAAACAGTTTAACGTTTTTCAACAAAGCATAATTATATTATTGAAGTGCGCAGGCATACTGCATGCGTATAAAGTTAACTTTAGCGCAGAGGAGACCAAGGTGCCTTATATCTCGCGCAGAAAAACCGGATTATATTCAGCCTCTCACTCGCCCGCTGGCGAAGGAACCTGTCGCCTCTGCGTATGCCGCAGGTTTATCCCGTGCGCGTTTAAATATTCAGCGAGCGCCGAATAATCTGCTCGGTCGTATCTCACGTACACCTATACATATCCATACGCAAAAGTTTTATTAAAATCCCGCGAGTCCCGTAGAGCGCATAACTGCGAAAAAAGAGGGACCGCGAGACTGCCAAGACACACACACGGTACGTATTACATCCGGCTTGACGTACCTTGTCGCTGACAGGTCGACAGACCCACGAGAGTCGCAGAGACGACGAGGAGGAGCAGCAGCGAGATCGGACTACTTCCACGTGTCTCTCTCATATTATCCTCCTGGATTATCAGTGCACTTCTTGTATAATATACTCGTGGACAACTACACACTCTCGCACTACAGAATCTACGTATACGTATAATGCAAGTGACGATTGTAAATAATTGAAGCACTAGAAAGAGTCGTTCCTCGGTCGCATCTTCCGGCGCTTCTTCCGCTTCTTGCGCTTCCTCTTGGGCCTCCGCTCAGTAGCAGGGGCCTCGCAGGGCATGGATGAGGCTTGTCTCCTGGTGACGATGTCTGCGCGTGAGCTGCGGCGGTCTAAGCCGCTGCTGCATAGTCCGCGCGCACCGATAGAGAGCGGATCGCCAACTGACTTCTCTTTTACTCTTGGCGGTATGGTGTTGCAGCAGCGGCGGCGACGGCGACGGCGAACGGCTGCAGAGAGGTAGAAAGCAAAATCCGGACTTTCACTCGACGGGCCCCGGAGAGCCGCCAGGAGAGCGTGTATAAGCTGCAAGGCCCCTCGGCACGTCGAGGCCGTGGGACGACCGGAGTGGGGATACGGACGGCAGTGCCGTAGGCACTGTGGAGGAGAGCTGGAGATACGCAGGGAGATCGGTATGGGGCACTTGGAGGACATTTTTCTGGATTTGGGCTAGGGTGCTCGACGGCTTGATTTTTTGGAGCGAATCGCAAACGCGGTCGATTTTTTTAATATTGCCCCCAGATAATTAAGTACCCAAAAAGAGAAAACATGTTTGAACGTTGTGCTTACTGCAAAAGTCTCGACTTTGGAAATTTTACTCCGACGATTTCACCCGCGACATAAACTCCAAAACGAATGACTCCTGCGGATAAGACGTACGCGATTTTCTCGTGCGAGTCTTTTCGCGTATACATGAAAGTGAAAATGTAAACTAGTTGCAAGATCAAGTTTATACGCTCGATCGATGGTAGAAATCGCCATCGGGGATGCGTGGCTACTTAGATATATTGCTTCGTAAAAGTTAATTTTTTAAAGACTCTATCACGCGTGCTATAATAGAAGCGTTATCGCCTAAAACCAACGACAAAAATTTCTCCTTAGTTAAAATAGAAGAAGTGTTGCAGTAGGCACGTCTAGTAATTGACCGATCGGTTTTGTAAGAAATAATCGTTATCCAATCGATCTCACAACAACAATTAGACCAGCTCACACAAGCCTCTCGTAACAAGCCCACGTCGTACATGCATTTTTAAAATACAAAAAACACGCGGCTTCGCCCATCTCCGCAAGAAGATTTTTCAACGCTTACTAGCTGCAGCCAACAAATTAACTCTCGACGCATGCACAAAAGTTGCGAAAAAGCGCTCAATCACTCGCCGTATATAATAACACTCGGCGCGCCTCTATCTCTCGCTGTGAACCGCGATTAGTACGCCCCTACCTATACAAGCGCTTTATAACGATAAAGTATTTTTCGATCTTCTGAAGAAAAAATTCTCTCTCGCGCGCGCTTTCACTTTCATCAAAAAGCCGTTAATAGCAGCAAAAAAAGCATCTCCAGCTCGCATCGCCCGCAGAATCGCTAATTATATACACGTGTACCTGTATATACATCGGGTCTCGCAATTTGCATGCGTCGTCCGCTATACACACACACACACACACACACACAGAGAGCCACAATTAAAGTCGTGCGACTCGTCCATTCATTACACCGTGTACATAGAGACGCTATGTACACGTAGGAGAAAGAGATACGCGTATGTCGAATATAGAAATGTGAAAGAGCCGACAGCAGCCAGCTCGCGCGCATATAATGACGAAATTAATCGGAGAGAAAATAGGCCAGCGCTACTACTCGATCGAGTCGCCGACGCCGCGTCATTAGTTCGCCAAACGCAGGAATGTTGCGTCTCTCACTCCGTATATACATCATATATACACAGTATATCTACCCGCTTCGCACTGTACACCGCGCCTTTTTCCTTATACGAGAGAATGCCGCCGCAGCCGCAGAGAAAAAATGCATTCCCTGATCTCTATACAGGTACTACTGCTTTCTATAGACTGGATATCTCTCGCCACTCGAATGTGTAGCAGTGTATAATCTATAGAGTGTTAATGAAAGCTAATCCTGACGATGCATGGGAAAAATCGGCAATGACAATTCAATAATCCTATCCTTCAAGCGCACGCTCGTAGCGAGAGAGCGAGAACAAAGCGTTTAACTCGCAATGTACATACCTATACGCGAATCAGAATTATACGCTGTGGAAATGCTTGTAATGACTCGCGCGGAGAGTTTTTCGTCATTTCGAGTAAACAGCTAGCGAGAGGCGCCGCGCGCGACTGTGATTATACCTATACGTGTAAGTGCGCGCGCTGTGGCGGAAAATGAAAAATATTTGCGGGAATTCATCGGTTTCGACATGCGCGGATTCGAAATATACTTATAGTCACGCCGGTGACTGTATCATATTGGCAATTGCCTGCGAATATCACGCGGTGCGTAATTTTGGATATAACTTCGCTGACGTGCTCTCCGCGTGTGAATCATTTTACGTGCAAAATGATACTCGTGAAACGGCGCGTTCCAGAAGGAAAGTCGAGTGTGTAGCAATTTAATAATAGATTCTACCCGCACGTATCTCCAAAGAAAGACGCAGCGTAAGTTTTTTCAGTGCGCCACATGGTAATTCGCTTATTAGCGTCGAGCAGGAGATAAATTGTCGAAAAAAAGCTAAAGAGAGCCATTATACGCTCGGGCGAAAACGATCGGGAAAACTCGCATGTGTACGAGCGTGGCACCGTACACACAAAGTGCCGGCAATTTCGTGCTAAAATTAGGTTTTTCTAAACATTTGGATTAGTGGGTAGGTAGAGAGAGAAAGAGAGAGAGAAAACGAAAGTCTGTAATTAAGCGATCGACGTTTCGGCGCGCGCTCGTTTAAAATCAAAGAAACTCGCCAGTCGACGAGCGACTGTTTGTAGCACACGCGTATCGCCTAATGGGCTATTGCTATGGCTTCGCTCTTTGAATTCGCTCGTGTGCGATTAACGAATTTTTGCACAGCACGTGCATTATATTATGCTAAGTGTGTAGGAAAATAGTGGAAGGACGTATGAATAATTTGCGCACACGATGAGACTATAATTTACGCGTTGTTTGACAAATAAGTTTGATGTCGAAAGTTTTGCTCGTATGTGCGCTAGTTTTTGTTGTCACATTAAGAATGTATGAATAAACGTAATTAGCTCGTTCCACGCGCGAGGGAATCAATTAAACTGCGAAGTTCTCATTAACGACAGTTATTCCAAGCAAAATATTATTCGTTTCAACATCTCGAATCCTTACAACATCAAACTATACTCGAATAGCACGTGTGTTTGGAATACGAATTCAATTGTTACAATAAACGACGTACAAATGCACAGACATACACACACATATATTATATATATATATATATGTGTGTGTGTGTGTGTATATATATATATAGCGCAGGGTAACATGCTCCAAAAAATGTAATCCCTGATTCTTATCGGGAGCAGACACAATGCTCTCCGCAGACTTTGGCAATCATTGTCTCGAGTTTAAACACTGCGTGTCCGAGAAATAATACGTAAAACCGTTTAATTTCGTCCAATCTAATCTCTCTCCTGCATCTCTCATATAGGTATAGGTACGTATACACGTACACACGGATCCAGCCAGCGACGGACAACAATATTCGCCGCGAGACAAATTGAGTCACGTAATTCCATTCCAATAATATCTGCTTCTCGGAGCCCCAATTCTCACATATAATAACTCATACAGCATATATAGCGGGTCGCGTAAAAATTTCATCGACGTCGGCATGTGTATATTCTATCGACTGTCGGCGGAATCTTTCATGAGCGACGAATATAGGAAGCGTCAAGAGGTCTCGACCGGAAATAACTGCGGGGCTGAATTCGCGAAGGCGGGTCATCGGAAATCAGCGCCTGTATATTTTTCTTGGGATTTTTTTCCGAAAAAATGTCCAGGTGTGGGAGAGTCGAACCGTATATCTTTTGAATCTCTGATGAAATTTCACGGCTGTTTCGGGAGGGAGTGTAGGTACCGACAAGTTTAGCGCGTAATGCTTTTCTCGTGTCGGATGCATTATGCCGAATTGCCGGATTATGCGAGAGAGAATTACGCTTGATAATAAATTCATGCACCGTGAAGCAGCCTGGAATACTTTTGAATTTATATCGATACGCTTTATTGATAATCGTGATGGAATTTTCGATTATGGAAATAACTCGAGAAAATATTCAGACGTATACGGGGGAATGTATGAGATTCGACGAAACAAAAAAAAAACAAAAAATAAGAATTTTCATACTTTTCTACTTCAAAAGTTTTCGAAACGCTTTTTCATCAACTGTCAGCCTGTCGTCCAAACAAAAAACAGATTTGATACAAAACTCTCAACAGATGTAAAAGCGAATGACACACGGTGACATTTTTATCAAACCCACGCATCTGCCGCACTCACGTAAATACATACAGACTACTCCGGCGAAGCGCGACGACGGGGGCCATCCGAAATAACTTACGCCTCGAGTTCGAGCGGGTATAGGATTCGTCAAGTTATCTCCGATCTACCAAGCGGTTCTCCCCTTCTATTCTTAAACCCGACTTTCAAGGGTTCGCCGCATTTTCATCGAATATAGCCGAGGCAGCTAGAGAGAGAGAGAGAGAGAGAGAGAGAGAGAGAGAGAGAGAGAGAGAGAGAGAGAGAGAGAGAGAGAGAGAGAGAGAGAGAGAGAGAGAGAGAGAGAGAGAAAGAGCCGGAAAAGTCTGCTATACGCTCGTAACAAAGTTCGCCAAGTTTCTTTTTAAGAGTATAATCCTCCTATATAGACCGTTGCGTCTCTCAGTTACAGATTAAATTGAATTTCCGCCTTTTGCTCGCACGTATTCCCTGCTCGGCCTCTTGTTTCACGTAGACTCTCGGTTATTTTCATCGGATCTATTAGGGCAGAGTTAATTTCTGGTATTGTGAAACTCTTGTTCGTGTAATTGAAATCGTGCGATTGTACGTCTGATTTCTCTTGCTATCGGTTATTGCTAATTACCTGTTTTTCCGTAAATATTGTTGGATTAAAGATTGTTACGTCAATTGGAGAAATTGTAGATGAATACTAATATCTATCGATTTTCATTCTAGCTTATACCGTTCTTCTCGCGTTGGAAGCTGTACAGTCGAAGATTTTGCAACGCTGTATAAGGAATACATAGCAGATAAAGAATCTCGTGTAAAATAATACCTCGTCATTAAATACGAATATGCACAAGCCTCCAAGACAAGTGCATTACTACACTAATGACTGCCTATTATGCTATCTATGCGATCTTCTCCTCAGTATTTTCAAACCTATAAAAAAACTCAAAATTCCAACTACTAGCTACTGCAGTACAGCTGTATCAAATTCCAAAACCTTCATTAGACCATAGCCGCACAGGACAGAGAATTCGCGACATACCGAGCCCGCAGCGCGTCCACATTACACCCCCGTAAAAATATAACCGGCGCGTAATTGAAAGCCATTATAACCGAACCGCGGCCACACCGCACAATCCCATTCCACGCAATTAAAACCGAGTCGTCCCTCGAAAAATGCCCGTGCAATCAGCATACAAACGGCACTCTTTCTTCTCTCCGGCGAAAAAACGACGGGCACGTGGCGAGTAATAAGATAAAAACCAAGAGCCGCAGCATAGAGAGCAGCCCTTTCGGGAAATGGACTGGTGGCCACCTATCGCGACCATTACATCTCTCCCGGCGTATACCTTTGAATTGCGCCTCAGGGATTTGCGTTTTGCGCTCCCGATATTGCGCCTCTGCAGTATGGACTGTATATGCGCATTGAAAAATTGCCCGTATACAGTACATATAACATATATACTTATTGCGCCGGACCTGCGTTATGGCTTTGTACGTGCTGAGCGAAGGAATGCAAAAAGGAGACTCGGAAATTTAGCTCACTTTTTCGACGTCTCAGTGTTATTGCGGGATCGACGCATGCGACTGGCTCTCGCGATATTACCTTTTATTGCTATAAAATTTTTATTGAAAAAATCAAACAAAAGGAGCACGTGCATCAGTTTAATAATACCGGCGTAGTATTTTCTCTCGGTAGCTCCACGCGCAACCTCTTTCCGCCTCGGCGTCGTCGTTCCTTTCCATTCCTTTCCATTCCTTTCTTCTCCTCTTCTCTCTTTCCGTTTCGTCCTTTTCCTTTTGCTCGACTATACACGGCGGCAATCTTTATGCGCCCGCGCGCGTGAGCGCGAAACCCGTTGCGACCTTCGCGAAAAAGTCATCGACCGACCGACGCATCAGCCTCGCAAGCAGGAATTTTTCGGAGAGTTGGTATAACAGCTGCGCGCGCACGATATTAGCGAGGAGTCGCGCGCGCATAAATTTGTGGAGCACTTTTATGGGAAGCTGCGGCTGGCTCGTATAAGTTTTTATCTCTGCTCCGTCTTGTTTTGCACACTCGTGTTCTCAAGAGTTTATTATGACGATTCCGCGCACGGGGTGGGAAGGGACGTGCGCGGATTATCGAGTTTGAGGAATCTTTTCTTTTCAGCAAATTTTTTACTTATTTTGGCGATTTTTTATTTTTTCGTTTATTGCTGGAAATGTGGGAATGTATACAGGAGGAACTGAGTTTGTATTCAAAAGGACGAGGAAAGTAAGCTTTTGCGGAGTTAGGGAATTTCGTAAAGAACGATTCATTTATCATCGCAATAGGCTTAGGGGGAAATCCTTCTTTCTGCGGAAAAGAAAACGTTCAACTTTGTGAATGGCGTGCCGATTATTTATCGAAAGAGTAGACTGACTTGCAGTTATATCATGAGCGGCTTAAGCAGCGGGATCAACGAGGCACACCGCTATTTTGTCGCCTGAACCAGTCCAATACGGTTTAGTTTACTCGGACTTAAACATACCTCTAGCGTGCGGCGGCTCTTTTTTCCGTGCCAGTAGTAACAGACGAGCAGATCAGTAGTAACAGACGCACTACTCGAATAAGCGAATATTATGTTTCAATCATATTAGTTTCAAACATTACAACAGCGACGAAAACTCTTAATTTCCTTATAATATCAATGTATCTATATGAAAACAAACCGTAATTAACTTTATGCCCCGAACGTGATCTTGCATCCTCTTTGCTTTCGCGAAATTGCATAATCCTCGATCAAAACTCGCAGAAGTTAAACCCAAACCAATTACCCACCACCGCAAGCTCGTATAACGAATTCAAGCGTATAAAAGCCAAAAAACGCAGCTCATAACTCTTCGCACTCGATGGATCCGAAAACTTTCCTAATAATAAACCTAATTAACTCCCGCCGCGCGGTTTCCCCGAAAAACGAATTCAGATAGTCCCTCCCAAAAACTTTCCAAAACCCAAACACACACATAACTCACGATTCAAAAAATAGAAGACCATTATCGAATCGATCGTCCGCCCCTCGTAAGTCAACAAAGCTCTCGAGTAACCACGGCGTAGCAGCTAAGTGTATATGCATACGACCTCTCCTCGAAAAAAAATCATCCCTATATGTATATGTACACCTACACGCTATACGAAACTCTCGTCTCGCAAACGTACAAAAAGCGCGGCTGTGCGAGCTGCTATAATGCACACAGCAGGCGAAAGACACTCTAGACCCAGCTGCCGCGTGCTCGACCGCGAAATGTGGAGCGGACGCGCTCTCTCGAGTAGGTAGCACGCGCTTGGAGGAAAATAGATCGAACGCGTGCAGAGCGAGAAAATAGCCGCTGTGTCCTCTCTCCTATATCGTCGCGGCGATATACATTATGACAAACGCTTTTCCGACCAGTCGATCGTCTAGTCGGGTGTGCTGCCCTGCTCCCTCTCTCTCTCTCTCTCTCTCTCTCTCTCTCTGTTTTTATCGCCGGCGGGCCTCTTAGTGATGCATATTGCAAGCTCGCGCGAGCAGCGACTGAATAAGGAGCTTTTTAGGCCGCGCGGCCCGACGAGGGGCTTTTTGTTGTGTATGTGTGTGTGAGAGGAAATCAATCTTTTCATCGCGCCGACTAGCGCAATAGGGCGAGGAAAGTTTGGGGTGCGACGAGCTGTGCTTGTGTTTGTGTGCGTGTGTGTGGGTCATATATACAAGATTTCCTAGCTTATCTGCGAGCATTGCCTCGCCGGACCGAAATTAAATTTCAGAATTGATAAGACGGACGATTTGGGAAATTATCTCGAGGAGAGTTGGCGTTTGTTCCGGGAATTTGTTTGCATTGGGATGACGTAAAACACTTGCTATATTACTAGCGCAGCAGCAGGCTTTGATTAAATTTTATTAATCACTATGCGGTTTGTTTTTTATTTCTTCTCGTAATGTACGATCGATTTATCGAAGAGTGCCATAACTTGGCTTAATTATAAAAAAGTTACTATTACTATTTGTGCGGCTGCGGAATTCATCGGCGCTTCTTATGTATCGCGTAACGATCATCGTTTTTCAATATCCAATATTGAAGTGATCGAAATTTTTCATTGCGAAATTAACTTTCAAATTGGCCAGCTTGATCCCATAGCCCCATCTTACATGAAAAGTGAATTATATTGTTAGCAGAGGTACCCATGCAGCAGATACAGCATGAGTCGTCCAACCTGTCAGTTTCGGCATGGCACTGCTATATAGACTGCGCGGGCGGATTCTTATGAGGGTTATAGAAAAGCGCCTATGCTCCACCTAGCTTCGTAAGCCAGAAACTACATAGCTCGAAAATTCAAGCAGTATAAGTGGGAACAAGGTCAGTCCAAAATTGCTTTGCTTTTTACAGCTACTATTATAGCTTGACACTGAACTACCAATGATTCCGGAACCTTCTCAGACCCCTCCGTATTAGTGGCATAACCGACATAATTAAATGGTCGAACCGAACGCCCTATTCTGACGAAGCTACGAAAATACCCAGCCGCCTATAAGTCTCGGCATCGCGTCGTAAAAGTAAAAGCTTGTCTCAAGGCCAATTTCTCTTCAGGCCAGCACAGCTTGGCATGTCAAAGGGCACGTCCACACGCCAGAGATGCGATATATAATTTTTCCGATCAAAACCACATAACCCCGACTGTGTCACGGGAAGAACGTACGTATTCTTAGAAAACCGACTCATTATGAAATTCAAAGTCGCGGAGGTTCTTATGTAAATGAAGCCTGGCGTGTCTTAATGAGAACATCATCTCAGCGCGGGTCCTTGTGAATTCAAGTGAAGTAAGCTTATTAGCGCAGCCTCCTCACGAAAATAGTCGTTTTAGGCTCCGGCTAAATGAGTTTTCTACTTTCATAACTAAAAACACTACATTTAAAAAAAATGTTCTCTGATATAAAGAACACTCTTTCACGATTCATGCAGGCTCTCTTCGAACGATAAAAAAATGCTCTCCGCGCCGAATCTTATCGTCCCGCCACCGAAAGCTCGCGCAAGCTCATGCAACAGCAGCGTAGTAGTAGTAGTGGGGGCAAAAGCACGGCGACGGCGCACAGACAGCACTCTAGTCGCGCGCGGCTGCATTATATCACAGACGCGCGCGCGCTCTCGCGCCGATAGCATCTCACGCAGAGAGATCATCGACTCTCTCCATCTCTCTCTCTCTCTCTCTCTCTCTCTCTCTCTCTCTCTCTCTTTACTCCTGTGTACGACTCGTCCGCGGCGCACAGCGCGATTATGCGGGATTCGTGCAGTAGGTAGTCAGTCGCCGGCCGTAGTCTGTCGCGCTTCGTTTCCGGATTCCGAGAGTACTTTGCTGCCGAGGATTTTCACTGCTGATACATAGTTGGAGCGACTGCAGTGCCGGAATGTAAGTGTGTGTGTACAGAATGTGCATCGGCGTTTGTTTGTGTTGGAAGCGCGCGAGTGATGCTCTACTGTTTTTTTTCGACCCCGGCGAAACTTCTTGTTTCTAGGCGGTGTGCGCTTTTTTCGGATGTGAATACTGCGGCGTTTTACTCGAGTTTGTGCAAATGGGTATGATTCACACGTCAAAGAGCTGATTCGATGAATAATTTAAATTTTGAATATGCGGTTATGTGGACTGGATTTCGAATGGTTGATTCGAAAAACTTGAAATAGCGAAGCTTACAGTCGTTTCCAAGCATTACCTCAGCGCAACGAAACTTGACGCAATTAGTCCGCGAAATTGCGCTATTTTTGCTGTACTCGCGACATTAATCTTATTCTAATGCTTTCCCTCTGATAGCCCGAAAGCCGGTGTATAATTCAGTTGTAATTCGCGCGCTGTTTGATTTAATAAGGTATCTTGGACATACACTGCAACCGCGTGTGTGTATATCACTCCGATTTGAATTTAAATTGCTGCAGCGACGAATTTTTGGAATTTCGTGCGCGTCGTCGCCTTTCTCGGAAATTAGAATACGCGTGCTAATTGAATTGCGTTTTTTGCAGCAGTCAATTCATTATGAGCTCGGGAAAACGGCGTGTTGCTTTAATTTAAAACAATTTTGTACCAAAGTTTTAATGAAAACGACGAAATGAGTATGTAAACAAGGTCTTGACCTTCGATGATTATAGGGGGGATTCAGGGTGTCAAATTAACGAAGAACTACGGCGAACGATTTTCACGCTGATATTAGGATGGATTTTTTTGAATCATGTGCTGATTTCGTGCCGGATGGCTATACACGCGCTACTCTTGTATATAGTAATTTCGACGGTATTCTTTGGCTCATCGTGTGGAATTCGTAAAACATCAAGGCTTATCGGCTTACTATCGTATCTGAACGTATTTACTTTTTTCTATATACGAAAAGCTTTATGTGCTTAACGAATTTTCGACGAATTTTAGGCACGGTATAGTAACTAAATTTAATAATAATTCTAAGTGCAATGAGAAAAATTGAATTTATCACAAATAATATTTTGTGTAAAAATGCTTTACGTAATTTGCAAAAATTAATTGAACCAACATAATAAATTTAATTACGTATATTATGTAGTTAAGCACGCAGCATCATAATATAAAGGAAATACAATGAAAAAAGGCTTAGTTCATATACGCTATAGTCTACGATAAACAAGGGAGATAGCAAGTATTGCGAGCTTATCTATAGGTGGCTGTCGATAAATTATATCCATACTTCATCCAAGAATTATAGCTCGTGTGAATCGGCCGTGTATAGAGATTTTCAGCTCGTAATTATACTATAGTTTTACAGCATGTCAGGCTATGAATAAAACTTCCCACAGTACAGGTCTGCAATAAATAACAATAGCCGATTTTCTTTCAGCGTATCACATTGCATTATTATATAGATGCCTTAATTAGCACATTGAACGCAGTATAATTTTTCTCAGCTACTATACTTTTCAACGTACAGGTAATAAACGCGGCTATAAAATTCAATTAGCTAAAACGTCGACGCTGTATTAATAACGAACGATTATTCTAATCAGGATTCGAAGATGTCGCCGCTAGTGCTGGGAATAGACGTCGGCACGACGTCTGTCAAAGTTGTGATCGTCCAGAAGGAGACACAGCTAATCTTGGCTAATCAATCGAAGGATACGCAAGCTAATGTGCCAAGCGACCTGGGAATCGAGGGGAACAAACAGGATGTGCCGAAGATTCTTTCGGCCATCCATAATTGTGTGTCCCGACTCCCCAAGGACTTGCTGCGACAGGTACTAAGCCGATTCTTTATTTCCATTACGATAATTCTATTGTTAGAGCTAGATCGCCCTATTGTTTTCCCGGCCATTCAATTAATCAATCTAGCCTAGATGAACGTTCATTCGAACTTTCACCAACTTATTTTTTCAAATTAAAACACTATAGAAGTTAAGATGAAATTTTCTAATTTCCTTAAACGCACAATTTACCACAGGTTGAAAGCATCGGAATCTGCGGACAGATGCACGGCATGACACTGTGGCAGCTACCAAACGAGTGTTCCTACAAGGATAACGGCGTGTTCAAGCTCGACATCGACAAAGACAAGGTGTCGAATCTCTACACATGGCAAGACGGTCGCTGCGACATCGACTTTCTCAATTCCCTGCCCAAGTCCAAGAGCCACCTGCCCGTACATACCGGCTTCGGATGTGCCACGCTATTTTGGTTTGCCAAGAATAAGTGAGTATATAGCGCGAGCTAATTGTTGTGGTAAATCACGGGCGTCTCTCTTTCTCTCCCTGGCGATTTACAATTGGACATCAGACATCTCCTACAGTTCATCTAAAGCGTCGTCGCGTGTACCATTATGTCAGTTATGCGCGATGACTTTTCAGCTGGGCTATTTTTGATCGTTCAACGAAAAAATAATAGCCGAGTCATTTGCGTGCTTCTTTCGGACGGTAATTAAAAAGAAGATGACGATGAACGATCAAGAGTAAAACTACTTTTTTGCGAAACCTTCTTGAGAAAAAAATAACTGCTTATCACTATACCACCAGCACAGTTTCGTCAGAAGTTTAAATTTCATTTTAACTCGAGGCTCGTAGTATACTCGGACGTTTCAATTTCCTAAACTGTCGCATCACTATACGTGAAGTGTCGCAGTGAACAATGGCAGTATACTGAGAAAGAAATGACCGCACTATTTCTGCACAACGAGACACGCGGCGAGACGAGAAAACCTAATTACAATTTACGTATTACCTCCAAATAAACTCGTCCCCGCGTCTTTTCCCCCGAACAGGCCGGAAAAGCTGAAAAAGTACGACCGCTGCGGAACAGTCCAGGACCTCGTAGTGAGTCTACTCTGTGACAACGACGATGTAAAAATGAGCTCGCAAAACGCAGCTAGTTGGGGCTACTTCCTCACCGAGCCTCGAGAGTGGGACAGAGAAGCCCTGGAAGCCGGGGGCTTCCCTATGCACCTGCTGCCTTCGGAGATACTATCACCAGGACAGGTGGCTGGTACGCTGGCTCATAACTGGTTCGGAATACCCGCCGGCGTGACAATAGGTAAGAGTTATCCGGGTTTACGAGATGGTCAGGGCAATGTGACTTTTAACGAGGACAGACATTCCACTGCGCTGTGCGGATGAATTATGAATAATATAACGCTTTTATAGCAGCAGCACATGTATATGTACCGTTTGAATTTATGACACATAATCGTTCGAATTCGTCTTATCAGGGGTGGCCCTGGGAGACCTGCAGTGCTCAGTGTTTGCATTATTGAAGGAGCCGACGGATGCGGTTCTGAATATTTCAACCTCAGCCCAACTGGCCTACGTCCACCCGACTTTCCGACCGGAGACGATTAACGAGTCACGTAAGACCTGATTTCCAAGCTTCATAATGAGTAACATACTGTATAACGAAACGCGTCCGTACATTATAATTTTAAACGACAGAAAAGATCGAGTACTTTCCGTACTTCGGCGACAAGTATCTCGCGGTAGCGGCATCTCTCAACGGCGGCAACACTCTCGCAACTTTCGTCAAGTCTCTCCAGCAGTGGACGCTGGAACTGGGCTTTTCAGTGCCTCAATGTACGTATATATTTACACAGAGTGACGATGCTCCGCACAAGTTTCTAGAATAAGTAAAGTATCTATGTTTCATTAGCCAAAGTTTGGGACAAACTGATAGCGTTGGGCAAGGACGACAGCTCTATCAGCGACATGACGATTGTTCCGACTTTACTGGGCGAGCGATATGCGCCTGATCAGACGGCCAGCGTTACCGGCATAACTCTCGACACTCTGCATTTGGGAAATATCTTTCGAGCTTTATGCTCCGGCATCATAAAGAACCTACACGAGTAAGCTTATCATAATACGGGATATCACCGGAGTTTCCTGCTTCATTATTATTTTAGAGATAGTTGTCTGGAATTTTAACGAGACAATAAGGGCTGCTATAGTCGTTTATTGTGAGGACGGCAAAGACTGTAAAGGCATTTGTCCTGAATTTATTGTGACTTTAATAGGACTATAGAAAACTCGAACAATCGAAATATTCAACGAGCAATTAAAAGTCCAGTAATACTTTAACACCCTCATAATAAACCAGCGCAGCAGCTCTCATTGTCCCCGCTAAAATTCCACATTTAAACGATCTCTGAAATAGTAGCGACAAACTTAAACGAGCATATCTCTCCTGCAGTATAAAGCTTTCATTGCATTATTGAACTAAAATCTTAAATTCGTTCTATTTTCAGCATAATGTCGAGGGAGGAACTGGAATCAGTGGGAATCTGTCGGATCGTGGGCAACGGTTCGGGCCTCGTTCGCAACCCTGTCTTACAGAAGGAAGTTTCGCGCTGGTACAGCCTTCCCCTCGAATTAGGACACACAGGAGACGCAGCTCTCGGCGCTGCTCTGGCCATGTTCAAGGCGGACGAGTGACACTGCGATTCGCGCGTCTTGTGGATATTCCGCACGAGCCACTGATTATCCTGCGCGCGATTTTACACTGTGATTTTCATGATGTGTATTAGATACTGTTAAAGTGCGATGGACGTGTCGATGAAAGTGTGAGGTGAAGAAGTTTTTTGCGAAAGCACTATGGGAATATGCATTACACGTTGCATACGAATGAATATTCGATAAGATGGCAAAACAATCAGAAGACGGGGGAAAATTATAGAACTGTGCGTTTAGTATATACTATTTGAAGGAATTAAATGATAACAAAATTAGTCATGCATGTAAATATATAGTGTAAATGTGTATTTTTCTTACGTTTTTTCCTTGCCTTTTTTTGTCTATCTGATAAGTGATGGAAAATTATGAATGTATATTTTTTAGAGTCTTTCCCTGGTAGAAGTGACCCTAAGAACTGGCCATTTATTAGGTAGTAACTAGGTTAAATCATAAGAACTGGCCAGTTACTAGCCTGTTCTTAGACACATTTCTACCAGGGCTTTAATAAGTCGTGCTAGGCGTATTTATTGGTTGTTAGGGCTTCAGAAATATATTCGAGTTTTCTTTGAAAGTATATAGAATTGTGTATTTTGATATATAGATTTAAAAAATCCAGCGAGTCTTAAAGGAACTAAATTCATTATATATCATTAAACTACGTTTATGGCTTGTGAGATAGAGTTGCTCAAAAAAAGCTTTATTTGCATTCCCTGTGTTACATAATTATAATAAAAAAATTACGAAAATACAACTGTATTTGTGGAAATAGCTATTTCATACTCCGTTCGCAATTATTTTCTCCCAGTAGAAATGTGCGAGATAGAAAATCAAGCACCACGAGTAAAAGTTCAGCCAAAAAATATTGCATGGTTCAAATTTTGGTGTATCTGTTATTTACAATTATTCTCTAGTCGATTATTTTCAAATAATCAAGTCCGCAAATGTGAACATGCTTTCAAGACGTTTAAAATAATGGATACAGCTTAGAAATTTAGATCTCAAAATCTTTATGGAGTTTGATTCTTAACACTTTAACTTATAAATACTGAGTTTAAAATATTTGTATACAATAGTGACATAGATTTTAGCATAACTGCTCAGTCAGTACCACCATAGAAATTTTATTTTTCTGTATTTCAGATACAAAAGTATTAAAAATCCTATGTATTACTAAATCTGTACAACCAAAAAGATAACGTTAAAAACTATGTCACATCAAAATGTATATTATCGCGAAGGTCCTAAATTCATTTCTCTACCGTCAATTAAGAGGTATGGTATGGACCATCCTATACTTTTTTTCAACAAAAATAAAATGGCTTGTATGCTGCAACAATCGTGCAAACTCAGTTTGCTCACCGCGATGATCACAGCATAGAAAAATATGATTTCTGTATACTCGCTCCATTCGTCGTCGCGGCGTGCATACATCAACGTATAAAAACAAAAAGATTACAGGGAGAGATAACGAACTTAATTCTCGCGGTTCCACCTCCAAACGGTGGCGTCGTCACAGACGCACAGCAGCACAGAGCCATCCCTGCTCAAACTGGTCTGTCTTATAGGAGCGGTGCACCTTGGATGCTGCAATGAGAAGCACCTAGCCTGGCCGGGCTCGTCGACCTCGAGGTCCCAAACGTAAGTGCGGCCTACCTGGTTTCCCAAGGCGATGGTTTTCTGCCAAAAATCCATGGAGAATCTGATGAACCAGATGTCGCACTCCTTGAACTCGAAACGATGCAGTACAGTGGCACTCGTTTCGTTGTTGCGAAGCTGTGTATCCTCGAGCCTTCCTGGCTTCCAGCAAACGATGCAGTTTTCACAACTCTTGCTGAGAATAAAGTCGCCAAACCACTTGACGCAGTCGACGTAGTTGCGATGCACGTCGCGCGTCGTGAAGTCCGGGAAGTGCTGGAGCACCGAGTCGAACGGCCGACCGTTGCGCGTAGGGTTGCAGAAGTACGACTGTTTGATAGCCTCTTGCATGTCGGGCTTGTCCAGATTCCAGAGCTTAAGTGCGTGGTCCATACCGCAGGAGATGATGCGATTACCCTTCATGTCGAAATCAGCGCTGAGCACCTCGTCGCGATGGCCCTCGACGCCGCCAAATATTGCGATGCACACGTCGGTCTTTATATTCCAGAGTCGGAGCGCGTGGTCCTTCGAGGCTGATAGCAGGATATTAGGATCCCGAGGATGGATCTTGAGTTCGTTGATTGCATGCCCGTGACCAATGTAGTGCTTGATGCAAGTCATCGTTACCGGACTGATGACGCGGATCACGCCGCGAGAACCTGCCACTGCCAGCAGCGGCTTGCCCGACTCTTCGTACGTCCAGGCGCATGTGTAGAAGTTCTCTTCAGGGTCCGGATCGGCGTAACACTGCCTGAGTCTTATGTGAGCACCTTCGGGGCACTCATAGATGCTCACGCGGTTGCTGCCTACCGAGGCAAACACCATGGGCTCTCCCTCTTTCAAGTGGTGATTAAACTGCACACCAAAGAGGGGCTGACCATGGTCCTCTTTTACACTGCAGCAGTACTTGTACAAGCCTTTTTCACTTGGCTGCTTGGCTTTGGTAGTTTTGCTCCTGCGACGCCCTTTCCGTTTAAAACGAGCTGATCTTGTAGGTGTATCGCTTCGATGAGTACCAGCTGTGGAGTTGCTGCCGATACTGCACTCAGTCTCATCACTGTCATTTTCACTGTCCTCCTGGCTTGAGGCGTAAGCCAGAGATTTTGTGGAATGTCTCTTCATTATTGAAACGTGCCTTTGTAAATAGACAGGCAAAATTCAGTCAATTATTTCACAGTAAAGTCAGCATGTTCAAGTCAGGAACTCCACTATTGACACCCATTAAAGCTTCGGCCAAGTTCAAAATTCTGTCCCCCAAACTTTTAAGACCCTCAGAGTTCTACAAAATAAAAATATTCATGATTTAGACAAAAACCCATTTTGAATGCGTACTTTGATAGGCAAAAGCATTGGTAAATAATCAAAGAATTCCAATTCCATACGACAAACACTAGTTTCAAACAGATATTGACGACAAATTTTCATATATTTTAAACTAAGATGCATATAAGAACTGAACAATTATAAACTAAATAAAAATTTGAATCTATTTAAGGATTATTCACCAGTGCATTCAAGCATATCACAGTAAAACACAAAAAAGAAGTTTGATCATACATAGACATTCGCAGACAGTAGCCGAAGACAGTACCTATCCCGTAACCTGTTTGCAGTGTGGCCCATCAAGCCCATGGTATTTGGTGAACCATAACAATTGACAAGACAAGCACGTCCCGAGATAATGAAAAATTCATCCAGCAGACTTATGTTCTTCTCCACCTAAACAAAAAGAATCATATTACTAAAACATAACCTACATATCGACATAACCAAGAACACCGTAACGAATGAAACTCTCGTTTCCTGTCAATGAAACCATTGCTTCCGAATAATTACCTCACTCACGTGATGGCTGATTCTCCCGTCGAAAGCGAAGACAACGAAATCAACGTGCAGATCCGGTTTCGAGCGAAGGATATCCGAGACAGACTCGCACTTGTGGACGGCGATGAGGTATTTACGGTTTCTCGTCGAGCCCTGGATGACCTCAAACACCTTATCGCACAGTTGGCCAGTGGCGACGATCTACGAGTGAACAGTACATTGTAGCTTGGTGAATAGAAGATTTTTGCTAGCACACAAACAAACTTACGAGGAATGAAATTACGGAGTCAACATTCCATGCGCCGCAACTCCTGAGGACTCCCGCCATTATTTAGAAAGTGAGAGGACGCGCACCGCACAGCTGCTGAATCGTCGCGGGAAAATTTGGCAACAATGTGCTCAAGTGCGCAGCACTGCTCGCCACCGCCAGGGGTCGTATTCTATAAGCATTTACGAGAGTGAGAGCTGGTGAGAGCGAGATAGGATGTCACTCTCACCAATCACCGCTAGATGGTGACTCAGATTGGAGCAAATGACAAGAGAGTCGATGTTGACATGGAATGGTTTTTGAAAACCGTATAAAAATGCATTTAAAAATACACATTATTTTATTTAAAAAAAAAAGATAAATAATCATAATAAGAGTAATAAAGAAAAATAATAAAGAACTTTTTAATATTTATGATGATTTATTAATTTTTTAATTATTATACACTTATAACTTATTCTGTACCACGAATTGTAAATTACAATTTAGAAAAAGCTAAATGCTACCTATAATATTCTTGAATTATTCGATTCCTTTCTGCAATTCCTGCAGGGTGATCCATGTTGGATCCATGTTCCATGTCAAAAACATTGACTCTCTCGTCATTCGCTCCAATCAAGGCACAGTCACCATCTAGCGGTGACTGGTGAGAGTGACACCCTATCTCGCTCTCACCAGCTCTCACTCTTGTAACTGGCTTAATTATAGAATACGGCCCCAGGCGCCGTATTCTGTAAGGATTTTCGTTCGAGTCGTACTGACTCGACTCGAGTAGCGCTGCGCGAGCGGTGTGCGAGCAGCCATGGTCCTAGTGACATTCTGGGGAATAAATGTTACCTACTTTTTCAGGACGGCTCGTACATATTTGATGAATGCGAATACTTACGCGCTTTTCTTGCGCTAAACGCACATATTAAAATAACAATGTGATTAATGATGAATGAATAATAATGAATAAATAATAATAATAAATAATAATAATCATAATGAATGAATAATTCGAATTTAATAAGCTTATGAGTAAAAGAATAGAAGTAAAGAAAAATAATAAAATAATAAAAGTAAAAGAAATGAAATTTTTTGTTTATTTTAACTAGAAAAATTTATTACATTAATAGAAAATTACAAAGTTTTATCATTTTTTTAAGATATAAATTAAGGCAATATAGAAGCTATCCATAGCTCTTAGAATCTATAATAAATTACAGATATTGAAGTTATTAAAATATAACTACCGAGGGATAGTTGAAGCAGAGGAAAAACATTTTCCTCTGCAGTTTATCAACGATAATAAGCTTGTATTATTCTTTGCCTCTCTGCAATCCCAGCAGGGTGATCTCTTGGACGTTGAAGTAAACGAACATTACGTTGTCGTATTGGTGGTATGTTATCATGAATTCTGAAATAAAATTTTTGTTCCATTTAGTATTTATTTTGCGGATGTATATGTACAGTAAGAAGTATGAATATAGATTGATTCATGTATTTACCCATGTCTTCGTCGATAATTATGCAAAATTGCGCAGGCATTTGTTATTCTAGCTAATTTATTTGGAGTGTAATGCAGCTTTCTAGCCCTTTTCAGTACTCTCCAAACATTTGTGAATATTCCTATGGTCTGCTCTACTCTACAGCGTGTCCTTACATGCTCTGTTGTATAAGCAGCTTCTGGTGTTCCTGGTTGAGCATCTAATATAGGAGTCAACAACACAGGAGAAACTGTGTAACCACTATCCCCTATGAAAAATACAGTATTTTTAAGTATTCATAATGTAGATGATTTACTACTTTCATTATCATAGTTGATATAATATTAACAAATAAATATATATGTTTCGTGTATCTCACCTAGCAAGTAACAATTCCTTTCACCTTCACCTTCAGCTCGTAAATTTTCCATGTATTCTCTGGCCTCAGAAAATTGCCACACATATCTATCATTGTTGCTACCGGGGCAAGTCCGTATATTTAAAATATTATAGTTGGCATCTACAATCTGTAATAAGTAACAAAATATTGTATGAATATTGTTGAATTAGAAAATAATGCATACATATTTACTTGATAAACTTCCAATTTGCACAATTAGACCATGGGCATGTCGATAGTGATAAAAAGCCTCTTCATTTGCAGTTGGACGTGTCATACCAATAATAAAACAATCAATAAGGCCAATGATCCCTGGTATACGAATACTCCTTCTGAACCTACAATCCATTATAAAAGGAATACTTATATATCTTTTATTATTAATAAAAAATAATTGTCTTGTTATATAGCTACCGTGCTTGAATACGGTCTCTTTCCAATTCTGTAGTTGGAAAAATAAGAAATCTGTTCGCTAAATTATTATTAATAGCATCAACTACTCTTATAATCCATCTACTTGCAGTAGCTTGACTAATTGGGTGATGGAAGTCTTGGCAAAATCCTTTTTGGTAGGAACCTTCAGCCAAAAATCGAAGGACAGATAAAATTTGGATGTATGGTGGTATCGCTGATGCTCTGACTCCTATTAGATCTGGCTCCAGATCACGAATCAACATCAGTGCCACATGAGGTGTCAGTCTATAACAACAGTCAAGTATCACATTCAAACAGTGCAGACACTCCTAGTTCACCAAATTTAGTAGACCGAAAGAATAGAACTAAACATCTTCTCAAACTTCGAGGAGCGAATACTAATTCTTTCTCTATTAATGAGTTTTACCATAATAGTAATATAGATGACGATGATGATGAGATTCCTGAACTTCTTACCAAGACTCAACTGGATTTGTTTAAACAACCAAGAAAAGTAATTCTGAATGCAGAAGAAGTCATAGTTACTAATGTACATACTGATTACGGCAGTGCTTATGTTTTACATTTGTTTGAACAATATGAACCCTTAGCTGTTAGCTATATGAAAGTATTACTAAATAGTGAAGTACGCTATTGCCATGTTTACTATAAGTCAGCGCAAGACTCTTTAGAAGTTGAAACTGTTTTTGATAAATATGATTTGTCTAAAAAAAATTTAATTGTTTTGAGATCTTGCAGATTAATGGCAGAAGCCATGAGTTGAGCATAAAAATTTATGTTGTATTCCAAAAGACTTATTTTGTAATAAGAGTAATTAGAATAAGCTTTTTAAGTTTTTACAATTTTAACAAAACGATACTAAAAAAAATTTAAACCACCTCAGCACTGTTAAAAAAGAATAAATTAGATTCTGATTATAGTACTATATTTTGTATTTTGAATAAAAAAAACATTATTATTTTAAATAAATAAAAAATTAAATAAAAAATTTTGTAATAAATTTTTCTACTTGAAATAAAAAAAATTTCATATCTTAGTGTTTCTTCTTTTACTCATAAGCTTATTAAATTCGAATTATTCATTCATTATGATTATTATTATTTATTATTATTATTTATTCATTATTAATTTATTCATCATTAATCGCATTGTTATTTTAATGTGTGCGTTTAGCGCAAGTAAAGCGCGTAAGTATTCGCATTCATCAAATATGTACGAGCCGTCCTGAAAAAGTAGGTAACATTTATTCCCCAGAATGTCACTAGGACCATGGCTGCTCGCACACCGCTCGCGCAGCGCTACTCGAGTCGAGTCAGTACGACTCGAACGAAAATCCTTACAGAATACGGCCCCAGGGGCCGTATCCTCTAGCTTATATGTGGACTATAACTTTGTGGTTATGAATTAGACATGACTTGTCGTGTGGATCTTTGTCGATCACATGTTTTGTAGTGGACGATAGACGGAACGCGACCCGTGACAGTCATGACGGTCACATCGCGCGCCAATTATGAAAATGGACTCGACTACAGGCGGAAAAGAAAGAATAATTGAATTATTTTATTTCCTTTTAATAAAATTGACGATGAAACGTTTTAAAAATGTAATTATGAATAGTTATGTTATTAAATAAAAAGAAATATGGATACCTTAGCTCATAATAGTATTTGTAAATTTATTGTATTCCCAGCCGCAATGAAAAAAGTTTATTATAAAGTTTAAGAGCTTTAACAACCTTATACATTATTATTAAATTACATTAATATTGATATATTTATTGTATAGACTTGACAAAGGGTAGGAAATAAGTTTAAAGCGAATTGCTCAACAATTTATATTGTTATTTACAAAAGTTTGATTCCTTATTATTATTTATTATGAAAACCTTTTTTATTTAAATTTCTTTAATAGCATCTACGGAGGTAAAAACAAGTACTATCCTTGATGACAGTAAAATCAAAATAAATATATCAATATTAATGTAATTTAATAATAATGTATAAGGTTCTTAAAGCTCTTAAACTTTATAATAAACTTTTTTCATTGCGGCTGGGAATACAATAAATTTACAAATACTATTATGAGCTGATGTATCCATATTTCTTTTTATTTAATAACATAACTATTCATAATTACATTTTTAAAACGTTTCATCATTAATTTTATTAAAAGGAAATAAAATAATTCAATTATTCTTTCTTTTCCGCCTGTAGTCGAGTACATTTTCATAATTGGCGCGCGATGTGACCGTCATGATTGTCACGGGTCGCGTTCCGTCTACCGTCCACCACAAGACATGTGATCGACAAAGATCCACACCGACAAGTCATGTCTTCCATATAACCACAAAGATATATTCCACATATAAGCTAGAAGATACGGCCCCAGACGCTTAATTTTGTCACTAATGCATCACTTTATGAAAACTGCTGCCTCGGGACGAATTTTGACAAATGACTATTAGTCCAGTAAAATTAGCTGTGAAATCGCCCTGCGGTAGAAATGGCTGCATTTTGGATATTTGGTAAATCGGGGTCGGAAAAGCCGACTATGAAATTTGCAGCTTCCTAGAACGAGGGGTTCTATGCTAAAACAGCGTGCGAAAGTTATTTTTGCTTATATCTCGAGATCGGCTTGACCTACGAAAAAATGGCTGGCATCAATGGAAAGGGCGTTAAATTTTGCATTGGAAACGATTTTTTACTCGATTCCAATGAGCGAAAAGTTCCGAGATAATTAATGAAAAGGAAATTTGCTTGGTGTAGAGACAGGGGAGGGGAGCGCGCAGACGACATGGCCGCCACCGCTCTCTCCGCGCGCAGCGGCGGGACGGCGGAAACCGAGCCGCGCTTGAATGCGTCCTGCGAAAATATTTTTGACTTCGCGGCGACACTCGAAAAACTTTGTAAATTACTTGAATAAAATTTTTTTGTTAGACCTATTTTTTAAGGAAGTAAAGGTAATCACAAGTAGTATGTACATACAATTCTTCTTATTAAAATTAATCTTGTGAATAATTTATGAAAATATTGGGATACCATTTTTAAATGTGACTATTACACAACACAACGGGTAAATAATAGAAAGATAAAAATGTTAATTTAAAGTTGACCTTTTTATACAAAGTTATAAATGATCCTGACTATCGCAACTTATTTAATTTTTTTCTCTGTGTTTATTAACAACTCCGTTTTGAAATATAATTATTTTTATAACTCCTTTTATGGTTCTTGATTTTTCTATATAATAAAAGGTATTAGTATTTTCAAAATCATAGCTATACTATACTATTTGATGTTCTTTATTTTACGAAAGTATGAAAAATATAAAACGTAATTACTACTAAATTTTTGGTAATCTCGAAATAGAATTTCGAGAAAAATTTTTTAATTCAGATTATTTAGTGCGATATAAATACCAGTGTCTCAAATGCACTCTGGAAAAAATCATTCGTGACGTATCATATAACCGAACTCGTCCCAACATCCTGTCACCACATACTAAATGTTTATAAATTATGAAAGTCAACGCCACATTCTCAATTCATTACTCGAGCTGGTTAATCATACGTCAGAACACTTTGGTATCTCATCGAAGTAACATCGTGCTCTAAAGAGTGTATTCCAGAGTCATTTTTAACTAAAAATCTATTAGAAATCTCAAAATTATTGTTTTTTGAGTGTGTGCCTTGACAGTTTTTTAATTTGTGATACCAGCTTATTGATTGGTTTCTGAATCCTAGAAGAATATTTTATTATTTTCGAAGAATTTATTCAGAATTACGGTATGTACACATATTTTATTTATTCATATAAATGCTAGAAATTTAGATTAAATATTTGAATACGATTGACATTTAAAAACTTTATAGCAAAGAAAATAAATATTTATTGAAAAAACATGCTAGGTTTGTAATGCAATAAAATAGTGTCCGCACTACATAATGACATTATTCAAATAATGCACTGCAGTAGATTTATGTCAAATACTTTTTCATTTTAAATAGTACAAGTAAAAGTGTTAAATTAGTGTATGCGTTAGATATGAAAATATTATTTGCATTTTCGCAACGAAAACTAGTACATTATTACGCTCTTTTGCGCAAGATATCTGATTCGAACTATTTGAATTTTGCATCGTGTAATATGGGCTTTGCCGAAATCAAAGTCGAGATTGAGTGATAAGAGGTAAAATCAAGCTCATTTTTAAAAATGTCCATATTACACGATGTTAAATTTAAATAGCTCGAATCAGATATTTTACGTGTCGAGTGTACATACATTTCGCACTCCCGCGGCAAAATGTAGTACATTTTATACTTTATATTAATGCATGGTTAGCGAGTTCAATTGCACCACGTACAAGTACTTGATTCTTTTTATTTTGATTTGTAATACTTTTATTTATAGCAGCCTACGCGATTTGGATTATATTTATATTACGCTTGTTTTCTTAGAAATTTTTACGTGAAAGCTGAAATTTTGCGTAGGTCTTCTTAATATTATAACGAGTATATTGTAGTTTTTTATTTTATTCTCTAAACTTTAAAAACATGGCAGTCTTACATGTTCATCGACTATTTTTGACCTCGCTTCATATTAACCTGCCAACTTTGAAATCGAAAATTACGGAAATATGTTCGGTAACCAATATTGGGAAAAACGAGAATTTTGTATACACTAGACGAGTATATCTTCAAAGTTTCACGTTGCATACTCTTAACATTCGTTGGTAGGGTTCGTTTTATACTCAAAAATTTAACACGAATTTTTATATGAATTCTTTTTACACGTATGTTTTTACATTGAACACAAAGAAATGATTAATATTACATTTTCTACACAATAACATTGTGTACAATATTATTGTATTAAATGTTCAGTACTAATTATCTATTTATGTTCAATAAAAAAGCTTATGTGTAAAAGAAAATTCGTATATAAATTTGAATTCAAATGTGTAAAAAACATTTTCAAATGTTTTTAATGTAGGATATGTTAAAAATTTTATAATTGCAAAACAAGTAAAAAATTTGCGACGAATAAAAATCTGTAAAAAACTTGAAATTTCATTGTTTCAGATGTTTCGCTTGATATTTGCACTAGCTTTTCTATTACATATACGTGGAGATGAAAATTCACCCTACGAGTAATATGCTACTACCTATTATGAATCCTAAACCAGTTGAACCAATCGAATTACTAGAGATGGTAAGTTATTATATGTTATCCTAAAATATATTATATGAAATTGTCTAATTTTTCTTTGAAAATAATTTCCAAATGACGTATTTAATATTTATTTTAGTGAACTATTCAATATTTTCTATTGTAATATTTACCGTGATAAGAAAAAATAATTAACTTGATTTTCAGATATTCTGTGGATGTAAAACAAACTGTAACACATCCCGATGTTCGTGCAAAAAGGCTGGAATAAAATGTAGTTACAGTTGTAAAAATTGCAATGGCCAAAACTGTGAAAATGCTTCAAATTCGCATAAGGTCATACTTGAGAGTGATACAGAAGAGCGACAAGATGATATAGATGATATAGAAGATAATGAAAATCTGTGGAATGATGAAATAAATGATTTTCAAGAAGAAGAAGTTGATGAATCACAAACTGAAAATTAAAACATTTTGCTGAAAAATTCTGTCAATTCTATTTACTAGAATAATATAACCATTTTATTATATATTAAATTTTTACAATAATCATATTTATTTAAATTTGGCAGTTTTATCCTTGTATTATTGATGTTGCTTCATAATAACATTAAAAAATGCTATCGTAAATTTTTCAACAATAATTTACTTACAGGTAAAAAAAACACAAATTCAAATAATAATTTTTATAGCACTGGGTGGCTTAAATCCACATTTAAGTCACGCAAATCGGTGGCGTAAGTAGCCCTTTCTGGCACTGTGTATATCGCACTCGCTACGCTCGTGCGCTAACCTCGCCGTGCCAGAATGTGCCTCATACGACACTTATATCGTAATGTACTATGGTCACTGAAACTAAAGAAATCGCTTCCGCGCATACAAAAGTATGTGAAATATGACTATTTCATTTTTTCAGCGTCATTGGTGCACCGGTTAAATCAAATTTGGGATGCAAGGTAATGCCATTTTTCTGCTCATTGGATAGCTATATTGGTGAGAACATTTATTACTTATTTAATTCATAATTAACTATACATACTTAATAATTATATAGCTAATTTCGATAATATTAATAAAAAGTTCATACAATAAGTTTTCCGGATGTCGCCGCGAAATCAAAAATGATATTTTCGCAGGACGCATTCAAGCGCGGCTCGGTTTCCGCCGTCCCGCCGCTGCGCGCGGAGAGAGCGGTGGCGGCCATGTCGTCTGCGCGCTCCCCTCTCCTGTCTCTACACCAAGCAAATTTCTTTTTCATTAATTATCTCGGAACTTTGCGCTCATCGGAATCGAGTAAAAAATCGTTTCCAATACAAAATTTAACGCTCTTTCCATTGATGCCAGCCATTTTTTCATAGGTCAAGCCGATCTCGAGATATAAGCAAAAATAACTTTCGCACGCTGTTTTCGCATAGAACCCCTCGTTCTAGGAAGTTGCAAATTTCAGAATCGGTTTTTCCGACCCCGATTTACCAAAAATGCAGCCATTTCTACCGCAGGGCGATTTCACAGCTAATTTTACTGGACTATATCTTCGAATATTCAAATTGATTTTATATATCATCTGGATTTAAGTATATTGCTCCAAAACTCCGAAAATCTTATGGAAACAAATTTTGTATACATATGATTTAGCATGTAATTATCATGTGTAAAATATTATCAGGTAAATATCTCAAATTACGTGTAACTCAATTCTATTTATAACGTACTTCTTCCGTATGATTATTATTTATTCATAAAAGTAAAAGAGGCAACGGCTTTAACTATTATAATGCAATTAATCATTTTAAAACATTTGCAGTTTATTGAGGTTTGATACTAATATAATATTATCTTCCGTGGTAGTATAATCTAGATATCTACTTTACCAACAATCGTTTATAGTAGTAGTAAAAATATCTATATCTGGTAGTTCGAGAGGTTTTGCGGCTTATTCGGTGGCGGCGACCAGATGGCGGTGAGCTAGATCTTCTGCTGGCGCGCATTATATTATAATCTGCCAAAAACTTGAATAATAGTTCACTTGGTTTAATAATTTATAGATATATCTTTACGCAATAATTTTTTTTGCTGAGAATAAAAACAATCGACCATAACTTCTTTGTAAAGGCAGATTAGCTGATTATAGTCTAGACTTTGCATTATATATTTTTCAAAAAGATTCTTCGAACATCCATTTTCAAATTTATTTCTATCTGTGACGAGTGATTAATTTTCATGCCATACCACCCTTCTGCTTCAAACTTATAGACCACGAGAGCATCAGGAACTGCGTATAATCTTAAATAAGCAAAAACCACATGTGTTTTCCCATATAAGGCGTTCGGGTGTCGAACGCGCGAAGATTTTCTAGCAGATAGCAGAATTGTCGAGAGCGCATACAAATAAGACTACCGGAACGCGCTAAAAAGAAAAATAATAAACCCCTCGAATAGATAAAAAATATCTCTTTCAGCCAGCACTTCCAGCCAAGCATCCTCTCTCTCCTTGCTTCAATGTGGAGAATAATATGTAATACGATTTCTATGCTTTACGTAATACACGTAATGAGAATCAGAGTTTGATAAGGGCGACATCCGCAAATATTCTGATGTGACTTCTTGACAAAACGACTTGAATTTCATATTTTCGTCTTTGCAAAATAGTATATTCGTAATGAAACTGCGACTAAAGATATAGCCGTAGCCCACGTGCACGGGGTTGAGAAATTTTGTACGTCTTCCTCGCACTGTTCGTCTCATAGGAAGATCCTTCGAAAGGTTTGTGTACAGATAATTGTGTATGCATACACGTGCGTAAAGGGTTGCGACTTATACTTCGCGTGACATCGGGTTGACGAGGCGGAGCGAAGTTAATGGCCAGCGAGAAAGGAGCTGTTCGAGTTGCAGGACAGAGATTTATGATGCGCTACTACATGTATACGCTGTCGTTTCGCTGTTTAGGGAAGCTGAATAAGCAAATCAAGCGTTTATCGATTTGAAATTTTGAGAAGTGCTCAAGATAAAATAATGTGGGTGTATGCTTGTATCTTCCGGTCGCGCAGGAGATAAGACCGTCTGATGCACTGTGATGAGAATCAAAACGCTGCAATTTTCGTGCACTGCGATATTGGATATTAATTTTATTTTAGCAAATAATATTGTCGTGTCCGAGCCTGAACGCGATTGCGCGATTCGAACACCAAGAATCGCGCATAGCGACCTTAGCAACGAGATCAACGACATCGCGGATGTTATTGTTTATGTTTAGTCTGGTTTTGTCAGCTGTTGAGAACAATTGTGTTTACGTTCGAATAAAGAGTCCGAGTTCAAGAGTAATTTTCTATAAATAACGTGTTGATATTTTTATTACCCGAACCCGATCATAGCCATATAACTAGATTAATTTATTGTTGTTAAAATCATGCATAGAAAAATCCTATAGCGTCACGAACGCTAATAGTATATAATTTTCAGTTTATTTCAGTACACTCCAACGCTGCTCTATCATTCAGGATACTCAAGTAAATCGCAAATTAAAAAATGTTTATAATAGCACACTCCACGCACTTAGAATCTAAAAAAATTCTCCTTGCATCTCATTCGGAATCCTCCTCCCAGTCTCAAGGAAAAAATTCATTAAACATATGCATTCCACAGCACAATAATATGCAGTCTCCCTGATGGCACGCACGCTTCCCCAATCAAAAGCCTCCGCAAAAATCATGATTACACACCAGGCGTAGGTGCGATAATAATGTCAAATCTGACGCAACGCACGTCTTTGCGCGTTTCCGCGACTACTATGCCAGCAGAAGCAGCAGCATCAGTTAAAAGAAAGCCGGCAAGATCGCCAACGAGGCTTTACGATTCGCTTCCTGTCACGCGAGAACCGACAAAGTCGTCGCCGTCCTCGTCATATCGTCATCGTCGTCGCGCTTCATCAGTAGTTTATAGCGTACACTACGTTGCAGTCCTGGCAAGTGATTTTCTGCGACACGCCGCCGCACGCCTGCGGTAATAGGTCTAGACTCGTTTAGGAGAACTTACCGAGAGAGAGAGAGAGAGAAAGAGAGAGAGAGAGAGAGAGAGAGAGAGAGAGAGAGAGAGACGTCCTAATTGCTCGATGACTTGCCCCTGCATGCGTATGAGCTGATTTTCCATAGTAAAGCTTTTAAATGGCTGGGGAGGAGACGTACCCGCCGATTCGATCTCTGTAATGATTTTCAAAGAGTCTATTCCGATACGTTATCTCGGATGGAAGCGAGCTTCTTCTTTTTAAAAAGTAATCTTTGGGCTTGGAACGTTTTATTGAAAAATAAATCGGGGGCTGCGCACGTATTATAGAATGCGCGCACAAGTGCGTGTAAAGGGGATATTTATCTTGCGAGCGGTGTGGCGCTCGTAAACTATTTACTTTCTATAATTGCATGTTCCGGTGCAGCGGCGTCGGCGAGTGCTTATATTAGTCTAGGACTTGGAGAAATAAACCGGCGGTGAGAGCCTCGAAAAGAAAAGGAAAAGGAAGCACGTAAAGAAAACCACTCAAGCAAAACAATCGCAAGGATTCTATCTGCCAGCCTATAGTCTCTGCCACTTGTGAAATAACACACATTTGGCTTAATTTGTCGTAATGATGAAATCTTACATATTTGTATAAAATAATTTTGTACTAAAACTGAAACGCGCACTCGAATGAAAACCAGATCCTCTCGGGAAATTTCCCACCTATACTACACTGCACGATGGATACATCCACCGCACGTGTACATATCAGTAGCCGCAAGCACTCTCGCTCTCGAGAAAAAAGGCTGCATCTACGCACACTCGAAAACGCAGTGTCGCGCACTCGAAATCTTGTCTCTCCCTTTTTTTCTCTACGCGACTCGCATCATAGCGCTCTTATGTACCTCTACGGCGTATAAGCGTCTGCGTAGCTTCCCCCGACAACGCGTTGCACTCGTTAGGCAAGGGTAAAGACAAACAAACAGCAGCAACAGCAGCGGTAGGATGTATATGTATACATACCTACATAGGCTGCATCGGGCATCTGCAGCCGTGCGAGGATGTCCTTTTCTTCCACTTCGAGCCGACAGCCAGGCCTCGAGAAGAGTCGAGACGGCGGCAAGGCGACGTCGGCGGCGGCTGCAAAGGAGACAAGAGAGGAGTGTTATTTGTGCGCGCTTCATCTCCACTTTTCGCCCTTTGGAGAGAGTGTTGGTAGGTATAGAGTATACCTATGTAGACGGGGATGTGCGGGAGATCTTGCGTGTGTAGGTACACGATTTTCTCGGCTCTGCAGCGAGAGGCTATCGCGGAGATCGGCTTGTAAGATGAATGGATTCGGAAGTCGTTTGGGAGAGTCCCGAGAGTTTATGGCGAAGGTGTTTTTTTTCTTCGCTGCGCGTGATTTGAGGGATTAGGGAAAATTGCGATGGAGAGAAATTGCACGTTTGTGGATGTGCTGCGCGGAAGATCAAATTCTGATGTGAACCGAATGGCTTCTTTTTGAAATTTTTCTTTTTAGTATAAGTTTGATTTTTTGTGCTAGTCGATTGACTAATTATTATGAATTTGTAATTAATAATCAGGTTTCAATTTTCATTAAAAATAGTTGCATAAAAATTTACAGAAACGATGTGTTACCGCCTATATTGGCAGTCTAATAAGGGAGACGATTTGAATCGGACAGCAATTTTATCGGTGGCGACAGGTAGAATGACTGAAAAGAATTGTTAAACTTGAAAATACTTTATTTTAAAGTATCGAGAATCGAGAGAGCTTCGGACAGGCGAGTTAGAGAGACCACGTCCGATCACCACCGGAGCTCGCAACAGAATAATCGAGCGACGCCGCGAAAAACGGTCGAATATCCAACGGTCTTTCGCGAGTCTAAGAGGATACATAATTATCCGTATTTACAATGATAAGAACATTTCCATTTGTAAATAATTATAATGATAAGTAAAACATCGAGTTTCGACAATGATAAGATGTTGGACGGTTTTCACCGGCGCCAACACAATGCTATCTAGTAAATGTAGCTTAAATCGATCTTTTATCAGATGGAAGCTCTTTTTACTAAATTGAATAGCTAAAGTTTATTACGTGATATTTTCATAAGGAATATTATTTTATAAGCTACGTGCCAAAGAATTGGCAGCGATTTTTTTATTCGTAATAAAGCTGGGATTAGCTTAAAATCGTTGACACGTCTATAAAGAAAATTTATCAGTTTACCGCTGAAAATTTTCATTTGTAGGCTCATCGAAATGCAACAAAACTGATCAACAGGACCTGACCTCCTTTCCAAACAAGCTCTCCTTAAGGATTCCAACCCTTTATTTCTATAGAAAAGTACAATAATCAAACGAATACAAAAACGAAGCACTCTCACTTAAAAAATCACCTCATCCAGCAAGCAAAATCACAAAAATCCCAAAAACCAAGTAGAAGCAAACGTTAGTGTATAAGCAACTCGCTCTCCAAAGAGATCCGCCCTATCCCCAATGAGGGGTAGTGGGAGTGTCTCTTCTCTCACCAATCCGAGGCCGTCTGTCCAAGGTCCTCCTACGTGCCTATGCTATCCCTCGCAGTATCACGTTGTATACCTACTCCAAACGCTCTCCGAAATTCTCTCTCGAGTGAAGCGAGAACAAGCTCTTGTGTCAGTCAGCTACGGTGCCCCGAGCCGTAAGGTTCCTTGTACTTTTTTTCGTGAGCAGTTCCTGAATGCTCAGTTGATGATGAGTTACTCGTGAAACTAAACGAAAATAATTGCTATTGAAAGAACCATCAGGTTTTACTTCAAAGACGATTGAGACAGTTTGTGTGTGCATGTGTTAAAAGGAGACTTTGGTGTTTATTTTTGAAAATCGAAAAATTATTCGAGTGAGGAGCCATGGCGATGAATCTTGTCAACACTTTGAGCATACAGCTTCATCAGCAGATGATGTATCAACAGCACCAGATGGCCTATCACCACTATCAGCAAGGTTCGTATCTTTACGTTTAAATAAACAACATATATTTTTAAGCATTTAATGACAGTACCATCTCGCCAAAAATTTTATTTTACTGTCATTCACTGCTGCTTTTTCAAACATCGAATTATCATAATCAAAATTTTCGGCATCGGTCATACTATACTCTATATAAACAATTCACTCCGTTCCCAACCGACCGAAGTAAATAGCGTCGCATCAGAGAACCGCGCAAAATACGATTCTCATCAAGCGCTCGCTCGCCTTCGCCCACGTGCTTCAAAAAGCGAATCGCTCTCCGAGCCAATCTCTCTCCGGTAATTCAAGCCTTCCTCCTAGAAAAAAGGGACCACGTAAAAAAAAGCCGCCGAAAGACACAGAAACCGGAGGAAACGACGCGTCGCCTCCCCGTAATTAGCGCTACCGATGATTGCACAATAATCATCGTCGCGATTTCATAATCACCTCATCAAACTTTCCTTCCTCTTCTTCTTCTTCTTCATCCTCTACTTCGCTATGTAGTACAAGTACAAGAGACTAAAACCACGTCAAACGCGTCGCTCTCGCCCGGAAGGGGAAAAAGAGGAAAAGAGCGGCTAACCCGTCATTAACCAGAGGACGTTTATATACTCTTCGCGCCGCTCGGGTCTCTTCTTCCCGTCGACCTTTTTTTTCTCTCATTGTCGCGCGTGCGCGCCTTCCCTTTTTTTCGTACTCGGCTCCGAGATAGGCTGTAAAACACGCTAAATATCGACGTCTCCCCCCCCCCTCCGAAATGTTTACGGCCCGGATTAACGGCGTTTTTAGTATTTTCCAAAACGTGACATTTTATTATTTTGCTTGAAACGTTAATTTATTCAACATTTCGATAAAAATTGTAAAAAAAGAAGCATCGGCTACCGTACACAGGAAGCCAATTCGTCCGTGACTGGAATCAGCAATAAAGATGAGGAGCCGAGGAAAAATCTCAACAGGTTCGTTCGTCGATTTTTATCGCGGCCTTTTAAAGCGTGCAGGCACCGCTCGTCGTCACATCTCGGTCGGTATGGTTCAAAGGGAGAGCGACGACGAGGACGACGACAAGACGGCTGATGTACCGTCGCACCTTTCCTTTCTCGTGTTCGGCCGCTTGTAGCTTGGGCCTCATTAGGCTATGCTGTGTTATAGGGGCTGCTGCTGTGCGATGCTACATTCGGCGTAGGCAATAGACAAGAGAGAAAGGAAGAAGACACTTTTCTCTCGACTCGAAGATTTTTCACGAAAACAAGTTCGAGATTTTCGAGCCGATTATGTGCCGGCTCTGTGCGAGCATTCGAGATCTGACGCGATTTTATGGGCCGAGATGGTACGTAGGTGTAGAGAGAAGTCGACGGAGTTTCTTATCTTGAACAAAAATTTATTGATTTATTTTTAGCGCGTTCGTGAAAAAATACAAAGCTCCCTCGAGCAGGAATTAGCGGGTGGTCACGATTTTCGTGATCTTCGGTATTCGTTATTGCAGAGTAAAAAAGTACGTCGATGTTCTATACGTTTCATTATTTTTCTATGTACTCGAATTAAACAAGTCCGAAGTTTGCATCGCCTTCGCATACGCCGTCATGAGCAATAGTTACACCTGTAATAAAAATAATGAAATTTCCCAAAGTATTGCATGATTATAATAATTATACTCATTCGAAAAAATAAAACAGCCGGTACTTACGGTCATCGTTGCACTCGTTTTGGCACTTGATAGCTTCCTCGTTAGGATAGGTTTGTCCGTCAGATCCGCACTTTGGCAGCCAATTGAACGGCGTCATACAGGGGCACTCATCTTCTTCTTCATAATCGTCCGATTCAAGTTGAGCGTTGACGTTGGCGATTGCGCAGAAGAGGGCTGTAAAACGCATAAGTCACCACACTTTTATGAGAAAAAAATTTCGAAGTAATGCGAATCGATCGAAAATGTATATTTTTCACTTACCGGTCGCGAAGAGGAATACGGTTAACTTCATCATGCTTGTTGATTAGTTTAGCTGTGCTAACTATACTCAATAACGTGTCTTGCGCTACTGATACTCCGAGCAATAATACGCCGAGCATATATATAGCAAAATTTTCAGTTACGCGACCGAACACGTGTTCGCCAAAGCTCACGACTCCGTTACAGAAATAAAAGTTTATCTATATATCGGAATACATTTTTTAACGCCGCAGTGCATTTTTGATCACAAATCCCTCGTGCCTAAAAAAAAGTCATCGGTGAACGCTCCGATCGATACATCCACTTCGAAAGAAAAAAAATCTTCCCTGGGAGAAAACGAGCCGGTAAAACAAACACGGAGCCCTCGTTCCCAAAGACAAAAGACACCACCCACCCCGAAAATTTAACAAGCTTCAATTTCTGCGTCCACGGTTTCCGGAAGCCCGCGGGATTTTTACGGCCTTTCCCAGAGTCTTGTTTGTCATCTGCTCGGCTGCAACGACGATTGAATTTACTTTTTTTTTCCGTGGCCCCATCAGGTCTATAATAATACAGCGGGCGGTTATAGTGTTTGCCGAAGACCGAAAAACTGCTCTCGCGGTCGCATGCCCTTGATGGCGTCGCTCTTTTTTTCTCATCCGATGCCGCGCGCGCGGGTTGTTTGACTTTTTCGACTTCAAAGCGCGTGCGCGCGCCGATCGAGTTTCGCGGTTTACCTCGTTTGGGAAGTTCCATCTTCATCTAGTTCTTTTTTACCAAGAAAAAAATTTTCAGTTTGGTTAAAAAATTCCGTATGAGGCTCGTAACTCGTAGAAAGGTGCGAATCTTCTACTCCATTAGCATTCAATTTGTGAGACTGGAATATACGCATTTCTCGAATTCTCCGCGTTTTTCCGTAGACGAGCAATTAAAACGAGCGAAGGAACCGCGGAGAGAGATGAGATAAATTAAAAGACCACCGCGGAGGCATCTCATCGACTACACGGGGATTCCTTGAACATCTCTCTCGCGGCTTCCTCTGAAGACATTTCTCCTCTCCGGCGAATCCATATAACTCGATCGATACTATACAGGTCGATTAATTCGACGCTCATATACTATGACTCAAAATTCGTGAAGAAGAAGCCGAAGGAGAAAAAAGGCGAGAAACAGCGCAATAAGAGCTGCCTGACACATCCCGCAAGGAGATCAAAAGTGCCGCCGGACAATCGTTATCTACCGGCCGTGAACGTCTCTCTTTCTCCCTTATACTCTCCGGATGATCTTGCCGCAATTATGCCATGGCCTGCCACAGTGGGATAATGCCGATGCGCCGGACACACTTGAAAGACGGGACCGATCCCATTCAGTGGCGTTAATCCGCCATCGACACCTCGTCGCCGCTCTCAGCGGCGGCGACGGACCCCCGCTATGGTCCCGCCAAGGAAGTCGACGATGCACATCTAAGAGGAGAGAGGGAGATGCGCCTGGCGTCCGCCGCCGCCGCCTAAGGATTATTATATGTGGAGTGCATACTTGTTGAGAAAATTTTTCGGCGCGTCTGACCGGTTTCCGCTTTTTCGCTCTTTCAAGCCCCCCAGGACGCAGGAAGACTATTGAGAAGTTTTTCGAGGGGTACCGCTTTCGTTGATGGACTTCTTTTTTTCAAAGAGAAAAGGAAGAAGGAAATGCGACGGATTTTCCACTTGTTAGTATACCCGAGAAAATATGCGTATTCCGCTGTAAAGTCTCGGGGCGCCAATGCCGATCGCACATTAAGATCGGCGACACCTCTTATACGTTCCCCGGCAGACGCAGCGCAATATAACGCGTTTACCCCACCCCTCTCAAAGAGTTGGAGAGCTCGGATAATGTCTAGTAGGTAATTAGATGAATGGACGCGTAATAGACCGGGACAGCGCTAATGGCTCTTGGCTAGCCTGGAAAATCGGCTGTGACGAAACGATCGTAAAATTTTGGCACAACCCGACGCACCGTCGACTAATTACACCGTGACCATATTATCCCTCCGTAATGGATACTTTTATTGCTGCTTCGTCAGACCGCAAATGCATATGAACGCGAAATCGATATCTAATGTGCGTCGTTTGCTTGCTTTTTTCAGAGGAGATTTCCAACCCGAACGGATGGCCGACGATGTTGAGCTCGACTATGGCCGCCGGACCTCAGCTAACCGAGGACGTCAAGGTGGAGCTGGAGAACAGAAAGCTCTGGGAGCAATTTCATGCCGAGACTACAGAGATGATTATCACCAAGTCTGGAAGGTAAATTTGAGAATGAAAAAATCCCTCTGATTTTTTTTATAAAAAAAAGATTGAAAAATATGTAAAACGTGACATTGGAGCAAAGAGTACACAATACTTTTACTTCCGAATCGTGAGGACAGTAAATTTTGCACCGGTTTTTTAGAACGCAAAAAATCCCAGCACACATTTCAAACAATCGAGAAGCGACAAATCGTCCGCACGCGCTCGCTCAAACGTGTAAATTCGCCCGAGCGGCATATAACGAGGTCGAAAAACACTCCGTCCGAGAACAATGGCATTAAGTCGACGGGGGCGCGCGGCGCATAGACGGGGTATACCTATACCCATAGCGTCTTCGGCTCCACTTTTTCTCATAGGGCTGCTGCTGCTCTCTCGGCACTTCATTAAAGGTGTACTCTATATACAGCGGGCGGTAGGGGCTTTAGTGAGAAGACAGCGTAATCCCGGCCGCGCTCACAATAATCTGATGACTGCTGGCTCGTGTAAGAGCTGTCCCGACTGTACACGCGGTGTAAGCGATACACTGCGAACCGCAAGTGTCGCTGCATTGTGCGCTGCCTATTGTCCTCCGCGTGCGGATGCGTCCTTTTTTTGTTGTGCGCTGTGTACATAGTGTACTCGAGAAGATGCTCCGCGTCGTGTCTGCTATAATTTTCTCACGCAGCGCCGTAAGTATTTATAATACAAGCGGCGACGCAATAATACAATTCGCGGTACGATGATTTTTTTCATAAATCATACACACCGGCGCCGAGGAATTCCCGCCGTCGCGACTATATACAGACGTGTGGATCGCGCATACACACGCACGCGACACCGCGGCGTCGCCTCGTCGGGGGAAAAAAATCATCTTAAAAGAAGAGAGCCCAATCCAATCAACGTATAGGTATATATACACGAAGCCGCCGGGTACACTGTCCCACGCACAGGGGGTCCCCGGCCGGCCGGCGCCTCGGACTACTTCTCTTTGTCTTTAGAGCGTGCCGCTCGCTCGCTCGCGCCGCCGGCATATGGCCCCGTGTCAGCTCGCGTTAGCTCGCCTTCGTCGTCCTCCGCACGGGCTGCTCTCTCTCTCTCTCTCTCTCTCTCTCTCTCTCTCTCTCTCTCTCTCTCTCTCTCGCTCTCCGGAATATCTGTGACAAGATCCGGAGAGCAGATAGGACATAGCCCGCAGCTTATTCGGGACTTATGATTTCACGTCTAATTAACGGCGAGAGGGACTGTAAATTTTCGCGGTGATTTTTCTCCCCGATATTATGTTCGTGACCGTATATAGGGTTATGACTATAGGTGTAAGGGTTGAGCGCTGGCCCCGCCGTTCGGTGTAACGGGATACTTGCGTGCGTGTTTTTTCATTCGAGTCCGAGACGAGAGGAATATTCGATTTAACGACGATCGAAGAAACTCATTAGCATACGTGATTTAATAAAGCATCGCACCTTCTCATAGTCTACACGTCCGAGAGGAAAAAAGTGTTATCTATAATGAAAATCAAACTATCCATCTCGGCGACAGCGATGACATCCGAAAAGCAGTAAAATTTACATATCCATATAATACGCGCAGCGTTCTCGTCGAGAGTCGAGGAGAAGAAAAAAAGGCTTTTCGGCGCTTCACAGGGAAAAAGGCGTGAGCCGCGTTCATTAAATACATAAACGAGCATTGAAAAATCTGTGATGTCCCGCTGCGTTATACGCGAGTGTCCATTACGTAAATCTGAATATTCGCTGCGGTTTCTATAATTCCGGAGTCCACACAAACGCTGCTGGTAAAGGTAAAATTATGCTCGGGCGGAGCATATTATAGTGAATCGTAAATTATCGCTGCGGTCGCCGTTCGCCGCCGAGATGAAAAGGACGCGCGAGCGCGATGCACGTTACTTTTATATTTCGTTTCGGACCATACGTTTTATCGGCGGTTTTATGGTTTCCATAGGTATATACAAACGCGCGAGTACGCGGAGCAAGAAGAATTCGTTAATTGGCGGGCCCGGGTTATACGACTTCTTTTCTCATTATTATTAGCTCATCACGGGAGAGAGAGAGAGAGAGAGAGAGAGAGAGAGAGAAATTAGATTAAGGATTCGAGGTAGTCGGCGTGAGTCAGGTCGCGGAAGGTCGATTAGATGCGCGCGCAGGATAAGCGTTTCCCAAAACTGAGATAAACATACGACGACTATACAACAATATCTCTATCGGAAGGAAGCGCATTGTAGACGTATTTTTAAAATATTCCGCAACGACCCCCTATCGCTTCCGGTATTATGCGCGTAGCTTTCTCCTCGCACTGAAAATTCGCGCGAACGCTCAAAAGCCGTACAGGAAATAATCGCGTGGGCCGCACTTGGCAAAACAGCATCTGACTCGCACATTTAGCTCCTTCACGCAGAAGACAATATCGTATACAGTTCTCTGGAGAAGAGACAGAGTCGAAAACAATCGGCCTCGGTCGCAGCGTGATTTACGGCTGCAAAAAGTGCAGCAAGCTGCGAGAGAGAGAGGAGAGAAAAAAAGGGGATCGTCTACAGTGTCGCACTGGGCGGTCCGAGGCGTCAACGGCATTTGTACTACTGCAGCAGAACCACGTGCCGCGCATGTGTCGTATTCTCTCTCGGGTATAACTGATCAGTATTCCGCAGCACGAATTTCCACTTTTCGCGAAGCGCTCGTAGCGTTACTGTACACAGCTGTATCATGTGTCGGAAATCGCTGTTCGTTCTTCGCCGATTTCCGCTTCGATTTTTTTTCGCGCCCTCTTCGTGCGATCTTCGTGCGATCTTCGTGCGATGGGCGTCTTTCTCTCTTTGTATACTTACCTCTCTTTTTACTACCGAGCGCGCGCTTTTTTCCGAAGCCACGACGATTCTCGGAAAAATTTCGAGGACCGCTTCTCTCTTTTTCTCAACAACTCATACAGTTTTTATACTGTCAACCCTTGTGCGCGCGGCAAAAAATATAGACGTTCTCCCGCGCGGTTCCTCTCATCTGGACTCGAGGTAAACACGTGTTCGCGCACGCGTCTGCATCACCAATTTTTTTCCTCTCTTATCGACGCCCGAAATCGAGTGTACATATAGGAAGGAAGCTGAGACTTTTTAAGAGAAAGAGAGCTTCTGAAAAATTCACCGCATCGGTATAGAGGGGAATGCAAAGTAGCAGCTAGCATTTTCACAGATCTCGGCAAGAATAAAGAAAGTGGACGCGCGCACAGAAGCTCCGCCGGTTATCTCGGTATCTCCTCTCTCTTCGCATCCCATTCACATGCACCTGTAGATATATGCCGTCATGCAGCCCGTGATTAGCTGCAGGCTCACGCGCGCGCGCGCGCTTGTGTATTATATATACGAGAGAAACTCGGTAGCTACTGCATCCAGCAGCACACACACTCACAGCTTCTCTTTGGCCGCCGCCAGACGCATATACGCCGCAGCGATACAGACCGTAGATAGCGCCGAAGAGGCGGCGGCCTGCGGAGCCGAAAAGTCGAATCGTCACAGTCTGGAGCCCTTGAGCCTTGGGGCCCTGGCGCCAGCGCTCTAATCTCGCATTCTCCACGAGTCGTCGCCGCCGTCTCGAGACCGTAGAGGCTCTCTCTCTCTCTCTCTCTCTCTCTCTCTCTCTCTCTCTCTCTCTCTCTCTCTCTCTCTCCTTCGACTCTTCGTTTCGAAGGCGCATTTTTACCTTCGGAAAGAAAGGATGATTACGTGCAGCGCGTGTGTCACTCGGAATTTTCTCGCGTCGGGTGGAGAAAAATGCACGATTTTCCCGCGTATGTAGCCGCGGCAGCCCGCACGCGGACAATTAAAGATTCCTCGAAACATATATTTGCCCATCATCATCCCCTGGGACTTATGTAAGCACGCACAGGACCTTTAATTCCGCTGCAGCCGACAAAGCCGAAATCCTCACGTATACGCACACACATCTGCGCGCAGGAGAGAACACGTGTATATAAGATGCGAAAGCAAACATAATTAGAGGTACTCAGGTGAGCTTTTCTTCTTTTCCCTCGAGTGCAGTCTGCGCGATGCGGGGCCCTGGGAAATTCTCTCCGCACTCTCTCTCTCTCCCTCTCTTCTTCGGCGTTGACTTTTCGGACTTGACTTACGGATTATGTAGCCGAGTTTCGCGTGCGCACGACTGTTTGCGCAGCGGCGCTCCCCCCCCCCTCTCTCTCTCTCTCTCTCTCTCTATGTAGATAACATCAAAGGATTGCGTATCTCGAGAGTGAGGGCGCCTGCGCGAGGCATTTCTGTCCCTGTCGGGAAAACGAGAGCAATTTTGTCAACTGGCGGGGACTGTGGGATTTCCCCGCATCCTTGACTTGGGGGCGGCCGCCGGACACTCAAGATTTTGCGAGTCATTGTTGGAACAAGATGATGCGAGGGACTGTAATGGCTTACAGATGTTTGTTGATGAAATTTTAACTCTATGCTCTCCTTGTTGCAAACATTTTCCGTTCTTCGTTGAAAATTTTTCAACAAATTTCATCGAGTTGCCTCAAAATTCACTCTACACGAAAACGCGTCCTATCTCGATATCGAGCGCACGCACACCCCCCGAAATTAAACTCCCATACGATATCCAAAACAGCCGAAAGGAAAAACCTCGCTAATCCCTTCTCGTTTTCCTCCGAGCCGTCCGCCGATGCGATCTTTTCGCTCAACCTCGGGGGTTTTCCTTATCCCCGAGACTTTTGACTTTGGCAAAACACTGCTCTCTGCACTGCGGCATTACTTAAACCCGCAGTCGAGTGGCTCTCTCCTCCTCGGCGTTTTCTGCGAGTCACCGTCGAAACAAGCAGTTAAAAACCCGGACCTAATTTACTCTCGAGTGCGCGTACGTGCGTCGAGGTGGTCGTTCCACTCAGGACTGTTTGAACAACGATCTCGGCTCTCGATAATGCTCGATCTCTCGCTGCTCCAGTTTTTCCCCAAAGCACCGGCCAAATCTCCTACGAGTTATTATTCTTCTGGTGGCAGGGGACATTAACTTCTTGAGCCGCACACCGTGAGCGAATTTCCCCGCACGCGCGCCGGGAAAAGTTTCCCATCCGCATAATCTTCCGAGCATACGTAATCCCACTGTGCGCAACACATGCTGCACCGGAAACACTCAGCGGATAAGCAGCTCGCACACGGGAAAAACCCTCGAGCAGAGCATCAGGGACCGTACAATGTGCCCTCTGTAATCAGGCGCGCGCATGTACCTGAGGGAGATGGAACGATTTTCTGCAGCGCGTCGGGAAAATTCTTCGAGACCGGAAATTCCACGGGTTGACGCACGCGCGCGCCGCGTATACACTGACTATGCTCTCGTCTCGATAAAGGTGAGTGAGTGAGCCGGAGGCGCCAAGAGGCGCCGGGCCATTAGGCAAATCGTTGGGACTCGGACGTGTAGTTCGTTTTCGAAAATTTTAATTGCTATGGCGAACGCGCGCGCGGGGCGTTCGTCGAGATCTCGTTAGACGCTCATTTTTCATGATGAGCGCCGGCCGGGCTATGTGATTTTCTGCGCGTTTTCTGAGTCATCGCGTGTGAGAAACTCGGAAGAGAGCCGGGGCCTCTGCGGTCAGGTGTAAGACTTTTTCGCTAAGCGGGCGTGGATCCTTCTGCTTTTTGTTTTGCCCCGAGTGTGTAACCTCGGAAGATGGATAATATAGGACAGCGTGTAATTTTTTTTCGACTAGCTTATAATAAGCGTAATGACAGCCCGGGCGGCGCAGCATCAGATGAAGAAAGTTCGGCGTTTTTTGAAGGAAGTCGAGAAAAACTTGTTCAAAAAATCCTTTCCTTCCTCCGCGGCGTGGAACCGATCGCCCTGTAATCAAGCATAATCTCATCCTTGGCGTAGCATACCACCCATGCGCTTCCAGCGCAGTCGTGTTCGACAACCGGAAAGAAGCCTCATTACGTCCCCAGAAGCTCAAGTGCAGCCACTTTAACGCATCCGACTTTCTTTTTTCCAGACGCATGTTCCCGTCGATCCAGCTATCCGTGAGCGGTCTGGAGCGTCGCAGTCGCTACTGCATTTTACTCGAGCTGGATCTGGCATCGGATCGCCGGCACAAGTACACCGGGGGCGTGGATTCAAGCGGCAACAGAACGTCAGCAGCCACGACGACAGGACCAAGGGGATGGACGTCGGCGGGCCCAGCAGAGCCGCAGCCGTCGCTCGAGCGCAGACTCTACATACATCCCGACAGTCCGGCGACCGGCGCCCACTGGATGCAGCACCCGCTCAGCTTCTCCAAGCTCAAGCTCACGAACAACGTCGTCGAGCAGCACAGCAACGTGAGTTATATGTCGCCGGCGCGCGAGCTTCTCCGCCCACTTTCTACCTTTTTTTTCTTTTCTCTTTTCTCCCCCCCCCCCTCTCTCTCTCTCTCTCTGTCGTGACTCTCTTTATGAGGCATTGTTTTAGGGATGTGGGATATCGCGTCAGGTAGCCGCGCGGACATAATTATTTCTTTTTTTCGGGAGGGAGAGGATGGATAATTGTCGGAGGGTGTGGACTCGCTCTTTGTGAGTTAGTGTTATGTTTGGGGGGATCTGATGGGTGGGATGCGACCGCGGGGGCACCTGTTTCGGTTTTTTTTTTCATCGAGACTGAATAACGGCTGCTGTGATGCATATTTCCGTGCGTGAATGCAATAGTTTTGGGTTTCTCAATATCGTATACGTAAAACGCTTCTACCTGTGCTCGTGTGTGGCGGGATACGTGTGGAAGCAAGTCGAATCTCCAGTTTATGGACGTCTGCTTAGGCTTTTAAAAAATGGTAATGAAGCTAGCCCTAGACGCCGTATTTTCCGTGCGCACACACGCCAATCACGCAGACAGATTCATCAATGTCATAGCGGGTTGGTAGGGCGCCTCATTATGCCTGACCGCCCTGTGGTACCCTTTTTCCTCGCTTCGCGCGTTTGTCATTCTTCGGCTGCATACAGTCTCTACTCCGTCGCAGATATATATCCCAAACGATCAGTTCATTCCAGAGATGGATGCGAGAGAGCATCGGGGAATTCCTTCGATATTTTGGCGCCATGTCTTACGAGTCTCTCTTCTCTCAGTGTGATTATTCAAATTTCCAAACATTCCGATTGCTCTGTATAATTATACATCCGAGCGTAGCCCGTTTTCCGAACAAGCGATTTATATCGTTCAGTCTCTGCGCGGAGAGATGGACGAAAGTGATATTCTTTGAAAAACTCAATTTGAAAAATCGTCGAGGCAGGCCGCACCAGGTGTCTCAACATTTATGCACCTTATGTACCCCCGGGGAGAGAAAAAAACTATCAGGTATATGAGTACTGATAACCGACTCGTTGTTTTCCGGGGGTCCGGAAGTCGAAATCCGCACTCTCACGCATGTGAGATGTGTTTGGACAGCTTTAGCACGTCTGCTTGCACCAGCTGCTCACATGTTTCGGTCGGGACGTGTGGGTTTTGGTGTCCGCGTGTGTGACGCTGGCATGAAAATGTGTCAAGTGTCCTGTTGGCACCGAATATACAATGTATAGACGGTCAATGTGGGCGGTCACCACTGTGGATTGAGTTTCGGGATTTTCAACGTACTCGGATACTTTAGACAAAGCTCGGGGAAAAACAAGCTTCTCGTGTATGCGGTTTTCTCACTCGAAGCATAAATATTATACAGTATCTGAATTTTCGAGAAGTCGCAGAAAGGAGTATCACCTTTCGGTATATATATTTATATGGCAGCAAGTAGTAAAAAGCTCCCCCGCATACATGGGCTGATCTAATTTGTCGGCGACGTATCTTCCGGGAACGAATACACGATGCTACTGTAGGCAGTCTGGTTTTCGGGAATCGCGGGGGGACGACAGAGAAGCGCGCCGCGGCGCCAACTTGGATATATATCTGCCAGCGGTTCCCTTTGACGAATTCCTCAAACCAATTATGATTTTAATAAAATTCCTACATAGCTTTTTCGGGACGTTTAGACGACAGCTGGGACTTTTTTTGGAGGGAAGGGGGAGAGAGAGAGAGAGAGAGCGGGAGAGTGAGAGTGTGTTCCGAGTAAGAGCTTGTAAAAAAGACGGCTGTGCAGGATGCTTCTTAGGCTTCCTGGTCTCTGCGAATGTGTTGATTAGCTCGTCGGGCGCTAATTTGTAATTATTTCCAGTAGCTGTCTTCTTTCTGCTCTGTTTAACTTTTGAAAAATATAAGCTTCTTTTTTGCTAATGTACGTTTCCTCGTTTTTGATTACAGGTGCTCTTGACGTCCATGCACAAGTACGTCCCTCGTATCTTGATCGTCCGCTGCGACGAGATCACCAACCTACAAGATTTGTACAAAAATCCGTCGTCCGTGTTCACATTCAAAGAGACAGAATTCATCGCCGTCACCGCATATCAGGTAAGAATCGTCGCCCACCTACAATTATTATATTTAAAACCAATTTAAAAGAGGCCACCCGCGAAATGATCACATATACGACAAGCAAGTCTCCCCCAAATCAAGCCGCATGACGCAGCGAAATTCGTGTCCTGATCTGTCACCCCTCTTAACTAACTCAATCGTCTCCTCTTCCAGAACGAGAACATCACCAAGCTAAAGATCGACAATAACCCGTTCGCCAAGGGCTTCCGCACTGAAGGACAGTCATCCTGTAAACGCAAGCGTCTGCGCAGGGATGGCTGCAATTCCTCGTCGACTTCGGAGATATCCTCCCACGATGAAGAAGACGGCAATGCCTCTTTGTCCGACTCTGACCACAACGAGTCCAGTGATAGTCCTTTGGTCAAGAGAGCAAGACTACATCACGATGAAAGGTCCAGTGTGGGTAACTACGAAAACGAACCAACCCCACCAACTCAGAGGCTACAGGAGGTACCAGTGGTTCCTGAGCCCAGAAGAGAGACACAGCCTAGATTACACAGACCCTGGGCGGACGATTCCGAGGAGACGACGTTGAACAATAATAGGTTAACCGTCAAAAGTCTACCAGTACCACAATCACTACCGGTGACAGCGCAGGTTCCCTTGAGGATGTCTGCACAGTACGCGAATTATATGGGGGTACAACCGGTGCATTATCATGCAATTATGGCCCTAGAAATGGCGAAGATGCGTGAGAGATACGTCGCGCAACACTTTCCATTGCTCATGGACTACAGACGAACTATTTAGATTTTATTATGTAGTTTATAGGATTATACTTTAAAAGCGATGTGATCGATAAACAAAAGTTTCTTTTTCCTAAGGAAGCTTAGGGAATAGCGAGATTTTTCGTATATTTTATGCGTGATAATTAAAGTAATAAGTGTATAGTGTAATATTTATGTTGTTGTAATGATAGCTATTTTTAATAGGCGTAAGTTTTTTGTAAGACTTTTATGTTAACTTTGTATTATTATACAATTATAATTTATTTTACAGATGCCCTTTATTATAAATGTAAAAAAAAGAAGGTCTGTATGAGTGTGTTGTCATTCGGCGTAAGGGAGAGTCAACTTTGACTTGGCACTTTCTTCGAAGAAAATGGAGAAAGCACGATATGTTTGCTCAAGAAAGAGATGTATTCTCCCGTGCATATGTGAAATTTACATGTTTGTGTGAAAGAGACAGATAAATTTTGTGAACTTAATAAATAATAAATGATGTTATATATTGTTAAACTTAGAAATATTTTGGATTCTGCTACTGTTTGAAAAGAAATAAAAATATGAATTCAAAAAAAGTTTTTTTAAGTCGCTTTATATATAGTGCCAATCAGCAGCGAAAACTTGGGCGATGGGAATCGAAATCGAAAAAGATTTGATGATTGAGATTCTCTGCAGTTGTTATTGAATTTTTATTATATTTTTAAAATACTGAATAATTGTACACATTCAACGCGAATTGTAAATATATATTGTAAGACAATCAAAGCTCTCTTAAGAAGCTGATTATAGTAAAATGTAAGTTTTTCACACTTTTATACATTCGATAAATTCTTGGAATTGATAGAATAATTATTAAAAAATTGTAAATAAGTACTCGTAAAATTATAAATATCAATCTAGGCTGGAATCTGATTGCAAGAAATTCATGTACAAAGTTTATGAAATAATTTTAATTCTTATCGTTAAGTCAACGGTCTGTGCAAAAAAAAGTTACCGTATTATATTTTAAATGATAAAAAATCGTTAAATAAATAAAAATGATTTCAATAAAAGTGTAGAAAAAAAATTAATTTATCAACAGTCAGTAACCCTTGTTCAATTCTCAGTTTTAAATTGAATAAATGATCATTACAAATATCTTGATACTAACTATACTATTAATGATGAAGAATAAAAACTGCACAATAACCTACATGATTTTTAACGTTACGTTAAAAAGATGAGATTTCGGTGATGCTTACATACACGCATAATCAATACGATCTATAATATTATTAGTACAATGTGAATAATCATACTGAAAAGATATGTACTTGGTATAGGGGTGTGCCGTTAACGTTGTATCAACTACACTTCATATTAAGATATAAAAATTCTACACGTTATTTTTACCTTATATTATACTGAATTACATATTTTTACGACAATAGTTACTTAGACTACTCTGAGAAAAAAGTGATTATTTTCTAAAAGCGTATCATTGCTATACACTAAATTTCTGTAAGATGCATTTTGTATTGCTGAAACTATTATACATCAAAAGTGGGATTTTAATTCAAAATGTTCGACGGAATATAACAAAAAATTATAAAGTTAGATGCAAATGGCACGTGCAAGTAATCGGTACTAAAAATTTCATTTTCATTCTTAAAACTAATTTCTTTGTTTATTTCAACCTTAACATAAACATCGCTCTTAAATTAACTGTACACTCCTCCTTCGACTCTACAATCAGTAAAGTTTTCCCAAGATCAATGCATATTTACTTATCGCGGGGAAATCCCAGAGATACATGTTCCTCCTCTACGAAAATCAACGTCTACTATCTTAGATACAACATCTGTCATCGCCACGTCCATTGTAGAATTTTGGACAGTAGGGCGGATCGTAGCTCGTCAAACAGAACGACCCTTTTGAACCGCTGGGCGTATGTTGTCCCATCAATAGAACTTCTCCTGATCTCGGTGCTATTCTGGGACCAGAAGGACATCGCCTGGAACAGGGCTCGGCAATCATATCATGAACGCCGTCGACGCTCTGGGCCATATAGCAAACTGCCCAGACGTGACTGCAGAGCTCGTGGTTTGGGCGATTCTCGCAGAAGGGTTGTGACTTTCCGCCGTTCACGCAGAAGTCTACGTGGCCAACTTTTCCAAGTTCACCTAAAAAATTAATTTCTTTGTTATACTGCTATTGCTTTTTTTATGATGAATATAAAAATCCACACTCACTTGCTAGTTTTTAGTGTTTCAAAATTGTTAGTTTCTCAAACACGGGTCAATTAATTCACAAACTCTCCGCTTCCCCCACAAATCCATAAAACTCATTCTCACATCCGGTAGTTCATATCGTCATCCATATACATACGCTGCACACAAGCATACAAAAATAGTACACAAATACCGCAAAGCCTAATTAAGCATTCGAGTCGCGCGACTCACCGTAATAGCCGGCGTTCGTGTGTATGACCTCGACGAAGTCTGCATCGCCGCTGTCGAGCCTATTGACCAGGCCGGGCCTGATGAGAGGCCTCGCTGGATCCAGGGCAACGATTCTGCTCATCCGGAAGAGCAGGTAGTTGGCCATGATACCGCAGACATGGGCTCCGAGCGAGTGACCAACGCAGCTCGTCCTACCGATCGGTAGACCGTGATTACGTAGAGCAGTTAACGAGTTAGCCAAACAGCGGGCGACCGGACGCATGTTCGAGACGGCCGCTGGATAGCAAGGAGCTGCGCATAACGCGCCCCAGTCCACGAGGAAGACGTTGTAGCTACCGTTGCGGATGTAGGCGTCTCGGAGGACTGCCATGGGAAGAGCGTCTTCGCCACCTGTTAAATGGAATAATTTTTTAGAACATATTGATGACGTGTTGGAATACTTTACTATTACGTGATTTCAGTATATTATATATAGCTATCCAACAAAAAATGTATTACTTCTTTCGATCTTCTAACTCTATATTTCATCGCGTCGTATTATTATGTACAGAACGTTTTGGCTCGAAGACAAAATAAAATTCTTAATCGAGTAACTGCTCGTGCGCGCGCGCACGAGTCGCTCAATAGAAGATGACTAGCGGCAATTTATGCAAATCAATTGCTCAATGTTAACTATAACTCCCGGGAATCGAAGTGTTATAAACGCGCTGAATAAAAACTCCGGCCTATCTTTCGATGCAGAAAAGCAGCGTTTAAATCTTTATGCAACGACTTCGTGATTCATGCGGAAAAACCGCGAACTCCGTGTTCCACTTCTTGCGGATTATTTTCAGTGTAAAGCGTGAATAAAAATTAATAAAACCATGACCATTTTTACTCAAGTATTCCAGGGACAATAAAAACTAAATATACGCAATAATGCAATAATAAATGTAGAATGAAATAATTGTATGTAAAAGAAATCCACATACCGGCATATCCGTGAATAAGAATAATATTCTCCTTGGTCGGCTCGTAATCCTGCCTAAGCCAGTCGGACACATGGTTCGGATCAAGCCTCCTCTTGGGATTACCCGGCGTGTACAGATAGAGATGCACATCGGGATCCGGGCAAGAATCACGATCGTTTCCCCGTCTCCAGGTGCAATTGTCCTTATCATAAGCATCGGCGGCGCCGCTATTGATCGCATCCTGAATCGGGCCCCTCGACTCGACCGTCATAAGGCTCACAAGGCCCAACACGAGGAGACTCGACGCCATAGCCTGATCGAAGAGAGTTTTTGCATGAGTTCGTGGAAGAGAAAAGGTTTTGCACGACGTGACATTTCGTTATTTTGCATGCAAGTATCGCGCGATGAATAGGAAAGCGTCGCGTTTTCTACCAACACGCGCGAGACTACGAATTTCCCTTTTTAACACTCGGAGTTTACGATTTCCTTTGGAGATGCTGAGATTGGCTTTTACAGACTGAAAGCGATGACACGATGGGACGTGCGTGTATTATGCGCTTTTTATGGTTTTCTCCTGTTGTGGAAAGATATTATGATGAATGGTAAGCAAGAGTCTTTTTTTTATAATTCAGAGCAGAGTGTTCTTTGTAATTTTTGTTTCAAAACGGAAAGTCGTTATTTGTAACGATTACGTTCGTTTCGCGAAATCTCTTACAAAATGCGTTTAACATTAGCTCGATAGAGTATGATGTAAATTAGAAAACAAATACGTTCACTCCCTAATGAACATGACGAAAGGTTGATTAAGATTTTAAAAATTTTCACTTAGTGTAAGAAATTTAAAGATTTTTAATATATAATCCATTGCCAAATAAACATCGCGTTTACTTACCTCAATAAATACACCTGTGCATTCACATACATTAATTTTTTTATTTAAAATTTCAATTAATTTATTTAAAAAATAAATACACTTACCCTTCCAAAACTCATAGCTGCCTTCTTCAGGTCTTCCTTCGACTCAAATAATCTCAATCACTCCCAGCACCCTCGAAAATCTTCTGAACTCACTCCACTGGCTGTATACGGCCCAGTAAATATAAACGACCCCAGAGAAAAGCAGCGCAAGCAAACGCGCAAGTCGACGTCGATTCGGCGACTAATGACCGCAAGCGCGCGCAAGACACGGACCAGCGCAGCTCCCCCCCACTCAAGGTTTTTAAGGCCCGTGTGAGGCCCCTTTCGTCACGCGCGCACTTTACCGTTTGCCCAAGAAGATGCGCGATTGTATATAATAATCCCGCGGTGTGTGTGACGGTACCGTTGTCCAGCAGCAGCAGCAGCAGCAGCAGCAGCCCCCTTCCATATATTCTCGCGAGAAGAATACTTTATATGTCGTATATTCCGCTCGGGACTTTTTCGCCCCCAAGCTACCGGCGCATTTAAATTTTAACCTACTGCGAGTACGCAGGCGTGTGCGCGTGTGTGAATGAGTGTACTCGCTGAAATTTGAACTGCTGCGGTATTTTCGAGTGCTTGTATTAGGTATCTGCATTTGAATGACGATCGGTCTCGTCGCGAATCTTCGAGCGCAGTTTGCGGTTTCGAAAGTCCCGCGCTCGTTTAGACCGCTAATGGGCCTTATGCGTAGACATAGGTGTATAATATAACGCGAGTATGTGTGCCCTGCGAAGACGCGGCTGCTATTATTACACGCTCGAGGTGGAGTGTGCTGGACTTATTAGCGCCTCGTTTCAGCGGTTTTTATGGGTTTCTTTCATTTGAGAAGGTCTGATCGGATAGCACACGGAGAAACTTTGTTTGCTTTAGACGAGGAGAGTTTCTCGAGGCTTTGGTGGGGGAGAAAATCGTGATCGTGAATTAAGCTAAAGTGGTGATGAGCAATTTGAAAGGAAATTGTTTTGCAAGGTTACGCTGAGTACCTAGTTTTTTTGCTAATTACGCTGTGCTCGCGTGCTATGAGTTATTTAAATTTTTTTGTGATGATAGAGTAGTATATTTCAGATGTATTTGCTGCTCCGTAGCTTTGTTTTAGTAAAGGCGAATGTTGCCTTTAAAAAACAACAATAATAATAGCGATATATTTGTGCCTAGTATGTTAAATTATTATATTTGTATTGGTAAAAAAAGGCACAAGAAAGTACGCAATCTTAAGGTGAAAAATGACAAATCGTCAAACGAAGAGTTATATCACACGGATTCAGATTTTTGTTTTTTACCTGAATGAATCTTTCGAAAAAAAAAATTATGCAACGCGTGAATCACTTTCTATGCGCGGTCCATCAGCGCTTCTGCGACCACTTTCTATTCATTTTTATTTGTCTTTCTTATATTGTTTTTCGGGTAAAAGTAACGTTACCGTTTCGTCTTCTGGATAGTTCGACACACTGCGTGACGCGGAAGCTAGATCGAACCAATGTGCGTCTGGAAATGCCATTATAATATTACTGTTAATTTGGATCGTTGGTATTCATTGCGTCTCTTACTAGTACCCAAACAAATCATTTGCGATTAACTGAATTTATATCAACCTCATTTTTTTCACTTGATTTATAGCTACGTCTATTATCGATTTACTCAACGCGCTGGAAATAACACATAAATCCGCAAAATACAAGGCTATTAAATACCTATACCGCATGTGTCGCCATTACATCAAAAGGGTCTAAGATTCTTTTTAATTTAATTACCACATGATAACTCTTATAGGTTATTAACGTCCGACACTAAACGTATATATACATACTTCGTAGTTAAACAATTGATTGTAATTACCTTTGTGTGGATAACTTATTGCTGCTCAGTCAACCGCATGTAGGCCTAATGTAGTATACGAAAAAGCCTCAAATTCTGACATGTCAACCTGCGAAAAAATGGCTTGATGAACTAGACTCGTAAACAACGGGGCAATAACCTGCGAAACTGCATACATATACTTAACTCTTTTTTGTCTGCTCACCTCACTTGCCTTGTATAGGAAGTATACACATCAGGATGGCGCGCCGCACCGCCGGCGCCGTCTCCTTTGTTCGAACAGCCATCGCGACCAGTCACTTCCGCGCTTACCAACAACAGGACATCTACCCACGCCGACGCGTTATTACAGGAGAGCCGAGCCGAGCTGATCGCGTAAGTACACAACGAGCTTCGCCAAAGTCTCACGGAAGGACGCCAGCGTATAGAGAGTTGTGGACTAGCGACGGGGGAAGCGTCGAGCCGCGAGGACTGAGGAGAGGGGGAGTCGCGATTGGCTTAGCTCTACAATCTACATCGGGGGGACGGGGGCGCTCAGTTGGCCGTCAGGTGGCGGCAGCGTACTCCGAGGCACTGTCTGTAGTGAAAAATGGCCGGCGTCAGCGATTACTTCAGCATTGGCAGTACCGTGGCATGTAAAACCTGTTATGACAAGGAAATCGAGGGCGAAGTACTGGCGTTCGATCAGCAGACAAAGATGCTGATCTTGAGTATCCTTTTACGTGAATTTTCGCCCCCTCGGGGCCAGGGTTCACCCTGTACTTTGCGCGCCCAAACTCGGGCTCTCTCTCCCTCTGCTGCCGCAACGAGCTGCGGCCCATCGCTCGCTGTCCGTCTCACTCGCACTCCTTGACTTTCCTCCTATATGCTTCAGCCTAATACCACAGCTCCGCCGTCCGATGTAAATAAGTCCCCAGAAGAGGGCCTCGGCTGCTCCGAAATCACATCCTCGTGTCTCAAGCATCCGAGCCTTCGACTGCGGCTGCTATGTAGTCGCGGCGACTCCGCGCTATTATGCTGTCTCTCGTGGGTTGTGCGAGCGAGCGCGTATAGCGGAGTCGCGCGGCAACACCCGCCCCGAAAAAGTCAGGTTAATTTCCCCTTGCGTCGTGTTGCTCGCCGTGCATTCCTCGACTTTCCAATGCTCCTATTTCCCATCTGCTCCACGCAAATCTGCTTTTCTTCGCTTCTTTTGTTCTTTCACATGAGATGACTCTTCTTTAGGTGTGTGTACGCTGCTCCCAATACAGGGGCTCATTTGATATTTTCCTTAGCTATATGTCTGCGTTCTCAGAATGCCCTTCGTCGTGTGGCAGAGCTTCGCTGAACGATGTCCACATAGTTAATCTGTCGCTGGTCTCGGATGTTCAGGTGAAGAAGGAAGTCAGTCCCACAATGAGTGAGCCACCACAGAGTCTCAATCTACAGAGGCTAAACACACGGGTGCGCAACCAGATCGAGGAAAAGAAGAGGATGGTTAAGGCTCTGCAGGCCGGAGTGTCACCCCAGGGACAAAAACTCTTCATTGCCATCTCGAAGACCATCAATGAAATCACATGGGATGGACCTAACATAGTGGTCTGGGACAAAGTCACCATTATACCACCCTATAAAATTGAAAATGTTCAAGGCAATTCCGATGACAAGGCATTCACTCACATAAAAAAAGTGGTGAGTATCACATAACTTCTACTCTCCAACTTTTATTTACCTACAGTGAATCGTTTAAGCTCTCTCCAGCAAATTTGTTTATATGTACTGATTGATATGCCCAAGAATATATCTCTAAGCAAGCATTCTGCGTATAAAAAAACTGTACTGATCATCAATGTTGCATCATATGCTTCTTCTTACATTATTCTATTGCTTTCAGGTTGAAAAGCATATGAGAGATACAGCAGCTGCAGAATCACAACAGAAAGACCAACCATCACAATCGCAGCAGCAAGCACAGAAAGGCAACAGCACGCAATAGGAAATGAAACATATGCTGTAGAAAGTAGAGCCGACGTACTTTCTGCAGTGTTTATTATATTTATGGGAAGTATGAAAACTGGGGAAAAATTATTTACAAGAATAAAAAAACTGAAGAAGTCTACCAAAAAAAAATCAAGAAAGGAACAACAATATGTAATAACGAGCCTATCAAGAATCGTGATTTATTCTTTGTTGCATTTTGATCGTACAGTTTAATTGAGCATAGAACATTGTGCGCCACGATCAACGATATCAGAACACATTATTATGCAATATAAAAACCGTCAAGAATTCAACGACGATTTTTATTTACTGAAAGCTTGACTTCGACATAAAATAGATCCATTAGAGGTTCTCGACAAGTCGGTGATATACGATCATGCGTGTATGAGTGCTGAAGCAGGCGTGTTTGCTAGTTTTAGTTGTACATTGTTACGAAAAAATGCGTATAGTAGTTGTTTAAAGATCATTCAGGTAAATGGGAAGGGGGGGCTGAAAATATGATCTAATGTGAGGAAGAGTGAGAGAAGAGAGATACAGAGCTGTTATCGAAACATCGTCGAGCGCCTGAATGACTTTGGCGAGGCTTCGCGTCGGAGCTCGTCGAATCGCTTCGTTTACCAAATTCGATAGAAAAAAATAAGAGGAAACAGAAGAAGCTGATAAAGAAAAAAGAATTGAAGGAAACAAAAAAAAATGCCACCAACAAACACACGGGGGAACATATAAGGAAGGCAGCAAAGGATCGATCCATTGGACTCCACCACGCCTGTGCTCAGGCACGAGGCGCATTTTGCGCTTAAATATAGTAGAGACGTTTTGCAGAATTAACTAATCGTCGAGAAGTTGAAGATATTATTAAGTTGCCCTCGCGCAGGCAGGACCCAACAGTATCTAGGCAGAGTACATACCCCCGCGATTCGGCCTACGCAAGGGCACGACGCAAACATTCGTCATTGAATTAATTATAATTTAAGAGTAATTACTAACGAAGAAGATTAAATCGAAGACCCACAGCGTCGATTATCAATTGAAAGCAAATGCGCCCCGTGCCTCGTACCACTTCTGAATGTCTGAGAAAACTGAAAGAATTATGCGAAAGAGTGAGGGAGAGAAAGATGAAAAAAAAGAACAACTACATCAAAAAAGACAGAAATAAATGTAATATAAATTCCATAAAACTCGATTAAACCTTTTATCTATTGCTTCCTTTATTTATGCAACCTCGTACGTGCACTTAGATGTACAATTTTATTTATATTTTTTGTTTCTTTACAAGGCTTTATATTTTATCTTTGAATACGCAATATATTAAATCTTTTATTCATAGTATCTTATACAATGGAGTTAAATTTTCATTTGTTTTTCTTTTTTTCTTTACAACGATAACCGCACAGCCGATGGCACAGTGCGATCTGGGATGATCGATTCAACTTTCGTTCTCGTCCTGGTCGTCATCCGGTTCGTTGGATGCGTTAGAAACATTTTCTATTCGCACGATGTTTGTCAAGTCGTGCGTAACACGAGCAATGCGAGCCGCTGCCTTAAACTTTATCGCCGCACGCTGTTTCTCCATACGTTTTTTCCACTGCAAAGTAGAAAAAAGTGACATTAAGTAATTCTGTCAGAGATAATCCAGATTTTTTTCCATGCAAAGAACTTTGTCAGATCTCATTTGAAAGAATTTTAAGAAACGATGATGATGTAATGATTTGTATTCTGAAGAATTATTTAAAAAAAATTTCGTATCATATTTAACTTTTTAGTTGGAAATAGTAATGGACTATCATGCTTGATTTTCAAATATCAAAATGGTACGCAGCACTGCAGTAGCATATATATACACACAGATAGTGCAGCTGCACGCTGCAGCCTGCAGGAGCCTGTCTACAATGCGTTCCGTTGCGTTGTGCCGTGTGTTCTTGTTCTGCACAGAACAGAAACGTTGTTTCCAATCTATTGTTATAGCCCATGTCCGTATTATTTCATTTCAAAATGTTGTCAACAAAAAGGCAGCTGAAAATAGTGAAAATAAATCGAAAAGAGCTCTTCATGGCCATTTAAAGCAAATAAATGACTGTGCGCACCCCATTCATCTCTAAACATAGCCTGCAAATGTGGCTTCACCCCCGCACCACCTTCGAATCTTTTTGTCGTTTATCTTCTTGTGGAAAATCGTTAAATCTATCAACAAGCCTAATACATTTAGTACAGCAATTGATTTTTTTTCGCATTTTTGTTGACAAAATTTTGAAATGAAATAGTACAAACAAGAACACACGGCACAACGCAACGGAACTCATTGTAGACAGGCTCCTGTAGTGCACATGGAGCGTTGAGAGTCGAACGCAGCGTCACTGATCAAACGAGTGTATCCGACGTATCAATCGACGATAGGTCGAAGCACTTGTCAAGGGTTTGTTTATGTGAGGTTTTTGGTTAAATAATACGGACAAAGTTCACTTTTGTAATAGTTACGACAAAATCACTGTAAAAACTTTAAAAATTGATGGTCGTTAGTTGAAAAACAATTGGTTTGCCAAGAAAAAATCACTAACAATCGAACGGCAAGTGCACTTTCGATTGTCTAGATGTCGCTTGGAAAGTTATCTAGAAGATAGTTACTTTTGATTGCAATTTCTTGAGTGAAAAATCAAATTGTTGTTTATCTTTTGTTAAAATATGATATTCTTAACTGTAATAGATTCATTTAATAGTGATTTTTCGCTTGTTTATCCTTTTTTACAAGGACACTCGTAATCTATACCCATCTTGTACATGCGTCTAATGTGTCTCAAACGTCATCTAACGTAGATAAGTATCGAAACAGATCGAGAGGTTCTTCTGCAGTTTATCTTCATTTCCCATAAGTTTTCGCGCATTTCACAAGTGTTGTTCGATTTTCAAAAATAAATATTTAAGTATCTGTGATTATACGTGATTGAAAGTAAAAAATGTGGAAGATATCAAAGATGGAATTAAAATCATGACTCCCAGCATGATGCTACGGAAGCCATGACATCGGCGTTCGCCTCATGCCGGAAAACTAACCAAAAAGGTTTGTTTTTTTCGTTTATAAATCGATTTTTTATGTTGAATATGCCGTTTTTCTTGAATTTAATGTTGTAAAGTGCACTTTTATACTTTGTATTAGTTGTTGTTATTGCAAAATATTTATTTTTCAATTATTTCGAAAAGATGCATGTGTGAAAAATAACCACAACATTGCACTAACCTTTTCATCGCGGGAGGGTAGATTAGCAAGATATTCTTTCATTTCTGGTTTTTTTGTGTCTGCTATTGCTAGTACAGAAACACAACCATCAACAGTTCCTAAAACAATTCCCCTGCCGTCATATGTACTGTCTATGGCACTTAATTCAGCCTGTACTCGATAGTTTGCTATCATTTCACAATCAGAGGACCTTAATTATAAATTATAAAATGTAATAATTAAAATTATTAGAATTCTTCGAACGTCTTTGAGTTAATTTACCTAAATACTCTTATAGTTTTTCTCCCGCTGTGATAATAGAGCACAAACTCATCTGTTCGATTAAACATTGAAATAATTGTAAAAACTCCTTCAGCTACTTTTGGAATGTATGTTTTCACAGTTGTACCCTTCTTTAGCTCGATTAATTCTAAGCCTCCTCTGTTTGTTTGAGTTAATTTTTGAAAAAATAATTGTTAATATTTATTTTGATTGACATTATTTTGCTTACCTGCTAGGAGCATAAAGAGTATATTTTCCATCCTTACTTATATTTCCACTCCACTTTGGAATGGACCTTATAATTTTTTTTTTAATAATATCTAAAATACTACCCTTATCAGAACCAATAATACCCACCCACTGAGCTTTATTTGGCATTGGAACAATACTTATAATATCCTTTGAAAATTTCGTATGGTCAATTTTTTTTATTCTCATTTAAACTATATGTAAACTAATATATTTTTACTATGTACCTTAAATCCTGGTATTTTTATTGGAATTTTACTGATATTAAGACCAGTTTTGGCGTTGTACACCATAACACAGTCCCTGGTACCTTTCTCAGCAGCTGGTACAACAAGATGTGAGGCATCAGATGTTATGACAACTTCTCTAAATGGAGTACCAATATTACTCCTCACAGGATAATCAAAAGTAAATAATGTGGTTCCATCTGTAGCATAATAATATTTTAGCTTTTGTCTATAATCCACATACAAAATTTTTAAAATTGTCTCTGAACCTGGTATGCTTTGCATGATAAATATTGCAGTAGTTTTTGTTGATTCAACACCAGGAGGATTGCTTGGTCTGGATACTGTAGCAAATTTAGAACCATCTTGTACAAGCATCAATTGCCTAACATCTGCTTGTTCTTCCTTAAATAAAACTTGCTCTGTAATACGGTTCCAAATAAGAACATTTCCTGATTCAGTTGAAATGATATACTTTCCATCATGAGTTATGCAAGCATGAGTAACTATGGCACCTAATGGACTGTCAGCCAGTTTTGAAATTAATTTGCCAGATTGTAAATCCCATACTCCCACACAGCCTCTTGTTACTGTCACCGCAAGATTGCAGTGCTCTGCTAAACTACAGACAAGTTTTTAAAACGTTATTTTAATATATATTTTTTTAATCATGCAAAGTTGAAGAAAGGAATAATCACCTTATCGAGTCTATTTGCAATTCATGTCTATCAATGACATGAACTTGTTCAAAAATATTGTTTATATTCCAAACTTTAACACTTCTGTCGATACTAGAAGTAATCACACTGTTCCAGTTACCAACTGTAAGTGCTTCGAGTTGAATAATTCTAGCAAAATGAGCATCCAAAACTTTGACTAATTCAGTTGTTTCCAAACTCCAAACATACAAGTTTTTTCTAAAATCAAGCATAATTTATCAAGTAAGAAAAAGAATTCAGCATATTTTTCATATCTACAAGCCTTACCTAACACCAGCCACTGCATAATTTTTTGTACCACTGATCATAATTGAATTTGAACACATCATTCTTGTACTAATATTTCTAACTCCATTGGGGAGCATCAAAACCATAGCCTTACTCTTGCTTTCCAAAAACCAAACTACAAATCCATTTCCAGTTGTAGCCAAAAGTGTGTCTTCTTCTTTACACAATTTTAATTGCAGCATATACTCAACCTCATCATTATGTGCTCTAGGCATATCCACTATTTTTTCCCATTGAGAAGACGATTCCTCGATTACATATTTTGTCACTTGATAAATGTCTTTTGTTGTACAAGCATACAATGTCTTTTTATCTTTTGTCATCACCATGGCACTGTTTTATAATTCAGTATTTTAAGTGTTTTAAGAAAGGTAATATATACTTCAATTTTTTTACACTAAGCAACTAATACAATACCTGTGAAATTGGAAAGGCTCCAACGATGTTTTATTTTGATAAGTATGTAATAACATCGTACTGTCTTCAATATTTCCAGTCCAAAAAATTATTCTATAATCGTCCAACGTTGTATATTCCAACTCTGACATAAAAAATTATGCTCGTTTTATTTCTGACCATTCAAATCTTGAATATTAATACAAAAAACGAATATTCACCCAAAATAGACCGTTGATTCGTATCTTCCGGGCTCGTATGACTACTGATCAAATTTCCTCGCAAATCGAATCGGCACCAGCCAGTTTTCCCGTATATAAACGCAAATTGGTTCATCAGATAAACACCGCATACTGATTCCTCCTCCGGTAACGGATTGTCGATTATGACGAATTCACTCGTCAACGTATTTAGCACCACTGACTGCCAAAATTATTAATTTAGAAATAAGAAAATACCATTCTAATATCACCGAGCGTAGCAATTTTACCTGATTATTACTAGTAAACGCAGCCGCGTATCTGTTGTCCGGACTCAGAACCAACTGTTGCATTATTCCCTCGATTCCCGGATTGACGTCCCTCGTCATGTCACTGGTACTCAAATCCCAAGTAATAAACTTGTTCGATATGGAAACTACGTAACGATAATCGGAAGTCAGACAAAATCCGAAAACAGCAAATTGATGCCCTTCCAAAGAATACTGAAACAAATTTTTATGATCGAGTTTTAAACGAGTTTAATTATCTTTTTAAAAATTCTGCTATGGAGTTTACTTTTAATGGACCACCAGGTGTATGCAAGCAATGATACAGGGGTAGTAGAGCACAGTCTTTTGCACCGTCAGTGTCGCAAGCCCTGAGCAACATGCGCACGTTCACGTTGTTTCCGATCTCTGGTAATAACCTGCCCACCAATTGCGGGGCGAGCATGTCCGGGTGATTTCCCAGGATAGCACCTCCGAGACGCAGCGCATCCGCGACCAACATCAGTTCCCTGATGAATCGGATTGATTGTAATTTTACCTTCAGAGCGAAGTTTTTTTAATTATGTTCTCACCTTACTAAATTTTGATCTTCAATATTGCAACAAGCGTCTTCGAAATCCGATAGAACCGCTTGAAGCGGACAGGAACTAAGTTTTGCGTGCAGCCATTCGTAGTTGAAGAGAACGTTTTCGAACAGATCCTTAAATCTGTGGGCACGTACCAAGTGATAGGGCAGCTCACCGAACTGTTTTAAAAATAAATAAGTTTATTTAATATTGCTTTATTAATGTTATAAATATCGAGAAAATTATACGGTAGTATACTTTTCTGAGATTGTATCGAGATATTTTTCCTTCTTTTGAGTAAAAAGCGAGAGGCTGCTCAGGAACTTTTCGATCCGCAACACCCTCTTTATCTTGTAAATTAAATCTTTTAAGAAAAAAAAAGAATTAGTCCAATATAATATTATTGCGCATAATAATAACTGTCTTACCTATGCCTCTGTATCTCCGTAAACTTGAAAGGCTTGGGCTTACCGCCACCCCAAATCCCCAGGTAATAATCTGCGATCATCGAGTGAAAATACGTCGCCAGATTCATATTCTTAAAGTATCTCTCCTTGGCAGCGTCTCTAAACTGCCTATGGTACCAATTCAACACACTGACACCATCAGCCTCCCTTTCGCTCAGATAATTTGGCAAATCGTTTCTGATCCTCGTCCAAAGCAACGGCGGGATCCTCCTCACCGGTGGCAAGTGATATTGGTAAACGTCGTCGAGAACCTTATCGTCCAGCGATATGAGATCCTCGAGTTCGGACTCGGATAGTCCGGACTTAGCTGCGGTGATGTAGGCCAGAGCGTGGAAAACCAGGATTTTTCCATGCTGTTTCTCGATACGCTCGAAGAGCATCATGATGCTGTCCATGACGGTGTTGGCCAGGTGCGTGTCTGCGGGTTTCGTATAGCTGCGCCAACGCTTGATCTCCGCGAAGACGAGTTTTACGAAGATGGGGAGCGAGCATTTGGAAATCGCGTTGGCTACTAAGCGCCATTGGTAGTTGTTCAAGTCTCGATGTGCTGTTTCCATCCATGATCTGAGAAAAAGCTTTTTATGTCGAATTTCCAGCTGCCGCACTTGATGATAAAATATATCGATTTTTACTCGATTACTCTGCCATCGCTACTTACATGATTACTTTCATCGCCAATTCCTCGCCAAGTGCGGTGACTTCGATGAAACTTGAATCGGTGTCGATCATTCTTCTGAGTAAATGGTAGTCCCTAGAGATAACAGGATTTGATTCCTCGGCGGCACAGGAAAGAATCATTTTCGTGTTCGCCGGTAACCTCGTTGGTAGCCAGGACAGTTTATTGCCCTGTACACCGGTCAGTTGGTCGACACTATCGAGAAAGAGAAGAATCGGTTGTTCTGGGGTAGCGAGTGTTAGCAGGTGTTTGAAGTGTGCCGTCAACGGCACCAGATCATCCGGGATGTCTTCGAATGGTAGCATATAATTATAAGAAATCTATGAAGATTCAAAAAATTGTTTGTATTCACAATAGTTATGAATTTATTTATATTCATCATAGCGTTATACCTGTTGACAAATCGAAATAAGAGTCGGCGTAAGTGCACTGCTATCGGGCGTCGTACCAAGAAAGCGGATTACGCTGATCGGTTTCTTTCCCGCCAACCAGACGGTATTTGAAAGTCCCGCGCTTTTTGCTAGAAGCGAAGTTTTGCCGCATCCACCCTCGCCGTACAGAACCAGAGGCTTATCGCTATCTCCCAGCATGTAATTCTGTATCCTTACCAAACTGTCTTCGCGGCCGTAAAAAACCTTTGTGAATAATCGTAAAAATATTTGAAGGTCGTTTATTAATCATTGGTAATATTCAACGGCACAGCGCTTACTTTAACAGAATTATTGCAAGCATGTAAATGCTGGAGTATCTCCGTAATAATTTGTCCCTGCGCTGAACTATCCTCCTTTTTCATTGCTCGATCAACCAGTTTGATTATGTTTCGATAAAAGTGCGTTATAAAATGTTGCAAATACTCCCCATGCGTTTCTGTAGTCAGTCCGTCTCTTCCTATCCATTCTACTGTGTATCTAAAATATAAAAATGAATAAATATAACTGTTTGATTCGAGTATATTTTAGAAATCCTGCGAACTCGTCATACTTTTGAAGGTTCACGCTCTCAATCTTAGCTGGTACTCTAACATCACGAAGATCGGCAAGTAGTCTCGCCGCTTCATTGTCTAAACTCCTGTTTATAATATCCACATAATTACCAGCTTTTCTTAAATTTTGCAAGTTGATATTGTTAATGTAACGCAAATAAGCAAGGCAATGATTCTTCGTGTTCTTTACGTTTAAAATTCCGTTGATCACCTCTCGCTCGGTTACTTTTAACAAAAAGTAAGATTAAATTGCAGTATTTTAATCTCACGTTTCTAAAATTTTAGTATTTGAGTAGTTTTTCTTACCAGACATGAAGTAATTGTGCATGGTTGGCTTGTCAAATGTACCGTTGTTGTACAAAGACTGTGCGCCTTTTCTGAAAAGTTTCTGCATTTTTGCCATAGTGTCCCACCAAGTGCTCTGGTCCTCTAGTTGCAATTTGGGAATTCGCTGTAATAATTTGGAAACATTGCCTCATTTAAAATATATAAGCTCCAAGAACGATTTTGTTTGAGAACAAATTACGGCGTTATATTATACTTTATTATTAAAATTTTTTAAAATAGAAGAAATCGGTTGAAGAATACTGGTTGGTGGCACAGCGTTATTGTCCTTTTTGTACCAAAGATCGAAAACACTGACATCCATTCCCTGGCTATCTAGTTCAGTCCTCAACAGCTCAAGTTCCGAACTCAGCACCGTGGTCGGTATCGGCCTGTACCCGTATTTTTGCCCCAAAAAAACCTGAACCGATCAAATACTGCAGTTATCCAAAACTACCTCAATCAAAAGTGCAATTAACGCCATACCACAAAGTTCGGGCCCATAGACAGCCTCTGGCAGTTCTCGATTTCTCGCATACACAGCTCTGTCGTCATGTGATCGTCCGTTGCCTCGTCTCTCACACCCCATCTCATGTCCACGACCTGCAATCAGAGGAAGCCACTGAAGCAGGTTAATTATACCTGAACCTACGTCGCATTGCATTCGGAAGTACAATAGTTGAGGAAAAGTTTTCGCAGAAGTCTACCGGCTCTCAAAAGTACATCCACGCGTCAAGCACGCGCACGCTGTGCATGATCGTCGATTCTTTAAGCGGTGCCTGGTACGAAATAAAATCAATTGCTCGCTTTCAAGGCCACTAGTGCGAATGTCGAAAGGGTAACGGCCGATGACTTGCGCCAGCGTGCGAAATATTTTTCAGCTTCAGTTTACGGCTATTTTGAATGGATTGCACGATCTTAATAATCGATGGAACAAGCGGTAGTTGATCGTGTATTTGTAATGATTACTTACGTTATTAAAACTAGTGTACGTTTATTAACGTTACTCAATTAGTTAACAAACTATGAAAAAACAATTAATACGTATGACAAATGAATAAATACTAAAGAATTTTTCACCTGAAATTCTAATCCATGTTTTTCACGACAGTAATCTTTTAATTTTGGATAACATTGTTCCATCAAGGTATTCCTCTCTATCGTCGTGTCTGTAACAAATTTATTAGTGTTGCTTATTTTTCCTCGATGCCGTCACCATGTAAAATCACTAAAAATCAAAATGATTTTCCACATACCTGTAAAAGTCGAGCTCGTAAAGATCCGAACGATCTTCGAGCTGACCGGTGGCAGGGACTTTAACGATCCCGCGAAGATCGAGTCGATTGTCTTTTCGTCCATTTTTTATATACGATTCCTCTTTGAAACTTCGAAAAAATTCGAAACTCCAAGCGCAATGCAGTGCTAGTAGATAAGCAGAGCCACTGGCGCCAACTTCTACCTCGATAGCTTAGCTTACATCGTCGAGGGCTGCTCGAGTACTGAAGCTTCGGTTACCTCCCTCGCGGTTCTATATTCCATATTTTCGCGCAGTATAATACCGAGTAACGATTAAGCTGGCGCTCGCCAGTTCCGCGAGCGCAGCTTTATGCTTCGCAGAAGTTCTACTTGTCAGTTGGTCCTAATATCACGTTTTTCAAACGCGAAGCGCACGCGAAAAATTTCAACTGGAAAAAGAGGAATAGGAAATTATAGCGATGGCTTGGTATTAATTGTGCTGGGACGAGTCTGCTCCAAACTTGTGCAGAAATCACACTAGCATAAGGGAAAAAAGTCCTCAGAGTGAATTCAAATACCTGCCGTTGCTAGGGCTTGTTTATCATCTACATATAGGGACATAAATTGATTATTCGCTCTCTTACGCGTGCCTCTGCGAGCTTAGTCGCAGGATGTAGGTCAACAATGGTGCCCGGTTGCAAATGTATTTTGTATTTTCAAAGGTGGTTTCTTCCGTTGTATTTTAGAACTATGTCTGGTTAAAAGAATCCGTTTAAAAGAATAATATTTCATACATGTATGTTAGTGTGCACTCATTGATTCAGTCTTAGAGAGTGTAAAAATATGCACTTTTTTCAAAGAAACATAGCAATCAATAACTAGAGCATAGAAAAATCGATAAATAAATCATAATCGATTAAACGCAGCTGTCGGAAATAGACCGTCCAGTGGAGTACGGTAAAAAATGGGATCATCGAGCGGCAGACCCTTCCGGCGTGCATTTTTTATACCATTTACTTCGTCACTACTGTCAACGTTGCCACCATCATCCGATTTTATAACAATTGAAAAGTAATTGTTTACATTGAAATTGCATAGGGGAATGGGGGTGCTTTATACGACACTTTGCTATTTATAAACCAACATATGGTCTTAAATGTAAGAAATCTAAATAGTACGAGTTCATTTATTTAATTTATTTTAATAAATATATTATGCTCAAATCTAACACGCTGCGAGAAGGTTTCAAAGAGTAGAATTAATAGAATCTTGTCGACTGTTTTATTAATTCGACAAGTTTTCGAAAACCATGCTAACGATTTTTGATTTTTTTTTTATTCCAGAATTTTAATGGATATCTCAGTCATTTCTTAAAATAAGATCAAAATGGCACCACCGGATCCAATGACGCAGATGAATACGTATCGGTCGTACGTGACCATGCTCGCGGATCCGAATGCGAAGGATGAGTCGAAATTAAAGGCAGCTCAAGAAATGTCTGAAAATTTCGAGGTGAGTGCACGATCTATTTATGCTTTTCAACTTCATCTGTTGTGCAGATTCAAAATTTTTTTTGAAAAATGTATCGATCGGCAATAAGGTCACCTAAGTTTAACTTTTTAATCTTGCGTAGGTCATAATGTGCTCGACACAGTATCCCGCTTTCTTGGACCACCTGATGAAAAATTTCCTGAAGATTCTTCAAGAAGGAAAGCCGCACTTTATATCCGAGTACAACATACAACAGGTGCGCAAGCTTATCCTGGAGATGATTCATAGGCTTCCGACCAATGATCATCTCAGGCCGTATGTCAAGCAGATACTCAGTCTTATGTTGAAGCTCCTGGAAACCGAGAACGAGGAGAATATTTTGGTTTGCTTGAGGATAATTATCGAGCTTCATAAGCAGTACAGGCCGACTTTTAATCCAGAGGTAAGAAGTACATCGTAATTTTTATGTCGTGGTCTTTTTTGGGCGTAAACGCAAGAATGACATTTTTAATGCTGTAATTTTATTTTATAGATTCAACACTTTTTACAATTTGTAAAATCGATATACAGTGAATTGCCCAAGAACTTGCCAAAAATCTTTGAGCCTAGACCTCCCATCCGTGTAAAAGACCTATCAGAAATAAATTTGGACACTCTATTGAAAGAAACTTTTACAATTACGCCGATTCAAAGTGAAAAGAAGGCTGCTGATGGTTCAGTACTTAGTGTAAGTATACAGTTTTTAATCATCTGATCTGATTATTATTGAATTCTCTAAAACACTCATTACTGATTTCATTGCAGTATAATCTCATCCCGAAAGCTGTACTATCCCTGAAAGTTCTGCAGGAACTTCCAATCATCGTAGTACTGATGTATCAGATTTATAAGCAAAATGTACACCAGGACGTCTCAGATTTTATCCCCTTGATCATGACCACGATAACTCTTCAGCCCAGTCCTCAGCACCGTGCTTCACCGGCCTTTAACAAAGAAGTCTTCGTAGACTTCATGGGAGCTCAAATTAAAACTTTGTCTTTCCTCGCTTACATTATCCGCATCTATCAAGACGTTGTCGCACAGCACAGCACGATGATGGTGAAAGGTATGCTGGGACTATTGTCACTCTGCCCAATGGAAGTGGCTCACCTTAGAAAAGAGTTACTAATAGCAGCAAGGCACATTTTGGCTACCGATTTGAGGACGAAATTCGTGCCTCACATGGAGAGGCTTTTCGATGAAGAGGTTCTATTAGGTCATGGCTGGACGACGTATGAAAGCTTGAGACCCTTGGCGTACTCGACTCTTGCCGATTTAGTGCATCACGTACGACAACTTCTACCACTATCCGATCTTGCCAGAGCCGTTCATCTGTTTAGGTAAATACATTTTCACAGATTTATGGAATATTATGCAAATGATTGTTACTGTTAATTTTTAACATTTTTTACTTTTTTTTTCAGTAAAAATGTACACGACCAGAGTCTACCAACCTCGATTCAGACGATGTCTTGCAAACTTCTTCTGAATCTTGTCGAGTGTATTCGCCAACGTTCTGATGCTGAAAACAGTAACCAAGGCCGTGAGCTTCTAATGCGAATGCTCGAAGTCTTTGTATTAAAATTTAAAACGATTACAAAGCTGCAGATGCCCATACTTTTAAACAAAGCCAAACAACTGCCTGCTCCAACTATTGATACGAAACCAGCAACTGCTGAAGATGTTAAACCTAACATTGCCGAGCTGCAGGAAGAAAAAGAATGTACAAAAACAAAATTCGGTTTCCCATCTACACATAATCAAAACTGCAGCGTTGTTGATTATAGAAGTCTCGTCAAGACACTCGTCTGTGGTGTGAAAACGATAACCTGGGGTTGTGCTAATTGTAAATCCGGAGAAGTAGCCCAGTCCAAACAATTCCAACCCAAGGAAACCTTGGTGTTTATTCGCTTGGTAAAGTGGGCTCTTCAAGCATTGGATATCTATACAATTGGACCACCAGCGCTAGGTGCATTAGCTCAACCCGGCAGACCCGCTCAACCACAAACAGTTAGAAGCAAAGAAGAGAAGGAGGTACTTGAACACTTTAGCGGTGTCTTCTCAATGATGAATCCTCAGACTTTCCAAGAGATTTTTTCCACGACAATCGACTACATGGTTGAGAGAATATTCAAAAACGCAGCATTGCAGATCGTTGGCAATTCTTTTCTAGCAAATCCTACGACTTCTCCTATTTTCGCAACTGTTCTCGTAGAATATTTGCTCGAGAGGATGGATGATATGGGCTCTAACGTCGACAGAAGTAATCTTTATTTGAGATTGTTCAAACTCGTATTCGGTAGCGTATCGTTGTTTCCAGCAGAGAACGAACACATGCTGAGGCCTCATCTTCATCAAATTGTCAATAGGTCGATGGAGCTAGCTATGTCTGCTAAGGAGCCGTACAACTACTTTTTGCTGTTGCGAGCCCTGTTTAGATCAATTGGCGGAGGATCACACGATCTCCTGTATCAAGAGTTTTTACCTCTTCTACCGAATCTTTTAGAAGGACTAAATAGACTTCAGTCGGGACTGCACAAGCAACATATGAAGGACCTCTTTGTAGAGCTATGTCTGACTGTGCCGGTTAGACTCAGTTCGCTGCTTCCTTATTTACCAATGTTGATGGATCCGCTAGTGTCGGCGCTAAACGGCAGCCATACGTTGGTAAGCCAGGGTCTAAGAACTCTTGAACTCTGCGTAGACAACCTTCAGCCTGATTTTCTCTATGAACACATACAACCGGTACGAGCGGATCTTATGCAAGCTCTGTGGAGAACTCTACGTAATCCTACAGATCAAGTGGCACATGTTGCCTTTCGCGTGCTGGGAAAATTTGGCGGCGGTAACCGAAAGATGATGATCGAGCCACAGAAGCTCGAATACAATGACCGCGAGACTAATCCTCCTGCGATAGTCGCATATTTCCAAGAGCCCTCGAAAGGTATCGATTTCGCTGTTGAGAAGGTCATAGAAACAGCCTTTACAGCTCTTAAGTCAAACACTACCGATCCTTTCTACCGTAAGCAATGCTGGGAAGTTATCAACTGCTACTTGGCCGCATCACTGAGACTGGATGATGACAGAGCAACGCTTTACAAATTCTTTACGCATCCGTCCTTCAAAGAAGGCAAGATTCCACATCAGCAGGGTCCGCACTACAAGAGTTTGGATACTGTTGCTCGAAATGTACAACAAACTGCACTCACAGGTGAGATAAAATTCTTTCTTTAAGTTAAAATTAATTTCTTTGCATCAACGTATGATCTAAAACTATTATCTGTATTTATTGTCTCAATTTAGGTCTCTTCGTCGCGGCAGCGATTAAAGAACTCCGTCAATCCGTCCTAGGCACGATGTTCAGTATCGTTCGGCACTACACTATGGTGGCAATAGCCCAACAAGCTGGTCCTTTCTGCCTCACCAATAAGTCTAACCGCCTACAAGGACAAGATCCGCTAGTTCTCATCGACGCTCTGGCTGTAATAATGGGCCACGAAGAAAAGGAGCTTTGCAAGCCAGGTAACCTTGCACTAGTTCTCATTCTCGAAACGGCGACCAATATTCTGGGTTCCAAGGAACGTGCTTGCCAGTTACCTCTTATGGAATATCTTGCCGACAAGATGTGCTCCCTTTGCTACGAGCGTGCTTGGTATGCCAAACTTGGCGGCTGCATGGCTATAAAGTTTTTGTTTGAAAGAATGGCCACAAAGTGGGTACTAAATCACTTATTCGTCTTCCTGAGGGCATTAATATTTGTAATGATGGATCTAACGGGAGAGGTGTCTAATGGTGCTATTGATATGGCTAAAGCAAATCTTGAAAAAATGCTGAGAGTTTGCGTTAATCCTGGCGTGCAAGAGCCAGGAAATTCCGAATTGTTGGAAGCACAGAACAAGGCTCTTTATGAAGTGACACATGAATTAGTAAGACAGGTGACATCACCGCATACAATTGTGAGAGAACAGGCCATGGCATCGTTAAGGCTACTTGCTGAAATACAAAACAAAACTGTGACCGAAGTAATGGAGCCGCACAAGGAAGTGTTGGCAGATATGATACCGCCCAAGAAGCATCTACTTAGGCATCAACCGGCGAATGCCCAGATAGGCTTAATGGACGGTAACACATTCTGTACAACACTTAGTCCTCGGCTTTTTACCATCGACCTCAAGACTGTCGAACATAAAGTCTTTTTTGAAGAACTTCTTACATTGAATGAAGCAGAAGACATCAATCTTAACAGGTTACCTTGCTATAAATCTGTACCAAACTTGATACCTCTGCGAAAGTCCGCACTGAGAGCCCTCGCAGCTTGTCATTACATCGCCGACAAGCGACAGAACATCTTTGAGGTTTTATATGCAGCTCTAGAAAAGCCTAACACCGAGCTTCAAGAGGCAGCGTTTGAGTGCATGCAAAAGTTCATAGCAGGCTTCCAGATCGATATGGAGTCCGTTCACGCTATCATGAGGCCAATGCTGCTTACTCTAGGAGATCATCGTAATCTGAGTTTGAACTGCGTTAAGAGGCTGTCATATCTAACTCAGTTATTCCCGAGTACTTTCAGTATTACGCTATGTGAGCAATTACTGCAGCACTTAAAGAAACTACTAGAGAATTTAATTCAAGCGCACAAAGGAGTATCAAAGACTGGAGAAAACGAGCAGAAAATTGCTACGATTATCGGGATATTTCATCAGATACCTGCTGCCACGCCAAAGTTCATCGACGTTTTATGCAGATTAGTCATGCAAACTGAAAAATCGTTGTTGGTTGAAGCATCTAGTCCATTCAGAATGCCTCTTATGAAGTTCTTATTGAGATACCCGACGGAAACCTTAAATCTTTTCTTAAACGATAACAACATCAAAGATCAACAATGGAGTCGATACCTTGAATTTCTTATCAAGCACAAAGAGGGCAAGCCTTTCAGAGATGTGCTACATAAGAGCACCACAAGGTTGATAACGATGCTTCTAGCTCACTCTCAAATTAATTCAAACCTAACGCACAGTGAGAAGAGTGAGCTTCAACATCAAGCAATCAGAATTGTATCTGTTCTCATCAAATTCGACGAACAATGGTTGTCCACTCAAACGCAACTAGTAACAGCGTTGAGACAGATCTGGTGCAACGACGACTACCACGCACTGCACAAGAAGGTGGACAGTATCGATTTCTGCCATTGGAAGGAACCCAAGCTGATCGTCAAGATTCTTCTTCATTATTTCTGCCATCATCCCAACGACATAGACCTTCTGTTTCAGTTGCTCCGAGCCACCTGTGGCAGATACGTACCTGACTTCCAGTTTTTGCGAGACTTCTTAGAAAATACAGTAGCTCAAGAATACACTGTCGAGTGGAAGAGAAGTGCCTTCTTCAGGTTTGTTGAACACTTCCCAACAAGTATGTCGCCCGAACTTAAAGCCAAGATTGTGCAGCTCATTATCATTCCTTGCTTCGCTGTGAGCTTTGAGAAGGGAGAAGACACAAAACTGGTTGGCAGTACGCCGGTGCCATACCAGGATAGTCCCGACAATGTTGTTTCCGTTTTCATTACTAAGATAATTGATCCAGAGAATCCATTGACTGCAACTGACTGCGTGAGGATAGCTCTACTGCAATGTTCATGTTTAATGGTTGAATTAGCATCCCAATACATACACGATGCAGCAAATAAACGACAAGGTAACAAGCTGAGAAGACTCATGACTTTCGCTTGGCCGTGTCTTCTGGGCAAGAACTGCGTCGACCCAGTGACGAGGTATCACGGACACTTGCTGCTCAGTCACGTTATCGCCAAATTTGCTATTCATAAGAAGATCGTATTACAGGTAAATTTTTTATTCACATTCTTTGCCACATCATATATTATTACAAAAACAATATCTATATAAAATTCTATTGTAAAAATTTCCAGGTATTCCACAGTCTATTGAAAGCACACGCCGTTGAGGCACGCAACGTCGTGCGTCAAGCACTTGAAATCATTACGCCGGCAATGCCAGTGCGTATGGAAGATGGTTTCAAGATGCTGACTCATTGGACTAAGAAGATTATTGTTGAAGAAGGACACTCTATGCAGCAGCTATTTCACATATTGCAGCTGGTTGTTCGACACTACAAAGTTTATTATCCAGTACGCCATCATTTAGTACAACACATGGTTAACTCGATTCAGCGTCTTGGCTTCAGTCCCACGGCAACTATTGATCACCGTCGCTTGGCTGTTGAACTTGCTGAAGTCATCATCAAGTGGGAGTTGCATCGTATCAAGGATGAAGCTGAAAATGTAGAGACAGGTGGTACGGGCGTAATGACCGGCAACCTAAAACGCTCACCTTCTTATGAACCCGAAGCCAAACGTATGGCTACACAAGCCGGCATAAATCAAGTCGCTGTAGCTGTAACCGCAGCCGCAGCATCGCCGGGTCTTCTCGTTACACAAAAAATGGAGCCCGGAGCTACTAAGCCCATTGAACGTGCCCACGCTGATGCCATCCTCAACTTCTTATTGAGGCTTGCCTGTCAAGTCAACGATACTACTACAACACAGGGTAATCCGGGCGAGCAGCTGTCGAGACGCTGTGTCGCACTACTGAAAATGGCATTGAAACCCGATGTCTGGCCACAATCATGTGACCTGAAATTGGGCTGGTTAGATAAAGTCTTTGCTAGTGTGGAAACAAATCAGCCGAATTATGGAAATATTTGCACTGCATTAGAGCTGGTAACGTTCCTGCTGGGCGTCATGAAGCGAGAACAGATACTAGCAAGCTTCAAGCCTCTGCAAAGAGGTCTAGGAGCTTGCATTGCTAATACTAATGCAAAAGTAATAAGGCTAGTACACGGTTTGTTGTCTCGTTTGATGACAATATTCCCAACGGAACCCACTACTTCAACAGTTGCTTCAAAACACGAGGAATTAGAGACTCTTTATGGAACAGTTGGTAAATTTGTAATAGATGGCTTGGCCGCCTACGAAAAGAATGCTTCAGCTCAAACAAGCTCCCTGTACGGCACATTAATGATGCTCAAGGCAGCCTGTACGAATAACCAGAGTTACATTGATAGGATTATCTCACCCTTCATGCGCGTCCTTCATCGCATGGCCAAGGATCATCTTCATCCCACGCAAACAGAAAACAACCAAGTAGGCAGTGAGTTGCTTATTATGAGTCTCGATCTGGTAAAGAACAGAGTTGCGGTGATGGGCGTCGACATGCGTAAATCCTTCATCGGATCTATTCTGGTTGGTCTGATAGAAAAAACGCAGGATATCAAGGTAATGAAGGCAATAACTAAAATGCTAGAAGAATGGATGAAGAATAAAAGCCCCGTGGCAGTCAATCAAGCTCCGAGCTTAAGGGAAAAATCGATACTTTTGGTGAAGATGATGCAGTATGTGGAAAAACGTTTTCCAGACGATCTCGAATTAAATGGTCAGTTCCTCGAGCTGGTAAACTACGTGTACAGAGATGAGACGCTGAAGTCATCTGAATTGACTTCCAAACTTGAACCAGCCTTCCTTAGTGGTTTACGTTGTATACAACCACACATAAGAGCGAAGTTCTTCGAGGTTTTCGACGGCTCCATGCGACGCAGACTGCACGAAAGGCTCCTGTACATCATATGCAGTCAAAGCTGGGACGCGATGGGCCCGCACTATTGGATCAAGCAATGCATCGAGCTTCTTATCGTTACTGCGAATTCGACCACACAAGTCCAGATGTCGAACCAAGATACTTTACTACCCAGTATAACGTCGCTCATCAACAATGTGGACAGCGAAGAACAAAAGAGTTTCCTAATGTACTCAATGGTAAAAGAAGAGCCACAAGACATGATGGAATCAGGGGACGTGAAGGACGATATAATGGATATGGATCTGTCTAACATCGATCCCGTCACCACTCCTGAAGAAGTAACTACAGGAACCCAAACTACCCTGGCTCAACTTATCGCTAACCAAGCAGAATTCCTCGAGCAGTCCAAGAAGATCAGGACAGAGCAACTGCTTAACGCCGCAGCGCAGCTCTGTCATATGGACACCAATTTGTCTGAGCGAGTATGGCTGGATACGTTTCCGCGTCTATGGAATATTCTCGACGAACATCAGCAAAATACCCTCATAGCTGAAATAGTTCCTTTCGTCTGCAGCGGCACCCACGTTATTCAGAAGGATTGTCATCCCAGCGCCATAGCTACCTTCGTCGAGGCGTTGTCTCATTGTAATCCACCAGTAGCCATGCGACCTGCTCTAATGAAGTACCTGGGTCGCTCACACAATCTCTGGCACAGGATGACCTTGAGCCTTGAACAAATGGCCTTCGAAAACGGCAACAATCAAATCAAAGCGAAACGTGAATCAGACTGCTACGATTTCGAGCCAGACAACAGTCCGCATACCGAAGTTCTCGACTCTCTGTCTGATATGTATTCCTTGTTGTGCGAAGAGGATATGTGGTCCGGTCTCTGGCAGAAACACGCACACTACAAGGAGACACTCCAGGCAACTGCACTCGAACAACAGGGTTTCTTTGAACAAGCTCAGAATGCCTATGACTTGGCTATGACTAAATTTAAGCAGGATTACGTGTCGACTCCAGCACCGTTCAAGACACAAAGAGAGGCACTATTGTGGGAACACCACTGGATCAGATGCGCAAAGGAACTTAACCAGTGGGATCTATTATTGGATTATGGTAGTAAGAAAGCGGAAAAGAATCCATTCTTGATACTGGAGAGCTCCTGGAGGATTCCAAACTGGTCGATGATGAAGGAAGCATTAGCTCAGGTTGAGCAAAATTGTCCTAAGGAAATGATGTGGAAAGTTAATTTATACAGAGGCTTCCTGGCTATCTGTCACAGTGAAGATCAACACCTGAGCGCTGTTGAAAGATACGTCGAATTAGGTAAGATAAATTTAAGTGTATTTTACTACTCCATATTTTTTATTATGCAAAGGTAGTAATAAAACTAAACTATTTTCGTTTTCCCACCAGCTTCCGGTTTGTGCATGCGCGAATGGCGTCGACTGCCTCATATTGTTAGTCACATTCATTTGCCACTTCTACAAGCTGCCCAACAGATAATGGAACTTCAAGAAGCCATGCAGATCCACCAAGGACTACTTCATGGCCGCAGTTCTTCGCTTCACGACATGAAAGCCATTGTTAAAACCTGGAGAAATCGGCTACCGGTAATAGCCGACGATCTTAGTCACTGGTCGGATATCTTCACTTGGCGTCAACATCATTACACATTTATTGCCAGTCACTACGAGACCCATCAGGAAAGCCAGACACCAAACCACTCAATGCTAGGCGTTCACGCCTCTGCTCAGGCTATCATACATTTTGGAAAAATAGCCCGAAAACAGAATCTTTGTGGCGTTTGTTTGGACTCTTTGTCAAGGATATACACGATCCCGAGTGTTCCTATTGTAGATTGTTTCCAGAAGATCAGACAACAAGTCAAATGTTATCTGCAGATGGCTTCGGTTTCTGGAAAGAATGAACTCCAAGAGGGCTTAGAAGTTATCGAATCAACAAATCTCAAATACTTTACCAAAGAGATGACGGCCGAGTTTTATGCGTTGAAGGGTATGCTGCTTTCGCAGATCGGTCGTTCCGACGATGCCAACAAGGCCTTCTCCGCTGCGGTACAATTACATGACACACTTGTAAAAGCCTGGGCTCTATGGGGTGACTATCTAGAGAGTATATTTACTCGCGACGCTCGACAGATTTCGATTGGTGTGTCAGCCATCACATGCTTTCTTCACTCCTGCCGACATCAGAACGAAAGCAAATCGAGAAAATACCTTGCCAAGGTTCTGTGGCTCTTGACCTACGACGATGAGAAATCTTCACTCATGGATGTAGTAGATAAGTACGCAGTTGGCGTGCCACCCATACAGTGGCTGCCATGGATACCACAGCTGCTCATGTGCCTAGTGCGATATGAGGGTAACGTCATATTGAATTTACTGAGCCAAGTCGGCAGAATGTTCCCGCAGGCAGTGTATTTCTCTATCAGAACGCTGTACCTGACACTTAAGATCGAACAGAGGGAGAGGTTTAAAAGCACCGAATTAGCTAAAGGGCACGATGGGGGTGACAGGAGTGCAAGCGGAGCTCAGCAAGCTCAACAACAACAGGAAGTAAAAGCGAAGGCGACCATACCTATGTGGATGTGTTCGAAAATCATGCACATACAGAGGGAAATTCATCCTACGATTTTATCGAGTTTGGAGGGCATCGTCGATCAGATGGTTTGGTTCCGTGAAACTTGGTATGAAGAGGTACTTAGACAACTACGACAGGGACTTGCAAAGTGCTATGCAATAGCTTTTGAGAATCGGGGAGCAGTCAGCGAAGCTACGATAACGCCGCATACACTGAACTTTGTGAAGAAACTCGTATCAACGTTTGGTAAGAAAATAAATACTTCATTGTCTGTATTTTTACGTAATTGTATAAGTTACATAGATACTAATAGTGTCTTTTTTATTACAGAAAATATATCTTCTTCACAAAATATAACAAATACCTTTGGTTCAGCTGGCAACGAGTCCTTAGCTCGTAGGGCGCAGGCAACGGTTCAAGATCCTGATTTCCAAAAGATGAAGAGTCAGTTTATCAGTGATTTCGACTTCAATACACCTGGTGCTCGACTTTTGCACAACTTGATTAGTAAATTTAAAAAGTGGATAAAAATACTCGAAGGCAAAACGAAACAACTGCCAAAGTCTTTCCTGATTGAAGAAAAATGCCGTTTCTTAAGTAACTTCAGTTTAAAAACGGCTGAAGTGGAATTACCTGGTGAATTCCTGCTACCAAAAGTAAGAAATATTCCAAACTAATTATTTTAGTTATTTGTTTGTTTATACAAATACTTTACTAACATAAACTTACTTTTATTTTTCAGCATTCTCACTATTACGTGAAAATAGCACGATTTATGCCTAGAGTCGAGGTTGTACAAAGGCACAACACTGCGGCTCGACGACTCCGCATTCGTGGTCACAACGGTCGACTCTATCCATATCTCGTGGTGAACGATGCAGGTTTGGGTGATGCGCGACGCGAAGAGCGTGTACTCCAACTGCTTCGTTTCCTCAATCACTACTTGGCCAAACAGAAGGAGACGTCTCGCCGCTTCTTACACTTCACTGTGCCGAGAGTAGTCGCTGTATCGCCTCAGATGCGTCTCGTTGAGGATAACCCTGCCTCCATGTCACTGTTAGATATCTACAAACAAGGATGTGCTAAACTGGGTATTGAGCACGACGCACCGATCGCCAGGTACTACGATAGATTGGCGACTGTGCAAGCACGAGGTACTCCAGCTAGTCACCAGGTGCTTAGGGATATTTTGAAAGAAGTGCAAGGCAGTATGGTTTCAAGAACTATGCTAAGAGACTGGGCCGTTAAGACTTTCCCAGCTGCTACTGATTATTGGACATTCAGAAAAATGGTATGTATATTAAATCCAGTTCTAAATATAATCTTACATCATCGATAAAACAAATCGGTATAAATTGATAAATTTTTGCAGTTTACACTACAATTATCTTTGGCCTGTTTTGCGGAATACGTACTTCATTTGACAAGACTAAATCCTGACATGATGTATGTACATCAAGATTCTGGCTTGATCAACATTGCGTATTTTAAGTTTGACGTTGATGACACATCTGGAGAATTAGACGCTAATCGACCGGTTCCTTTCCGATTAACTCCAAATATTTTAGAATTCCTGACTACTACAGGTAAGAAGAAATTTTTAATTTGATTGAGTAGACATAAATGAAATATTCACATTGAATAACAACGTTATTTTTTTTTAGGTGTATCTGGTCCATTAACAGCAAGCGCGATCGCTACCGCCCGGTGTCTAGTCCAGCCATCATTCAAGGTCCACACAATATTACGAGCGATACTGCGTGATGAAGTGATTGCGGACCATAGTAAAAAACAAGAAGATTCAAAGAACACTGCCGAAGGTCCGACCGACATGAAGGCTGAGCTATTGATAACGATGGTGACGCGCGCTGTTACGGCCATTGTCTCAAGACTGAATTCGTTGGCGCACTTCGATGGCACCGACAGTAAGGTCAGCACCCTGGTCGCTGCAGCCAACAGTCACGATAATCTCTGTCGCATGGATCCCTCGTGGCATCCATGGTTGTAAAAAGAAAAGAGTAAGAAGACAATTCGAGTTTTTCGTTCTGTATACATTAAGCTCTCTTGGTATTAAGAGAATGATTTTTTGTCTTATCCACGCCTCCACGTTGTTGTTCAATATAAGTTGTACATACGGTATGAAAAACGTGATTTGTGAAGAGATGTTAATCTCGATGTAAATTAAGCGCGATGAGCACTGTACCTTTGCAATGACGAAACGAACGACATTGTACATAATTGTTTGTAAATGTGCTTAATAAGTGCATAAATATAAAAAACTAAATATTTTTTATTTTTTAGGATGCTTTAAATTACTATTATTATGATTAATTTGACATACAGTATTAAGATGATGGTAATAGTTTATGGAAACTTTGTACGTAAAATGATTCAATAAACATTTGCTATAACAAATATATATATATATATATATATATATATACATATTTTTTGTTGATATTCTCGCTTTGTCTATCCCTCTAAATTCTACAAAATCTTAATCTTAACTTAATAGTTAAAACGAACGAATGTGTGGCGGTCCCGCAGCCGTCATCGACTGCGTCCGACAACGAGCGCCATCTCACAGCACCGGCGAACAACCCGAGCGCACGGCGACAGCGTAAGCAGGGGTCCTCGTCTCTCGCGCGGACTTTTGACGAGATGAGAGATCTCCGAGCTCCCGGCCAGATCGAGCGTGTCTACCCTTGTTCGCTTCAGCTGTGGCCTTTCGCGCTCCAGACCTCAGCCATCGATTCAGTTTATTTATCATTGACTTTTAGTTATCTTTTATATTTTTGTGTGAATAAAGTAAATAGTTTGTAGTGAATGTGGTAACTTTTGCTTGGTTCATTCGTACCTCCCGCTTGAGTTGACACTAATACTACAACAAATGTTTTAAATCACCGCTTCTTAAAAAAAGCAATATGGTGCGCGAGCGCTATTTGAATTCGTCTGCTCTCTATTATTGTGAAAATGACAACAATATGGCTATTAATTATAACGTTAATAAGTTTTTCTACAACTGTAAAAGCGTCTATAGGTGATAGATCTCAATTTTACAGTAACTGCATTAATAATTGTCGCAAAGACAGGTGCATAAATGGTAATATACAAATCTAACCTTAATAGAGAAATGAATGAATGTTTATTTGATTAAGATTACGCTGTATCTATTTGCACCGCAAATTCACGTAAATCCACGTAGATCCACGTAGATCCACGTAAATCCACGTAATTACGTATTTAAAAATTGACTTCATTGACGATTTTTTCACTTGGATTTACGTGGGTTTATGTGAATTTACAGCGTTAAGATTAATTTTCAGCTGTGGAATTTAAGGAAAATCCTCCTCTAAATTTAAGACTACTTCATTGGACTTGTAAAGAAGATTGCAGTTACTCATGTATGTGGGAAACCGTTCACTTTTTCACTTCTCGAGGGCTACATGTGCCACAATTTCATGGAAAAGTAAAAAGATTGTATTAACACTTTGGTATGTTTGTGTTGGTATAGTTGATTTTTTGACGATTATTTTAAAAATTCTAGTGGCCTTTTATCCGGATGATTGGTTTACAAGAGCCAGCATCAGTGATATTTTCAATTTTAAATTTCTATGCCCACGCAACTTATTACTTAAAATTTAAGAAAGAAGTTAGTTCTTCGTCACCGATGTTCTTTATTTGGACTTGGTTTACAGCAGTAAGATTTAAATGTCTCAGATAGAAAATACAGGTATTGTCTTTCATTTAAGATATCATGCTCTTTTCAGATTTGTTTACATGGATGGTTTTGGTCAGCTGTTTTCCATGCTAGAGATAAAGATTTTACTGAAGTTATGGACTATTCCTGTGCATTTGCTATAGTTCTTACATTGCTATATTGCTTACTTTTAAGGTACCTTAATCAAATATCCATTTTTTTTATCGATGAAGACATTAAAAATTTGTTTAATTTTTATAGACTGTCATGTAGAGATGGAATTGGAAGCAAAGTCTTTACACTTATAACAGGCATTTATCTTGCTGTTTTGTATTCTCATTTGACTCATCTATGGTCTGGACGAATTAATTATGGATACAATATGAAATTTAATATAGTAGTTGGTAATGAAAATGTCATTTAAATAAATAGGAATAACCATTTATTCTTTAACTATAAAGAATTGATAATACTTAACAGGATTTCTAACATTCATCATCACGATGATCTGGTGGTACAGGAACCACGAAAGACTACCTCATGTACATTTAGTAGGATGGTTTACTGTCCTCACAGTTTCTGTGACTTTATTGGAAGTTGCTGACTTTCCTCCAATATTTTGGATCTTCGATGCCCATTCTTTATGGCATGCTTCTACAGTGCCACTTGTGAATCTATTGTACAGGTAATCGTTATACCTTTAGTACTTTTTTTGTTTTTAACAAATATTTAATTATTTGATTTTACAGATTTATAATTATGGATTGTCAATACCTAAAAAGACAATACTTGAAATTAGAGGCTGATAGACTGTGATGGTAAAGTGATGATAAAAGTGAAATCAAGTGATTTTGTAGAAAAAAATTTATTTTTAATTATAATAATGTAGATAATATACATATTTTTTGTTTTGCATGTAAATTAATACCTCATAAATACCTCTTTACATGTCCTTTATGCGCAATCATAACAGTACATTCAAGGCAGTGGGCACTTTTTATTATTTATACTTTTATACATTAAAAATAAATAGCCAAATGCAGTAAATATAACACTGAGAAAAAAATGTAGTACACACAGAGCATTTTTGAAGCTATGAATGGGAATGTTTCGATATAAAGTAGAAATATATGACTTTAACACTTGTAACAGTAGATAAATTCGATATCTCTGAAGAATTAACAATGTTTCGCTTGAGTTTTTTAAGATATCTACTTTTTTGACATAATATTTAAGTACTAAAATCCTCTTGCTAAGCATACCCAAGCGGTATTCTATAAGTTCCTAATGCTTTAAATAAATGCGTAGGTATTAAGTGCCTAAAACATTCAGACTATGATTGTCCATTAAAAATAATTTATCACTTTATATCGGGGTACGCGCGTAATAAGCACTTTTTATTCTTTTGCATGGTTATTTAAAGAAATTAAAAAAATAAAACAAAATAATGCTGCCATTTGTACGAGCTCTCGTGGAAAGAACGCGACTTGGAATAATTCAAAATAAACTTATAATTATAAATTAAAAACATTAAATATTGTATATTTGACGTTAGTTACTATAAATTACAGCATATACAGTGAACTTACTTTACTTTTTTTAAGTTCTACAGTTTTAATTTGCATCATATTGTCAATTTTACGACACCCATACAACATTTCAGCCGTCATATTTCATAAAATTCCAATTTCGAGACAAATGCTATAGATCAAGTTCCTTATTTTCACTCCTTACATTTCACAGGTTCTTTTTTTTACATCAATTCTTGCTGACCAGTATATCCGTTCATTGATCCAAGTATTGGTATAACTATATTTTTGTTATATTAAAATAGTGTACTCTATATGTTTTAAAATATCATTTCTATGTTAATGAGAACTTTACTGTTTATAAACAGCTGTTTTTACTTTTTGATTAATTCTTGTTTTGATTTATTATTAAAAAGACACTTAATCGTTATAATTTTAGTTTTCATAATCTTTAAAAATTTATCAGTCTTTTTTAAAGTTTGAAGATCTTATAAGGACTATCTGTAAAGTCGTTAGCTTGCAATATAGCGCTCTGTCATTATATATTTTGTGCCTTGATAAAATCTATAACCTTGAAAACTTTATAAAATCTCCGTTGTAAAAATAGTGCGGATTAAAACACCGTAGTGAAATGTAAAGGAAATTTTTAAAAAATCGTTGATTTAATAAAAATCTACTTTCCAATAGAATTTTTATAAACATGAGTGATAAGTATAAATATCACATCTTAACAGTAACTAGCTGTCAATAGTGTGCGTTCGTTCGTTTAAAAAGAAGCTAATAAAACCAATATGGCAATATCGTTTGTCTTATTCGTGCGTTTCGTACGGTTAATGTAGCTTTTTAACCTTTTGTACGTAAGTACTTGCTAAAAGAGATTGCAACATCAATACAATTTAATAGGCATCGCTGACTCGTTTTATAAATCGTACCCTCATCCGTATCAATTAAAATCCTTCTCTATTGAACCTTTCAGAATGGATGCACAGACCCCTCTACTCGAGATTAAGTACCATAAATTGCTGTTTTAGTCACCAGTCTTTGGGTGTATAAAGATACCCATATCCGTGGGAAGACTTTTGTCGCGAGTAAGACGTTTTTGGGAAGTACAAACATGAGAATGATGCTCCCCTTTTTTCGTTGGCAATTTATCTTAATATAACAATCAAGATCTATTAAATTCATGTTACTCCAATAATTTTTAGTATTTGGATAACATATCCTTTGAATTCAATAAATATTTATGAATGTGCAATCGTAAACGTGCAGTAGACAACTAACAATTGTTGTAACAAACAGATTGCCAGCGATAGATCGCTTTAGTCATTTTAAGCATATATCCATAAGTGATTCGTCAGTGTAAATTCGTTGAGTGTTTAACGAGTGCTTCGTTTTCGGGATTATCTTCCCTATGTTTCTGTAGATTACCAGAAAGCGTGTGATCAGGTCTTCGTCGTTTGAAGAAACCGACTTTCCATAAGATAAGCGTGAGCAAAATTAAAAGTAGTAGACCGGCTACCACAGCTACAATTATTATCCAAATGGGTACTGGTTCACCATCCTGTTGGTCTAGTAGGTTTGGAGTTGCGATAGTTATGGCCTGAAAATAATATATTCGCATAACTTTTGTCGTATTCTTGATTTTTTCAAATCTCAATTCGATTTGTACTTACCTCAGCGAAATCGTCAGTTAAATTATTTTGTTGGACAACAATTCCCGAAGGAATTACGATTTTAGCAATTGATCCAATATTCACTTTGTCTACCCTTGGATAATCTTCTGCTAAAGTTGAGTTCCACAATCTAAAATTGTTTACGTAAAAATATACAATGTTGAGCAAAAAAGTTTTAAGTATTAATTTAAAATATTTTCTTGGAAACTTACCTAGCTTTAATAATAATAGTTGCTTCTTCTTTTTTCTGTAAGTTTGCAATATTACATGTGATATCGAAACACTTTGCTGTATATGTTTTGCAACTCTAAAAACATATATTGATATTATAATTTATATTGCACGATCAAAACTTTGAATATTTATGGCAAAGTATTGCATTTAGAATTTACCAATGTAACAACTTCATGTCGATGTCCGTTCTTGTCTAACATAACTGTGGTTATAACAACCTTTTCAGTATCCCGTCTCCTTCGAATATGATTCGCCGTCTTGTTGATCTCAAGTGACGAGTCGGATTTTTGTGGATTGTAGTTTGAAAGAGGATCTAGATCCTCCATACCTATGCTACCTTGCAAATTTCGGGGATTAACTTGGCCTGGTGGCACTTGACATTCTACTTCACCTCCAGCAGCTAAAGAGTAAAATTAACGGTTTAGTAGTATTTTATACAACACAAAATTAGGTTTCATAAGCAAAAATTACTTTTTATTATCGGTGTCTCCAATAAGTACAATAACCATTTTCCATGTTCTTTGTTATTTGCAACTTCATAAGGCCATGAAATTACAACGTCCATCGAGCTTACTTTCCATGGCCCGTCGTTATATACTTGATATTGATGACGAACTTTGGGACCAATGTCAGTTAGCTTTTTAACAGCGGACTCGCCAATAATTGGTCCTCCATAGAATACAGGTGGCGATTTATCATCCCTAAATTTATAAATGGTTGTATGTAATAAGAGTACATACTTTTAACGATTTATTTATTTCATATTAAAATTTGCATTAAATAAACTCACCCTTTGATGGATATTTCAGCTCTTTTCAGGACTGTAGCCTGCAAATGTGTCGGTTGCTTCATACTTACTTCTTTGGAAGTTGAATTCACAAAAGCAGTAAATTCTAGTTTAACTTCATTGTCTTCCAAGTTCTTTGGGTCAAACCTTACTTGAATATTTACAGTTTTATCCCTCTTGAATGGGTTCCCAATAGCGCAGGCTATGACTGTGCTGTTATGTAAGTTGCAAATTGCGGAATCGTTGTGCTTGGTGGCAATGTAATTCAAGCTAGGTGAATGCACCAGGAATAATTGAGCCTCGTAGGCGGATTCACCTACGTTCGTGACGTTTACATCCACCGTTAACTCTTCACTTTCTCCCAAGAGCAACTCGTAGTAGTTCCATTGTGTTGGAGAAGCTGTAATTTATTTTATACATAAAATCTAAATCATTATAAATTACTACAATTTACGACATTTAACTATTGGATTAGTTAATAATACGTACATTGAAGGTTCAATTTGGCAGAGAGCCTTAAGTCACTTTCACATATGTCATTGTTTCCACAGTCTTTCTGGAAGGTGGCTTCAAAAATACGGGCTGCCTCTTGTTGATTCAAAATGGGATAATTGTTTATATCGGGTAAAGGCTCACCTTCTCGAGGCATTTTCGGTTCGTCTTGAATCAACGTGTAATTCAATCGGAATTTGATCGGTGATTGAATATCACGTGTATTCTCCTAAAAATGCATGTAACATTTTAAATTTGTATTTTTAATATCCTTCTAAAATAAGTTAAATACTAAGTTATGTACATACTTTTAAGTAAATAATTTCCTTTTGGCAATACATGAGATTCTTGGAGTCTAAAGTGACGATGCGATTGACATAATGCGGCCTGTTATTTCGATTACCGAACCAAACGCGAGAAAATTTCTTCGTCCCCGTGTACGTTTCAGCCTCAATAAAAGTCGAGAGAGTCAAGAGTCTTAGATGTTCTCCTTTGACATTAGAGGCTGTCTTGCAACATGCCTCAAAAGAGAAGCTAAAATACATAAATAGATATGGTAAATCCATTCTATAACAACATGTTGGTTTTTTATAAATTTATTTACCATGTGTAATTCGATTGCGGATCTTCGATACATCCAACTTTGTTAGGATCTATCGGCTCCATCTTATCGGTATAGCCGCCTTCTTTCTTCGGGAATCGCACGAACGTCACAATGTCAATTATTCTTCTCGCGCGCAGCAAGGCAACGGCATCGGCTTCGTAAGCTCCGACCAACAGATCGGGATAGCCGTTCAAGTCCATATCAACTCCACCGCTGAGCGAGTAACCGAACGTCTTCAATGGCACTGGGGTATTTTCAGAATGTATCACCTGCGACGGAGTCGTAATCAATCCGTTTTTCGAGCCCAAATATACATATACCGTTCCCATTCCTTCATAAGGAGCACCTATAGCTATATCTTCGTAGCCATCGTTATTTATGTCTTTCAAGTTCGTCAAGGCGAAACCGAACCTATAAAACAAAAAATCGCAAAATCTCACGATATATTTTATAACTTATTATAGCAAAGAAGAATTGCAGAACACAAACCTCGACTCTTCGCGACCGACTAGTTTGACAGGCTTGTATTTCTCCATGTCTCTGGGATTCTTGCTAAGCTTCGTGTAGACATACACCGCACCGCCTTCCTTCTTACCGTAATAAAACGGCGCAGCGACTATTAGATCCGTAAGTCTAAACAAATAAAACAGAAATCATTTATAAATTGCACTGTAAGAGTCATCAGAGTGTCACAAAGAGTATCGCGCGCGTACTTGTCTCCGTTGACGTCTGCGGAAGTCAGCTCGTACCCAAAGCTCGCGGCAAGCTGTTCGCCGTCAAGGGTTAGACTGACCTCCATTACGGATTGCAGATGGTGACGAGTGAAGAGGATGACCTGGCCAGTGCCGTTCGAGCGCGGAGCTCCCGCTGCGTAGGCTAAGTTGCCGGTGCCGAAGTAGTCTCCCACGCTCACGGACATGCCTGCAATCAGGTTTGGAAAACGCTTTATTTAAGAAAATATAAGTCACACAAATAATGATAAATCTATCGCTTCCGCGAGCACTTCACACGATAAAATAAAATAACTCTTTTCCTTCGGCCTACATAACGCAAGGAAAATAAACCCTCCAATTATAGAATCTTGATTAATCCGTCCCGCGTTCAAACCTCTCATCGATTTCCCAATTTTTAAGCTTCAAGTCAACAATCATTCGGGCACGCACTCTCCACCCCAAAAACAATCAAAATCCCCTTTGCGCAATTTCTTTGCTTTTCCCTCGTCCACCTCTCAGCCATAATAAACCTGCCGCGTGCACGCAAATCCCCGGCCTCTAATTACGGTGCAATCAAGCCGTAAACCACGGCCCCGCACCTGTGTCTATAGTATACTTATATACTCACCCAAATAGCTGTACTTGTAGACGGGCGAGTCCTCCTGCATCGGCGAGTTGTAGACCACCGTGTCCTTCTGAATGAAGTCGTCGCTTACGCTGACGACGTAAACAGTGCCGCGCCATGTGTACGGACCCGGTGTGCCTATGACCACGTACTCCGAACCTGACGGGGTCAGCACCCCGCTGGTTCCCGCTTGGCAGTAGCCGAACTGCTCGTGCGCCCTGCAATTCAGCACACGTGTTAGCGTTTATGGTATTTATATACTGTCCAATTGTTTTCGTTTGACTCGAGAGACCGACTGTAACTCTGATATAGGGGGTGTATATATCAGTGGGATTAGTAACGGATAGCGCGGACGTACCTCATGTTGGGCTTGCCGGAGCAGGGCTTCTTCAGCTCCTGGAACTTGAGGTTCTGGTCGAAGATGTAGCACTGACCTTGGCCCCATTGCGAGTCCTTGTTCTTCACGATGTAGCGGTGGGCGCAGACCTGTTAATCGTTGTTAGATACAGACGGAGTTTACCAATGTTTTGAGGGGATTCGATATATTTTTAGAGCCAGTGGATGAGAGCGAGCGCGCGCTGATCTATGTGTATTTAAGTGGGCGATGTTTCTCTCTCTCTCTCTCTCTCTCTCTCTCTCTCTCTCTCTCTCTCTCGCATCGGAGAGAGAGCGTGTATTTTTAATTTTTAAAGGGAACGCGGGAAAGTCTCGCCGTTGCGTCATCGGTAACCGTGAAATTTCGCTATTAACGCTGAATAAACTTTGCGCAAATCAATGTATACGGCAGTCAATCAGCGTTATAATTGCGTACACACGCGCTCGTTAAAGTCTACCTACACGCGCAGTTTCTTTATCGTACAATTCAATATGCACGCAACATAAAATCCGCCAACGTCAATGTGGCATACAACAAACAACTAGATTTGCAATCTCGAAAAAAATAACATAGCGTTCTCGAAGCACTACGCGAACACGCCGAAAATTCACGTGGTGCAGAGGGAAACGACGAGCCGATATATACATCCTCTCTAACAAGAATCTCCGCAATCGTGCTCGGCACGACTCGGACATCTCCCAGCGCATTCCTTTCCGTCCCTCCGGAACGAACAAAGCGTTTCGCGCAGGTAAACGAGTGCAGGTATACAGCGCGTGCAAAAAGAAAAAAAAGGTGGATAATCACCATGACTTTGCCGCCGACGCCGGCGCTGCGCACCGTGACGCCGAGCCACTGTCCATCCTTCACCTCTTGGTCGGTGGGCCGAGTCAGCAAGTCGGTTTCGTAACCTGTGGAGTAGGAAGCAGAGCGATCGGCTGTTATAGATTATGCTGGTCTCGTGTGCGCGATTCTTTCGGTTTTTTTTTATTTCACTGCTGCCGATGAGACTCGATCGAGCGGAGCTTATTTGCCGAGATTTTAGAATAAAAAGGATCGAACGAGAACACCGCGTGCTTTCGTTCGTGAAGAGTATAACATTCTGAGAAATATTATGTTTTTAGAGTGTCTTTGATTTGCGTATATCGTTAAATTGGCATAGATATTATAAGTTATGTATTATATTTATGCATTAGCTTGTATTCGATAATTTTAATATTGTTAAGAGTTTACTGCTCGTATTCATCAGTATAATTATTGCATGTATATTAACGAAATTAATAGAGCATTATTGCTTTAAATGAAATTATTAACCCGCAATGTAAATGTATAGTTAAAACACCGATCACTTGATTATAAAATGTTTACTACGGCAGCTGTAAGCCCGCTTTTACAGTATATTTGCGGTATATCTGAATGAGTGCAAAACGTGACTTGCTCCGGGAATTCGCGTACGAGACGTGACGTTTTCCGCGGATTGTCGCCCGCGGAATAACTATTTTTGAAGCCAGTCATTGCTGACCTTATTTTGAAATAGAGTGCTTTTACATCTGTTGTGTATGTGCGCGCAAATTCCGGATATTCTCACGCGGAGCGAGTCAACGGTTTTAGTTGATAATCTGTGACAAACGTTTATAATTCATATGTATGAGTTATAAATTATTAAAACAAAATATTATTGCCACATTGTTGTTAGTGTACATGTTAGTGAAAAACAAATTCTCAATATTGGTTTTATTAATAAACTAACTGACAAAATGCTCATTGTTAATTAAAAACAAAATTCATGTCGGTAAAAATATTAGTATCAATCAAAAAAAGCCGTTAATAAAATCGTCACACACATTAAATGTAATAAAAAACACAAACTGGCTGGTCGTTAATTATTAGCACAAGCGGATATCTCATGAGTAGTCGAAGAAAAATGGGTTAATTGTTAAACTGTTAAATCAACGTGTGTCGCATCCTCGAATTAATTCGTCGAATCGCACATACATGAGTAATAGCACACATTATTTGTATGAGCTGCGCAACAGAGCAGCAGAATAACGGCGATAAACGTGAAATTAGTGGCCTCTTCATACAGCGACTCGCTTTTTTTCTTTTAATTTCACTGCCATGCCACACATAAGCAGCTGAGATTAGTATCGTTCCGATGCAGCATATATGCAGCAGCTTTCATGCTCGGTGAAACATTATTCTGCATCGTATGTGTATTTATTCAAGATGTAAAATGAGAGGAGTAAAAAACAGAAAAAACATAGGGTAAAAAAATGCTTGAGAACTTTTAATTCATTTCATTCGCAAAAGAACTCCGCTGCAGGTTCACTTACTTGAGCTGTATTCACTGCTCTCGCCTTCGTGGACAACCGAAACATAATTTAACATAAATTATTTTCTCTTTTTATAAATAATATATGGGGAAAAAAGAGAGGAAATGATTACATTTTTAGAGTGTAACGTGTGTGTGTGTGTGTGTGCGTGTGCGTGTGTGTGTGTAATGGGTCATGTATTTTCGATGACGACATCGTATAGTGTCGCGGTGGTTGAATTTAATTATCGTTAGAAAAGAGTCTTCGGAATGGGAGTCGTTTATCTTGTGCTTTACTGAAAGGATAACTAATTGATTCTTCAAGCTTGAATTTATGTATATGAAATTTAATAATTTTACCGGTTCAATTAGTTCCTATTGGAAAAATAGGTGTAAAATTGATCGTCTTTGTGTTCGTTTAGTGTGATTAATAATTTACAGCATGATTTAGTTGTAACTTTAAAGTGTGATTATGTATCTGTATCACCTTAGCATACTATATCTTAGTCTATGTAAACTTATTCTATTAACTATAAACTAAATTGTTAATAGTATATTTACAAGGCTAAACTAAACCTATGACCAACGACCTAAAACCCAATAGCATTTACAGTTACATTCTAACAATTACGCAATAGAGTAACGTTGTAAAATTAATGCTGCACTTTTGCGGACAAGTGCGCGCACTTGAGAGACTAACGCGATTTATTCCATCTCATACAGCACTGCAGCCAATTATTTTTAACGACTCTGCGTTCGATTGATACAAAAATAAAATTATCTACTTCACAGGCTCTCTTATACGATAATTGTTACGGAGCTCTCTCGACAAGACCACACATTGATTTATCGTCATGGTTTATAAATAGATAAGTTTGATAAATGTGCGTTGAAAATACAACTGTATGACGAATACTCGTCAGATCAATGTAGAATTTTTCGTTTTTACTTTTCTCAAGAACATAAGGTGCGTAGCGTTATGCGATATCCGGCTGCAG